>NC_091762.1:97971496-98596496 GCF_029378745.1 Bos indicus | reverse complement strand
CTAGTCCCCTCACTGTTTCCCTGAATTCCTGGCTATTTCCACACCCCATTCTATGCTGTCCCCTCATCACACCCTTTCCCAAAGAGTACTGCAATTGCCTGGGTGTTTATCCGTCCCCGCACACCCCTATCCCCCACTGAACTGTAAGCTCAAGAGCCAAGACTCCTGCAACTTGCTCAGCTTTTTATTCCAAGTGCAGCACATGGAGCAGGCACTGACCCTGTGCTTGCTGAATGGACAGAAAACTCTAGTCTCCCTCCTGTCCTCTTGAACCCCTCCGAAGCACCAGTATCACAGCATCTGGGACCACCACCTGCCTTCTGCTCCATAAAGCTGCCCTCGTCTCCCTGGATGCATGCCTGGGGGCCAGCCCTCACCTGCCCCTGCCGGGGCCCAGCACAGGGCCTGCCTCAGCAGGGGTGCTCATGAGTGGGCTGGACAGGGCTATGCCACACGAAGGATGCTTCAGTGCTGGCACTCTGGGTGTTGTGAGCAGCTGGAGCTGAGCAACACTAACAACAGCTTATCTATTTCCTCACCTCCAGCCTCTCCTTGTCCAGCTCCTTTTCAATTAGAGGAGCCCATTGGAAATACACATCTGTCTATAGCTCCCTATTGCTTAAATTTTTGCAACAAACTTCCAGGTCTTTGAGTAGAACTCAAGAGCGGCATGCCAGACTTTCCATGAGAACTACCTTCCCCACTGGCTTGCCAATCCCAAACTGCTGGCCTTTTCTGCTCCTACCCTGCCACACACACATGCTCACACACCTGTAGCATTTCACACACCTATGCCCTTGCCCACTTCAACCCTTCTATCTGGAATGCCCTCTCCCCAGGCCTCCCATTCAGACTCCAAGGGGGTACCTTCTCTTCCAGGGAGCCTTCCCTGGCTCTCCGCTTTTGCCTCTGGGTTTGGCACGTTATTCCCTGGTACACTCTTCCTGCTGTTTTTCATCTGTCTAGATGCTTCTCGTCCTTCAGCTTCCTTGAGCCAAAATCCCATCTTACTGCACGAACTCCAGTATGAAAATAGCAGATTACTGTGCAGACCTCACTTCCCACTCCCTCGGTCTCCTCCCTTTCACATACTCACCGCCTCTACGGCAGTGCTCGGGGGTGATGGGGGACCAATCCTCCCCCATCTCTGATTCCCCAGGATCCAGCCAGGTGGGCACTCAGGTGTGGAGTGCAGGCTGTTTGAGCCACAGACCCTCCCAGTTCCTGGAGATCACACCACGACCTTCCCCTCCTCCCTCCCGGAAGGTGGATCCTGAGCCACGGTCAGCCGAGGTTGAGGGTCCAATTTCCTGAGTGCCTTTTGGTCTCTGACAGAAGACGCCAAAGAAGAAAAAGACCAGGAGGCCAGTGATTTATGAGGGAAGTGTTGGCTCTGACAATGTTTGAGCCCCTGAGATTAGGACAAGCAGGAGCAAAGTGCGCGGTCCCTTCCTGGGGGGCGGGGGTGGGATTTTTCTGGGTATCTGCACCTTGATCCCTCTGGATCAACGCTATGTTCTTCGCTGCCTCCAGCACCGCCCCAGCTCCACGTCCTGAGTCAGAACAAGGACCCTGGCCGTTTGGGAGGTTGGAGGGAAGGGAACTGCTGTCTCAGTGATGGTTAACCAGGCCTACTCTCCACCCCTCACCCCCCCATCCCCCACTCACCACTCTGCCCTCAGAGGTGGCTGGTGGACAAAGGAGACTCCCAGCTCACAGTGTGACGGGAGGGAGATGCACACGAATCTTTGTTCGAAAGCTGGTGACATACGGATGGAGGTTAATGTTTGTCCCCTGGTCCCCCAACTCCCCACAGCATCCCTTATGCTAAGAAAAAACACCTTGAGGCTTCAGTCCCAGGTCTTTCTCCTTCCTGGCAGCCCTCCTCCCCAAGGCCCAAGACACTTAGAATGGGATCTAGGGCCAAGTCTCTCACTTGACTAATAGGAGGACTGAGGCCCAGAGAGGGAAAGAAACTGACCCAGGGTCACACAGCAACTTGTGAGCACAGGTGGGACCAGATCCTACATCTGATGATTCCGGGGCTCCCACAGACCGCACCCCACAGGTCTTCTTGGCACACCTGTCCAGGTGGAGGAAAGGAGTGTGGCCACCGGTGAGGGGAAGAGAAAGGTCTGGCCTTGAGTAGGGCTGAGTTGGAGGCCCTCTAAAGTTTGCCCTGTTCTTGAACACTCCAGGACTCCACAAGAGAGGGCATCTCCATTTTTTTCAAATAAGGAATTAAAACTTAAGTTGCTTGTTCTGCACGTAACTATCCTTCATTCATTCACTCCCTTATCCACTGTTCAGATCCCTTCTATGTACCAGGCACTGTTTTAAATGCTGGAGATAAAGCCGTGAGTAAAAGAGAAAAGGTCTCAGCCCTCATGAGGCCTGCCGTGTGGTGATGACACAGGACAGATAAGAGTAACAGTTGACATGCTGGGATGTCATGCAGCCAATCAAGGGTGGCCCCAAAGCCTTCGTCATCCCTCCCACTAACAGGCGGGTCTGCATCCCTGCTCCGTGGATCCTGGCGGGTCTGTGGCTTCCCTTTAGACCCAGTGTGGAAGTGCTGCTGTGCCCCTGCCGCTCCACCCAGAATGTCACTCTCCACCGTACGGCCCTGACCTGTCAGCTCAGGCCTTCTCTGGTGAACCGTCTCCCTTGAGGCCCGTTTAGACGCCCTTCCTCTGGCCCAGTCTCTTGGCATTTCTCACACTGCGCATCTCTGCTGGTGGAAGGTGTGCTTCTGGAGGGCCAGGGCAGAGTTTCTGTCATCTCTGTAACCCCAGAGCCGGGTCCAATGAGTGGCTCCTGGACAGGAGTAGATCGGGGGCAGGTAGTAGATCGGGGGCAGCCCTGGCCCACAGAACTTTCTGCAATGATGGGGATGCTCTGTACCCACGCTGTGGCCACTGCAGTGACCACTTGGCACATGTCGGCTTACTGAGCACTTGAAATGAGCTAGGACAATGGAGAAACGAAATGTTTTAATTCAACCGAGTTTAAATTTAAACAGTCACAGATGGCTAATGGCTGCTATATGGATTGCACAGAAAGAGGGCGGAAGGAAGGAGCTGGAGGAGGGCTGACATCATGAAGCACTTAGTATGTGTCAGGCTTTTGACTCTGTTTAACATGTTAATCTTCACTGTTATCCAGTTGAAGATGGGGAATACTATTATTCCCATTTTACAGACAAGGAAATCGAGCCTCACAGAAAAGGAGGTACTTGCCATGATCCCTCAGCAGGTCTTCTGATTCCCAAATCTCTAGTTCTTCCGACTCCTCACTTCCCCAGGCAGACCACACACCTCTCCAGGGCCTGACTCGGAAGGTGCTTTAGTGGGAGACCCCTCCCACCCTGCTGCCCCCACCCACCCCCGCACCCCCCGCCGCCATGGTCCCTGCAGCGGACACGTGTGAGGCACAACCACGGCACCCGCTCGCTAGCAGACGTCTGGGGACGCAGCCTGTGTGCGGTGGGGCAGGCGGCCCTGGGCCTGCCAGAATTCTGCTCCTTGGACTCCCACTCGCGGGAGCAGCGCTGGGGAGTTCTCTCGGTGCTGTTGTAATTTATTGTTTCTGCTCTAATGATTGCTCCATGTCTGATTATAAATGCCTTCTGGCCAGGGGCCCAGATTCAGAAAATTCCCATGATCTGCTTCCAGAGTTGATGGAGCCACAAACGGGACCCAAGTCTCCGTTTCGTCATCGGCCGCATTTCCAAGGTGGGTGGGGGTGGGGGGAGATCAGGGCCAGACACAGGGCTCAGAGTGGAGCTGCAAAACGGGGCCTCTGGTGGCCTGGAATTCCAGTAAGAGTCCCAACATGGTATCACCTGCATCCTAAAGAACCTTCGAGGTGGCTCTCAGATAAGCCCACTGCTCTCCTCTCAAAATAGAAGGCAGAGCTGAGTCAAAAGCAGAAATGACAGAGCTCATAGAGAAGGGGGCCACTGCCAACACCCTTCTCCTTAGCCAGCTGGCAAATCCCCACTGACCCTTCAGGAGGCAGCTTTGGTTTCGCCTCCCGTAAGAGGCCTCCTCGGACAGCCCTCCCCCTGCCCCTAAGCACGGCACACACACAGGCATCATCACACCTGCTATTTACTGAAGCTCTTCTCTTTGCCCAAGGCTGTGCTAAGTGCAGTATGTACCTTATCTCATCTAATCCTCACCCCATTCCTGTGCGAGGCATTCGCTTTACCCACACTTGATAGATGAGGGAACAAAAGCTCAGCGAGGTTAAGGGACTTGCCTAAGGTTCAAACAGCCGTCAGTTAATGGAGTTGGACTTGAAGTCGGAAGAGTCCAGCTCAAAACTTTAAGTTCACAGTGTTTGCTTCTGTACTTGTCATCACTACACTGCAATGAGCTATTTCATCTCCCTTTGCTGGAACAGAGCTTCTGGGGGTGGGGGGAAGGTCTAACCCCACACAAGGTGGGGCTCTGGAATTGACCGCTGAGTGTACTTCATGTGACTAGAGTCCTGCTGTACAAAGTAGGTAATAAAACTAGGGTAGGCATCTATTTTGGAGGGACATTTAAGTAGGCTTCAAAAGAAAGGGACCAGTGCTTAATGAGGATGCAGGACATGACTGCAGGGACAAATGCTCCATCTCAATGGGGACTGAAGGGCCTGAGTGTTCTGGGTTAGTCCTTGTTTCAAATTTCGTATCCCATGAGCTGCTTATGTCACTGGTATGGCCTAGAAATCCCAATATCTAGGAATCTAAACTGTACTTTTTAAACACATTCTCATGTCCAGAAGAGGCATCCCAAAGGGCCCACCACATCTTGTAATTTTCGATTTGGGACATAAAGCCACAGGAAGAAAGACACTGATGTTCAAGGCAGGCAGACTCACGCTCAAGTTCCACTCGTGCCACTTGTTAGCTACTTTGGACAAAGTACTTCCCTTCTCCGAGGCTCAAACGCAAAAATGGGGCTAAGAGCTGCTGCCTTGCAGGGCTGTTGGGAACAGAAACAGGAGAGCATATGGCAAAGCACTCAGCAGGGACTTGAGATTTACAAGGTCTCTCCCTCTCTCTCAGAGGAGGTCAGGGAAGAGTCATTCTCAGCAACAGACTTGGCTGAGCACAGAGGGTGCAATGCTTTTGTAGATCAAGCAGCACAGGGAGAAGACGGGCTTACCTGGGGCTGAGATTGTGAATTGGACGCTTTATCATTTATAGATGCACAAAGAATGTGGGTCAAATGATAGTCCACCTTAACACCAGCCCAAACCAGGGTAGAGGGAGAAAGAGATGGGCAAAATCCTGCCTCCCTCCCAGCTACGAGCTCACGTGCCCTGGCGTGGAAAGGAGAACAGAGGAGCTGGCAGGTGTGAGGATAAAGGACAGACAGTGTGGGGACCCAGATGCTGATATGGACTCTACCAGAGCTGGAGAAGTCAGGGGAGGCTCATGGAAGAGCTGAGTCTTAAAGAATGGGTGGAACTTACATGAAAGGATGTCTCCAGTTACAGAGGAACAACATATAGACAGAAGAGAAAACATGAAAAAGCATCAGAAATTTAAAAAATTAGATTGCCATTGTATTTTCAGACTTGGAAGGAAGTTTAAAAAATCCATTGCACTATCCTTGTTGTCAAAGGTATTCTGCTTTTCTCATGTAGGAGCTCCGTGATCTTGCCAAGTTAATCACCCAATGCCTCAGCTTTCTCATCTGGAGAAAGGGGGTATTAATGGTATTCACCACACTGGAATGCTGATCAATAAACAAGGATCGTCATCTTCATTATTATCACCACCATTCTTACTATCAGCATCATTTTCCTTACAGATGAAGAAACTGAGGCCCAGAATTTGTTCAGGGTGACTCAGAGGGTTAGAAGCAGGCCCCAACACTTTAATTCTTCTAGCAAGAACAGGAATTAAAAAAAAAAAAAACCAAGCTTCCTGTAACCAGTGGAAGCCCAGAGGTCTCTGACGAGGGAGCAGGCGTCATGGAGACTGGGCCAGCACTCGTGCAAAGGCACCTTCTCTCGAGGTCCATCTCTCTGCCTCCTGTCCTGCTGGTGCCAACTGTCCTTCAGCCAAGCTCTCGCCATCTCCAGTTGATGGCAGAGGGCGACATCCTAAACCCAGATGCCAGGGAGAGGAAGCACATGCCCCAGACCCAGGGAAAGGCTGTTGCGGGGGCGGGGCACATACATCTGTCGTGACTTCCTTGTTCCAAGAGGAAACAGGAAAAACCCCCGGCTCCTACCCCAATCCCACAGCGGTCTCCAACAATATCATCATTCTCCGCTTCTACCGCTCATTATATATTTTGCCAGCCGCAAATGGGGCCTAAATTACATACCATAGCCACCAAACCTCGGGTGCGGGCATGCAGAGCAAGGCTGGAGGGAAATTCGGGGAGGCCAAAGGGAACTCGGGCCTGGAAGAGGCCAGAAGCCCACAGAAAGGGATGAACAGTCCATTCCCAGAATCCTTCTCTCCTTGGGGTGTTACACATGTGATGGGGTTCTGGCTACAGGTGTGGAAGGAGCAGGGCAGGTGAGGGAGGAAGCAGAGGGGAGGACAAGAGAGGAAGAACTCAGAATTACACAGTCACAAAACCTCTGGGCTACCCACAGCTCTACCCCTCCTTGGAGTACGGCTTTCTGCAAACTTTTCCCCCTTCCCATTGTTTATCTGAAAACGATGGTCTCTTCTGTCCTGAATCCTGGGTAAACATAAACGGCAGGTGGGTGGGGAGCAGGGGGTGGTATGCATGAAGACACGCGGTTCAGTCTGTCTTTCTGGCACCACTGCTCTCTGGGACGGGGGAAAGGGAATGGCGGGGTCTCCCACCTTCCTTTCAGTGGAACCCTGGGTCCTTATCTGTAAAACAATGGAGTTGGGCCGGATTCAACTCAAGTCAAGCATGAAGCACACAGCACTGGGTGGAGACGATGTGCACAGCTGCAGAGAAGCTAGGCCACACAGCAGTCCCTGTAATAGACAAGCAGAGCTCTGTGAGAGTGCCCGGGGTGAGAGTCACTCCTGGGAGCAGAGATCTGAGAAGGCTACTTGGAAGAAACAGGGTAAGAGGCTGACACGGATGGAGTCAGAATCGCACAGAGAGAAAAGTCAGAGTGTGTGCCTCTGTGTGTGCGCATGTGTGATAGAGACAGGGAACGAGGCAGACAGACACAGGGTGTTGGGGAAAACCACGCAGGGAAAGCTTGGGAGGCGGGAAGAGCTTCCCAACCCCAGTGTCCTCGGTGTCACTGAGGAAGAGAACCAGGACTGAGACCCAGGAGATTAAATAGCGAGCATCTTGAATTCCTAGTGCCCTGCCAAGATTCTCTAACAACTGTTAAGCATTTCTATTTTGAAATAATTGGGAAGACGGGACAGAAAGAGCAGGCAGAGACTTTTTTTTAAAGTTTTTCAAGTCCAACAAAAGCCAATATGACAATGAAGAGGAGATACTCTAGGAGCAGCTTAGAGCACAGGGGACGAGGATGGATATTGTGATCTAACTTAGAGAAGTTCTATTTAAATGCTTGATTATCATGGAATGGAAGGAGAAGATTCTAAATTATAATCATAGTAATCAATAAATTAGCCATAAGCAACAATAATGAGAGTGGCCAGTTATGTAGGTTTGCTATCTGCCAGGCGCTAAGCTGTGTTTTGTCTGGATTCTCTTTTAATTTGCTCAACAACGCATTGAGACTGGTTCTACTCTTGACCTCTTTTGTGGATAAAAGTCACAGTGGCTTTGAGAAGTTAAGTAACTCACCTTGTAAGAAACCAGGCTGGGAGTCTAACTCTGATATTAATCACGAGACTATCTCAGTGGCTTTGCTTCAGATGGAAAAACTGAAGCCCCCAGAGGATGATTGACTTATTTAAGTGACCTATTAAGTCACTTATGATGAGTGACTTATTCAAGGTCACACACAGTCTGTCTCCTCTTTTCCAAGTCATTCATCCAAACCTCTCTTCAGAGGAGCTTATCTATCAAGGCCTGCCTAGCTCAGGCATCTGGGACCCCTCTTCTGGACTATTCCACAGCCTCCTCCCTGCCTCGAGCCTCTCCTTTCTGCTCCATCCTTCTATACTGTACCCAGAGTGGTCCTTCCAAGATCCAAGCACAGTTTAAAATCTTGCAGGGTTTATGCCCCAGGAAAAACTCTGTCATTGAAGGCCCATCACAACCTGGTCCTTGTTTTCCAGTCTGTTCTCCCACACCAGCCCCGATACTCCCTCCATCCTAGCAACATCACGCTTCCCCCCACCCCGCACTCCCCCAGGTGACTGGGCTCATGCTCTCCACGCCTCTGTTTACAATGTCCTCAGGTCTCTCCTCTGTTCCATCAATTCTGACTCTTCAAAGAGCAGCCCCAGAAAAGTTCCCTTGGCTCCCAGGAGGAATGAGTGTTGCTTGCCAGCCCCTGGTTCCCTACAGGACTCTGTACAGCAGGATTCCACTTGCCTTGTCGCACACCTAGCAGGGGGTTCCCTGCAGCACCATCAGGCTATGGGCATCTCAAAAACAATGAGCAGGCTGCTGGGCTATGCTTAGAGTTAGTGTGCACAGGTACTATTATCTCATTAGTATCTCATTGCTGTTCTCAGTATTACTTTCATTACTCTTATCATCTCACTTCTCGTTCATAAGAAAGGAGGCACAGAGAGGTAGAGGAGCCTGTCCATGTTTGTATACTTGGAAAGGAAGACGTGAGCTGAAGTTGATGGCGTCTCTCTGAAGCCCAGGCCACATGCCACCAGTGTGTCACTGCTGACCGTCACGACACGTTTCCTCTAGAGAACTGGGGAGGAGCAGTGCCAGCCCCGGAAGCCTCCTGGGCCCACTCGTGTACCCTGCCCCCATCTGCCACAGGCTGGCTCCCCGGGCCACTGCCCAGCTGTGAGTGGAGTCACATTGCCCTGGTCACGTGTCCCCAACACAGACAGACAGCAGCAAGACCTGAACTGGCTCGTCCGTGTGCAGTCCAGGGATGGAGGTGGCATGCAGGAATAAAAATAGGCTTCGTCAGAGAGAAATAAAGTGAGCAGTGTGGGAGGGGAGCTTCGGGGGGCATGGCGGTCCAGGAATTTGGAGGAGAAAAATGCCCATAATGGCATATTTTCCAGCAGTGAAAACCATTAAGACCCACTTTAAAAATGTAGTTCTCACCACAGCTATTCCTGGACTCCAGCCCAGGAGAGCAGTCGGGTGGATGAATGACACTCCCCGCCCACACTTCCCCATCCCGGCCAACTGTCTTGGTCCCAGGATCTTGTTCTTGGGGCACCTCCTCGGTGCAGCCTCCCTGGGCCCACCCGCTCCCTGTTTACTACAGCCTGTCAGCAGTGGAGAGTGCCACAGAAGGGCAGAACCTTTGAGACCCTCCTTGCCCATCACTCACCCTGACTGAGGCTGGGGAGAGGGGAAGGAAACGGGTACGGTCCCAGGACCCTGGTGGTGGAGCCAGGATGCATGCTGAGGTCTTCAGGTGAGACCCCCACCCACCCTCAGGGCTACCAGCAGCCACCCACCCCCTCCTAACACACACACACACACCTGCATGCACATACACCCATGCATCCACATGCAAGCACAGACATGCACACAGAGAAACGTGTGTGCCTCTGAGCACACACAAACGTGCATGTGCACACCCACAGTCCCCTGTGATCACACACAACACCCAGGTATTAACACATGTACAGGCAGCCCAGTGCAAAAATAAATCACCTTAAGAGCCAGGAGATCTGAGTTCCAATTTAATCTGACTATGAACTAGATGTGTAAACCTGGCCACGTATGTCATTTCACAGCTCTGGTCCCCCTCATTTATAAGCTAGGCCAGTGAGCCTTGCCTGTATCTCAGGGCTATTGGGAGGCTGAAAAGGGGCATGAGAAGGGACGATGAACTGATCTGCCTTCATGTCCTGTGAGGCCGATGGCACAGCCGCTCTGAAGCCCAGATACTTGGACTTAAGTCCCTTCTCTGCCACCCAACATCTATGTGACCCTGAGTGAGTTATTTCACCTCTGTTTCCTCATCTGCAAAATAGAGATAATCCTAGAATTTACCCACTGGGTTTTAATGTGAGGATTAAATGAAATAACAATTAGGAAGTTTTTAGAACAGCGCCTGGAATGTTTTGTGTTCAACATTAGTCAATGGTATATAATTGTCAAAGTCATATTATGTATTAACTTTGTTTGGCCCAGTGCAAACCAGGAGTTCAGGAAATGTTTGTCCGAAGAATGAAGGAACACGATCAGGGGAGGGAGTGATGCAACCAGTCCCACCTGTGCTGCAGTTGTTGTTGTTGTTGCTGTGTAGTTGCTAAGTCATGCCCGACTCCCTGGGACCCCATGGACTGTAGAATGCCAGCTCCCCTGTCCTTCAGCATTTCCTGGAGTCTGCTCAAACTCATGTCCATTGAGTCAGTGCCCCCTTCTCCTCCTGCCCTCAATTTTCCCAAAACAGGGTCTTTTCCAATGAGTTGGCTCTTCACATCAGGTGACCAAAGTATTGGAAAAAGTACAGTGCCGGAGAACTGGTCTGAAATGATCTCTTCTGGCCCCTCTTGTCCTCAGACTTCCCGGTTCACTGGGGACGCCAAGATCTCCTGCTCTGCCGTTCACACGTCACCCTCTCCACCTCTGGCTGAGCAAAGCCCTTCCTCTCCTGGAGAATAAGCAGGGCACTTCCTGGGCTCAGCCGCACAGAGCACTTAAGCACTTAAGACAGAACAGGACCAGGGTTGGGAGGGGATGGATTGGGGTGAAGGGGCCAGAGCAGGGGAGGCAGTGTCTCCACAGCTGAGGTGTTTATACATTTTCAGGGTCCCGCTCCAGCAACCATCAAGCATTACTCCAGGAAAAGCTCTCAGGCCAAGCAGGACTCAGGCGCCTCGTTGCTCCTCTTCATGAGTCACATGAGTTGGACCGCAGCCTAGCAGCTATGATGACAGTTTCCAGAAGGACATCCCCTGCCACCCACCTAGTGCCCTCCAGAGCAGAGAGGCCAACAGAAACCCGCCAGATCCCAGGCTTGGATTGAAATAACTCTGACAACAACAATAACAATGATAATAATTCCCAATGCTTACTGCATATTTAACCAGGGTGCCAAGGAGACACTCCCATAAGATCTCTATGCAAATTAACTTATTTAATACTTAACAACAGCCTAGGAGGTAGTGACTACTGTTCTACCCATTTTACAGATGAAGAGATGGAAACCAAGGAGGCTGAGGAACTTGCCCAAGACAGGAAGGCTAGTAGGGAGCATTTAAACTAGACAGGCTATTCGAGAGTTCATGCTTCTTACTTTCTATGCCCAAGTATTCAGTGACTGATTGTTTCTAAGTATTTTAGACTTTTTATTGGGTTTTTGTTTTATTTTGAAAACCTCAAAAGAAGAGCACAATTGTTGGAGCCAGGAAGCAGTGGGTTCAAACACTCAATCACTTGGCTGTTCCAACTTTTGGAAAAGCTTCTTCCTCTTTCTTGGTCTTGCTTTCCAAGTCAAAAACATGACGATAACGCTGGCCACCCCAGAATGGGGTTCTAGAGGTTCGATGTGGACAGGCACACAAGGTCTCCACTGGGACACTGGCACACAGCCAGCAATTAATACATGTTTGTTTTCTTCCCCCACTTTTGGCAAGAAATTTCAAAAGTGGGTGAAACATACCTATGTTCCACCACAGGTACATTGTAAAATGTAGTTAATATCAAGTTCTAAGGGATTTGTTGAACATCTGCTCTCTGTTATTATAAGTCAATCTGATGAACCCTCAGCTTTCCTAGAGAAAGGATGTAGGAAGTAGAAAAAGCAAAGATAATCTCAAAACAAAAAGCAAACCCAAGTTTATCTCTATTGGCTCTGGACCTTATTGCAAAAGCATAGCTCTATAAGGGTTGTGGAAACCAGAGTCTGAGTTTCTACTACAGATGGTGAAACTGAGGCCCAGAGAAGGCCAGGATCACACGTCATGCTATCGGCAGAGTCCCCAGCTGGCACCAAGGTCTCCTGACTCCAGACCCACATGTTACGAGGCAATGAGGCCAGGACATCTGTGTCCTGTGTCTTAGGAAAAACAACACAATGCAGTTTGCACTCTCTCTCTCTTTCCCAGCTATATGTGTGATGCATCAAGGGGAAACAAAAAGCCACAGAATACAACAGAAGGAAACATCAGCTGTAATTTGTAAGATGTGCCATCACATGGAATTTACTGGAAATCAACCATGTACATTTACCATGCACCTACTGCCTGCCGGGCCGCATGCTTATTGCTTTACACACATTACCACTTCTCATCAATCTTGACAAGTCATGTGAAAGTCACTCAGACACTCAACTAGTAATTTCTGCACCCCAGCATATGCTATGCGCTATCGTGAGCTGTCACCAGAGCCAGGTGCCATCAACATGAGACTTGTAGAAGTCCCACATGGAAGGAGCTACCTAAGGAATAAGAGGTGGCATTGCAAGACCCATTGCAAGACACGCAAATACAGGCATTGAGTGAACTGGGAATGGAGGGGTCACGGGATACGGAATGGCCATGCATGGTTGTCAGGGGGCATGGTGAAGGAAGACGCAGCTAGGTGCAGCATAAGGAGAGCAGCCCAGGCACTGAGCTGCGGATGCGGGGGGGCACTGTGGACTGGGGGCCTTGAGAAATATCTGTGGAATGAATGAATAAATGCATGAATTAAGAGCCAGTGGAGAAAGAAGGAAAGGCTAACAGGAGAAAAGGGAATAACCAAGGAGAGGTCCTCTAGGAAAGAGCAGCCGGGACAGAGGTAGACGTCCTGCTGGAGCACAAACACTGTGCTCTGCTGGCTGGCCTCCTGGGAAGAGTGCGGACTTGGTTCTGCAAGGCGGACAGACCCCCAAGGCCCTGCTGCCTCTGGAGGCCTTCAGCGCTCTGTGCTCACTGGCAGCAGGGACCCTACACTGTCAGAGAAATGATAAGGAGCACACTGAGGAGGAAGCGTGCAGCCCTATCTCAGGAGGGCTCCTCTGGACGGAGGTCTCAGGGGAACCTCGGAGGTTGAGAAGATAGAGAAAAAAGGGGGCTGGAATTCCTGGAACAGAGAACAGACCACCCCCAAAGGCACCAAGGTGGAACCAGGTCTGACTTGGGCAGCAGATACAAAGTAGTTCAGTGTCCCTGGAGCTTAGGAAGGGCCGGGGGAGTGAGGGGTTGGGGGAGCCAGTCGTGAGGGCCCTTTGGGCCATGGGATGGATTCAGACCTCACAGCAAGGCCAAGGGGCGCCCTTGAAAGGAGGGGGTGTGTGTGCATTTCCATCTTAGATCCTGGGGCAGCACGTGCAACAGTGGAAGGCGAGGAGGATACAAAAGGAGGCTGCCACCCTGCTCCAGGGAGGTGATGCGACTCCACAGCAAATCCTGGATTGGACAGGGATGCAGTCTGAGAGAAAGACAGGTCACAGAAAAACCTGGGAAAGGCAGGATTTCCCAGGTCCAGCACATATTTGCATGCCATTCACCTACTCTGGAGATCTTAAAGCTTTACTAATCGGCTCTTGGGGCTTTAATTTTTTTCATTATTAAGACAGTTTACATACAGGAAAATAATTGTACAGTGTATATGTTTTAACAAACACATACAGCCTCATCAGCCCCTAAATGGAGATACAAAGAAGTTCCAACACTCTAAAGAATTCTTCTGCGTCATATGTAGTAAACCCACCCCACTCCCAACCCCATAGCAGCTGCTGTTTTCTGTCCCCCTGGTTTTTCGCTTCCTGGAATGTCAGAGAAATGCACCCCACGGTCTGCAGCCTTTCGAGTCTGACTTCCCTCACTCAGCCTAACACATCCGAGCTCACCTGTGCCACCTGCATCAGGAGTCCTCTCCTTTCATTACAGAGCAGTATTCCATTTACGGACATACCACAGTTTGAGTATCAGGTCCTCAGTGTAGGGAGATCTGGGTTGTTTCCACCTTGGGGTTATTCTAGATAAAGCCACTATAAACATCTGTGTACAGATTCTGTGTGAACAGAGATTTTTTATTTCATTTGGATAAACGCTTAGCAGTGGGATTTTTCCGGTGTGGCAAGCATTTAACTGGATGGTGGTTTAGTCGCTAAATCATGTCCAACTCTTGCGACCCCATTGTCTGTAGCCCACCAGGCTCCTCTGTCAATGGGACTCTCCAGGCAAGAATACTGGAGTGGGTTGCCATTTCCTTCTCCAGGGGATCTTCCTGACCCAGAGATCGAACCTGGGTCTCCTGCATTGCAGGCAGATTCTTTACCAACTGAGCTACAAGGGAAATGCCCTCGAAATTTAACGGTATAAGAAACTGAAGAACTGTTTTGCAGAGTACCATTCTGCATTCCCAGCAGCAATGTATGAGGGTTATAGTTGCTCCACAAACTTGACAACATGTGGTATTGCCAGTTTTCATTTTAGCCATTCTAATCAGCATGTACTAGTACCTCATTGTAGTTTTAATTAGCATTTTCCTAATAAATACAGCCATTAAACATTTTCTTCATGTGCTTATTTGCCACCCATGTATCTTAGTATTCAAATATTTTGCTCATTACTAAACTGTATTTATTTTCCTATTATTGAGTTTTAAAAGTTCTTTTATATTCTGGATACAAGTCCTTTTTCAGATACATGATTTGACCAGTTCCTGATCTTAGGGAAAAGTATTCGGTTTTCACCATTATGTTTAATGTTAGTTATATGTGTTCTGCAGATGTCCTTTATCAGATCAAGAGAGCTCCCTTCTAATCCTAGTTTACTTAGAGTTTTTTTCATGAACAGTGCTGAATTTTGACAATGGCTTTTTCTGAATCCATTGAGATGATAAGAATTTTTGCATCTCTCCGCATTAACAACACAAGGAGGACTGCTCTATGCTTTTCTTATACTATCTTTGTCTGGAGTTGGTTATCAGCATAATGCTGGTCTCATAAGGTTAGGAAGTGAGTTAGGAAGAGGAATCCTTCTTCCTCTCAAAGCTTTATCTTTTTCCTTTCATTTCTCTTTGTCATCTTTTCCATCTGAGTTATCAGTTTTGCTAATTTTATTCACTTCAGGGACTACACTGTGCTATACACAGCGGCCGAAGGGGTGCAGAAACAAATAAGACTAGGTTTCTTCCCTAGGGAGGTAAATGGAAGTAATAATAAAAGATACCATTTACTATGTGCCTGCTCTTTTCTGTGCATTTTCCTATATTAGCATGAGAAAATTGCTGTAATCCCATGATACCAGTTTGCAGGATTTTAAGGATGAAAAAGTTGAGACTCGGGAGAGTTAAGTAGCCTGCCTGAAATCACACAGCACTCAAGGGGTACAGCTGTGGTTTGAACCCACATTCAAAGTTTATGTTCCTCTCACCTTAACTTACTAACTCTCCTAGTATTTATGAGCACTTATCACTCAAAGCTACGGTTTTTCCAGTAGTCATGTATGGATGTGAGAGTTGGACTATAAAGAAAGCCGAGCATCGAAGAATTGATGCTTTTGAACTGTGATGTTGGAGAAGAGTCTTGAGAGTCCCTTGCACAGCAAGGAGATCCAACCAGTCCATCCTAAAGGAAACCAGTCCTGAATATTCACTGGAAGGACAGATGCTGAAGTTGAAACTCCAATACTTTGTTTGGCCACCTGATACAAAGAACTGACTCACTGGAAAAGACCCTGATGCTGGGAAAGATTGAAGGTGGGAGGAGAAGGGGATGACAGAGGATGAGAGAGTTGGATGTCATCACTGACGTGATGGACATGAGTTTGAGTAGGCTCGGGAGTTGGTGATGGACAGGGAAGCCTGGCGTGCTGCAGTCCATGGGGTCGCAAAGAGTCAGACACGACTGAGCAACTGAACTGAACTGAACAGAACTAAGCACCAGCTACTTTAAATGCTTTAAGCCTAGTATTTTGCTCATTGCTAATCACAGCAACTCTATGAGGTATGTGTTCCTTTCCCCATGTTCACAGTGAGGAGTTAAGATTCAGAAAGGCCGGTACCCTGTTCAGAGGTCAGTCAATGCTATTAGACTCCACAGACTCATGAGTGACAGGGGACAGGAGGTATCAGCATAACACAGCTAACATGCAGATGTACAGAGCCACTGCGGCAAGTACTAGGGTAGAGGCATGAATGGAGGGGGAGAAACAGGGAGGGGTGATCCTGATTTGGGCTCTCATGAAAAACGCATTGGAAAGCAGGAAGACAGTGAAACCAGGCGAGAGGGGTGGAGGAATTGGAGAGTGGATTGAGTTAAAATTCTGAATAAACAGCAAGGGTAGACACGGCCCACGGAGTAAATGGAAGCCAAGACAAGCAGGGCACGTAGCTGGATTTTCCAATGTCACGATGCTGACGCTGAGCAGGGCTGACAGGCACTGAAACCGGAATAGCTCACATCTGCGAAGCACTTTCCATTCCAACACGTTATCTTCCAAGCCCTGGCCAGCGTCCTCTGAGGCTGTTTGTTCCTCAGATTTTGAAGGTGAGGAAACCGAGCCTTATCCAGGTGAACTGCTTGTTGGTGACGAAGCCCTGCTGACCATAAGCCCCGGGACCAGACCTGATCTTGGTCCAGGATTCTGTCAGGGCCAGGATGACAGGGACGGGGCAGACTAGACAATAGGGATGTGAAGTCAAGGAGGCACCTGAAAGGCTCCCAGACTAGTGATATGGGCCCTGAAAACCAAAGCACCCAAAGTTATGGAATTTGAGGGCTGTGGACTTTGGAATCTTGAGGTCAAAACTTCTGAAATTCTAATGAAACAGGCTCTAGGTCAAAGACGATGAATGTCGGGAGTGGGCTCTGAGATTGTGGGGACAAGGACGCAGGCACCTGTGTGCATGCTGAGTCGCTCAGTCCTGTCTGCCTCTTTTTAAACCTATGGACTATAGCCCACCAGCTTCCTCTGTCCATGGGATATTCCAGGCAAGAATACCGGAGTGGGTTGCTGTGCCCTCCTCCAGGGGATCTTCCTAACCCAGGGAGTTGAACCTGTGTCTTGAACCTGCACTGGCAGGTGGGTTCTATACCATTAGTGCCACCTGGGAAACCTGCAGACACGTGGGGCAAAGGTTATCCTAAAAGCCTTTCCTGTCCATGGTAAGCTGTCTTTCAGTGGGGAGCAGAGAGGCCGGCTAAAGACCTATAAGCAAATGGAGTCATGAAAAGTAAAAGGGGTTGAGTTCAACATTAAGCTTTCAAATCTGTCACCCCAGCCAACTTGCAGTCCCTGGAGCATCAAGCAGTGAATTCACTTCTTTCAGGTCATCACCCTTTCACTTCTTGATGTCCTGGACCAAAGGCGTAAGGGACAGCCTTCAGACTTGAACGCCAAGTGTGGAGACTTCCCTGCCTCTCTCTACTCCCTGGATTTGAAAACAAATGGAATCATATTTGGATTTTCAGGAGGGAAACAGAGAGGAAGCCCAGCTCAAAGACCTCACCCCAACTTCTTGGCACTTAGTTTGTTGGGAAGAGGAATATAAAATTCCTATCTCTCTATAAGGTTCCAAAAGCCCCACAAAGACAGAGAAGAAGACAGGCTCTCTCCCTTCCCCCTTTTCTGGCACCTTACTCTCTATTCTTTTCCTGAAATTTCATGATGCTCCCCTTCCTCCCGTTTCTCTGCCCCTGAATCACCCCCTCTTGTTGGCCCCACCCCACCTCTGGCCAAGCCTGCTCACCCTCTCATTCACCCCTTGAGTCTCCCTTCTTCTGGCCATTAAGGCTCCAACGCCCATGACCTTACTAAGCATTTGATGTGTGTTTTTTCATTATATCCTCATGACAAATCTATGAGGTTAATATTTTATCATTAACTTTATTTTGTAAGTAAGAAAATTGAGGCTTATGGAGATTAGGTGACTAATATAAGGATACAAAGGTTGTAAACGTCAGAGCTGAATTCAAATAATAACTGTATTCTGCTAAGTCACTTCAGTCGTGTCCGACTCTGTGTGACCACATAGACGGCAGCCCACCAGGCTCCCCCGTCCCTGGGATTCTCCAGGCAAGAACACTGGAGTGGGTTGCCATTTCCTTCTCCAATGCATGAAAGTGAAAAGTGAAAGTGAAGTCGCTCAGTCGTGTCCGACTCTTAGCGACCCCATGGACTGCAACCTACCAGGCTCCTCTGCCCATGGGATTTTCCAGGCAAGAGTACTGGAGTGGGTTGCCATTGCCTTCTCCAATAACTGTATTACCACTAAGCATAGTAATAGTAGGGACATCTCTGGTGATCCAGTGGTTAATGCTGCGGGTGCGGGTTCAATCCCTGGTTGGGGAACTAAGATCCTACATACCGTGTGGCCAAAAAAAGAAAATAAAAAAATACTAAATGTCTTTAAAAAGTAATAGTAAGAATAGCTAATAAATAATAATAAGAGTAATAGTTTATAATACTTGCATAATGCTTGCTATGGCACCAGCATCGTTCCAAGTGTTTTTAATATATTGACCCATTTACTTCTCAAGACAGTCCTTGAGGGCAGTGCCATCGGGAGTCCTATTTTACAGATGAGGAAACGGAAGCAGAGAGCCTACAGTGCCACAGTCTATTTGACTCTGAAGCCTGGTTGCCTAACTGCTCTGCCTGCCTCTGCCACTTCTCCCAGCAATCTCTCTATACCTTCCCAGACCACAGTTCAGATCTGTGTTCCCAAGGACCCAGAAACACGCTAGAGGAAACAATAAAATATTCTGAGAAGTCCCTGAAAATCAAGACACAGCATTTTGGATTTCACTCATTCATTCAAAAAAGACATGTATTTACTAAGTTCCAGGAATGCACCAGGCATGGAGCTTACATCCTGGTGGGGGAGACAAAGCTCCAACAAGCACATCAACATTTGACTTCAGCAAGGGACAAATGATACAAAGGAGAGTAAGGTAAGGCTTTAAAGAGTGTGGGTGAGGGGAGACCGCAGAAACCCAGAGGCCCCCTTGCATGTCAAGTACCACCAGTCACCAGAGGAGAGAGCTGCAGGCAGAGGAGCCGCGAGTGCAAAGGCCCTGAGGCAGAAATGAGTCTGGGGGGCTGAAGACACAACAAACACAGAGTGAGACTGGAGAGGGGAAGGAGGGGAGCAGCATTCGGTGAAGCTGGGGAGGCAGACAGGAGCCAGTTACACAGGGGCCAGGCTGGACTCTGGTTTTGTTCTCGTGTGTGATGAGAGGCTTCACCCAGTTACAAGCAGAGTGAGAAGAGAAGACTGTAGACAAGCAGGCAGGGGCCTGAGGGCACCGGCGGAGGCTGCCTTGGTCACCCTCAGCCTCTACTGACCCACCCGGAGCAGCAGAAAGGCACCCCCTCCTCCAAATCTCAGTCAATAAGACCTCGACGTGTGCACTTGGCAGGTTGGCTACCCTCTTAGAGCCTCCATTTTCCCATCTGTGAACTGGCAGAGGTGCGGGGCCACCAGGGCTCATCCGAGACCTGAACCTTGGATCTCAATCCAGCAGGGAGAAGGGCTTCACTTCTGTGGGTACAGTGCCTGGCACAGAGCATGCCCTCAACACACACCAAGGGACTAGGGCTCCAGAGAGACCGGAGGACCACAGGGGCATGGTGGCCCCTGAGAGCCTGCTAGGCTGGGCTGGGCTGATCAGCTAGGGCCCCAGGCGTCTCCTTCCCTTCCTTCCCAGCAGCCAAGTCAAGCGGGCAGCAGCAGGCCCACTGGACCAAGGGCAGACAGGCGGGCGGGCAGGCGGGGGCGAGCTGTCGGGCACAGGGAGAAAGGAGGGCATTGTCTGCTGAAACCCAACTAAGGGGCCAGGGCCACAATGCGAGGGATTCTTTCAGGAGAAACAGACATGCCTTTCTTTCTACCAACTGCAGCTAAAACAGCCCGCTGGATTTGATTCTCTCCCATTTCGCCCCAAACAAATGATAAATAAATAAACCTCCGTGAGCTCAGAGCCAGGACCCTGGGCCCAGAGCAGGCTGGCCGCTGTCCTCCCAGGGCGAACATCTCTGGTGCCAGGTGGCCCGCCTGTGCTCCCGCTGCCAGGCACGTGGACCAGTCTGTAGGGGCAGGCTCCAGGCAGCGGCCTGAGGAAGTCCCTCCGGACGTACGGCGGGGCTGGCGGTCTGTGTGGTCCTCAAGCCCGAGGGGACCAGTGGTGGAGAGGGCGGGAAGCACATCACGGGCTGCGGGGCCCTGGTGGGAGGTTTGCTCGGGCATGGTTTCACCGGCGCTGTGTGCGCTGTCCTCCCAGATGCTCAGCGAGGTGACAGAGCCACGGTGCTCCACCCTCCGCAGTCGACAAACGTCCCCAGCCTGAATCCCAGAAGTGATGTGTCCTGCTCAAGGTCATGAGACAAGGTAATCACAGGATGCCAGCATCCTTGTTTCCCAGGTGGTCAGACTGCGGCGTGGAGTGGTCACCCTGACCCAAGCACTCAGCACGGCAGGAGCTTCTCTTGACCCTGGGATTCCTCCCCTGTACTCACTCCCGGGAGGAGTGGGCTCCAGCCCCTTCTGAAAGTGCCAGACACTGTGTCACGTGACGCCATGAGGCCCCTCCCTGTCTGAGGCCCTGCCACGTCATGCTCCTGTCCGGTCCTGGTTCTATGCTCCTATTAGCTGTCCTCTCGCTTTCCTTCCTACTTGTCCAGCTCTCTCCTCCACTGAAGCCTCAGGTATGCCGCCTCCTCCAGGAAGCCTCCCAGGTTACTCCCAGCTCCACACACCTCACCGTCCTTATAGCATCTGCTGCCTATCCTGACAGCTGGGCTCCACTGAGACCCCGGGCAAAGACAGGAGTCGGCCCTCAGGTTGGGTGTAGAGGGCAGCCACACCCATACCCTCCCCTCAGGCAGCTCCAGGTCTTGGTCCTGCCACTGACTGTTGTTTGTATTTAAGACATTTCCCCCTTCTTTTCCTTAAGTCAAATTCCTTCTCCTCCTCTGGAACTCCTTCCTGACACCCAAGACCTTTGGGCACACCCTCTACCTTTACACCCATCACCCGTGCCGGGACTCCTGAGCATGCCTGTCTCTCCCCTTACATTGTGAGCCCCTCCAGGGTAGGATGCCCAGTACAGAGCCATCCGGGGCTTCTACAACCCATACCTGGCTCTGCTCACCTAGGATTTGCTGAGACCCTGATGACTCGTTGTTTAGTTGCCAAGTTGTCTCCAACTCTTTTGCGACCCCATGGACTGTTGCCCACCAGGTTCCTCATCCATGGGATTTCCCAGGCAAGAATACTGGAGTGGGTTGCCATTCCCTTCTCCAGGGGATCTTCCTGACCTAGGGATCGAATCAGCATCTTTTGCACTGCAGGCAGATTCTTTACTGCTGAGCCACTGGGGAAGCCCAGAAGGACCCTTCTCTTATATTTATGTAATTGCTCTTCCATACGACCTGTCTCCTCCCCAGAGGACACTGTGACCTCCCCACTGCAGATCCACTTTTTGTTTTCTGGACCTTTTCTACTGTCAGCTCCAAGAGGGGAGGCCTGGGCATCCTCTACTTCCTCAGTGACAGCAAAGGGACGCTGGGTCCTCATTCCTTACCCCAGGTTCCTGCTCAATCCACAGGCCACCCGGCAATCCCCTGCTGTTGCTGAGGGTTGGGGGCAAGGTTTACTCTGCTCTCATCTTCTTAGCTCCTGACCATGCGTGATTCAAAAACACCCCTGAGGACAGCCCAAGCAGCCCAGAAAAATATGGGACAAAGGAGCTGGGCACGCAGGACTTGTCCCAGTGCAGTCAAAGCACAGAGGGGCCTGGACCAAGCCCAAGGAAGAACCAGCGGCTCTCTGAGAGAAATCAGGACAGCTGGAAATTGAACACATACGTACGTGCAAAAGCCTAATTCCTCCCTTGGAGTTTTGGAGAGACACTTTCATAGCTTTTCATGACATCATGTCAGATGTTTCCAGACACCCAAGACTGAGTTTGGCCCTAATACTCTGTGTTCAAGTCACACGGTCCTTTGCTGTTGGAATCCTAGGGCTCAACACGACATCCCTTCCCACTCCAGACTTTCCTGAAGGCTCACTCCTGCCTCTTCTCAGACAAAAGCAAACCTCTTCTATTTTCAGAGGCCTCCCGGGCTGTGGGATGGCTAGATATATAACATGCTTAGTGGAGAATCAGTGTCGGTGACATTTAAGAAATACACAATCAGGCAACCTGTGACCTACCAGCTTGAGCTAGTTACTTCACCCCTCTGAGTTCCCTGATATTATTAAATAAGATGAAGCTGATGAATCAGTGTATGAGTCAGTATCCCAAGGTTGCTCTGTGGATTGATGAAACAAGATGCTGTTTGTGAAGGTGCCAAGTCTTATGCTTGGCTTCAGAAGATACTCAGGAAACAAAGTTTCGACTGGGGTCGGTGGCTGAGTAGTGCTACAACCCTGACTCCAGCGCTCTTTCTAGTAAATGGTTCAGCCTCCTTTAGGCGTTCAAATGATTTCAGAGGCTCGAGCAATCTGAGTTCCCTTGGAAGGAGCTCTAAGCGGCAGTCAGTTTCTCCTCTTTCAACAGTCCTCGTTTGGCAAATGGTCACAATCCATTTAAACAAGCATTTTCTGAGGACCTAGCAGTTACAGGAGGCACTCAGGTCACAGCTTCAAAAGACTGCAGAAACTGAATTAGAAGGAAAGTCAGGTGAGGGGCACAGCCCAGGTACAGGTGGACAGTAGGTGATGGGCAATCTGGAGAGGCGGGGGTGGTTTCAGCAGCTGGAGTCATGGGGAGGTATCCTTCCATCACACTTCCTCTCCTTCCACTTCCCACACGGGCTGCAGCCTGCAAGGCCACAGCCGAACACTCAGATACCTGTTTAGGCCTCCATTTGCCCTAGCTCCCTTCTCACAGGAACGCTCCTCAACCAGCTGACACCAGTTCAGGGGCCCCGTGTGCTGTCCAAGGCTGTGGCCCCATGGAGGAAGCAGCCTGCAAAGCTCACATCTGGTGTGGAGATCCTCCATTAAGCAGGTCATTGCCACGTCATCTGATAGGTGCCTGGAGAGGTCGGGGAGGGGCTGTGGGGATGTAGAGGAGGAGGAACCGGTGCTTGGGGCAGGAAGCTGCCCAGAGTTTTCCAGAGGAGAAATTACCTGAGCCGGCACCTGATGAGTCTTGGGGATGAGCTATGGTGTGTGTCTATGTGTCTTGTGTGTCTATGAACAAACATGTGTGTGTGTGCAAACAAGCATGTGTGAGTGTGAACATGTGTGTGTGTGTGTGTATGTGTATGTGTTGGGGACAAGGACTATGGCAGAGGGTCCAGCCTGAGACTGGGCATGGGGGGAGCTGGGCTCTCCTGTTTGCCTCTGATGACATCTCTGGACACCAGGAACCCGCACTTTGAGGTCCTGCATCCCCTCTCTGCCCTCTTGGCCCTGAGGACAGCTGCTGTCCAACACTTCCGTCGCTAGTCTCCTCTCTTCCTCTCTGTGCTCCATCTCTTCCCCATCTGTAGCTCCAGCTCTGCTGAGGCCTCCGGAATTCTACTCTCCAGCCCAGGCCCCACTCCCTAGGGCCCCTTCCTGATGGCCTATCCACTGGGGCCTTTGATACTCACCTTGAGTCCTACGAGATGGAAACACAACTCACTTTGGTCCACAGCCGGCCTCCCCCACCCCTCTACTCCTTCCGTATCTCATAGCCACCAGGAGCTAGAGCTTGTTGCTTCACGGCATTTCTCCCATCTCTCCTTCCCTCACTGTTCCTGCTGCCTCCACCCAGGCCTCTGCACTGTCCAGGCTTTCCACCACAATGGCTCAGTTAAGAAAGCTCCTCTGTCAATCTCTTGCTCCTTCCACCACTTTATGATCAGTCACTAAGTCATGTCTGACTCTTTGCAACACCATGAACTACACAAAAGCATCAATTCTTCAGCACTCAGCCTTCTTTACAGTCCAACGTTCACATCCATACACGACTACTGGAAAAACCATAGCTCTGACTATAGGGATCATTGTCAGCAAGGTGATGTCTCTGCTTTCTAATATGCTGTCTAGGTTTGTCAATGATGCTTTCGAACTGTAGTGCTGGAGAAGACTCTTGAGAGTCCCTTGGACTACAAGGAGATCAAACCAGTCAATCCTAAAAGAAATCAACACTGAATATTCATTGGAAGCACTGAGGCTGAAGCTGAAGCTTCGATACTTCAGCCACCTGATGTGAAGAACTGACTCCTTGGAAAAGACCCTGATGCTGGGAAAGATTGAAGGCAGGAGAAGGGGATGACAGAGGATGAGATGGTTGGATGGCATCACCGACTTGATGGACATGAGTTTGAGCGAGCTCCGAGAGTTGGTGATGGACAGGGAAGCCTGGCGTGCTACAGGCCAAGGGGCCACAAAGATTGGACACAACTGAGACACTGAACAATAAAGGTTTGTCATAGCTTTTCTTCCAAGGAGCAAGCGTGTTTTAATTTCATGGCTGCACAGTCACTGTTGTCAGTGATTTTTGGACCCCAAGAAAATAAAATCTGCCACTGTTTCCACAGTATAGACATACAGAAACTCTAATTGCATCGGATGCACTGTGACAGTGCTCACAAAATGGCCAGTTGCTCTTCGTTACCAGCTCAGTTCCAGGGTTCCCCTCCCCTGGCCTTGGCTCCTGAGTCTTGTTCCGGGCGTCTCCCCTCCACACAGAGCCTTCACTCTGTTCCATCCTCACAAGTGTGCTCAGATTCCTGGACCTCATTATGCATCACCCCACCTGCATCTTCATTCCATTCTCCCCCTCTGCCCGGAATGCCTCAACTCTGGTCATCCAAGTCATCCTCCAGGGCCCCATCTTAACTCCAGGTCTTCATCAAGCCCCTCTTCACTTCTCTCCTTTCTGGGATGTGGGTCACTGCTGACTCTGCTCCCGTGGTTCTCAGACTAAGCCCTGCCAGGCCAGGAGTCTGCTGTTTAGCAATGCCAGTAGCAGAGGCTTATGGTCTGGCTGCCAGAGACCTGATTTCAGGTATGCCTGTCAGGAACTCTGCGAAATCTACTAGGCTTCTGCCTCAGTTTCCCCACTAAGCACTCAAATATATCCCTTAGCTCTGGCCTACCTAGCTGGCTCTGAACCACTCTACCTGAGCTTGCCTGTTGCCTGGATGTTATTTGCTAAACTCTTATCCATTCAGTAAGTGTGTGTGTGTGTGTGTGTGTGTGTGTGTGTGTGTGTGTGTTGGGAGGTAGATGTTAGTTGCTTAAAACCAGAACCAGGAGGAAGCTGCTGCTATCCGCTTTCACCTATGACCTCCTGCCTCCACTACTGTAGAAACCTGCCCACCAGACAGGGCCTGAGGGCTAGAGAGCCACGCTTCAGAAACTCACTCAAACTGACCACAGCCTCTGAACAATCTACTTCCCATTGCAGCAGTCTTCCCTCCCACCCTTCACCCCTCTAAAAACTGAGCTGCCTAGAGGTCCTGACACCCCCGCCTCTCCTCCAAATAATAACATTAGAAAGAGCTAAATAATCAGTACTTATTCTGTGCCAGGTCCGGTTCTAAACACTTCACATGTATTGATTCAGTGAGGCCTCATAGCAACCTTTGAAGCAGGTACTGTTCTTCCTCCACCTTATAGATGAGCAGACGAAGAGGACATTAGCACAGGAGCCTCAGCACTCCAGCTTCAGAGTGTGTGCTCTTAACTCTCTGTTTCCTATCTCACCCAGCAGGACCACTGCACATACTGGTACAATCTGACCTTTGCCCAAAATCTCCCAGCCAGAATGGGCCATGCATCCCACAAGGGGCCCCGTGCATGCAGGGAAAGGCTGTCTGCTTCTATGTCACATAGAGACATCGTGCAGGTGAGCCTGCTGCTTGGCCATGAAACAAGGTAAGTCTGGTTGCTGCTTTACCTCTGAGTTAGAAATGAACTTCTGTAATTCCAGAATCCATTCATTTGTTCATTCAGTAACTACTGATTATATGCCTGCCACTGCTTGGTACTAGCTGCACTGGTCTCAGTGAGCATAGACTGACTTAAACATCCGCTTGCATTTACCTGCTGGATTCTCTCCAAACAGGGATTGACAGGTTCCTGAGAGCAGGAGCCACCTCACAGACAGGTGCCTGGCTACATGCATTCACTGGGGTTCAAGATGTGTTTATTGAGGATCCTTCCAATAACAAACACATGGATGAGGCTTGGGTGGCCTCTACTGCCTCTGCCCCCACGTGACAGGTGGTAAACAGAGAGACCAGAAGCCTGGGGACCAGAACTCTCCTCCTGACTCCTCACTGCCTGGAGCTTCCCTTTGGGGAATAGAAAAGTTATCGCCCCACCAAAGCAAATCAGAGAAAAAGAGCAGGCTGGTCCTTTAAACAAGGGCCGGAAGAGCCGGGGCCCGAAGAGCCGTGAGAGCAACTTCAATTAATCCCGAATGTCGGAAGAATTGTGAAGGTCAGAGGAATGCAAAAGGTAAGTCGAGAAAAAAAGTTGGCATTTAGCAGTGGAGATAAACTGAGCTGATAAACGGCCTTTGAACACTCGGGTTATTTATTTATTTGCTTCCAGTTCTTATGCAGTTGTTAATTCCAGCGAAAATTCCCCAGCGCTCTGCTCACATGTGTGGTACATTATATACCCATCTGGCAGCAACACAGACACCTCCCCTGGCAGCTGCACTCTGAAGTTTAAAACACACTTACATGTTTGTGTCACAACAACGCAGGAAAGCACATCCTGGAGTTTACTGCACTGGTTCTCTGGCAGGGCTGCTAGTTCACCGTGTCTTGTCTACGGTAGGAGTTCAATAAATGGAAGCAAACTGCGGCCAGGCCCAAAGCTGGGCTCACCGAGACACTGTGTGAAGTGAAGGGTACAAGGCAGACTCAGCGAGAGATGTTGCCGGGGTACCCGTGAGGCTAGTGAGGCTGCCATCTGAGTTCCCCTTTGCAAGATGAAGGTAATGGGTTCTGGAGGGTTTTTTTTTTTTTTTCCTCTCTTTTTCTCACATTCCCTCTGCTTGAACAAACCCTGCTGAAAAGAACTCCTGCTCTGATTGTCCATGGAAGGGTTCCCTGGAATGTTGGACCAAGTCTCTGGAATGTATAGATTTAACGAGCCAATCTGGAAATTAACAGAAATGGAAAGGGAGCGTTCTGGTTACATTACACATGGAATTACTACCTGAGTGAGTGCGGGGGCGGAGGCAAAGGTACCTTGGAGCTTCCTGTGAGAGGGCTTAGCACTTTCCAGACCTGAATCTCGACGGTTCTAAAAATTTAGGCTTGGAAGAGTCCGCAAAGATCACACACATTGTTGCTGAGGGAAGGAACCAAACTTTATTAAGAATTCTGAAATGCTGGAAACATGGTTTCCAAACTTTTTACTAAGACGTCCCCTTTCCACTCATAGCCTGTTGAGTTTCGTGTTTTGAAATATTTTCCCTATTGAACACAGGACATCCCTGTCCCTAATGATGTTGTCAAAAATGCAAGTCCTATCTTCTGATCAGGAAAGAGATAACAGTTTAAGCCAAGGATACCCATGTACTTGGGGGTTAAAGACTTGCTGTTTGAGTAATCTCTGCAGTTGGCTTCCAATTACTATCATATTCCTATAGTTGTTTGTTTAACATTGAACAGCCTTGGAATTTCAACCAGCACCTTCTACACAGCTGGGGAATTCGGGGCTTGGTCACTTTATCAAGAATCTCTCATGTTGCAGATGAAGTGATGGAAGTCCTGGGAAGAAGACAACACACCCACTGGGTACGGCACAGGAGGGACCCCTCAGAAGCTCTGCCCAGGCTGGGGCAGGGTGCTGCCCCTGACTGCAGGCAGACACCACCTCTCCTCATCTCAGGGCTCTACCTAACTCTTTGGAGCTTTTCCCTTTAGAGCAAGCAGGGCACTGAGCCAACTGACTCAGTCTTCAAAGAATACGTCTCTTTGTGTAGAGATGTATTCAGGACTATAAGCACCTCACATGATTCTCCCTTCATAGCCTTTGATTTTTCTTCCAGGACTTGATCAAGTGGGTTCAACTCAAGCATCAAGGCCAGGTTGAGGTTTCAACCCAAAGTCCCTCTGGGAAGGATGCCCCTATCAGATGAGGCTGGGGGATGGTTAAAGGGGTTCCAGTGAGGACACAGTCTGACTTTCCTGAGGACTTGGGGGTTACACCTCTGCATTCCAAAGTGATGGGAAATATCTATCTGGCAGGGCCCACGACCAGGTTACAGATCCAGACTTGCAGTTAAGCATCCCCCTTCTTGCAAAAGATCGCCTTCCTGACCAGAAGGTCTAATGAATGGCTGTGCGGGATGTTCGGGCAGAGGGAGGCCGGCCTTGGTGGCATCTGACATCTGACGTCACCCTCCCTCCCATGTCCCGAGGATGGCTCTTCGACTGACACTGGTCCTTCCCCAACCCAGACCCAACAGACCTCTGGGGGAGTCTGTTTCAGCAGGGCTTCTGACAAGGTGCCTGAGACCTAAATGTGGCATCACACATCCTTTCTACTTCAGTACGTAGGAAAATGGGATCCCACCTTCTTTCTTGACACCATGTGATCTGGGGTTGGCTTGAGTCAGCCTGAATCCCTCCCACCTCTAAACACTCAGGACTCGAGGTTACCAAGAGCCGGGTTCTCCAAAACGGCTTTTGGAGACGTGGACCCCGAGCCACAAACAGAGCAGGGAAGGAAGAATTCTCCTCTCTCTACCCTTCCCATCCTGCCAAGAAGACAATTTTGCAGGCAGACACTCCTCTCTGTTTATAAAGAGGGGAAGAGCCCAAACAAATAAAAAGGGCCAAGCTGCACTCGGCACCATGGCCACGCAGAGCTCTGCGTGTCGCTAGAACGACTGTTTGGTGCTCTTTACAAATAGGCCTATTAAATCCTTTTGAACACCAGCACAGGGTCCTAGGGTCTGAGTCCTCCACGGTGACTTGGCCGTAAACAGTAGAGAGGTGGCAGGTCTGTCCATGTGACATCTGCAAGCGCTAGCCAGGCCATGGGAACCCAGGCGGCTGCTCCCAGCACAGACACATGAAGCCCAGCGCCGTGCACATGCCTTCTCGAAGGCACTGGGCTATACTCATCAGTATTTACAGCCTTACAGCTGGGCTCTTGACCTGCCCCGCTGTCATTCGACATCAAAGGAAGCATCACCCATCTCTAGTTATTTAAGACGAAGGTCTCACCTTGGGAGCCAAGGAGGGCGGGACACAAGGACACTCAGCTGTCAGTGTGAATGACAGAAGGCAGTGCTCCCCAGACTGGTTGATAAACTTCCTGGCAGAACCTCAATAATTCAGACCCACCTGGGACCAGAGCAGCTTTCCTAATCAGTTTGGGCTCCCACAACAAAACACCATAGACTGAGTAGTTCAGACAACAGAAATGTGTTTCCTCACAGTTTTAGAGACTGGAAGTCCAAGATCAAGGGGCCAGAATGGCCGAGTTCCAGAGAGGCCTCTCTCCCTGGGTTGCAGATGGCTACCTTCTGGCTGTGTCCTCACCGAGAGGAGAGAGAGCAAGCTCTCTAGTGTTTCTTCTTAAAACGACACTCATCCCATCACAAATGCTCTGTCGTCACAAACTCATCTAAACCTAATTACCCCCCAAACGCCCCATCTCCAAACACCATCACATTGGGGTTTAGGATTCAACATACAATTTTGGGGCTTCCCAGATGGGACTACGGGTAAAGAACCCGCCTGCCAATGCAGGAGACATAAGACACGTGGGTTCGATCCTTGGGTGGGGAAGGCCCCCTGGAGGAGGGCACGCAACCAACTCCAGTATCCTTGCCTGGAGAATCCCATGGACAGAGGAGCCTGGTGGGCTGCAATCCATAAAGCTGCAGAGTCGGACATGACTAAAGTGACTTAGCATGCATGCATATACATTTTGGGAGGATACATTTAGTTTGCAACAGTCGCTAAGCTGAACTGCAGATTCCAGTGATGTGTATACTTACATTTGGATAACATAGCTTTGTCTAATCTTAAAAACAGATTTTAAAAGTCAACTATGTCAACCCTTAAAATATATACATTCAGTATACATCGATTATACTTCAATAAAGTTGAAAAGAAATTCTAAATTTAAGAATCACGTCAATCACTTGAGGGATGTTTAAATCCCCTCAACCATGTCCTTAGATGTGTAGTTACCTGGCCTTCATTAGAACAGTTCCACCAGCCCCCAAGGCAGGCATCCCACAACTGAACTTCTCTACTAGCCAATTCTTCCTTTTCTGAGCTGAAATCAGCTCCCTAAAAGCTTTCATCCAATAATCAGGGTCATAAAGAACATACTGGATCCCTGTATCGAAAGAGAGCCCTTCAGAAACTAAATTAACCACCCCACCCCACCCCATGGGTCTTGAGTATATGTGAATGAACACAAACGCACGCACACACCACAGAGTAATACTTCATGAATTTATAAGTTCCATATCTGGTAACTTCCCGCGTCTAGAACACGTGTTCAAACAACAGAATTGGCACCACATCGCATTTATGCACTTGACTCCTTGAAGAATAACTCAGCATCTTCATCTGAAATTAGTTTAGCTTTGGACTCATTTTTAATAAATCTGGTCCTCTGGCTTCCTAGCCCATGAAATATTTAAAGCAGCCAAAAAGTTGCAAAGGATATTGGCTCCAGGAAGCAAGTCAAAACCTTCAGTCTGACTCTAATGGGAGAGAGAGAGAAACGGTTAGCAGGACTCCCAGAAAATACAGAAAGACAGCAGCCGCCGGGGGTCATTCAGAGAAAAGGCAGCCACTGGCATGTACCGTCCAGGCCACCGGGGATGACCCTGAGTCTCCAAGCAAAAGGTAGACCGATGGAAGCGCCTGCCCTCATGTGTGACAAACATGCTTTTAAAGAGCTTCCCATCCCAAGTGGGTATGTCAGCTAACATCGTGAGATCCAAGGGTTATGATTCTATTATCTAGACAATTATCTACCTGAACTTAAGGACCTAGATAATTCAATTCTGGTGGAAGAGCTCACAAAACTGACGTTGCCTAAATGAAGTGTCATTGTATGTTATCTCACAGTACACAGTGTGGTTTTCAGAGACAACAGTACTGATGATTATAACCCAGCATCAGTGATGGGCACGTGGTGGGACCCACCCTGGTTGACTGATTCCCATGGTAACTTGAACTAAGCAAGAAAGCACTGCCTAATAGAGATGCTTACACTACCTGCTTTCACAGAGATAAGAACTGTTGAAATGTAGCTTATTAATATTTGATTCAAAACAAGTAACATTCCTGCCTTGTGATAACTGCATGTCATGACACCTATGCATATTTCCTCATGAATATCTATTTTTAATTCTAATGTGTTCAGTAAATCAAGCCAAAGAAGGTAAACTACAAGCTGCTCCTAGGACAAAAATTGTGATCTTACTTTGTCCTCAGGCCCCAATTCCTAGACCAACTGCCAGAGGCCAAGACTCTGGGCATGAATGGCCATGAATGGACAGCAACTCTTAGTTGTCTGGGCAGCTGGAGGAAGTACAGCTGAGCAACTGAGGCAATTCCAATGGAGTCTGGTTGTCTTAATGTGTGTGTGTGGGTGTGTGCACACCTGGGTATGACCCCAGGATGTGATCCTGTGTACCTGACCTCAAGATGTATGACTTTGGATTAACCCTTGTTTTGGCATTAGCTGGTCCTGTTTTCCTGGAGGAGGGCATGACAACCCACCCCAGTATTCTTGCCTGGAGAATCCCAAGGACAGAGAAGCCTGGTGGACTACAGTCCATGGGGTCGCAAAGAGTCAGACACAACTGAAGCGCCTTAGCACGCATGCACACATGGTCCTATTTTCACAGCACACATTACTCTCCAGCTTACCAGTATATTTACTTAGGATATTTGCCATTTGCTGCCTTCCTGTCCCCTCTATAATGTAATGTGCACAGGGATCTTTCACGCTGCTTGGTTTTGGAGCCACAGCACCCAGGACACCCCCCAACACCAAGCAGGGGCTCAGTAAGAATCTGTCGAATGAATGATAAGCGAATGGGTGATCCTGCAGCCTGAGGAAAGAGCTCAGCCCTCATAAGCACTTGGCATGTGTGCCCCCCACAACTCCTAATTCATCAGAGCCCAGTGTCCTAGCAAGTCCAATGGAGCCTCAGAGTCATTCTCAGCCCAAGATTTCAGGAGACCACTACCATTAGCGCCTCTTAACACCAGAAACAGGTTCTGGTACCCTTCCTGGCCCAGGCTGCTCTCACTGAAGCCTAGGGGTTCTGTGTGCTTACTTCTCTTTCTCTAGTGAATCCACCAGTAGGAGCTGATGTCTCCTGACTCAGAGCAGGTGAGTCTGCTCACACAAGCAAGGTGCAGCCCTGCATGGGGGCTGATCTTCATCTCAACCAGCATCAGGCACTTTTTAAAAAGCCCTGTTCTCCGAGAGTTCACCTCAGCTTCTCTACCATGTGCCACCCTGAGGGACCCTCCCATCTTGCAGGAAAGGAATGAGACCACCTTTCAGAGCCTTGGTCAAGTATCGACTCAGTTAAGACAACACAGCCAGAAAGGTGCAGACTTGGGATTTGAATCCAGGCCTCTCAGTGGCCATTTTACAGATGAGGAAACAGACCGGGAGAAGGCCAGGATGTGCCAAAAGTCACCTGTTAGAGATTTATGAACCACTGAACTTTGTGTTCCTCTAAGCAAGGGGCTTCCCCGGTGGTGCTAGTGGTAAAGAACTTGCCTGCCAATGCAGGAGATGTAAGAGACGCAGGTTCGATCCCTGGGTTGGGAAGATCCCCTGGAGGTGGAAATGACAACCCATTCCAATATTCTTGCCTGGAGAATTCCATAGATATAGGGTCCACAGGGTTCCAAAGAACTGGACACGAGTGAAGTGACTTAGCACTAGCAAGGGGCTGGCCCAGAGCAGATGAGTGAATGAAGTGTGGACATGAAGCCTTAAAAGAACAGGCAGCCTGGTGTAAAAAAAGAGGAAGTCCAACATCATGGAAATTCCCAAACCTAGTAACCCCTGCAGAACCAGTCCTGTGAGGTTTCAGCGAGTGGACAAGGGGACCTGTCCTGGTCCCAGGTAAAGCCAGAAGAGAGGACGCTTGAACCTGCTGTGTCCTTGTGACTAGCAGCCAGGCACACCCCCTCCCTCGAGGGCACCACCGCCCCGTTCCCACACCGGAATGCCGCAACCCCTAACCTCTTCACTCTCCTGTTCTAGCCCTGCCTCCTGGTTGGCTTGAACCCTTTTCCAAAAGCTATGGGAAGGGTCCCTCCCCAAATTTCACCCAGCTCTTCCCTGGATTCAAGTACTTATTCATTTCAAGGGCTCAGCAAACAAATGTGAACAAATAAATGGGTAAATAAGTGAATAATCAGGGACTTCTATTTAAGTCTTCATTATCAGTCCCCCTTAGGACAATATGTTATACATTTATTCATTCAACAAATATTTATTAAGTACCTTCTGTATACAGGGTACAGTCCTGGGCTCTGGGACACAGTGGCGAGTAAGTAATAGCAGCTTTCCAAGTCCTCTGACCTTTACTTCCCCCCCTCTCCATTTTAACTATTCTGCACTTATTTTCAAGTGTACTTTCTTCAGTGGGTTTGGGTCTCACCCTTCTAAGCTCAACAACTTTCCACGTCTCCTACTGCCTATTGGAAAATGATCAAATTCCTTCCACTGACATTCAAGACCTGAGATTTAGCTGGATCCTCTACTCCCAGTCTCATCTCCTGCCTCTCACTCCCTCTTTCCCTCCACTACATATGCTGAGGGCCAGCCCTTGCCTGGGATGCCCTGCCTGGAATGTCAGCTACTACTGTGTTACAAACCACCCCAAGGCTCTGTGGTTGAAAGCAACAATCCCTTCTTTTCACTGTGGGCCAGCAAGTGGTTGACTGGTCTGGGTTAAAGCCAAGCCGTGTGTCCATCTGGGCTTGGTTCTTCACTGCAGGCTGGGTTTCAGGTCTACTGTGTTCATCGAGGCTGAGCAGCCAGCAGCCACACGGGGAATCTCTTTCCATGGCGGTGGCAGACACGTGAGAGTATGAGCCCAACTAAGCAAGCACCTCAAGGTTCTGCTTGCTTCAAGTCTGCTAATGTCAAAGCTAAGTCCCATGACAGAGCCTAAAATCAAGGAGCCAGTAAGTACACTCTGCCCAACAGGAAGCCAAGGCAAGGCGCGTGGCCAAACCTGGCATCACTGGAGAGCGGCAGAAGGGGGATGCTCTGAGTATTTCTGAACAATAGTCTAACACATCCCATGGACTGTAGCCTGTCAAGCCCACTAGGCTCCTCTGTTTATGGGATTTTTCAAGCAAGAATACTGGAGTGGGTTGCCATTTCCTTCTCCGGGGGATCTTCCCAACCCAGGGATCGAACCTGCAGGCAAATTCTTTACCACGTGAGCCACCAGGGAAGCCATCTAACACACTAACTCTGCCTAATGAAACTGGGCAGTATGGTGAAGGAAAGCAAGCTTTGGAAACAGGAGGCCTGGGTTTGTATCATGCACATATTACTTTCTGAAGCCCTCCAACACAGTGTGTTCCCAGAAGACTTCACTAATTCAATGCTGCCGCTGCCGCCAAGTCACTTCAGTCGTGTCCGACTCTGTGCGACCCCGTAAACGGCAGCCCACCAGGCTCCCCCGTCCCTGGGATTCTCCAGGCAAGAACACTGGAGTGGCTTGCCATTTCCTTCTCCAATGTGTGAAAGTGAAAAGTAAAAAAGAAGTCGCTCAGTCGTGTCTGACTCCTAGCGACCCCATGGACTGAAGCCTCCCAGGCTCCTCTGTCCATGGGATTTTCCAGGCAAGAGTACTGGAGTGGGGTGCCATTGCCTTCTCCGCTAATTCAATGCACATGCCCCCAAACCCTACTGTGTGTAAGCATACCACCTGGACCCTGAGCCAGGCTGGTGAGTAAAGAGGCCCGCCCCGATCTCCTGGTGATATGAACGAAGCTCTGAGCCCCCAGAGTGTTGCTCCCTCATCCACAAAGTGGAAAAAAACAACCTTGAAATACGTGAGAAAACTGGGAAGCTGGCTGGCTTTGAATGAAGTCACAAGTGGGCCAAGTCCTATATCAAACACCACTTTCTTCTGTGACACCCAGGCTAGCGAGTCCTGTTGGAAGCGATTGCTCATCAGTCTGAATCCTTAAAACAATTAACTACTGTGTGGTTGAAGGCTCATCCAATCAATGGGAATTTATTGAGGTCCACCAGCCAGTTAGGCCTGCCCAGTCAAAACCCCCTGCCCTCCCCACAGACACATCTCCTGATGGGAAGACAGGGGCCTTCTTCCTGCATTCTGACAGCCCCGTCCAGCACCAGGCCCAATTCGGTGTTCCATCCCTTTTGCTGTCCAAGACTCCAGAATCTTCTCAATTACTTTTCTCACTCCTTTCTGGAAATAGCCTCCAAGACTGAGATCTGCACCAAAGCCTTCCCATTCACCCAGAAAGAAAAATGCAGTTAATCAAAGCAATCTGGACTTCTCTTTCCATTCCCACCACCCCTCCACCCCTACTCCAGGACGAAACCTCCCTAAGTGATTAAATGTTATAAGAAGGATTTGGCATATTTACCTTGTCAAAGATTGTGCTTTTGTGGTGCCTCATGGAACACAGGCAGATTAAAGAGCCAACAGTGAGATGGACGATCAGCAGAGACCAATGAGGAAAGAAAACAGCAAAACCTCAAGATAAAAAGTCCGTCTTGGTCTCAGCCAATAAACTCTAATCACACACAGACAGGGCCAAGCATATAACTAACAGTTCCTTTCCGGCAAAAATAATGCTAATTAAGTAGTTATAAAAATTATTGTTATTATGAGCTATATCATTATTATTATTATAAAAAATTAAATACTGGCTAGAAATTCAAAAGTCTTTCTTCAGGATCTAGTTCCCTCCAGTTTTCTTAGGCAGTGGTCCCCTGTGGCCCTTAGGAGACAATGGACTCCTTCACTCCAGCATCAGAGGCCCTCCAGGCAGTGGTATCAACCTAGTGTCCAGTCACTCACCCATCCAACAGTTTTTAGTTTTTAGCACCTGTTCTGATCCATACGCTGGTGCGTGGGTGCTTAGTCCCTTCAGTCGTGTCCAACTCTTTGCAACCCTATGGACTGTAGCCTGCCAGGCTCCTCTGTTCATGAGATTCTCCAGGCAAGAATACTGGAGTGGGGTGCCAGGCCCTCTTCCTGATCCAGGGATCAAACCTGCGTCTCCTGCACTGCAGGCAGATTCTTTACCCACTGAGCCATCTGCAAAGCCCCCGTATGCTGGTAGATGGGCCATAATTGTGCCCCTCCAACACTATCTACTTCCAATTCAATAACAAAGACCCTGGCCACATGGCCCAGTCCCCTCAATGCCCTTCCAATTCCTAGCTCTATTTCCATCTCCTCCAGGAAGCCTTCCCTGATACCTCCAGGCATCCCTGGAGACTTGTGCTTTCTTTCCCTCCCGTACATGGATGGCGGTACACTCTTTGCTAAATATGCTACTCACACTCAGTCCCTTCACCGTGCTTATGTCTTAATTTCCACAGAGGCAGGGACCATGACACCACACAGTAATCAGTGCTGAATTAACACTTGTTGACTGACTTTACTGTGGACATAATTCAGCACAAACTAACACGTGCTTACTTAATGGAAGCAGGGATAGGAAAAAACAACTTCCCATGGGCTAGGCATGGGGAGAGGCAGGAAGGCGTCCTGCTCAGTGCCTGGCACATACCCAGCAGGGCGTGGCAGGTGGCCAGGCCAGGTCCACCCTTCACATCCGGATCGCCTGCCAAGGACATCTGCCCTTTGCACTCACCCCTCAATTGTGTGGACTGCCGAGGAGAAAGGTGGCAACTGAGTCAGCAAACAATGCTGTCCCCGTCCCTCCAAATGTGTGGTGGAACCCAGAGGTGCCACTAACAGCAGTGTTAGCAAGTGGGATTCTGTGGGAGCCACTTTAATGCCCCGGAGTATTTGCATGTTAACCTCCTTAACACGCTCCTCTGCCTCCTCTACTTTCAGTTAATGGCACCACCAGGGGCCAAAGCACACAAGCATGTTTCAGTTTCCTGATCTCTCCACAAGCAACTCATCAGATGCACTGTTGACTCTCCCTCCAAAACGGAGCCAAACTGACCTCTACCTGCTTTCCCCAGGTCCAAACCACCATCATGCATACTGGTGTCCCAGTTTCCTTCTCTTTCAACTCCAGGAGGGCCCATTCTGCACACCACACCCAAAGCCATCACTTATGTATAAAAAAGAAAATCCGATCTCCCCTGCTCTGAACCAATGGCTTCAAAATCTAAATGCCTTCTTGTGATCTGTAGGTCTCATGAGATCTCACGCCACCTCCTTTCTGCTCCATCTCCGGACACTGTCCAGTACACAAAGGGATCATGACATCCTTTCCGTTCCCTAAGCAGGCCTCAGTGCTTGGCATCCGCTGCTCCTTCTGCCCAAAATGTGCTTCCCAGGTTCTCATGGCTGGCCCCTTCTCATCCCTCCAGACTCAGCTTGAAAAGCACCTTCTCCTGAAAACCCCAGAAAACCAGCAGCTGCTCCCCCCTTCCTTTATCCCCCTAGCACCCAGGTCCCTCTCTGGCCCATTGCCGTTTCCTTATACAACTTACCATGCTCTAAAATGATCTCATTCATTGTTAAACCCTCACTTCCATGCAGGAAAACAATTTCTGTCTCATTCACAGCTATATTTTTAGCATCTGTGACAGTGCCCAGCCCAAAGCAAGTATTTGACAAACACAGAGCATGTGTCTGAGCAGTGCCCAAACACACTGACTGGATGCCTTAGGTACAGCCTGCTCATAGTGACTCCTTGCCAAAGTGGATAGTATGGACAGATGGGGTAAGACGAGTAACTTTCAGCCGAGGAACCTGACAAAGAGTGCCTGAGCCGGGTGATCAAGGTTAGTATCTGCAGTGATAAGTCAGGTTGGCAGTATGTGCCCTCAACAGAATGTGATAAACATGGCTCTTTATCTCTAGTCTTTTACTCCTCAGAGCATAATCCCAGACTAATCATAAGAAAAACAGCAAAACAAACCCCAATCGAGGGCCAAATATCTGGTTATTACTCAATGTCAAGGTCATCAAAAACAAGGCAAGTTTGAGAAACTGTCCCAGCCAGGAAGAATTGGAAGAGAGATGATAAGTAAATGTAATATGGGATCCTGGGACAGAAGAAGGACATTAGGGGAAAACTGAGGAAATCTGAGTGAAGAGTGGACTTCAGTTAATAGTAAGATGTCAGTATTGATGTGTTCATTGTCAGAAAGTACCATATACTAATGTGAGATGTCAACAATGAGGGGAAGTGGATACAGAACTCTGTACTATCTTCTCAATACTTCTGTAAATCAGAAACTGTTTTAAATTTAAATATTTATTTAAAAAACACATTTGTTATGTGAATGAATGCACGGCAATAAATATATTTTCATGTCTTTTGTAAGAATACACTGAGCACAGGCTCCCGTATGATGCCAGGAAAGAGACAAATTCTTGAGTCTGTGAAGCACCGGGGCTGCTCTGCTTACAGCACTGGTTTGTTAACAACATACTCAGGAACACTGTCAAGGAAGACTGCAGCCCTCTCCTAAGTGGACTTCCAGTGGTTCAAGATTAGAAGCACTTAGGTCAACAACAAAAATAACAAATCCTGCTCTCTTTGAAGATGAATCACATTTTTCCAGTGTTCTCAATTCCATCCAGCCACAAGCACTGCTGAGGGCCTGTTGTGCACCCAAGCCCAAGACCAGCTTAGTAGCCAGCTCCTGCACCAGAGGACCAAGTCCCACCTCCAGTGAAGCTGCTCCCCTCACTTTCAAAGGGTCAAATGGTGCGATACAGACTATAAATGGCACAGATGTTCAGAAATAACAGATCATGGGAACTACAGCAATCAAGGAAGCCTTCCTACAGGAAGGGCCAGAGTGGATCTGGAAAAGGAAATAGGATTTCGAGAGCAGAGTGAAGGAGAGAGGTAGCCAGGGATCACAGCACCAGTAGAGTCAGGGCATCCAAAACCAGCTGCAAGGAGTAGTCTGAATAGACTTGCCAGGTCTCCTAGGGAAGCCATGGAAGAGGAAGTTGGTTTGCTGAGTAGAGGCTGGAGATCCTCCCAGACTTTTCAGGCCAGGAATCAGCACCTCCTCCAGGGCACCTTTCCCAAGCACCAGGTGAGCCTTCCCTCTTCAGCCCCCTTGCCTAGCATTCTTTCACTGCTCACACCAGCTTCATCCTCCCTTGTCACATGCTGTGTGCATTCCCGTGCACTCTTTCCTGCCCACCTGTAGGCCTCCTAGGGGCAGGATCCTTCTCTGCCTCCTCTCAGCCTGCTCTAGAGAGCCCTGCACGTCGTAATGGCTCAGAGAGACATCTGGTGAATGAATAAAAAGAACAGTGAATTAATGTGTAGATCACAATCTAAGAAGCCAGGACTTTACCCCTCACACAACAGGGAAGCCTACAAAATTTGCAGGAAAAAAACAAGATCAAAACAACATTTCCTTCCCCATCTCACCAGCCCCTTCTCTGCTTTCTTTGCCTTTAATACTTAGCCTATCCTGACTTGTTTCTTATCTGTCACCTCTCAGTCATTCAACAAACTTTAGCTCAGTGCCTACTACATGCATGGCCTGTTCTAGGTGCCAAGGATACAGATAACACGGACAATTCTCTACTCTCACAGAGCTGACATTCTAGTGAGAGACTGAAGGGCAATAAACAAAATAAGGAAGTAAATTATACAGAATGCCAATTGATGACACCTTCTATGGAGCAAAACAGCAGGAAAGGACAGAGAGTTCAAGGGAGTGATCTGCCATCTTAAACAGGTGTCACGGGGAGACAGACTACCTTTGAACAGAGACCTGAAGGATGTGGGAGAGAGGATTTTTTCCTTTCACATCCACTGACACATGCCTAGTACCTGCAGCAGTACCTGACTGGCAGCAGGCACAGAAGAATGAGTGTGTTGAAACAGTTAATTCATTTTTTTTTCATTAAACTTTTTATTTTCAGATAATTATAGATTGATAAGCAGTTGTTAGAAATAATACCCTTCACTCAGCTTCCCCCAATGGTAACATCTCATGTAGCTGGAATTCAATATCAAAACCAGGACTGCAACATTAACACAATCCTCTGATGTGATTCAGACTTCAGAGTTTTATGTGTTCTTGCTTGTGTATACATACGCAGTATACTCAGTGGTGTGCAATTTATGCTCCCTTGCTTGTGTATATGTGTACGGTATATTCAGTGGTATGCAATTTTAAGGCCCAATCTCTTTCTGATAATTAGGAGGCCAGTTGAAGAGTTGAAGGAAAGTGGGATGGAACAGGCTGGGCACTTCCACACATGAGAGTTCTGTTTAATCCTCACAGCTCTCCAAAAGAGTAGGTGTTCTTATCCCCATTCTACAGACGTGAAGACTGACAACTGCAGGGCTCAGAGAAAGGAACTTGTTGAAAGCCACACAGCTGACAGGTGGAGAAACCAGAACCCCCAACCTGTGACTGTCTGGTTCCTTCACTGGGGCACATTCCTGCACATAAGAATGGCCTGAATTTAAAGAAAAAAAAGAGAGAGAGAGAAGCAGGAGGGACCCAGAGGAAGGCCTGGCTCTAGGAAGGGAGAGGAAAGAAGGGAGGAGTTGATGAGGATGTCACTGGGATTCTGCGTGAGGGAGAACAGAAGTACCATTCATGAGAAAGGATGGAGAGCTGGAGAGTCCTCAGTGAGGGGCGAAGGGGCGTCCTGGCTCAGCCGGACCCGGTGTGCAATCTTGGGCAAGTGGATTTACATCTCCAGACTTTGTGTTCCTCAACGAGACCAGGCTGAGAATGGCCACCCAACCCATTTGCTCCAAGTCCAAGGAGAGTTGAAAAGGTAGCCCTCTGGCAAAGCCAAAGTGCCAGACCAACTGCCAAAGCCAGGAAGAAGGCGACCCAACCCGACAGCCCAGACTGCCTGTGGTCTCCCCACTAGAACGATTGGCTGATTTTCCCAAAGATGAAAATGCAGAATTTAGGTCAGCAGGCAGAGAGAAGCTCGCTTTGTTTACAAGAGACAGAGAGCGTGTGTTCCTATTAAATGCCTTTGAAACGCAGCGATGATGAGAGACCCAGGGCTGTTTACCACTGGGGATATTTACTTTTCTCATATACAAATCAGCTCGGGTGCCGTCAGAGCTGACGCCACCTCACACTGCGGCCCTCTGACGTCCCTGTGCTTCCCCGGTGCCCACACATGGTTTGAATTTATCGGTTTTAGCAGCTTTCATTTATATTGTGTGAGGATCATGGAATGACCAGCAAACAGAAGCTCTGATCCGTGTCCTGGAAAAAACACAGAAGCGTGAGGAAGGGGGGCAGGGGGAGGGCTGGGAAGACGCCTCCAATCCCACGAGAAGCACCGAGGGCCCCCGTGGGAATGAAGCATCAGCGGGAAAGCATCGCGGGTGAGAAGGGGCTCAGTGGGCAGAGATGCCAAAGCTGAACACCTGGGTGCCACAATGGGACACACGGGCGCCTCCCTAGATGTTTGACCTCCTAGAACTGAACATCTGGAAATCTGGGAACAGAGTGGGGGTAGCTGGGGACTTTCTGTTTCCATCCAGATACTCAGGCAGTGATGTGAGGGTACAGCTGGTAATTTTACAGCTGACCCCAGGATCCCTGGGTGTGTACTGGGAGCCAGGCCCCAGGCAAACTCAGGTCATCAGATGAGGATCCTGCCCTCAGAGAACTTCAGTCTACGGAGGAGACAGACATGTAAACACATCAAAGACAGTAAAATTAACAAATGTCCTTTGCCAGTGAGGTCAGAGACAGCAGAGATAGCAGCTTTGCAGCAGCGGGATGCCCTGTGTGTCTACCAAGTGCTCACATCCATGGAGCAGGCACAGCCAGGGAGGAACCTGCCCAGGCTCATGCTGCTGGACTCCTGATCCAGTGCTCCCACGATGGACAGGCAATTTACGAACTGCAGATCCTCCCATCCCCCAACCTCCCAGAACCACCTGCCTCATCCCACTTCCACACTGAACAGCTGGAATCCCTCCCTCCAGTTCTGCCATCAAATGGGCCATACGAAATGCAAGGCCATGTTATGCTATGGTAACTATTTTAGAAATGGTGATCAGGGTCTCAGGCTCCTCACAAAGAGCTGATCTTTACACACTAGTCTCACTCGGCAGCCAGACCACTTTTACGGTCCTGTTTCTAAGAGACAACACACCCATGTTCCTAGAAAGCTGAGAGTCCTTCTCCTCTGGCTCAGCACTGAGATCAACTTGGAATTATTGAGGGAAAAGACCTTCTCACGGGAGCTCCTCCCTCAAGCCAAGGGGCTTGGGAATTTCCAAGCAAGCCTGAGTGAGGTGCTCCAGTATGATGAAAGAGTGAATTACAGAACAGAGGAGTGCAGAACAGTGCCCCCCAGCGCACCTGGGATGGAGTCTAAGTTTCTTAATATGGCTTAAGAGCACCCCAACATGTGGCCCGTGAGCCTCCCTGGGCGGTCCCCTGAATCTCCTATTCCACCAGTAAGCACTCTCCATGAGTAAATAGGACAGGTAGTGAGTAAAGACAGTCCCTCAGTCTGAATCAATACCACCATCAGCTCCCAACCCCATACTGGTGCTCCTCCTGAACCCTGGGAACACCTGTTTTTCTATACTGATCTAAGGTGGCACTGTACTGCCAAGTATAGTATGAGCATAGGTGTTACGGGAAGCACACTGATTGAAACCGCCTACCCTGGCCAGGCACCATAATAACCATTTGCACGAGTTGTTTTATGACAGGAGATCCTGATAAGGAATACGGAACTAATAAGCCACCACCAACCGGAAGAGTTCGGGAAAGGTCTAAAGGAGACACCGCGTGTCCATCCACTTCCCAGAATCCCTCTCGCTAGCATCCATCTTGGCTGAGCGATGCGTGTGCCACCAGGAAAGACTCTGAATTAGAATGATTGGTCAAAGACGACCCGGAAACTAATCCCATCACCATAAAACCGGAGACCGCGAGCCACGTGGCAGAGCAGTTCTCCTGGGTTCCCTTATCCTACTGCTCTCCAGCCGGGTGCCCTTTCCCAATAAAATCTCTTGCTTTGTCAGCACAAGTGTCTCCTCAGACAATTCATTTCCGAGTGTTAGACAAGAGCCCAGTTTTGGGCCCTGGAAGGGGTCCGCCCTCCTGCAACATAGGTACGAGTTCCTAGCCCAGCCAGGTATTCATAAGGAGGGGAGGTCGTCTCTATCGTATACAATGAGCATCTTCACCGCAAAGAAAACTCCTGGATAGCAAGGATGCTGTCTTATTCATCCTGACAGCATCTGTAAGGCCTCCCACGGCCCTGCAAAGCCATAGTTGCAGGTGGGGCTGGGAGCTCAGGGTCAGCATTCAACCACGACAGGCAGATGGGAACTGTTACCCTACTCAGCTCGGGCTCCTGAGGCTGGGTTTTGGGAGTGGCCCTTTGTCACACTTCCTCGTCCTGCTCCCGCCCTAGAGAGCTACACAAAGAAGGATCTCAGTTGTCCAGCCTGTGCCATTATAAATTCACAGCCTCCACTCCCGTTGGGCCCTCAGTCTGCCCTACTATTCCTTCACCTGCCAAGGTCAGCTTCTGCTCTCAACCCCTGCCTCCCTCCTCACCTTAGGTCTTGGCCAACAGACCACCTCCCTCTTTCCTTCCCAATGTGGCACTCTTTCTTAGGAAGGAACATCAGTTGTCTACCAACTCCCTACTGCTCCTAATCTTTCTTACTTCTAGTCCCAGAAGAAGAGCTATGCCTCCCCCATCCACTCCTGACCCCTCCTACTGTCAGATTTCAGTCCCTTTTCATAGATGCAGAGAGTGTGAGTGCCCAGACTCTGCAGCCAGATCTCCTCAGTCTGAATTCTAGATCCTCCCCTCACCGACTGTGTGACCTCAGGTAAATGAAATCACCTATTGGTGTCTCAGTTTTCTCACCTGTAAAATGGGGTTGAATAATACTATGTCCCTGAGAGACTGTGGTGAGGATTCAGCAGGGCAGTGCATATATAAGACTCAGATGCATTCCTGGCACTCAGCTGTGAAGCACTTCTCTCTGGGGTCTCTTCAATCCCTCCCTTTCTCACCAGCCCCAGACTTGTGATCTCGAAGTAAGCCTGGCACAGTGTGGTTCCCAGCAGGGTTTGGTAAACAACTGAAGGAAGGAATAGATGGGTGAAGAGTTCCGCAGTAACTAATTCAAGCCACTGAGTAGATACAGGGTACTTCTCTTTGGGAGAAAGAGAAGGGGAGAAATACATACTGAGCAGCACAAAGCGCACAGCCCACTAAAGAGCTAATAAAGTTCGGCCCAGGCTTTAACCCCAGTTCTCCCTATCACTCTGAGTCACTGCTATTAACATACCAACCCCTGTGCAAAAGACAAAAAGGACCCTCAGAGAGGGAATGGCCTCAAGTCATGCATGAGGCGTGCAACCAGTGGCAGAGCTAGGCCCGTAGCAGTCTTCAGCCTAAACTTTTTTTCCTTTTTGACATGTCCACACCCCAGGGAGTGGTGGGAAATCATAGGCAAGCTGAACTAGAACAAGTATGGCTAGATGGTCAGAAAAAAATAACCATGCTCTGGGTGATCAGGTTGCACGGTCCCAATCAGACCAACCCCTCACCCTGCTCTGGATGACGCTCAGTATAGAGGAGACTGAAGGATTGAGAACCACCTTCTCTATGGGATGGGCTTCACCTCCAGACACAGTGTGAAAATGGGCCAGTAACAATAATTAAACTGACCATGACTTAAACCACCACAATTAACATCCATTACCTCTGAGTGTGTGCCAGGCGGTCAGCTCTGTGGTGGATATGCATTACCTCATTCACTCCTAAACACACCAGGAGGTGGATGCTATTATGAGCCCCAACTTTTCAGATATGGAAACAGGACCTCAGTCATCCAGTCTGAGTTGGTGGAGCTGGAATTCTAACTCTAGCTCAGTCCAGTCCCTTTCTTAAAGTATCAAAAGATCTAAATCCTGGCTCCATCATTCTGCACAAAGTACTTAGTCTCAGCTCCTAAAATGGGGGAAATGATACTTACCTTTCAGGAGTATTTTAGAAATTTACTGTAATAAACCCAAGGTCTAGCACATAATAGGCACTAAATAACAATGGCTGTCTTGGGAGCTGGAGAGGAAAAGCAGAAAGTACAGTCATTGGAAGGAGGGGTAGAAAGACCTTCCTTGCAAACCTTCTGCATTTCCTTCTGGCACTTCTGCCTAACAGTTTCTTTCCCCCAGGCAAGACCTCTCTCACTCCTATCTCCATGGGCCCTGGTCCTGTTGAAACTGCAAGTTCTCCATCAAAAATCCTGCATCCCTTTCTCATCACCCTCTCCATAAAACTACACTGATGGAAGCAGAATAATAGAAAAGTCACCCGCAAGACCAGCAGAAGGCCTTGGCATGGGGGCTATATAGTGCAGGGTCAACTAAACAATCAAGCTCAAACACAGAGACCATACCAATCATGCCACTGAGGTCCCAAAGTGACTCAGTTTACCCATCCATGGCCCATACATTCAGACTGCATCTCATCCCCAGCAGAGGGTCTGGAGCTCAAAAATATCCCATAATCCTGGAGAATTTATAGCCACCCAACTAGTTCTCCTGGGGAGCCCCTGGGAGTCAGAATAGGGGAGGTGGGGGGTTAGGGACAGGAAATTGGTCCAGCCCCCTTCAAGGTGTTTGTCTGGGGGGTCAGGAGGAATTGCCAGCTAGAGTTATTGCATGTGAAAGACTGTGGAAACTGCAAACCTCGATGCAAATGGTTGGAATTATCATTGCCAATTAGGCTTTTGTCTCTCCTCAAACTCAAAGCAGAGCAGTTCAAGGAAAGGAAACCGTGAGAACTAGGGCAAAAAGATGAGACAGGGAGGTATCCGAAAGGCTTTCTCTGCCCACATCTTCTTTTCTCAAAAGCGGTTTCAAATGGGGCTGGAGGCTTAAATTACAAACTGCCTAGAAGGCGCACTAAGTCGCCAGGAGGTAAAACTGGTTAGGAAACTTTACAGAACCATAACGGGGAGGAAGCAGGTAAGTCCTTTAAACAGAAGAGGAACTGGAAAAGGGCTGGCCTTTTATCTGTGCACTTTGGCTTCTGAGGGCAGGGCTGGCCAGAGGACGTGGGCGCAGCTTGCCGTGTCTCCTGTACAGTCGCTAGGGCTGACCGAGGGGCAGGCGGGGCCCTGTGCAGAGCTTCTAGGAAAAGTGCATCTTCTCGTCTGGGCAAAGCCGACTGCACTCTGACCTTGACTGGAGGTGGACAGGAGTGGGAAGCCGGCTCCCAGAGCACATCACGTTACCTGCCAAGACCAACCCCCCTCTCTTTGCCTACTGCTCCCCCCTCCACCATCCCCCACAGCGTAAGGTGCTTCTGCTCCCTTCCCTCCCCACCCTGGAAGGCATCACCAGGGAACAGCCTCGTCCTGCTTGCTCACTTTCGTATCTCAGCACAAATCCCAGTATCTGGCACACAGTGGGAACTAAAAAACATTTCTGGAAAAATTATATGATGATGCTAATTTAAAGATGCAATAACCATGGGTGTCTGGTACTTCATAATCAGTCAATCCTCATAGCAATCAGATGAAACTGAGAGATAGGAAACTAAGACCCAAGAAGGTTAGGTAACTAGCCTTAGGTGACCTATATTCCTGATGAGGGCAATGGTTCTGGGCCCTGCCTGAAAGAGCACTGGCCTGTCCTGGGCCCTGCCTGGAGGCATCCTAGGGGGCTTCTGAGCTGAGTCTGTGCTGTGCTGGGTGAATACCGACTAATTCTTGGTTCTGAAGGTTGAGTCAGGCCAGAATGTTCTGCGGAATGAGGAAGCTAGAGAGGAAGCTTTATGCAAAGAAACAGGCTCACAAGGTAAGAGCCATGGAGAAGTAAAATTGAGTGCTTTCCCCTGCTCTTCCTGACCTGATCGGGAGAAAAGGAATATATATATATACACACACAGACACACATGGACATGCCCTATAAAGGGCATGGCAACCCACTCCAGTATTCTTGCCTGGAGAATTCCCACAGACAGGGGAGCCTGGTGGGCTAGAGTCCATGGGGTCCTAAAGAGACATGACTGAAGTGACTTGGCATGCACAGGGGAGGTGGATGGTGGTTAGGGACTGATCTGAAAAAAACCTGCAGGTCCCCGCCCCGCCCAGAGTCCCCGCCCCTTGCCTAGTCAAGAGGGGAACACAGGCCAGCAGCAGGGGCCACTGAAGAGACTGGATAGGACCTAGGCCACCACCAGAGACAGCTCCAGGGCCGTGACTTGTGTGGGCCAAGTCTGATGACCTTCTGGCTTTTTTTAAGGGTAGTCAAGCATGCAGAGTGGCCCTGGTACAACTCACTCGCTATTAGGGACTGCAGATTTGTGCTACTCCATCCATATGCTAAAGCCCTAACCTCCACTATGATAGTATTTGAAGATGGAGACTTTACAAGGGAATTAGGTTTAGAAGAGGTCATGAGGGTGGGGTCCTCATGATGGGACAGGTGCCCATCACCAGAGCAGTAACTCTCGATCTCTAATATAAATGTCGTCAAACTGAAACTGAAGTCGCTCAGTTGTGTCCGACTCTGCGACCCCATGGACTGTAGCCTACCACGCTTTTCCATCTGGATATGGGATTTTCCAGGCAAGATATACTGGAGTGGGTTGCCATGTCATCAAATAAGCCTCAAAAAAAAAAAAAAAAAAAAAAAAAATCAGAAACGAAAAGGGGAAAAAAAAAAACTTACAACGCTGAAAGCCAATCACATCATTGCACCTAAACTCAGACTGCTTGAGTTATGATCAGGCAGTATCAGCCAAGAGGGGATAGTCCAGTCTGGTGACTTTCATCTTCTCGGATGAAAAGTCTGGCTAGAAGGAATCATTTGCTTGAAGGGTCCAGGCTTTTCAAATGACTGCCCTCAGGGACCTTTAAAGCCAGACCATAAAAACCAGCAAGGGCTCTCAGGTAGAGGAACAGCATAAGCAAAGGCATGGAGGCCTGATCAGGGACTGTGTGAGAGAGAGGAAAGGAGAGAGGCCTAGAACAGGTCGGCAGCACGGGAGACCAACCAAAGCAGCAAGTATGGGTGAAATTAAACATTTTTAAGTGACCCTGGAGAAGCTCACATGAACTCTGAGTAGAGAAAGGAAAAGAAAGAGGCCTTTGTTTGCAAGGAACAGACAAGGAAGAGAAGACACCAAAGCATTCCAGGATGGAGAGATAGAGAAATTCAACAGTGACCTGTGGTGTCATGGAGTCCTCACCAATGGACTAGCGATCGCACTGAACTGCTTCCGTGTCTCAGGTGGGCAGTCAGAGGCTTTCTATGAATCTAGAGGCCAAGATGCAGCATCCTGTTAGCATCCAGAGCTGCCAACACCTCAACCACAGGATACAACACAGGGCCCCAACTTCAGAACTGGAAAACATCCAGTCTCATTTTGTAATCAACTTTGAGCATATTTTGAGCTAGGTTTTGAAGCTGGGTTGATTAGGAAAGAAAAGACAGCCGCAGTAATAATTACAATAGAATGTAAAATATCTAAGCGGTGAAAGAATAGCATAAAATGCCATCACACATTTCACGGAGGGAAAGAATAGATGTGGCTGCGTCATCAAAGAAAGGCTTGCACCAAGTCCTCCCAAGCAGATGAGATTTAGAAGCATTCTGGGAAGACTCCCTGGAGGAGGTACAGCATGGAGCTGAACCTTAGAGATCTCAGAGGATTCAGGAGTAGAAGAGAAAAGAAGGAAATTCCTGCAGAGGGAGGGGGCCCAGCACATGCAACAGCATTTCCAAGCTTGGGGCAACGTTCTGTGTTCCAGAGGATATTCTGCGCAGATTTAAAAGCCTGTGGATCCTGGAGGAGCTGCTAGGCCAGACAGCTTGGCAGCCGCTGAGCAGAGCTGAAGGCTGGGCCACCGGCTGCCTGTGGATTAAGTGGGCGGACAGAGAGCCAGTGATGGGAGATAAAAGGGAGTGAAGTGGATAATATTTAGAAGCAAACTCGAGGGGGAAGAAACACGGCCGCCTGGCTGGCTGGCTGCAGGCTCGTCCTATTCTTCAGCTTCCTCCCTCGGAAAGCTGCATTACCAGGCGACCTCTTCCTGGCTTTGAGAGATGTCCAAATGGGAACTATTAACAAAGGCACGCTCCCATTTTTATCTCCGTCACAAAGTCAGGCTTTTCTTTGGCCTGGGGAGGGCGGGAGGCTGAGTTGTGGGGAGGAGATCACTGTGTTTGAGGATGGGACGTCTTGGAATTCTTGAGAACTGGTCCCTTCCAACTCTAAGATGTTAGAAGTCTGTGTGTATGAGCTGAAAAGTCTTCAAAGCTAAGGGGCTAGGATTTCACGATGTGAAGATTCTTCGAGTCCAAAAATGCCTCTGAGGCTAATGTTCTAAGATTTCACCATTCTTAGATTCCCTGAGTCTCCAAGTCCCAGCTCAGAGATTCTGTAAATCAGGAAGACTTCATGCTGTGAACTTCTGATTCAGAGACAAGAATATTTCATGACATCTTGGTCACACCTCCGGCTTTATGGCCTCACTCTCCTTTGATGGAAGGACGTGAGCCATCCTGTGAGTCTGCTTCTGAGCTTAATAACATTAAATGTTTAAGTCTGAAATTAACCAAGTCAGGGGAAAAAAGAAAAAAGGATGGAGCCTGCTGTGCTAGCAGGGGCTCTTTGCAAGCAGCTCTCTGGGCACACAAAGAAATTGAGAGTACACATGTCTAGGGGTCGGGCCTTGGGGGTCCTCCAGGTGACTTCCACACCATGTGACAGATATTTGCTGAACAGCTCCTGACCACAGGGCTGGGATGGGAGCCACAGCGGGTGCTGCAGGCTGCAGAAGCAGCCGGCTCCCAGGCCAGGATCTGGAGTTACAGGTGTGGACTAGGCCAGCCTGTGCTTGGAGCCAACACTGACCCCGAGGCTCTCACTCTGTAGGTGACACTGGGGAGAAGATGGCTCAGCATGGTTGCAGGTCCTTAGGGGTGCCCAGCTGGTCTTAAGAGAGGTGTCTTTTTTTGGGGAGGGCAGACAGATCTGATAGGAAGCCACAAATAGGGATGAGTGCTGTGGACGTGAGAGGCCAAAGGTCAGTGCTATAGCAATAGCTGCCATGGAGGCCCAGCAGGTCCGGGCGGGGGGTAGGAACAGCCATTCTTGGAGGATGGGAAGTGAGGGGTGGGTTCCATGAGATGGGAATGTATGAGAGCAAGAGAAAGGTGATGTGTAGGCAGGACGCAGGGGAGACTAACACACAGGCTTTTCATGCCTCGGTTTCCACGGCTGTTAAGAAGAAAGCACTGATAATGCCCCTGGCTTGGCAGTAAACTCCCCAGGGGAAAAATCCAGGCTGCTCCCCAGTGTCTGCTCCCCGTACTATCCTGGCTGACACTAAGATGCTCTGGCTGAATGAATGGGGAAGCCAGTGAGGGGGGAGTCCTGGGGAAGGGCAGGCTGCAAGGCTGGGCAGCTGTACACCAGACTGCGCCACGACGGGCTGGGGCTCCATCCTCTTGACAGGCTGGAAGCAAGAAGCAGCAGGTCACCCACTGGAACTAGCAGGCTTCAGGACGAGTACTTTAGGTATAGGCAGCAGCCCGCCATAGACAAGCTGGCCAGCCCCTCCCAACCGCGGAGAACTCAGCCTGGAAATCTCAGGGTACCTCCAAAGTACCAGGACTGCAGAAGAGCACACGGAAGTCAGAACTGGGTGGGTCCTGGCAACTGCGGGACAGAGCAGGCAATCCAGGCCCGGAGAGGGATAGGACAAGCCGAAAGTCATGGCCAAGGTAGAAACAGGCTAGGCCCAGAGCCTGTTTTGTACTCCACTGCCCGCTTTATTATTTCCACATTTTGTGTCCTTGTAGGATGGTGAGGAGCTATTAAAGTTCAAGGAGGGAGCTCTTCACTGTGGCTTGTGCCATCTTTCTTCATTCATTCATTCCATAGTGCTGGACGAAGGAAGGGAAGCAGGGATGGTCATATCATTGTTTCTGACCATTCATTCTCTCTCTAAATCCTAATTAAGCACCCTATAATATGTGCTGTTCCCTCAGATGTATTAATAGACCTAGGGCCTATGACTATAACCAAGGAGACCCTTTATTCAGTTGTGCTGCCGAGCCTGTGTTAGGGCGCTGTCTTCACCTTGGTCCCTTGGAAAGCTGGGCAAGCCTTCAGAAGAAAGAAAGTGCGCTAAATCGTGTCCAACTCTTGCGATCCCATGAACTGTAGCCTTCCAGGCTCCAGGCAAGAACTCCTATTTTAGAATCAGATCCAATTTCTAAGCCAGGGAGAAAACCAGTTTCAGCACTTTTCAATGATCTCTTTCAATACATTTTTAAAATATTTTTTATTTTTTAGCAAGATACGATGATCTCCCTGCACTATAATACACACACACACACACACATCACCAGATCATGCCATCTGACTGTTCAAAACAAAATTATGTCAGCTCTCGGAATCTTGAAAAACATACTCTGGCATCAGACACACTTATGCTTGAATCCTGAGTCCACCTGACCTGGCTGTATAATCACAACCGAATGACTTAACCTATTAAGCCTTAATTTATTGTCTGTAAAAGAGATACAATGACAGGCCTTGTCACATCTCTGGGAGGATTACAGATGATGTAATTACGATGTCTAATAGAGTGCCCTGTATGGAGACACAGCTCAATAAATGATGACTTTGGGCTTTCTAACTCCTTTGAGAGGAGGCTGTAGAAGTTTACAAACGTCTTGGTCACCCTTGGCAGCCACGCCCAAGCCACACACACTGGATGAACAGCGTCGGCGTCTGAGTTAAATCACAGCCAAGTTCAGAATGGCAGCGTCCTCGTATTTTCATCTTGCCTCGGAGAACCACATAACTTAGAGGGCTCCTCATCCAGCGCCTCCACCGTACTGAGTGGGGGCCACTGAGGCCCCCTAGAGGGAGAAGGAGGTCCCCTAATCAGTCCACTGCGTTCGGGGCAGCTGGTACCAATCCCCAGAGGCAGCCAGCAGAGCTGATTGAAATGGGCAGGTCTCAAGATTGTCACAAGATCTAGACTCGAGACTCAGGCATCCCCAGGCCCCTGAGCACAGGGGCTGCCACCTCCTGTTACTCCAGCTTTACTTTGTTCAGCAAAGCACAGGCAGTGGACATGGCTGCTGGAAGAAGGTGCCAACAGGTGAAGGCGATGCTTCCCACGCAGCCTTCTTTCCTTGTCCTGAAGCCTCCCAGACTCTTTTCCAAGCACGGGCCCTACGGCTAGGTAGTCCTTTTACCCTCCTGACCACCCCTCACAGGTCACATCGGTTCACATCCTCACAAAACCAGCTCAGTTGTAGAAAAAAAAAAAAGTCTAGTCACTACTGCTCCATTCAATAGATAAACAAGAACGCCAGAGTTATACACGAGCCATTGGCTTTGGAGCCAGAGCTGGGAAAACCTAGAAGCTAGACTCCCATTCCTCAGCCCACTATCCTGAGCTGCCTATAAACACATCAGAGAAATCCTTAGAGGACCTGCCTTTACCATCCCTGCTCCAGCCACAGAGCCAAAGGAAATAATTTCTCTACAAGGATAAATTCTCCAGGAAGTAAACTGTTAAGCCCTTTGCTATGCTAATGTGCTAAGTCACTTCAGTCCGACTCTGTGCGACCCCATAGACGGCAGCCCACCAGGCTCCCCCGTCCCTGGGATTCTCCAGGCAAGAACACTGGAGTGGGTTGCCATTTCCTTCTCCAGTGCATGAAAGTGAAAAATGAAAGTGAAGTTGCTCAGTCAGGTCCGACTCTTAGCAACCCCATGGATTGCAGCCTAACAGGCTCCTCCGTCCATGGGATTTTCCAAGCAAGAGTACTGGAGTGGGGTACCATTGCCTTACCCTAAAGGAAAGAAGGGTACAAAAGAAAGTACTGAAGGAAGAACTGCAAGACACGAACAACCTAGACGCAGGATGTCCAGGGACTCCACCTAGGGCAGCACGGGGATTGCGTCCTTCCTTTAAGTCAGGCAGACTGGCTCTGTTCCTTATTAGCCATGTGGCCTTGGCCAAGTCATCCAGGCTTTTGGAGTGCCCACCTAAGAAAGTCATAGGGTTGTGAGACTCCGACAGATGAAAAAGCATGCAGAGCCTCCTGCGGGGTGCCTGGCACATGGAGTTGATTATAATCGTCCCATGGAATGTCGGGGTTGAGTGGCTTGAATGATGACCTAATCCTGGTGTCTCATTTCACAGATGGGAAAAACAAGGGCCAGAGAGGGGAAGTGACTTGCTCAAGGTCACATAGCAAACACATGGTGATATTGGGTTCAGTGCGCTCAGTTCATATTAAAATTAGAGACCAGGGCCACGAAGCTTGATCTTTCATGCTGTGCAAAGATGGAAGAAACTTTTACATAAGTCCTACCTTTAGCCGGTATAGCTTTCTTTCTCCATTTAGCTAGGGAAAATGTGGTATATTCTGACTAGAAGAAAATATAAGACTTTTGAGAAATACTAAAATCAAAACTAAAATCCCAGATCTTAACAAAACGCACTCTCTTTTCAAGCTTTTTTTTTCCCTCACCATCTTCTCTCATTGCTCCCCCCTCCCCAAATATTTTGCAATAACAGTAATGCTGGGAGGAAAGAAAAAATAAAAATCTGATGCACTTAACAGATATTTCAGTACAATAATGCATCACAGATGTTCATATCAAACTGTGCACGCGTGCATACAATTTTACTGAGAAGGCTGTTGTTGCATTTCTGACTTTGGGGTTGGGGATCCCTAACAACTCCATCTGCCCAGGCTCTGGAATCGCTCCCTTCCCAGTTAGCCCATGTCTGCCCACGAGTATGGAGGAGAGATTTCATCACCTTGCTCCAAAATGATAACAGGACAAATTGGCGGGGTCAGGCACTCTGGCAGGTGGTGAAGGGTGTGCAGATTAGGGAACCGAGAGGAGTCCTGTTTTCTTTTGTTCAGGACTTGCTTCCTGCAGCCCTCTCAGGGAGCTGGACCCAAGAACAATTTTAAGAGAGGGCCCAGGCTGGTGATGGGGTGGGTGCATTTTTGAAACCAGAGATTTGAGTCTGTTTGATCTTCAAACATGGGCTTTGGAGACTGTCAGCGGGCTTCTTGCTGGCCGATGAATGGCTCTCAGGAACTTTTCCTAAAACATAACCTCGCATGCTTTCCAGCAAATGTTTTCAACCTACCAGAGCCATCCTTTGGTTGCACAGCAGTGTTTCCAGACCTCGAAGAAGGATAGTTTTGTTGTTTTAAGAGAGACAGATTAAAGCCAGGGGCTGTTTAACCAGAGTCTGTGTGCTCCCTTGGGCTTTGGTCGGATTCCTCTGTGGTTGGTACAAAGAGGGTGTTGAGAGGGACGGTGGGTCGCCCACCTTCACAGCCTAAAAAAAGACATCGAGGCCAGACATGAGGCCTCTGAACAGAGAGGCCTCCCACAAACCTGTCTCCAAAATGAGATGGGCGGTGAGCACTAGGGAGCCTAACACAGATAATATCAGCTCCTGAGGCTGGCAAGGGAAAAGTCACTTCAGAGGGAGCGAGCCGGTACGTTCAGAGGAATCAGTGCTGGGCCAGAGAATGCACAGGATTTTTCCCTGCGGAGAAGGAGTCAGGCGTAGTCAGAACCCTGCGGGGCGTGACTAACTGCCCCAATATTCCTGCCACCGGGCCCTCTGGGTAAGGACTCCACAATTATGGGAGAGCCAGCAGGAGAACCGACAAACCCGCCTTTCATTTGGCCGGCAAATCAATCTGGCTTCTTACCTCCCTGGGGACAATATTGCATTTCCCCTGGAAAAACAAAAGCCAGAGATCTCTGAAGGGGGATCAGTTTCTGCTCCTGTTTCCCTGGTGAAGAGCTTGCAGCATCTCAGGAGCACAAGCAGGTCTGGTTCCAGCAGTAGAGCTTCTAGTCCAGCCAATTTACCGGGCTGGCTCCTTTCTGGAAAAGCATGTCTTGGGGACCACGCCTCACTTGGGGCATGGGCCCATGCTCCTTGCAGGAGCCACCAACCCCTGACTCGGAGCGCCTGTTCTGGGATTGACAGCCCGTCTCAAGGCGCAGATGTGAACTCATTGTTCCCAGGGCCTCAGAGTTGAGTTTGGGGCCAGTGAGTTGTGAGTGACCTCTGCCCATGGAGACAAGGCTTTTAACAACACTTTGCTGGATAAGCTCCGCCCTCCTCCCTGCCCCCATGCCTGAGGTTCAGAAATCAGAACTGTCAACCTTGAAGCGAACACATCTCTCTGAAATTATGAACCCCCAAACTATACTTGCTGACTTTCTCTCAGCCTAGGGAGGCGGTCCAAGGGGCACATGGAGTTCTGTAGAGGCTCCGGGAAATTTGGCAGCTCTTAACCTCAACCTGCAAGCCAGGGCCACCAGACACCAGGTCTATTGCACCTCTCCTGCCTCCCAACCCCAGGAAGCATATCTCCCTCTGTGCGTCCTCTGTACAGGTACACACACACACTCACACACACACATACACACACAACGGCTACCCAGATGCATCCTCCCAATGGCCTCAGGACAGCCTCCTGCTCTTGAGACCCCGGGGCCTCAGGGAAAGTCAGACGCAAAGTGGCAACTCTCTCTGTTTCTCATCACTGTGATGCTCCGAGGGAAATTCTTTCTTCTCGGGCAGGCACAGCAGGTGGGGAGTGTATATATCCCCGCCAGGGAGCACACTGAGACAGAAGCACACCTGAACTCTCACCCCCAAGCCCAGCATACACTAGTCTGTCCTCATACCACCACAAAGGCAGCCCAAGAGCTGCCCCACAGCTCGAAAGATCCTCTCCCTTTAAGGCAAGGACAGGATCTGGCCACAGGAGGAAGACAGTCTGAGAAGAGGAGAAAGCCACATGGGAACGGCTGGGCTCTGGGACCCAGGCGCCCCGTGCTTACCTGGGAGAAGTTGAGCCCATTGAGCGGGTGGCATTGCTCCTCCACGCGCTCCACGGCCCCGGTGCTCTTCTTCATCTTCTCAGCCTGCTGGGCTAGGTAAAGGTCAAGCACTGGCACGCCACGGGAGCGAACGTCGGTCTCCGTCAGCGAGTTCACCATAAGCATCACCCACACCGGCCTCTTGCGCTCCCAGTTGCCCGCGATGGCATTGAATAGGTAGTCAGCGTAGAGCCCCTTGCCCCGTTGCGCGGGTGTCATCCATGACGGCATCATCAGTTTCACGTAGTCCAGGTGGCGCTTCAGACGCCAGTAGAGTTCTCGGGGCAGCACATCCTGCAGGTTCTCCCCGTGCGGCAGCAGCTGGCAGCTGGCCAGTGCAGAGATCGTGTAGGGGTCGGTCAGGTCCAGCTCGAAGTAGACGCGGGCGCTGGCCTGGAAGGCTGCCTTGGAGTTGTCCGGGATGAAGTCCCAGACGCGGGTGTAGGGGACATGGATGGTGCCAAACAGATAGGCTGGGGGGTCACGCCGAATAGTCCACAGGAAGGAGTTCAGGTCCCTCTGCTGCAGAAGGAGAGGTGAAGGAAGGCAGTCAGGCTGAAGCCAGCAGAAGGTTAGAACAGAGGGGGCAGGTGGAGGTGGGGATAGAAGACAGAGACCGACCGAGGGCCATGGGAAGGAGCAAGGGCTTTGGAAACTAAGACCCACATTCAAATCCTGGCTTTGGCCTGTCTTGGCTGTATGATCTTAAGCACACTTTTTCACTTTCCACAGACTCAGTTTCCCCATCTGTAAAATGGGAGCTGAGAGCAGCCACGTCAAAGATTGTTGGGAGAATGAAAAGACACAATCTATGTAAATAAGCCCGGAGAGCAGTGCCAGGCTCAGAGGGAGTGAAGGTAGTGAAGGAAGCTCTCGTTATGATTGGCTCTAGCTATGAGTGCCAAGGCCTGCCACACCACCTGAGAATATTTAATCTTGGCCAAGCCAAACCTTCACCGGCGGTGTTTCGTGTGGAGGGTGGGGAGAGGGGGACCAAGAGTCCTGCTCTGGCAAGAAGGGAGGAAGTCATATAACTTTTAAATCCAACCATTAGAAGATACACGCCAAGAGCACTTTGAAAGCAGAACACCTATTAAAAATAGCCTATTTAAACAGCTACTTCCCCATTCAGCAGGGCGGATGCAGTTTTCTTTTTGGAGGGCAGGTCTGGGGTGTCAGCTACTCTGCTTCACCAACTGAAACCACAGATGAGAAAGTGCTTTAAAACCTGCAGGCTAAGTAAAGTCTCAGGCCCTGGTTTGGGACGGAAAGATTCCACAGAATTAGTCCCAAGAAATGTACAGGCTTTCCAGGCTCCTCCCCTTAAAAGGTGTACCTGGACTCCAAGTCCAATTGTCTGCCATCACCTAGGCTCTGAAGAGGAATGTGTGTGTGTGTGTGTGTGTGTGTGTGTGTGTGTGTGTAGAGATGAAGGAGGGTCGTGAAGACGTGGGTCATTTCTCCAATCCAGTTTAAGTCCAGGGGTCAAGGGACATGAGAAAGGGTCTCTGGTGTCCCTCAGGCAGTCATTTTCCACCCTGGAACACCCCCTGGACTGTCCACTGCCCGCCACCACCTGCAAGCTTTCCGTCAACTCATAACATTTTTCTGCCTGATTCTAGTACAAAAGAAAAGTATCTGTTGGGGTGGGAAAAGGGAATAGTACCTTACTTTACCAACAGCCAACAAATGTAAATCTCAGCATCCTGGTGAGAGGCTAGCACTGAGGACTCTGCCTGTCGCCAAGCTCCCTGTTTCCATACAAGTCAGGTCGCTGGAGGTGCACCTTGCCCAAGGTCAACTAACTGCGCTGCCAGTGAGGACCCTACAGACGGTTTCCTGCTCCCTGGTCTCCAATCCAGGGCTATTTTCAAGGCACTAATTTACACTTTGAGGGAGAAAGACTGAGGGAAATCAAGGGATTCCTTAGTTTGGAAGGAAAATTAGGAAACCTAGTAATTACTCAATCCCCAAAGAAATATTAGGCCAGCATGTCCTGGCACTTTCTTTTCCTCTCCTCTGGAATCTTCATCCTTTTTGTGAAACCAGGGGCACTTGGGAGCGTGGGTGCTGGGGTCTGGGCTAGAGATGCAGAAAGTTTGCCTGAGGTCACCGGCGGGGATCAAGAGAAAGAGGGGAGCTTGCGAGGAGTCTGGGCGTGTGTGAACGAGAGGAAGGCGCAGAGAAGAGAAAGGCAAGGAACTGCAGAAACAGTGTCAGAAGTGGGAAGAGAGGAACCAGAGGGTAAAGACGGATCAAAGTAAGACGGGAGTCCAAAAGGGCACAGAGAGGAAAGGTCCAAGCAGGACCGAAAGTCCGAGGAGAGCCCGAGAGCGTCAGCGGGTGGGGAAGGAGCTGGAGAGGGAGCGCCCCAACTCGGTTCCCCGCACGGGGCAGGAGCTCGGGAGGCAGAAGCCAGGGCAGGGCGCCCGAGGCACTGCCCGGAGCGCAGAGGTGGAACGGGTGGGCCGAAGTGGGTGCGGAAGGCAGGACCCCCAAACCATCGTCCCCGAGGGGCTGGAGTGGCCGGGCGGCCGGGAGAGTGGCCGGGCGGGCGCTCGCTCACCGATCCGGGCGGCCGGCACTGTCCTCCGTCCGGGGGCTGCGGGCGGGCGCGGGCGGTGGCCAGGAGGGCGGCGAGCAGCGGCCCTGCCAGGGCGGCGTGCATCCTGCCGGGCCTGCGGGGCGCGGGGGACCGTCCTGGGAGGCGCCCCCTCAGCGGGGCAGGCAGCCCCCGGCTGGGCACAGAGGTTCCTCCGCAGCGCGGGGCTCCGGACGCGGGATGCCGGGAGCCCTTTGGGGCGTGGCCGTATGTCCCTGCCGGACCCGGGGGTCCCTTTGGGGCGGGGCTCCGTCTGCGGTAAGAGGGGGATCCTCTGGGGCGGGGCCCCCTCACCGCGGCGCGCCGCCCGCTTGGACGAGCCCCGGGGCTGTGAGAGCGCGCCGGGGTCCCGGGACGCGCGGAGGTCCCGGAGCTGCGTCGCGGTCCAGGGGTGCGCGGTGTTCCCGGAGCAGTACCGGGACGGCGGGCGCGCGAGGACCCGGGGTTATGCTGGGGACCCGGGGCGCGCAAGGGTCCCAGGGGTGCGCGGTGCTCCAGGGGGCGCGCGGTGGGACAAGTGCGGAGGCGGGCGCGGCGGGGGCGGGGGTCGGGTCTGGGGCGCCCGGTGGCCCCCGAGCGGGGCTCAGAGGGGCGGCGGGCGGCCGCGCGGCCGCTGCCCGGGCTCCGCCATGCTGCTCCGCGGCCGGGAGGGAAGGAGAGAGGAGGGCGGGAGAGCGGCGCGGAGCCGGGCCGGGCGGGGGGCTGGGGCCGCCGGGGCGGGGGGAGGGGAGGACCCGGCGCGGGGGGCGGGGGGCCGGGGCCGCGCCGGGCCGGGCCGGGCCGCAGGGAGTCCGGGCGAGCTCTGCGCCCGGGCGCGGCGAGGCGGGGTCTGATGGGCATGGCAGGCGCTCGCTCGCTCCTCTCCTGTTCCCTCGCTCGCTACCTCATACACACGCGCGGAGGGAGGCGAAGCCCGCAGCAGCCACTTCCCAACTTTCCAAACTTCCCAGCGCAACTTTTTCCTCTCCTCCCCTGCCCGCGCCTCCTCCTCGATCTCCCTCCCTCCTCCCTTCGCCAGCTCCCCTCCGGGCCGCAGCTTCCGCGCGCGGCCACCAGAGGGCGCCTGGGCCGATATCCGAAAGGCCAACTTCAATCCGCTCCGCTCTGGACTCCACTGGCCCGGGCAGAGGCAAACGTGGGGACATGGACCAGACAAGTCCTGGAGCCGTGAACAGCGAGAGAGGAGAGGGACAGGAGTGGGTCGGCGCTCCCAGACTGGCTGGAAGGCAGCACTCAAAGGAAATCCCCGGAAGCTGGTATCTACAACTTTGTATCAAACCCCTGTTCCCAATGCTGGCACGTGATTAGTAGGTGTTCTGCAGACACTAGCTGCGTTAAAACCGAACAACAAAATGATCTTCCTCAAAATTTCTTCATACTTAAACCATTTAAACAGCTTTATCCATCTATATCTTTGTACCACACAGGATCCTGGTGAGGGGTCCTGCAAGGGTGAGTATCAATATCCCAGTTCCTTAGACTTTAAAAGTTGAAAGAGCCCTTAAAACCAGCCTCCTTCAGTTCTGGAGAGGCAAATGAAACTTAGAGAAGGCCAAGAGGCAAGACCCAAGCCTCTGGATGGTTTCCAGCCAAGAGGGAAACTGAGTCATGGGCACTACTGCTTACTTATGTTGAGAAGAGTTCACTGACTCTTTCTAGCCTGAGGATAGAGACTGGAGGAAGAATGAGGTGAAGTTGTCAGAGCCCTCAGCCTACGCAGGAGGGTAGATAGGGACAAACATGCAAATAGGTAATTAAAATATGGACGGTAAGTACCGGAAGAGACAGAAGCACGGGGAAATGGGAACAGAGAGAAAAGTGTCCTCATTCAGCCCCAGGGCTCAGGGAAGACTCCTGGGAGTGGTCTTGAAGGAGAAGTCAGGGGTAGCTGAGTAAAGGAGCAGGGGCCAAGCTGAGTAAGGAGCAGGTGGGAGAGCACGGGTACCTGCAGGGGACTGCTAGCAGTTAGGCATGGCTGGAGCAAAAACCCAGTGGTAAGAATTTAAGTTGTGTCCTTTGGCCAGGCATTGTACTTGGTACGTACTAGGCGATGGGGAATCATTGCAAGACTTGAAGTAGAAGGTGGCTGGGACCAATATGCTTTTAGGAGGCCTGGAGTGGAGGGGTCAGACTGAAGGTAGACGGATCATCGAATAGACGGGCAGTGAGTGGAGAGGGCCCCGGACTCCTGGCTCTCCCATGCCTCCCACTGCTTCAGGCAGCAGGGAGAGCAGCTGGAGCATGGCCACTCTAGACGCTGAGCAGGATCACTGGGCTGCAGGGCCTGAAAAGTTTCTGGAGCTCAGGACCTAGATCTTTGGTGGGAAACCGAGAAGGTAAGGAGGGGCTGCCAGAGACTTCCAGGCTGACTCACCTGAGATCGTCATTTCTGAAGGTCAGAAATAATGTCTGTGGGCAGTTTCATCTGGTTCCACCTGCTGGGTGTCAAAGCCGCATCGACTCTTTGCTATGCACACATCTGGTGACAGATGCAGATCAGGCCAAAGGGTCCGGATGGTGTGAGAGAACAGCCTGGCTCCGTGCTTCCCACACACCGAGCTCTGAGAACTGCAGCTGCGACAAAAGAGTCCTTTAAAGAGCCTCCACTCCTCAAGGCTCCAAAACTCCCTGCAAAGTCAGCACTCCCTGTGGCGAGGATGAGGTGAAAAGCCTGGGGAGTGGGAGGAGGATTTAATTCCACTGAGAGTGCGTGTGATGGTCTTCACGGGGACCTAGAGCACAAGGCAAATCGTAGTAACAAAGGACATGATGAAACTAAACGGAACCCAGTAGTTAGAGTGATGGTGCACATGACTATGTGCACGAGTTTTTAAAACGTTCCAGGGCTTTTTCCCTAAAATTATAAACGTTTCATTGGGTAATTATCATGAGAGCCAGTTATGACTTTCTCCTCCATGGTCCTTTACTATGGCTGGGTGACCAGGTCAAAACAATTAACTTCTCTGTGCCTCTCTTGCTTCACCCCATTTCTTGCCCTCACTATTTGTCTGAGTCAGCGTGTACAATAACACTTTGGGATCCTCACTGGTATGTATGGTTACTGATACTATTACTGAGATGCAAGAACAAACAAGCTTTTCCACTCCTAGGTACATAGCCGAGAAAACTGAAAGCATCCGTTCTCACAAAAACTTGTACACAAATGTTGATAGTAGCACTGTTCAAAATAGCTAAAAGGGAGAACTAACCCAAATGTCCATTAACTGATGAGTGGCTATACCAAATGTGGTCAGGTCATTCAATGGAATACTATTTGGCCATAAAAAAGAATGAAGTGGTGATGCATGCTACAGTATGGCTCAATCTTGAAAAGATTATGCTAAATAAAAGAAGCCAGTCACAAAAAGGCATATATAATATGATTCCACTATATGAAATGTCCAGAATAGGCGCATATATAGAGGCAGAGAGTCTACTGGTGGTTGCTTCAGCCAAGGAGGAATGCAGAGATGGGGGTCGGTGGGGAGGAAGGACCGTGGTTAAAGGAAGCTGTATTTCTTTGGAAAATAATGAAACTATTCTAAAATTGACTGTTGTGATGGTTGCACAACTCTGTGACTATACTAAAAAACCCAGTATATTTTATAGTTTAAATGGGTGAATTGTATGGTATGTGAGTTTTATTTCCATAAACTTGTTACTCCCCAAGAAGAACAAACTACTTTGAGGCCCCAGGAGAGGGTGGTCCCCAAGAATAGGGGTTTCTGTGTTTTCAAACAATTTTTTCCCCCACCTGGTATATGGTGAGCAGCCCCAGATGAGCTATCTTAAAGTCCTAGAAATTCCACAGGCTTCTGCTAACCTCTCCCTGAGTGGCTTCAGGTGGTGGAGCTGTCCTGGCTAGACCTTAGTTGCCTGGTCATCAAGATGGACAGCGCAGGGAACAGAGACCATTAAAGGTCTTCTGTGCCCAACACTCGAGTCCAGAAGTCCATACCACTGCCTGCCCAGGGACCTGTAGGCAGGATGGGAAGGGGCACAGGGCTCAGGAGGCAGGCAGTGGACTCAGATGCCTGCCTTCTCTCCCCGGTCATATCCGGCCCACTTGCCTTTGATTGCATTTTAATTGAGTTGTTCAATCAGGTGAGTACCAGGAATCTGAAGGCTTTAACAGCCGAGGCAGAAACAGAAGCCTTGTAGCAGAACTAAACCAACAAAGTCTGCCTCTTGAGCAGATCCAGGAGCCCCCGTCCTGTCGAAGGGCGTCTCTCAGGCAGGGAGGTCAGGGGCTCCCCTGCTGGGCTGGACCAAAGGAGAAGCTTTGCTCTGAGCCCGAGGGCTGCCCTCTCGTCCAGCCATCGCCTTGGTCGTGGGCCACACTGGTATTTTCCAGTGGACCTGGTGTGGCCTAACTCCCAGCTCCAGCTCTATCTCAGATGTGCCCTACTTCTACCCACCCCCAAGCTCTGTCTTCCCCAGTCTTTTAAAAAATATTTTTATTTATTTGGGTCAACCAAGTCTTAGTTGCAGCATGTGCAGTATGTGGGATCTAGTTCCCCGACCAGGGGTAGAACCCGGGCCTCAGACACAGGGAGCACGGAGTCTTAGCCACTGGACCACCAGGGAAGTGCCCTTACCCTAGTCTTAGTGGGTTGGAAGTTAATCTTTGAAGGTTGAAGGTCATGATGTCCTTGGGAGATGGGAAAGACGGGAAGAGGATTCTGAGACCGTGCAGGGATCAGTAGTGCTTAATACACTAGAGTGGTAGAAAGAACCAGGAAAAAAGGCAGAGGCTGAGATGATTCCCAAAGGGTATCCATTCTCTCACAGGAGTGGGGAAATACACACCACAGAAGTGCAACCAAGGAGCAGACTTGCCAGATTAGATGGTGTTCGTTAAAAACAGAAAGTTCTACTAGATCTGGCCCAGTGGGGGAGCAGGACACAGAGGAATCAGCCCAGAGTTCTGTCCTCAGGGAGCTTGCCACCCAGGGAGGGAGACAGAGGTACCCACAAATAGCACTTTGGGAAACAGATGGGGGCTGAGGGAGAGCAGCAACCTTAGGAGAGAAGAAAGTCAGGCTTAGGAGAAAGGAGGCCAGCAAAGGTCTTGCTGAGAAGGTGATGTTTGAGTTGATCTCTAAGGATGAGCAGTATTTGGACAGGGGGTGTGAGGAATGGAAGGTCATTTCAGACAGTGGGAACAGTGTGTGCAAAGGCAGGGAGGTATAAGTGTTTGGCTTACTGGGAATGCCATAAGCTAGAACTTGAGAACCATTGAGGAGGATCAGAAATAAGACTGCGCCGGGAAGGGTCATGTATGACCTTGGAAAGCCGTTCATCTTGCCCTTCAGAGGATGCGATCGTCTTGGGTTATTCTCCATAAATTGTGCTAACTGAGGGTAGCGAACATGTCAGGTTCCTGAAGAGATGCATTCACAGCCCTGTGTGTGCAGCCATCAGTGATGGAAGAAAAATGATCTGCATTGACTCTGTTAACTTACAAATAGTTATGGGCCCTCATGTCTGCAGGCATGAAGGAACACAATCCTGACCTCTGGCTACCTGCAATTATTGAACAACACAAAAAGTATTCAGGTGACTAGTTACAATGCATCTCAGTGCCAAGTGAATCATGTAGTAATCGTAAAAGTTCAGGAAAAGCCAGTGAGAACTGGAAGGTCAGGGGCATTAAACCAGGAGGCATGGGATTTGTATTTGGCTATAGAGGAAAATGGGATTTAAAGAGGTGGAAAGAGCCTTGTTTGCAACCCAGTTAAAGGGAATGATGAAAGCAAAGAGGCAGAGGAGGGTCAGGGCCTAGGACATTCTGCCTGAAGAAGAGGGGTGATGTTGAGAATGGGTTGTGGTGGGGATGGGGTGATATGGACCAGGTCTCTGCAAATGAAGGAGGAGTAAGAGCTGGGGATTATCATAGACCAGTTCTGTGCCGGATTCTTTATCTAAAGCAGGGGACCCCAGCCTCCAGGATCTGATAATCTGAGGTGGAGCTGAGTAATAGTAATAGAAGTAAAGTGCATAATGCATGTAGTGTGCTTGAATCATCTCAAAGCCATCCCTCTGACCCAGGTCCATGGAAAAATTGTCTTCCATGAAACTGGTCCCTGGTGCCAAAAAAGTTGGGGCCCACTGATCTAAAGGATCTCAGCAACACTGTGGGACAGGTATTTTTACCCCCATTTTAAAGACGATGAAACTGAGTCTCAGAGGGGACATATGACATATTCAAGTAACACAGCTGGTAATTTGAAGTTCTAGACTGCCTGGTTCTTTCTGCTGAACCACTCACTTCCTTTAAGACACCAGTGGGAAGGTAGTGAAAGGTGTTTGAGCCAGACTGGGTGCATCTGGTGAACACACACACACGGTCACTGGGGGACACATTCACACCACATGCGGCACATCCTGGGCTGTCTCCTGATCTCATTAGGACAGTGGGACATTTGTCATTTAGGAAACTTTTGCCTTTCTCTTTAGCCCGAGCCATCTGAGGCTCTAGTCCTCTATTTAGGCATTAGTAGAAGTATGGAAAGGGAAAAAAGAAATGCGATGCTTGAAACAAAATACCCCATCGAGCTGACCACTAAATAGCACTTAGACCCCAAGTATACACACAGCTGCTTTATGTAATGAAGGCTGTGGACCATGTTCCTGGATATAAAATAACAAACCACATATAACGTTTTACATAGCTGTGTAATTAGCACGGATCTGTGAGTGTGTGAGCTGACCGGGGTGAGGGAAGGGGGGCTCAAGCCTCTAGTGAAGTGAGCTGGAAGGAAGAGCATGTGCTGTTGGACCAAGAAGATGGGGGTTTGAATCCTTGCTGCCCACGTTGCAGTACTAAGACCTTGGGCAATTTATTTAAACTCTGCGAACTTCCAGTTTCATATCCGTCAATAGGTGTAAAAGTATATGCCTTATTGCAAATGGTTTGACCCTTCTTGCCCCTAGAGGAACGTTTGGCAATATCTGAAGATATTTTTGGTTATCATAATTGGGAAGGTGCCACTGGCATCTAGTAGGCAGAGCCTGGGGTGCTGTTAAACATCCTACAACGCACAGGATGGTCTTCCCAGGTGGCTCAGTGGTTAAGAACCCACCTGTCAATCCCTGAGTCGGGAAGATCCCCTGTAGAAGGAAATGGCAACCCACACCAATATTCTTGCCTGGGAAATCCCATGGATAGAGGAGCCGGATGGGCTATAGTCCGTAGGGGGTTACAAAGAGCTGGACGCTACTAAGCAACTGCTGCTGCTACTGCTGCTGCTGCTGCTAAGTCGCTTCAGTTGTGTCCGACTCTGTGCAACCCCAGAGATGGCAGCCCACCAGGCTTCCCATCCCTGGGATTCTCCAGGCAAGAACACTGGAGTGGCTTGCCATTTCCTTCTCCAATGCATGAAAGTGAAAAGTGAAAGTGAAGTCGCTCAGGTTGTCTACTTGAAAGTTACACAGTCGTGTCCAACTCCTAGCGACCCCATGGACTGCAGCCTACCAGGCTCCTCCGTCCATGGGGTTTTCCAGGCAAGAGTACTGGAGTGGGGTGCCATTGCCTTCTCCGACTAAGCAACTAAACAACAACAAAAAATGATATCTAAATATTTCAATTAATAATTCCTGGCAAAGGCTGAATCACAACAGTTTGAGGAAATGCTGATTGTCTGAACCCTGATGATTCGATCAGTGTAACTCAGACATTAGCTCCTGAGTGTGTATTGCTGATTTGACCACGATTGCATTTTTTTATTGTGCTTAAATACATATAACATAAAATTTACCATCTTTAAGTACATGGTTCTATAGCAGTAAGTACAGATGACCCTTAAACAATGTAGAGGTTAGGGGTGCCACCCCTCTATGCAGTTGAAAATCTGAGTATAATATCGGTCCTTTATCCATGGCTCCACATTCAAGGATCCAGCCAGCCACAGATCATGTGGTATTGCAGTATTTGCTACAGAAAAAGTCCTGCATATAGGTGGATCTGAGCAGTTCAAATCCTCATTGTTCGGTGGTCAACTGTATATTCATAGTGTTATGCAACCAGTCTCCAGAACTCTTTTCCTCTTGGCAAAACAGAAACTCTGTATCCATTAAACAGCAACTCCAATCTTCCCTCCCTCCAGCCTTTGTCAGCTGTCATTCTAATTTGTCTCTCTGAATTTGATTATTCTAGATACCTAGGGCTTCCCTGGTTACTCAGCTTGTAAAGAATCCGCCTACAATGCAAGAGACTCCAGTTTGATTCCTGGGTCAGGAAGATCCCCTGGAGAAGGGATAGGCTACCTACTCCAGTATTCTTGGGCTTTCCTCGTGGCTCAGACAGTAAAGAATCCACCTGCAATGCAAGAGATCTAGGTTTGATCCCTGGGTTGGGAAGATCCCCTGGAGGAGGGCATGGGAACCACTCAAGTATTCTTGCCTGGAGAATCCCTCATGGACAGAGGTACCTGGTGGGCTACCAAGGTGTCCATGGGGTTGCAAAGAGTCCCACACGACTGAGCGACTAAGCACAGCAATAGAGATTGGGAAATTGGAGCCCCAAACTTGATCAAAATCCCCCAGCCAGTCCATGGCAGAGCCAGATTTGAACCATGGCAGGGTGACCCCAGAGGCTGACACAAGTTGAACAAAATTCATGTACCGGCTCCAGCATCTGGACCTTGGCAAGGATGACGACTTCTATAAAGAGGGAAAGAGGATTTGGTCATTCATTAATGCGACACATATGTGTTGAGAGTCGAATCAGTGCTAAGGCATTGGTGAACAAGATAGGCAGAGATCTACCCACAATGGCCTTACTTTCTAGGTCATGAAGAAAAACAAGAAAGGAGTAACCCAGACCAGTGGGAGAGAGTGTGACTGGTGGATGCTGAGGAGTCTGCTGTGAGAGGAGCTGAGGGAAGAGCATTCCCAGCAGAGGGACCAGCCTGCACAAAGCCCAGAGGGAGGGACCACTTCAGTGTGTTCAGGAAACATAAGATTCCAGCGAAGCTTGCCTGCAGGAGGGGGGAAATTCTAAGAGATCACATTAGAGAGATGGGAGGGGCCAGATGAAGTAAGGGTTTGAAGGTCAAAGTAAGGAGTTGGAATTCCAGCTTTACTAAGAAACTGTGTGTGTGTGTGTGTGTGTGATTGTGTGTGAATTGATCAGTCATGTCTGAGTGTGTCAGTTGCAACCCTGTGGACTGTAGCCCACGAGGCTCCTCCATCCATGGGTTTTTCCAGGTAAGAATACAAAAGTGGGTTGCCCTTCTCTTCACCAGGGGATCTTCCTGACCCAGGGGTTGAACCCAGGTCTTCTGCATTGCAGGCATTCCCACCAGGGAAGCCCAAGAAACCATAGGAGGCCTTTAAAGAAAGCAACACAATCTGATTCACATTTTTAAAAGCTGGTTTAGACTTTGGTGGCTCAGAGGGTAAAGCGTCTGCCTGCAGTGCAGGAGACCTGGGTTCGATCCTTGGGTCAGCAAGATCCCCTGGAGAAGGAAATGGCAACCCACTCAAGTACTCTTGCCTGGAAAATCCCATGGATGGAGGATCCTGGTAGACTACAGTCCATGGGATCGCAAAGAGTTGGGGACACGACTGAGCGACTTCACTTTCATGGAGGTTGGTGAAGTGGCAAGTGAAGATTTCCAGGAGTCCAGTAAAAGCAGGAGGTGAGGTTGGTGGCGGTTCGGTCCAAGATGCGTGTAGTGAAACCGGAGGAAAGTGAGCAGGTTTGGGTTGAGGAAAGAGAGGGAAGTGAGGAGGTGGACATGGCCCATTCAGGCAGCTCTTGCTTAGACTGTTGTGGGAAAGAAAGAGACTGGAGAAAGAACGCGGATCAGTGGAGAGACTTAAAATCACAACCCTATGGTGTTTGTGTGCCAGTGTGAAGAATCCAGCAGACAGGAAAGAGTTTGTGATCCCAGAGCGAGAAGGCCTCCGTGGAGGAGTCCTTGAGAAGCACTAGAGCAGGTAAGAGGCTTGAGATCCAGAGATAATGGAGGATCCCATCCTTGTTAAGATGTTTCGTCTGTTATTACCAGAGCGCAGGCAGCAAGCATGTGAATGTTGTAAGTAGTTCAGAAAGCTGTTCTGAAGTACTTCTTCCTCAGAAATATCAGTGCCATGTCGTGGGCCACTGGTCAGCCCCTAGCCCTGAACACTGATCCAGACTGAGTTCTGGCCCCTAGACTGGATATCTAATCCTTTATTCATGAGGGAGACCCTGGGAATGACCACGGATGACTCAATGTAACCCATCTCTACAGCCAAAAAGACCACTTGAAGCAAAGTAGTTGATATTCCGCAACCAGGAAGGATCAATAAATGAAGCCTGCCTTAAGACAGTGTCCAGAAGTGGCATCCCCAGGACTTGAGAGGGTTAAGAGTAGAACTATTTTTGAGGAGTGTCTTAATAGGAAGATAGCTAAGAGACTGGGGCTTCGTAGGTGGTTCAGCAGTAAAGTGGTTCAGCCTGCAATGCAAGAGATGGAGGTTCTATCCCTGGGTGGGGAGGATCCCCTAGAGAAGGAAATGACAACTCACTCCAGGGTTCTTGCCTGGGAAATCCCATGGACAGAGGAGCCACAGTCCATGAGGTCGCAAAGAGTTGGATATGACTTAACAACTAAGCAACAAAAACAACAAGCCAAGAGGCCTTTCAAAATGGGTCAAAGGTTGGACTTCATTAGAATGAGAGGCCCAGACTGACATAAGATGTTACTGAGATTGTTAACAAGGACTCAAGCAGAGTGAAGAGTGGGGTAAGTGGGGTTACTGATGGTCAAGTAAATCTAGGAACGAGTGACTTGCAGCTTTTTCCTTTTTTGTGGGTCCTTGTAGGACTAATGTTGCTTGTGCAATTAGGCTTATACATTTATGTGGTAATTAAGAGTTTATAACTCTTAATTATATGCTGTATAAGAAGAGGCTTCACAACTCCTAGCCTAATCCCTGAGACCTCAATTTCCTCATCTGTGAAGTAAGAACAGTAGTAACACAGCACACAGGTGTGTTGTGGGGATCAAGCTGTTGGATGTGAAGGTGCTTTGTGTACTGTCAAGGGCATGAATGTTACTTTTATGATGATTATTAATTATATTGATAGCAAGAGGCTTCTAAAATATCTCCTCTCCTTTGATAAACACTTTCATGGTCTTCTAAGAAGTTACGAAAGAGCATGAGTCATCTGAGACACAGATGCCTTTTGGAAGAGGTCATGAGTGTCCACAGAAGAGTGGCACCCAGAGTCACTGCACCGAGCATTTGGGTGGGTGGTGCCTTGCACAAGGGCACTCTTAGTGGGCAGTGAAATCCAGGGCAAGGGGCTGCATCTATGTTTGATTCCAAAAGGCACAATTCAGGCTGGCAGTGGCTCTGATAACACCGGCCTGCAAACTTCCTCAAATATTTAATGCTTGCTTGACCTTTGTTGTTCAGTCGCTAAGTTGTGTCCAGCTCTTTGCAAGCCCATGGACTTCAGCACACCAGGCTCCCCGTCCTCCACTGTCTCCCAGAGTTTGCTCAAATCAATGTCCACTGAGTTGGTTATGCTATTTAACCGTCTCATCCTGTGCTGCCCCCTTCCCTTTATGCCCTTAGTCTTTCCCAGCATCAGGGTCTTTTCCAATGAATCAGCATCAGGTGATTTGCATCAGGTGGCTAAAGTGTTGGAGCTTTAGCTTCAGCATCATTCCTTCCAATGAATATTCAGGGTTGATTTCCTTTAGGATTGACTGGTTTGATCTCCTTGTAGTCCAAGGAGACTCTCACGAGTCTTCTCCAGCACCACGATTTAAAAGCATCAATTCTTTGGCTCTCAGCATTCTTTATGGTCCAACCCTCACATATGTACATGACTACTGGAAAAACCATAGCTTTGACTATATGGACCTTTGTCAGCAAAGTGAGGCCTCTGTTTTTTAATATGCTGTCTAGGTTGGTCATAGCTTTCCTTCCAAGGAGCAAGTGTCTTTTAATTTCATGGCTGCAGTCACCATCTGTAGTGATTTTGTGAAAGTGAAACTCTCTCAGTTGTGTCTGACTTTTTGCAACCCCATGGACTATACAGTCCACGGAATTCTCCAGGCCAGATTACTGGAGTGGCTAGCGGTTCCCTTTTCCAGGGGATCTTGCCAACTCAGGGGTAGAACCCAGGTCTCCTGCATTTCAGGTGGATTTTTTACCAGCTGAGCCACCAGGGAAACCCAAGAATACTGGAGTGGGTAGCTTATCCCTTCTCCAGTGAATCTTCCCGACCCAGGAATTGAACCAGGGTCTCCTGCATTACAGGTGGATTCTTTAGCAGCTGAGCTACTCGGGAAACCCACAGTGATTTTGGAGCCCAAGAAAATAAAGTCTGTCACTCTTTCTATTGTTTCCTCATCTATTTGCTATGAAGTGATAAGACCAGATGCCATGATCTTAGTTTTCTGAATGTTGAGTTTTAAGCCAGCTTTTTCACTCTCCTCTTTCAGTTTCATCAAGAGGCCCTTTAGTTCATCTTTGCTTTCTGCCATAAGGGTGGTGTCCTCTGCATATCTGAGGTTATTGATATTTCTCCCAGCAATCTTGATTGCAGCTTGTGCTTCATCCAGCCTGGCATTTTGCATGATGTATTCTGCATATGAGTTAAATAAGTAGTGTGACAATATACAGCCTTGACGTACTCCTTTCCCAATTAGGAACTGGTCTGTTTTTCTAACTGTTAGAACTGTCTAACTGCCTGTTAGAACTGTCTGGTTCTAACTGTTGTTTCTTGATCTGCATATAGGTTTTGCAGGAGGCAGGTAAGGTGGCCTGGTATTACAATGTCTTGAAGAATTTTCCACAGCTTGTTGTGACCCACACAGTCAAAGGCTTTAGCATAGTCAATGAAGCAGAAGTAGATGTTTTTCTGAAATTCTCTTACTTTTTCTTTGATCCAACGGATGTTGGCAATTTGATCTCTGGTTCCTCTGCCTTTTCGAAATCCAACTTGAACATGAAGTCCTCGGTTCATGTACTATTGAAGCCTAGCTTGGAGGATTCTGAGCATTACTTTGCTAGTGTGTGAGATGAGTGCAATTGTGCGGTAGTTTGAACATTTTTTGGCATTGTCTTTCTTTGGGATTGGAATGAAAACTGACCTCTTCCAGTCCTGTGGCCACTGCTGAGTTTTCCAAATTTGTTGGCATATTGAGTACAGCACTTTCACAGCATCATCTTTTAGGATTTGAAATATCTCAGCTGTAATTCCATCACTTCCACTAGCTTTGTTCGTAGTGAGGATTCCTAAAGCCCACCTGACTTCACACTCCAAGATGTCTGGCTCTAGGTGAGTTATCATGCCATCATGGTTATCTGGGTCATGAAGATCTTTTCTGTATAGTTCTTATGTGTATTCTTGCCACCTCTTCTTAATATCTTTTACTTCTGTTAGGTCCATACCATTTCTGTCCTTTATTGTGCCCATCTTTGCATGAAATGTTCCCTTGGTATTTCTAATTTTCTTGAAGTGATTTCTAGTCTTTCTCATTTATTGTTTTCCTCTATTTCTTTACATTGATCACTTAGGAAGAGTTTCTTATCTCTCCTTGCTATTCTATGGACCTCTACATTCAAATGGGTATCTTTCTTTTCTTCTTTGCCTTTAGCTTTCTTCTTTTCTCAGCTATTTTTAAGGCCTCCTCAGATAACCGTTTTGCCTTTTTGCATTTCATTTTCTTGGGGATGGTTTTGACCACCGCCTCCTGTACAGTGTCACAAACCTTAATCCATAGTTCTTCAGGCACTCTGTCTATCAAATCTAATCCCTTGAATCTATTTGTCACATCCACTATATAATCATAAGGGATTTGATTTAGGTCATACCTGAATGGTCTAGTGGTTTTCCCTACTTTCTTCAATTTAAGTCTGAATTTTGTGATAAGGAGTTCATGATCTGAGCTGCAGTCAGCTCCTGGTCTTATTTTTTCCCTGTCATTCTACCTCCTCACCAATTCTTGGTCTTGTCCATATTTGTAATTATAGTCATGCTAGTGGGTGTGAAGTGGTATCCCACTGTGGTTTCAGTCTGCATGACTAATGATGTTAAGCATATTTTCCTGTGTTTATTTGACATTGTTATACCTTCTTTAGTGAGTCACTTGTTGAAATGTTTTGCTCGTTTGTATCAGGCTGTTTGTTTGGCTTTTTACTGAGGTGTGTTAGTTCTTTTTTTTTTTAATTTTTTATTATTATGATTATTTTTTTTACTTTATAATATTGTATTGGTTTTGCCATACATCAACATGCATCCGCCACGGGTGTACACACGTGTTCCCCATCCTGAACCCCGCTCCCACCTCCCTCCCCATACCATCCCTCTGGATCATCCCAGTGCACCAGCCCCAAGCTTCCTGTATCCTGCATTGAACCTGGACTGGCGATTCGTTTCTTATATGATATTATACACATTTTAATGCCATTCTCCTAAATCATACCCCCCCCCCCACCCCGGCCCCGACAGAGTCCAAAAGACTGTTCTATCTGGGTCTCTTTTGCTGTCTCTCATACAGGGTTGTCGTTACCATCTTTCTAAAAAAATATGGAACGCTTCACGAATTTCCGTGTCATCCTTGCGCAGGGGCCATGCTAATCTTCTCTGTATCGTTCCAATTTTAGTATATGTGCTGCTGAAGCGAGCACGATGCGTTAGTTCTTTAGGTATTCTGTTTGCAAGTCTTTTGTTAAACATAGTTTTGCAAATATTTTCTCCCAGTGCATGGCTTGTATTTTCATTTTCTTAATAGGGACTTATGAAGAGCAAATTTTGAAGAAATCTAAGCTATCAATTTTTTCATTTTATAATTTGTGTTTTGGGTATCTTATTTAAGAAATCTCGGCCTAACCCATGGTCATTAAGATTTTCTCTCCTCTGTTTTCTTCTAGAAGCTTTATAGTTTTAGGTTTTGTACTTAGGTCAGTGATCCATTTTTAGTTGAATTTGTATGAAGTGCGAGGTGAGAATCGAGGTCTTCTTTTTCTTCTTCTTTTTTCCTTCTTTTTGGAAATGGATATCCATTGTTCTAGCATCACTTGTTGAAAAGATCGTCCTTTCTATATTGAATCATCTTGGCACCCTTATCAAAAATCATTGGTTATTTATGCATGGCACATATTTGGACTCTTCTTTGAATTTAGACATCTGTATTTATAGGAACTCCACACTTTTAAAAAATTGCTATAGCCTTATACTTAGTCGGAGAAGGCAATGGCACCCCACTCCAGTACTTTTGCCTAGAAAATCCCATGGATGGAGGAGCCTGGTAGGCTGCAGTCCATGGGGTCGCTAGAGTTGGAAATGACTGAGCGACTTCACTTTCACTTTTCACTTTCATGCATTGGAGAAGGAAATGGCAAGCCACTCCAGTGTTCTTGCCTGGAGAATCCCAGGGATGGGAAGCCTGGTTGGCTGCCGTCTATGGGGTTGCACAGAGTCGGACATGACTAAAGTGACACAGCAGCAGCAATATACTTAGTCAAAAAACTGGGCAGTATAAATTTTCCAACCTTGTTCTTCATTTATGTATTTGTATGGCTACCTTGAATCATTTGAATTTTCATACAGATTTTTGAATCAGTTTGTCTATTTTTGGACACAAGCTTGCTGAGACTTTGATTTAAATTGCAATGATGATTGCAATGATTCTCCAGATTTACACCTTAAAAACACTGTCTTCTGATACATAAGTATGGCTAATCTCTCTGTAGTTTTTTTTTTTTTTTACTTCCCCTCAGTGATCTTTTGAGGTTTTTAGTGTATACAACCTGCCATCCTTTGTAAAACCATTCCGTAAGTATTTCATCATTTCTGATGCTCTTAAAAATAGCCTTTAAAAATCTTCAGTTTATGATTGTACTTTCCAAGTATATAAAATACAACTGTATTTCGTTTATTTTTCTTATCTCCCATAATATTGCATATTCTGAATCTATTGCAATGATCATGTGGATCTCTGATGATATCCCCTCTCCATGGCCAAACTTCTCTGGGAAAGGGGTATGGTTACTACCATGCAGAAAGGCCAGCCTCTCAGAGCAAGAGTAGAGTAGAGAACAGTGGAGAAGGGATTGGAGGGGAAAGTAGAATCTAGCACAACACATGTGTGTGAGAATGGCTGTGTCTGAGCTCTCTGTTCTGTACCAGCGGCGTATTTGCCCACGTGTTCTTGTATCAGTACCACAGTGCGTTTATACTGTGGTTTTGTATCATGTCAGTATCTGGGAAGGTGAGTTTTCCTCCCTTCATTTTTCTTTTTTCAATGTTTAAAGCGTTTAGCTTAAATCCATTTGTATTCCTCCCTGTATATTTTCAAATAAGTAGATTGAGTTCTCAAAAAAATCAATTGGAATTCAGATTGACCTTGTGTTAAATGTTTATACTGATTTCAGAGAAGAGACATGATTTTTTTTAATGCTAAGTCCGCCCTGTCCAAGAACAGGAATGTGTCTGCTTATTCAGATAATCTGTGTCCTACGCTAGTGTTACAGTCTTTTTCACAGTGGTATGCTGTATTCTGGGTTAAATGAATTCCTGGATACTTTCTATGTTGTTGCAACAACGAATGGTGCGAATATTTAGGAAGCACAGGTCCTGCGTTGGATGCTAGGAACATAGTAGTGAACATGACCTTGTCCCTGGTCTCATGGAGCTGACTCTGCAAAGACAGACATCGCCCATGTAAACAGACAAATGGACGGCCACACACTGTGAAGAGTGTGCTGAAGCGAAGGCCCAGCTTTCCACCCTGGCCCTCTGCCTCCTCAGTGTCATTTCTCAGGGCTCCGTGTCGCTGCTCTTACAAAGATCCCAGCCAGATGTCAGGGAAGCAGGGTTTCCAGTTCCAGATCTGATTCTATCTAGCCAGCTTTTTCGTCTTCAGAATGAAGAGTTGGACTACACAACCTTTGCAGACTCTTCCAGCTCCATCCACCATCTTTTGTTTCTTCCTTCTCTCTGTTTTTCTTCCTTCTTTTTTTGTCTCTCTCTCCTTCCCTTCTTCCCCCTCTTTCCTCCCCCACTTTCTTTCATGATTGAGTATGAAGGAAAGAATAGTATTACCTTGGGGACAGAAACTTCTTCATTTTCTTAAAACTGTCTAGTTTTAAGTGTTGTTGAATTGCTCAGACCAAATGCCTACAGTAAAACATGCAGGTGTGACTCGGGAGTAGAATTCATGCTGGAGATGGACAGATGAGAAGATACACTGAAACTCATTATGTGAATAAGACCACTTAGAAAAAGTGTGTAAAATAAGAAAAGAGAGCGAAGGATTAAGAGTAGAAACCAAAGACTGAGTCATTTAAAGTAAAATTAGAGAGAGGAAAGGTCTTTCAGAGGAAAATTGCCATAGGTTTATTTTTATAAGGCTAAGTCGTAAAGAATCCTCTTGCCAATACTGGAGATGTGAGTTCGATCCCTGGGTCAGGAAGATCCCCTGGAGAAGGAAATGGCAAGCCACCCCATTATTCTTGCCTGGAGAATCCCCTGGACAGAGGAGCCTAGCAGGCTATAGTCCATGGGGTCACAAAAGAGTCAAACAAGACATAGCAACTAAATAATAAAGACACTTTGGAAGGAAGTTTTATGATTCATAATCTTTTAGAATTCTTTTTTACATCATTCTCACTCTGGAAGGAAACTGGTCAAATTGATGGCCTTCTATGATTCAAAAATATAGCACTGATTTTTAATCATTTTGTTAACAAGATGCTGGAGAAAGCCATCTCAGTCCTCACTGACTCAAGTTCCTTATCTGAAAAGTGGGCATGATAAGGCTTATTTGACAAGGCTGTGATGAATGTGAAATTTGAGTCTAGGAAAGTAAGAAATTTCTATGGAATGAGGAAATATTAGTATAATCATTTTGTATGATAACACCAAGAGTTAAATTTGTTTTCTGTCTTTGACCTTTTCTTTCCACATCCAGTGACTAACATTTTCATAAACTATTGTGCTTTCCATTCTCACATATCTTCTCCTTCTGTCTCAGCTCCTCTGGACTACCCACACCCAGTTGAGAGATCAGAAAGACACCATCTGCTGGTTAATAAACAGACATGTATTCGTTTATAAGCTGATTGGATCAGGGTGTCTTGATGTCCGTGATCTGAACATTCATGCATTCCACCACTTATCTGAGGTCACACCCAGAGGCTGTGTGGCTGAAATGAATCACAGCTGAGCTGACCATCCTTCCTGGAATCCACAGACTGCAATGGACATGAGTTTAGCCAAAGTGGGCACCTGCCACCTACTCAAATCAGAACTAACCCCTGGTGATCACATCTTTACAGACTCCACTTGGGGCCCCAATCAGTTGAGGATCATGGATGGAGCTTCTATTGAGTGCCTTGTGCATGCTCAGCACCGGGGTGGAGGCTGTGTATGGGGTGGAATTAGAATAAATCAAGAGACCTGGAGCTCCTCAGAAGGCAAGAGGGTGGGGGGATGGCGACAGGTTTGGGACAGGAAACTTAAGGCATTTCACGGGCATCTTGTAGTTGATCTAGACCAGGTTGGGATCTAGTAATACATAACTTCCCCCAAATGAATGAACACTCTGCCTAAAGATTCAAAAACCTCTCCCTCTGAGCTTATTGATGTCTGTTGGCTCCCCTCTTGCCCTGAAGCGTGTTTACTTCTCTGGGAGTTGCAGGCTCTCGTGTTCACAGGGCTTGGCGAGGGCCTTGGTCTGTCCTCCAAGTGGAGACGAAGAGCTGCAGATTTATCTGGACTTCACAGCCATCTTCCTTGCATTCTTTATCCCCCATCTGGATATCCCAGAGACATTAACCGATGAAGTAGGGGTTGTTTGCTTTTATTTAAGGAAGAGATATCGGAGAAACAGAAAGAAGCACAAAGCACAGAGGAGTCAGTCAGTTCACCACCAGAGAGTTTATAAGACGAAAAAGATCCTACTGTGAGAAAGGCATCCACAGTCATCAGTTTGCCTGGTATGGCCGTTTTTCAGAAAGGTGCTCAGGCCCCCAAATATCTCTTATTTTTTGGTTAGTAGAAGTTAATTTTTAAAATTGGAGAATAATTGCTTTACAACATGGCATATTCTGCGGTAGAGCAAAGGGAATCAGATACACCTACACATATATCCCCTCCCTCTTGAGCCTCCCTCCCCCACACCCCCAGCCCACCCCTCTAGGTCATCACAGAGCACCGGGCTGAGCTCCCTGTGTTATACGGCAGCTTCCTGCTAGCTGTCTATTTGACACATAATAGTGTATATATTGGAGAAGGAAATGGCAACCCACTCCAGTGTTCTTGCCTGGAGAATCCCAGGGACGGGGGAGCCTGGTGGGCTGCCGTCCATGGAGTCGCACAGAGTCGGACACGACTGAAGTGACTCAGCAGCAGCAGCAGCAGTGTATATATGCCAATGCTACTCTCCTAATTCATCCCACCCTCCCCTTCTCCCCTGCGAGTCTCTCCCAGACTTAAAAGTGCCTACCCAAAGTCTAATAAAAGTCAGTGGAAGAATTGAGATTAAAATCTAGGTGTCTCTTCCTTCGTCTGAGCTTCTATTGTGTACTGCAGGGAGGACCTAGGACAGTTGAAGAAGAAGGCTATAACAGGAGTGGCCTAGGCCAGGCATCCATGTGGGCAGTCCAGGACAGGGCTTGGAGCCCATGGTCATGGTGTCAGGGCTAGTGTGTCACTCACCGAGTGGTCAGGCCAGTCCTGCCTTGCTTTCTGGTTTAGTCTCTTTTCCTGGAAGGTTGGGCTTTTTAGAAGTGCTACCCTCAATAACAGGGCTAATCTGATGGATGGGGGGCACCCAGGGCTGTGTCTGTTGGGACTTTAGGCCTGTCCATGCCAGTTCCACCACCAAAAGTCAATCTGAAAGCCAGTGGGTGGGGCGTGAGTGGATATTGGCACCAGAGATGAAACACAGACTCACAGATTGAAATTCAGAACCCAGATCTAGCAATTCTCAGCTGTACCAACTTACAGAAGCTGTCGATACTTTCTGGGCCTCGGTATCTGAATCTGATTTTCATACCAACCCATGTCAAGAAGGCCTATTAGAAAACGAAACATCAGAGAGGTGAAACGGCGGCCCGGATGTAATACTAATCATACAAGGGGTTAAGTCCTGGCCAAGTTTTAGCCTTCATCCGTGTCAAGCACTACATAGCACTCCTCACTCCAGCTCTGGGAGGGAGGCACCACGCTTCTCCCATTTTATGGATGAGGAAACTGAGGCTTAACGACAACAGGCACTTTTTTGGCATCTGCTATGTTGCTCGTGTGTTTCCTGAGGCAGACCTAGAAGTCTTTCGCACTTTACAGAGGAGGAGCTGAGGCACAGTGTACCTGGTCACCCAGGAAGCAGCTGGGGGAGGACCTTCGTTTGAGTCCAGCTCTCCTGCTTCCCAGCTCAGGGCTCTCCCATCACCCACCCTGACTGGGCCCCACCAAGCCCCAGGAAGGGCATCCCGCCCGGGCGCGTGCTCTCCCCGGCCAGCCTCGCCCCTCTCGCCTGGGAAGCATGGCCCTCATCCCCTGCCAGACAGCCTGGTTGCCCAACTCGTGGGCAGGAGCCAAGCCTGGCAGCTTTTGGTGGGCGTCCAAGTCGAGCTGCTCTTTCCTGCGCCGAGTTTAGCACACAGCATGGCTTCATCATCCAAGTATGTCCTGCCAGACAGGCCTCAGCTGCTGGCCAGCGGGGCCCTTGGCGGCCCGAAAGAGCTTGGTGCTAATTGGGCCCAGCCGACATAAATCAGGGCTCTCGTTAAGAGGAAGTCCAGCCGTTCTCTGGCAGGCGAGGGGCGAGAGATGGGAAGGATGGCAGGGTGAGAACCCCCCATAGAAAGGGGTTGAGTCCCACCAAGTCCCAGTGACCTTAGCAAGTATCCTGAACCATCTGGGGTCTTCATCTGTCTAAAGAGTTAGGAGGCTGTACACAGTGATCTCTGATAGTTCATGCCAAACTGTGGAGCTGTCCTGTTGCTTCAGAGCTTGTGATGTCTTTCCTTTCTGTTTGGAGCACTATCGGGGATAAATTTGGTTATATCCCGTAGTGCAGAGGGCTGAGTGCTTGTCATCTGACTTGGGGGAGCTAAGAGGAAGTCCTTCCCATGAACACAAGATCACCTGAGTGCTGTTTCCGTGTCTAGAACCTTTGTGGCAGAAGGCTTGGATTCCCCCTGGAAACAGAGCCAGGCACTCTAGGAAGGCAGGGGCGGGGTAGGGGGTGCTTACACTGACAGGGGGTATGAGATTGATGTCAGGGTCTGTCCTAAGGGCAGGCTTGAACTGAAAGTAGTCCATGGTCAGCTGTGCTGAGATGAAGCTGGAAAACGATGGGACTGTTTGAAGACAAATTTTACCTACTCTACACCCTTTGCCAAGCATGCAAGTGCTTAAGCAGCTGTCCAGTCCCTAGGGCATCTACTCCCATGCTCCATGTTTAGGAAGCACCCAGTGTGTGCCAGGTACTCTGCCAGATAATGGGAATGTCGACAGATGAGACTCCATTGTGGCCTTCTTCAAAGTCATGGTCAACAGGGAAGGACGCACGTTGGAAAAATTGACAAGATGGTGTGATGAGTCCTTTACCAAAGATACGTGCATGCTCCTCTGAGTGCAGAGGAGGGCGTAGGGACTCTTGGCAGGGGTAGGGTTGGTGGAGGGGATAACAGATTGCCCAAGAGTAGGTGGTATCAGCAGCTACTTAGAGAACGAGTTCAAAGCGCTGGAGAGGAAAGTTAAAGGAAGGGAGAGAGCATGAGAAAAGCTGAACAGAAATACCAAAGGGCTGCTATGATCAGAGACCGGTGGCGCTCCGTGTATTTGTGAGGGGGCATGGATGCTTGGTGGAGGGTAGGGGTGGAATGAAAACCAGAGTTGAGGCTGAGTCTTGGTCAACTCAAGCCATGTCCCAGCTGGGGACGGGGGATTTTAGTTTGTTCCAGTGTTCTGTGTTTTTGTTTTTACAGCTGTTCCCAACCCTGCATGTGCATCTGAAATACCTAGAGAAGAGATTTTGTACAGTACAAATGGTCCCCACCCTTGAGCTCCAGACTTAGCTGGCCTGGGAGTTTTGAGGTAGCCAGCTGAGCAGCCCAGCATTTCTTAAAAATGTAAGTCATTGATAAACACGATGGAAAAAAGAAAGTAGATGAGAGAGTCTCAGAATGCAGATGGCGGCACAAATTTGAATTGTGTTTTTAAAAGACCTGAAGGAGGAAGCCATGGGGGAATCTGGAGGAAGACCCCTCAGGCGGAGTCGCAAGTGCAAAGTCCCTGAAGCAGGGCTGACTGTTGTCTTGAAGGGAGAACTAGGAAGTCATTGTTGCTGGAATGTAGGAGATACGGTCAGAGAGGCAATGGGGTCGGGTGGGTTGTATAAGGCATATATCCTGGCCTTTTTGAACCATTTATTTAGTCCAACTCAATAGCATTTAGTGAGGAAACTGGCCTGGAGAAGGGACACTTGACTAGACACATCTATTTCCTCCCTCTTTTGCACAAGACTCTGAACCAGGCTGTGTGGTTGGCTGGTGTGGGGGAACATGTTGCTGAGAATACAGGCTCTGTTTCCCCAAAGATCTCAGTCTGGGGGAGAGGCCCAGGCTCACACAACCCTTTCCAGAAGAAGGCATGTTTCAACCCTTGCTGCTATCCCAACTCTGACTAGAGTGGAAATGGCATCACAGTGCCAGTGGTCGTGGAGAGACAGGGCACCTGACCAAGCCACTGTGACTGAGCAAGCAGCACCTTGAAGAGGGGTAGGACTTTAGCAGGCACAGCAGGAAGTACTTTCCCAATGAAACGGGACAAGTGAGTGGCCGGGATGGAGCCAGAAGTCTTTGGGGGAGACGGCAGTAGAGTGTGGGGGCATTAAGTCCTGGGTTTCTAGTCTGCCTCAGCCTTGAAATTTGGGACCAGCTGACTGTGCATGGTTTTACATCTTTGTGTCTCCCTAGTCTCAATTTCCATGGAGTTAATCCCACCTCTGAAGATTGGCAGTGAAAATTAGTGAAGTAATGTGTGCTCATGTGTCTACCGCCCAGGGCTTGGTGAGGAATGAGTCTCGGCAAGTGGGCCGTGCGTGGTCCCTGTTGGTAGTGAGCACCCACTCTTTGCTGCACCAGGCTGCTCCCCTCAATTGCAGAAGGAGGAAGAGAGCCAGGTGGGGAGGGCAAGGAAGCACGATTTGGCCTGTTTTCCTCTCCGCATTCAGCATCTCTTTCTGATTTTATGGAAGCCATTACGAGCAATGTGCCATCTAACAGTCCCCATAGCCATTCCCACCGGCTGTCCAGTGGTCATTGTGCTCCATATCCCAACCACACCCTGGAGCTGGCATCCTTATTGTTTCCCTGTTTTGTGGGGTGGGGGACATGTGGAGGGGGCAGCAACATCAGGGAAGGAGCCAGGGCTTCTTTGTGTGTTTTTTCCTCTCTGCCGTGCTAACCTCCATAGCTGGGCCACGGACCTACAGACCTCTGAGTACACCAAGGTAAGCCTGAGCTGCTGAGCAGCAGGGGGAGCTGGGGACACTCCCCCTAAGCCATCTCTGTGGAGGGGTCCTGAGTGACGGTGCTCGTGTGGCCCTGTCCCGCCCCCTCCACCCTGCCAGGGCTCTCAGCTTGGCCCTGCCCTAGCTCTACCCTCTGACCTAGGCCTCCTGCTAATTTGATTGAGGTTTCTGGGGAGGGGGGCTGAGCCAGGGAGGGGTAGGGTCATGCAAACAGGTTAACCCTCTTTCTGCCAAGAAAGGAATGTTTCTGAGGCGATTTGTTTAGATGCAAGTTCTTTGTTCTCTTGATCATTCATTAAAAAAAAAAATTATTTAATTGTTGGCTGCTCCGGGTCTTAGTTGCAGCATGTGGGATCTAGTTCCCTGACCAGGTATTGAACCAGGACCCCTGCACAAAGATGGGTTCCTGGGGAATTGCACTGATCACCTGCTGGGTATCCAGTGTTAGTTCTTGTTTAAACTACTTGGGTCTCATTTGAATGGAAATATCAACTTGGGGTTGGTTTTTTGTACTCATATTTATGTAATAATAGTTTCACTAAAGGCTATATCTGCTCACAGACTTTCTATGATTTGATTGCTTTCATCAAACTTTTCAGAGAAATAAAATCAATCAGATAAGACTAGGCCATTCTCAACATCACCTGTCTTGATTCTTGGTTCAGAAATATTGGCTCTGTGCTTACATCCACCAGCTGGGGTCTAGTCTGACTTCCTAACCCAACCACAAGGTGTTCTCAGGAAAAGTTCCGTCCTCAGTCATCTCCCCTGAAGTGGAGGGGGTGGTGGGGAGAAGGAGATGAAAGGATGAGGGGTCCCAGTTCCCCTCACCAGGTAGAAGGTGGGATAGCATCATTAGCATTCCCAGCTTGAAATGACTCTGAGCCCCAAGAAAGAAAGTTCAAGGGTAGAGAAGTTTTTTTATTTATTTTTTCTCTGTTCTGTAATTTTTTTTAAATTTAATTTTATTTTTAAACTTTACAATATTGTATTGGTTTTGCCAAATATTGAAATGAATCCGCCACAGGTATACATGTGTTCCCCATCCTGAACCCTCCTCCCTCCTCCCTCCCCATACCATCCCTCTGGGTCATCCCAGTGCATCAGCCCCAAGCATCCAGTATCGTGCATTGAACCTGGACTGGTGACTCGTTTCATACATGAAATTATACATGTTTCAATGTCATTCTCCCAGATCTTCCCACCCTCTCCCTCTCCCACAGAGTCCATAAGACTGTTCTATACATCAGTTCTCTTTTGCTGTCTCATGTACAGGGTTATTGTTACCATCTTTCTAAATTCCATATATATGCATTAGTATACTGTATTGGTGTTTTTCTTTCTGGCTTACTTCACTCTGTATAATAGGCTTCAGTTTCATCCACCTCATTAGAACTGATTCAAATGTAAGGGTAGAGAAGTTTTGGTTATCTTACTGGTTAGGAACAAGGGATTTTGAATCAGCTCTGTCTTCAGGCAAGTCACTTACCTAATGTACCTGTGCCTCCTGCATCTTTTGTAGGATCACTGAGGGCATCGTATGAGATCCTGTAAAACATTGTCAGCTTGTATCTGGCATTTAGTAAGGACTTGAGAAAAGGTGATTGATCAAATAGTCCTGGTTATAGCAGTGGAAGCTGATCATAGATACGACTTTTGGGACCAGAACCTTCACAGCCCCTGAGATTCTGTTATCACCGGGACTGTCACCTAGCCCTCCCTCACCACTTCCAATTCACACACACCTGAGCAGGTGCAATTAGAGACCAGAGGCTGAAATGCTCAAAAATCATAAAATAAAAGAATGAAGACAATGACAGGCTGGGTTGTCTCTGTGGGGAATCCGGGGTCCCCCAGATCCCCTAAAGCCAGCATTTTCTCTTTGGGCATGTACTTCAGAAGAGGGCTCAGGGGCTCTGTGCCTTTACAAGGCCCCTTCTTCTCCTCTGCATTCTGCTGGTTCTATCCATTACCCCTGAATGGAAATGGAAGCTTGATCTTCCTCGCTTGAAGCCATTAACACTCTGGGCTCTTGACAGGAAACACAGCTCAGCTTTAATTAGCTACAGCAAGCTCCCTGCATGAGCTTCTATCACAGCCTGGGGACTTCAAAGATATAGGCTTCTCCATTCCTTCTAATCACATCTATTAATGAGCCAATTAAGGCTTTCTCTGGGGCCAAGGCAACCAGCACTCTTACTACCTTAGATACGCAGCTCTGCTTGGCTGCTAAGAGGCTTGAAAATGCCTTGGACTGAGAGCCCCAGTCTGCAGTTTATCTGCTGTGGATCCTCAGATGGAACAAATGTCCTCTCTGAGCTGCTTTGCACAGCAAAGGAGAGTAACGCTGTTTTCCAGAGGAGTGATTCTTACAACAAGAATAATTGCAGGTCATCAGTTCTCAAAATTTAGAGTGCTTCAGCATCACCAGGAGGCCTTATCAGAACTCTTGACTGGGCTCCTTTCTGAGGTCCTGACTCAGTTGGTCTGGGAGGGGCGGTGTGCAAGAATTTGTATTTCTAACTTATTCCAAAGTGATGCCAATGCTGCTGGTTCGGGGACACATTTGGAGATGCTCTGCTCTAGACAGGTGTGAGGTGTTGCTTGAAGATTTGGGTTGCACTCCCATCTATAAATGAACTCCAACCTCTTTCCTTCACCTGTGCCTCACCTGATAGTTTCCAGGGGTCTCCCACATGGGCTATCCACACATGGACACACCCGTGTTTCTGGCTGTGCAGTGGTCAGCCAGTGGAGAGTACTCCAGGGGTGATCAGTCTGGGGCAGAATTCAGCAGACCACTTCTTTGCCTCATCTTCTAACCAAGATTTCAGGTCCTGCTGTTGATCAGAAGTCTCGGACGTCACCAGCGTCTCCTTTAGGAGCAGAAATGCATCAGGGCTTCCTGATGCCAGAGAAGGCAGAGAGCACGGCGTCTTCAAGGTCTTCTCGACAGATGCGCTGCCTGGTGGACGCTGGGAAGATGGAGCTGAACAGGAAGGAGGGCATCTCAGGGTGTGGAACAGGAGCAAGGTGCTGTGGCAGGACCATGCATGTGATTTTAGGAGACAAGTTAGATCTTCTACTGCTGACCTGACTGAAGTTTGACTGAAGCCCCTTGGGCTGCATTTTACCTGTAACCTTACACAGCAGAGACAGACTCTTACTCATTTCAACTGCTGCCCCCTGCCTGCAATGCCTGAGAGCGTGACTAGTGTCTCTCCATGCTTCTGGCTTTAAAGACAGACTTCTGTGGTCAAAGGTGTTAACAGTTTGGGTACTTAGGTTCTGGGTTTCGCCTGAAGCTGTGGCCTCCCCATCCAGACCCTCATGGTACTCACTCCCAGAAGCTTTGCCCTTCTTCTTCACCCCTCCTCCCTGCCCCAGTTCTAATTCATGCTTCGAGTTCAGCTCAGAGAACTTGCTCCCGAGTTTGCCCACTTTGGTGGTCTTTGCTTTCTAGACAGCATGTCCCAAAGTGTGTGCCCGTGGGCCTCAAGGAGTGTTAACAACTGTCATGGGACTGAGGTGTCCCTCAGTGGGTGTTGGACTAAGTAAAGTCAATCCGATATCTTCTCTGCAGGACTTCTCACAGCCTTGAACATACTATTGGGGGTGGGTTGGAAGATCCAAGAGGGATACTTCACAAAACATTTCCTAAACTCCTTTCTCCACAAAGTGCATACTTTTTCCAGAGGACCTTGCTTTTTTTTGGATATTAAAATTTGTATTACTATTTTAAAGAGTGGGTTGATACTGTGTTTTTTTTTCTTTTAGTACTGCTGCTTTACAATGTTGTGTTAATTTCTGCTGTACAATGAAATGAATCAGCTATATGTATACATATATCTCCTCTCACTTGGACTTCCCTCCCCCTTGCTCCCACCATCCCACCCAGAGTTAAATAAACTTCAGAGTCCAGTGGACTTGCATTTCCCATCTTCAGACTTTTTGAGCTTCAGTCTCTTCATTTATTGGAGAAGGCAATGGCAACCCATTCCAGTACTCTTGCCTGGAAAATCCCATGGACGGAGGAGCCAGGTAGGCTGCAGTCCATGGGGTCGCTAGGAGTCAGACATGACTGAGCAACTTCACTTTCATGCATTGGAGAAGGAAATGGCAACCCACTCCAGTGTTCTTGCCTGGAGAATCCCAGGGACGGGGGAGCCTAGTGGGCCACCATCTATGGGGTCATACAGAGTCGGACATGACTGAAGTGACTTAGCAGCTCTTCATACATAAAATGGAGAGTGATCCCTACCTTGAAAGGTGGTTGCAACATTTAAGTGAGGTGACATAAAAAATGCACAGCCTAGGGTGAGATAGTCAGTAAGGGGCTTAATGAATGTGAATTTTCTCCTCTCTGTCTTTTGCTTTTCTGGTGGAAGCTTTCAATCTGAGTCAAAATATGCCTGGTTGTGTACCAAGTACTCGGCCTGTAAGGGTGAGTACTCAAAACCACACTCAAATCCACAAGGTCAGAAGAATGAGAGCCCAAAAGGGACTGGGCCATCCAAGAAGGCTTCCTGGAGGAAGTGATCTTTGCTGGGCCAGATTCTGAAGCTAGTTCTCCAGTAAAGACCTAGGGCAGCGGAGGCAGGAGGGGAACCTTTAGAACTCCCTGTTTGTACAAGCAAGCTCCAGCAGGAATCCTTTTCTTTATTTTTCTTTCCTACCCTGGAGGCCCATTTCCCCACCAAATCCAGCCGACACAGCACTTACCTTCCCCTCACACTGCCTGAACTTGGCCAACAGCTCAAGTTCCAGAGGTGTGAGCCTCAGAGTGAGGCCCTCCTGACTTGTGGAAATTCACTGGGCCCGCAGAAGCCTGTTATACTGACACCCTCAGGGAGCTCAGGGCAAGAGGCCACCAGGACCTGGATACTGGCCCGGAGCCTACCTCCCCAACCTTGGTCACAGGGGTAGGTGGGAGGAGTCCATTTAAGCTGAGGAGGAAGCAGTACTGGAGGCTTTCTCCCCAGACTCTGTATTAACCCCTGAACCCTAACCTCTACCAACCAACCATTTCAGGAGACACCACTTTGAACCAGGCATATTTCCTCCCTAACTCATTTAATCTCCTAAATTGTCATAATAGTTTCCATTTTACTGATGAGAAAACAAAGGTTTAGAGAGTCAGCTTGAAACTAGATCCGTTTGGTTCAAAGTCCAAGTTTTTTCCACTAGCGCTCCGGAGCCATTATTTCTCTTTGGGCCTTACCTAGTTTATCTGGAAACTAGATGTCACCACCTCCAGAAGGCCCTCACCCAGGGCCATGCTTATCTGCCCTTCTGAGTGTCTACAGTTGAAACCACAAGGCACGTCTCCTGTTGGTCCATCTTTCCGGGCAGGGAAGGACTGGATGGATGCCCTGCCCTGTACCCCTAGTGCCTGGTACAGAACACGTAGTAATCTCTGTTGAGAGAAGAGATGAAGAAGTATAATTTTCGAGAGTACACAGATCTACCCAGTGCTTTACATCCCTGTCAAGTCCTGAGCTGCCAGCATCTTCTGACGGCACCACAACCCTCCACCCTTCCCTCCACCCCATGGGCTGGCCTCACAGATGCTACCTGACTCAGTTTTCCAAGGCATCATCCACTTCACCTCTTGCGGTTCAGCTTGCTTCCTGGACTTCTGCAGGACCCCCCGATATTCACGAGCAGATCCCTGTAGCTGGACACCCTCAGGAGGGCCCTGTAAGATCTCGGCTCCAGCTCTTCTCCTCCAAGTGAGCTGCAGTCCAGCACGTCCGCGTCAGACCTAGAGGTCACCCTCCACCTGCCAACACCCACTTCAATGATTAGCGAAGGTGCCAGGGAAATTATGAAAACCACGTGACAGGTAAATGGCTCTTCCTGAAACTTGCTTAGGTTTCAAAGGGAGGATGGCTTGCTCCAGTGTGTGGGTTGGGAATTCAGGCTTTGCAAACACTTTCCAGAAGGCATGGGCATGGCAGGCCTTACAGGGTTCTGATTTCCCTCCAATGAAATCCAACTGGGCCTCTTGGCCCCCGGGACTGAGACCAACCATGGACCAGGCTCCGTCCAAACACTGAGCCTTTGTTCCCTGCGTGAGGAGCAGACATGCCAGTGGGTTGGGAACAGGAAGGGAGAAAAGTAAACAGGGTTCCAAGGATGGAGAGCACGTGGGGTCACTAAGTCCATTCTTTTCACTTTCAGGACAGGGAAACTGAGGCCCAGAGCGAGGTGTTGGCCTAGCATCAAACAACTTCTTGGAGACTGAACTGTGGCTGCACGGAATACATTGATGTCTCTCTAAAATCTTGGGCAAGCTGGAGTGATACATGAATGTCCCTGAGGAATTGTATCCAGAAGCTTCTCTTTGTACTGGCTGGTAGAAATGCCACAGGTACATGGATTGGGCTTGCCCTAATTTGGATAATGCTGGCCATGGGCTGCTGAGGTCCAGAAGGACAGTGAAGGCTAGTTGGGATGCATAGCTTGTCTTCCTGCCTCTAGCCACCTGGCTATGTCTCACAGGTATCTTTATGCCCAGAGAACTCACAGGCAGACTGCATCCTGGAAAAGAGCCCAGTCTGGGCACAGGTTGCCTTTGGCAGGCAGAGACAAGAATCTACAGTTGCCAAACACCATACTGTTTCTACAGGGTCCCGTGAAATACCTGTGAAAGCATTTTCTGTACATCAATTCTGGGGCTCCTACATGTGGTTCTTATGTAAATGTATTTTGAGCAACTCTTATGTGCTAGCACCTTCAATAGCTCCCTATTACCTACAAGAAATGGAGCTTAAACCCTTCCCATGCTCAACACCCTTATGGATTTATCTGTCCTATTTCTTACATGTCATTTTTGAAAACTTAGTTCATACCATTCACAACCATCATTCCAAAAGCACCATCCACTCTTTTGCTTCTGAATCTTTAACAAATACTGCCTGGAATGTTCTTTTCTCTTTCTCTATCTGGAGAACTCCTCATCCTTCTCTCTAACCCCACAACCCAACAAAGAAGGTGACACTTCTCCGTCAGATTTTCCATCTCCCAATCCTGGGAAGTTGTATCTTCAAAACATATCTCAAACCTGACTCTTTATTGTCTGCACTGCCAACTCCCATCTGTAAGCCACCATCATCTCCTGCCTGGTCTACTCCGATAGGCTCCTAACTGGTCTGCCTGCTTCTAATCTTTCCTTACCACAAGCTGTTCTGTCTGCAGCAGCCAGGGTGATCTTTTATGCATCATAGATCAGACCTGATTCATGCTCAAGACCCTTGATGGCTGTCCACTGCGATCCGTACTGTGGTTGACATCGCCTCCCCTGCCTATCTCTCTACTGTCACATCATCCATTCCCCACCTTTCCCCCATGTTCCAGCCACAGCGACCGCCTTTTTGTTCCTGAACAAACTGGGGTTATTTAGGAATGCCTTCATCTGTCCCTGCCAGGCTCCCCAACCCCAGCCTCTCTCTCACAGTTGACTGTTTTCATAATTCAGGTCTTGGCTCAAATCACTTCCTAGAGAGATCTTCCCTGACTATTCTCTCCAGAGTAACCTCCCTATGTCAGCCGTTTATTGTCTTTGCAGCAATCATCCCTATATAAGTGACTTTTTGTATTTCCCTGTTTATTTTCTATGTCCCCTGCTGCAGCAGAAGCTCAGTGATAGCAGAGCTGTTCTTCTCTTTATTGATGTGTCCCCAGCATATGAAACACTCCAGGTGCCAAGTGGGTGCTTAATAATAAACTTATATCGAAGGACTGCCTTAAGCAGTATCCTGGCAAACAGAGCCTTACGGAAGAAGGAGACCTTTGTGAGCTTCCTATAGGAAAGGAAACCTGGATGAGCCAGAAAAACATGGTGGGATTTGTGTAGGTAGAGAGATTCAGAGATGGTGTTCCAGGAAGTAGGTCTAGCCAGGAGCACAAGTGGAATGGTTGGAAGGAGAGAAGAGCGCAGGGGAAAGCCAGGCCAGGGCAGGGAGGCGAATGCTGAGTAGAGAAGTAAGGTCAGCTCTGCGCCTAGGTAAGGGGCTGGCGGCAGGAGAGTGGGCTGAACAGGAAAGTTCGTGCCCCTTACTCCTCTTTGCACTGTTTCCCTGCAACCTTGCTTTGCATGCACACAGGACTATTTCTAATTGAAAAGGTAGACAGGAGCCACAGAAACTTAGAAGCTTAGGGTATCATATAGTATCCTCATCAGCAAATGGAAATGAAGCTCACCCTGGCTGGGACTGAGCAATGTCTGTGCCAGTTCGGGGGCCTCAGAGAGGCTGGGGCAGGACTCTCGGGATGGGCAGGAAGAGCCAGTTACAGAGACTTTGCCTGCAAAGGGAATCCAGCCACAGACTTCTGAAATCGCAAATGTTCAGAACACACTGCTCTACAGGCTCCGGAGGCACTCGGCTGACCTCTAATGCCCTTCAGCCTCCTGTTCCAAAGGGCCTCCGTGGCTCCTTTCACACCTCCAAGGATGGAGTGCTCCCCACTCACATGCTGGAAAGCTCTGACACTCAGAAAGTCTTCCTCATATTAAGATGGATCTGGTCTGCCTGGAACACTCTGATTGGACTTCACCCTGACTCCGAGGCAGCCCCCTCTGCTCTCGGGCAGAATGGTGGGCACACAACAGTAGCCATCACACCTCCAGGATCTTCTCACCAGACCCCATGCTCTGGGCCCTTCCACCCCTTGTCTGTGGAGCTCCAGTTCCCTCCACGCCTGAAACACCTCCCCTGGGCTTGCCTCAGTTTTTACTGCACTGGTTCCACTGCTTGGAGGAAAGTCTCCACAAAGGCACCCTGGGAGACCATTGCACACCCCTTTCACCCGCTCCTTGAAGACCATATGGCGTCGCTGGTGGAAATGTAAAACGGGGCAGCTGCTGTGGAAAACAGAATGGCAGTTCCTTTAAATATTAAAAGTACAAGTAACTGTATGATCCAGCAAGTCCACTTGTCAGAATAGACCCCCAAAAATTGAAAGCAGGAACTGGAACACTTGTATACCAATGCTCATAGCAACACTATTCACGACAGCTAAAAGGCGGGAGCAACCCAAATGTCCGGGCTTCAAGAATCTGCCTGTCAATTCAGGAGACATAGGTCCGATCCTCGGGTCAGGAAGATCCCCTGGAGAAGGGAGTGGCAACCCACTTCAGTATTCTTATCTGAGAAATCCCATGAACAGAGGAGCCTGGTGGGCTACAGGGCATGGGTTTGCAAGAGTCAGACACGACTTAACGACTAAACAACAACAAAACCAAATGTTCATCAACAGATGAATGGATAAGCAAAATGTGATATGTCTGTAAGATGGGATATATTTTTTTGTTGTTATTGTTGACAAGTTGCCAAGTCATTCCAATTCTTCACAACCCCATGGACTGCAGCATGCCAAGCTTCCCTATCACTCACCATCTCCCAGAGTTTGCCCAAGTTCATGTCCATTGAATTGGTGATGCTAAAATAGAATATTATTCATCCTTAAAAAGGAACAAAATTATGACATATGTTACAACATAATGAACCTGGAAAGTAATGTGTGCGTGAGTGCTAAGTCACTTCAGTCATGTCCGACTCTTTGCGACCCCAGGACTGTAGCCTGCCAGGTTCCTCTGTCTACGGGATTCACCAGGCAAGAATACTGGAGTGGGTTGCCAGGCCCTCCTCCAGAGGATCTTCTCGACCCATGGATTGAACCTTTGTCTCTTACGTGTCCTGCAATGGCAGGTGGGGTTCTTTACCACTGAGCCACCTGGGAAGCCCCTGGAAAACAATATGCTAAGTGAAATAAGTTAGTTACAAAAGGACAGATACCATATGATTCCACTTATATGAGGTACCTAAACTAGGAGATTCATAGAAACAGAAAGTAGAATAAAGTCAACTATGGAGTTGAGGGGAGGAAAGAAAGGGGAAGTCATTGTTTAATGGTACAGTTTCCGCTGGGATGGTGAAAAAGTTCTCAAGATGGATACTTGTGATGGTTGCACAATGTAGTGAATGTACCTAATGCTGCTGAATTGTACACCTTAAAATAGTTACCATGGCAAATTTGGTTTTACGTATGTTTTACCACATTTTAAAAGGCCACTATACTCTCCATTCTCTGCCAAACAACAATCAAGCAGCAAGCGTTTGAAAAGCAAATGATGCCTGTGGGCCATTAGACTGGCAGTGGAGACACTAACAGCCAAGTGCTAGCTTAAGTAATTACCATGAGCTACTTTATTTAATCCACATAGCCTTCCCAAATAACTATTGTACAAATTTGACAAATAGAACTGAGATTCTAAGAGGCTAAATAGCTTGTTCAAGATTACATAGGGGCCGGACCCAAGGTTCCGATGCGACTGTCTGATTCCAGGGGTTAGTCATGCTACTTGAGGACTTCTTGAAAGAAACTTGGGAAGTACTTAAGAGCCAGAAAACACACACACACACACATACACACAGCCTCTGAGATGCTTTGCTGGGTGGAACATGTGCAAAGACTCCTTTCAGAAGGGAGCAACCTTAAACTCCTCGAGTTGTGAGTGGTCTCTCTGGCTCACCCTTCTATCCTCAATCAGTATCTGTTGAATGAGTGTCCATCAGTGTGTCCTGAGGGAATCAGAGGTGGCATTTCCGCCGGGCCCTGTGGTGTGGGCAGAAGCGAGGGAGGAGGACCTCAGCATCCACTTTGTCCAGGAGCTTCTGCTGGCCTTGGGACTGGGTTCCAGCAGCCTGTGCTCTGCTGCCCTCCTCCCCCCATTCTATCCTCAGGCTTTCTTGTTGATGGTCCACTGTTCACCACTCGACCAGATGGGTGCTCCTGGTGGGCGGGGCCCCATCTCATCCTCTCTGTACCCGGTGCCCAGCCTCATGCTGGCCCAGAGCCGGTGCTCTGGGGTTTCTCACTGGAGAGATGAACAGGGGAGAACATTGGAGAAACCCGACAGAAGAGTTCAACCTTGAGGAGCTCTTGTTCAATTCTCCTTATTTCCCTATAATTAGAACAAATTCCCTGTTAGCTCAGTTTCCATTCCCGAAGGTGGAAGGAATTCAGGAAACTTCTCCCAAGATGCCGAGCCCCATTCTCAGTCTGACTGTCTAGACGTATGACCCGCAGGCTGCCCCCGGCCTGCTCTTGCAGAACTGGTGGGGGCCGCAGCGGCAGCTGGCGCACATTACCCTGGGGCTGGCAAGGCCTCCGTCCTGGGCCCAGGAGTGCTCACCCCAAGAGCAGCAGCCCCAGCTCAACGGCGGTGGAGGCTCACACCCTGGCTGCCAGGGCAGGTGAGGGCTGGGCTGCTGCTGCGTCACATAGCCTTGGGGGCAAACTTCACTCAGAAGATGAAGCAAATGGGCTTCCCTGGAAACATGCAGAGTGGCCACACTGGGCAGGGGTGAGGCTGTGGGGGCACTTTGTCACTGGGCCACTTACCCAGCTGTGTGAATCTGCTCCTGTCAGAGCTGATTTGCATGGACCCTTCTGCGGGCTGGACCCCCTGCTGCCAGCACTGTGTATTACTGGGGCTTCACTTCTCTGACCTCTAACCAAGCAACTGGGAGTAGAGGAAAGGGTACAGGACAGACCTGAGTTCAGACTTAAAGTGATCACATTTTAATTGCTCTGTGATCCTGGAAAAGTTATTTTCATCTACGCTATTGGCGTTTCAGCCTTTTCATTTGTAAATTGCGGATAGTAAAACCTACCTTCAGGTTCTTAGGAGGATTAAATGAGATCATATTTTATAAGATGCTCAGAACAGTGACTGGCACATAGCTGGTTTCATGGAAGTGTTTGTTAAATGAGTACGAATGTATCTCAGCATTCCAAGTGTCCCGCTTTGAAATCTGGGGATGTGGGGTAAGTGAGTAGATGAATCCTGAGTACTAAGTACCTAAGTACCTGAGTCCTCACCTCACCACAGACTTTGGTAAGTGCCCTGCCCTCTCTGAGCCTCACTTTTCCTTTTGTACAATGGGGGTGCATGACATGTTATTCCGATGGCCTCTTTCAGTTTGAACATGCCAGGACCCAAAAACTTGTGACATCGGACCCCACCATCCATCTTCAACTGTCTCTAGTCTTGCCCTGCTTTATCCTCAGCTACCCTCTGATCCCTAGAGGATCCTGGCTTTCTGAACTATAGAACTTGACCCCTTGGAAATGCCAGGGCCAGGGGTTGTCAGCATGGATTAGTTCTGGGAAAGGCGACAGCCAGCCGAATGTCCCCAGAGAGGGCGCTTATCCTGCCTAGCCCTGGAGGGGGTGAGCTAAACATTCCGATCAGCCAAGTGGCCTCAGGGGAGCATTAGAGAAAAGGGCAGTGGGAAGCTGGTGTTGGAGATCTCTTAATCCCAGGGAATTTAAAGTCACCGTAAAGTGGACTCCTAAATGAGTAGGGATTTGCCTCTTCTCCCAGCCTCAACAGACTGCCTCTGCCCAGGGAGAGGTTTTAAATAGCAAAGGTGACTTGACTTGATTTGGCCAAACTCACAGTCGGACACATTCCTCCTTTGGTTCCCAGGGTTCAGAAATAGTCTGGTGGAGGCGTGGAGGTGCCTTGGGAGAAAGGAGATGCTGTGTTCTCAGGTGTCCCTAACAGGGGCATAGGCTGTGCCAAATAAAGGTCGAGAGGGCGTCCTGAACTATGTCTCAGTCCTAACTATGACTCAGTGGGTCTCAGAGTTGTGTGGTCTTCCTAGATGGAGACCCCAAGTCCCATGGAAGAGAAACAGACCTCCTCAAGGTCCCTCTTGAGCAAAAGAGTGCACGGCGGAGCCAAGGCTAAGATTGGGTCTTCCGACTCTGAGGTTGGCTGACTCCTTCTTAGATACACAGCCTCTGCATCAGCTATAACGAGCACACACCAGTGCAATGTTTTATTCAGTGTACATTTTTCGACTTTGCCATGTGCAGGTCCTGGGCAAGCCGCAGGGAGGGTTGGAGCTGAGGTGAGAAAGAGATGAGCCAGGCTCCACCCTTGCCCTCCAGCTCCTAAGGCAGGGACTTCAGCCTTAGTAGGATGAGTGTGCATCCAACCTGAGTACAGATGCTTTAGGAGGAGGTGCTAGAGGGAGGAAGGTGCTGGAAGCTGGAAAGCTGCTCCTGTTTCCTCATTTTCACTGGTCTTATCTCCCCTGTTAGTCTGAGAGAGGGATTAAGGCTCCCTCATTAGCTGGGGTGCTCCCTCTGGGCAGCCTGCTACGCCAGCCTTTTCTCTCCCAAAGCCCAACATAATTGCCCTGGAGTCTCCTTTCCAGTGACAGCTTTGTGGGAAGCTGACACAGCCTCCAGCTCTCTCCAGGGCTGTCCTGGGACAGGTGCAGCCAGACAGGTTCTGGCAGCCACAGAGGTCAGTCAGGACCCGTGGGAGAAATGCAAGGGCAGGTTTCAGCTCTGAGGAAGGTGGCTCAGTCTGTTAGCCAGAGAACCCAATGTTCTAAAGGGCTGCTCTGCTGGCAGGAGGGGAAGAGGGAAGAGGAGGAAAAGATTTCTGCCACCTTGGGAGGTGTGTGGGCTGGAACTTGGGCCTCATTGCTTGCTCTGACATTGTAGAGGGTGTTTAAGCATCATATACAATTGCCACATTCCAGACCAGGACCTAGGATTATAAGCACTCCAGTGCACTGGAGTTCCATGTCTGTATCCCTTCATGGGCGGGGAGCATTTGAGAGCTGTGTGTTGGCAAAGAAGCGTATGGGTCTGATTCATCTCAGCCTCCTTAGCTTTTAGTATGGAGCCCAGCACTTGCTAGGGTCAGAACTGAATGAATGAATGAGTGAATGAATGATTTGTGAGAGCTGAGATCTCAGAATTTCTCCAGAATGGGCCCAACCTCTCCAGCTGAGGGATGGTGGGGACTGGAGTGTGGAGCAAAGGCTCCCCTCCGGCTGCCAGTCTCCGAGAGCTCCCATACTTCAAAGGACTTGTAGATAAGAAGGGCTTTCTGGGCTAAGTGAGATCCGGCCCTCCCCTAGTCTTCCCTCCCCCACAACCCCACACCAAATGTGCACATGAAAATCTAGCTTCCTTATCTGCCTAGGCTCAGATTTGGCACCCTGGGGCTTGAAAGGCTGACCGAGCAACTGATGGTACATCCAGATGTTCTTAAAGACCTCCAGCTGTGGCCCATGGGACATTGTTCCTTCTGAGGTGCCAGCCTCAACTTTCACCTGCATGGAGGTGTGAGAACCTGTTTGGATAGGAATGAAAGAGGCTGCCCTAGGAAAGCAGAGGATCCCAGTGAGGGTGATGGGCTTGGCTGGAAGGATCCCAGAGGAGGGAAGAATGCTAGAGGATAAAGAAATTGGAGGATGAAAGCCCCCAGTTTGAAGGGTGAATTCCCTACTTTAGACAGAGTCCTTAATCCACATTTGAAGAGGGGATATGATTGGATGGCTGGAGGATGGGTGGCTGAAATGGATGGTGGTCCGTTCAGAGATTTATAGGATGCTTCTTTAGACTCCATGCGATGAATCAGACCCAGGCTCTGTCCCCGAGGAAGGAGCTCACAATACACAGACGATGACACCACTGTTGTAATTCAACTTGGAGATGGGCCTTGAAACATGGAGAGGGTTGTGGCTACATGCTGAAGACAAGACTAAGCCGAATTCTCACTGAGGTTCAGGGGTCACTCCACTGGGATTTGAAATCCTTGCAACATGTCACGAGCCACTTTGAGGTGAAATTCAAAATGAGCAAATATATTGGTTGAAATTAATGCCTTTTTAATGTGGATTTCAGTATGGTTGAGATATTATGGGCATAGACCTTCATGAAAATCTTATAGAAAAAAATTAAAAATTGGAAAAACTGTACCTCCTCATGTAGTTTGTGTGAATTGAAAACTTGAAGGGAGGACTACTCTCTCTACAGTCTTTTGTTCAATACAATACAGATGAAGATGATCACATACAATCTCTTCAGATAAGAACACTTGGGTTCAGGGAGGTTAAGTAACTCATTCAAGATCGCACAGTGGCAAAGTGGCAGAGCAGGGATGTGGTGCCATAGCGGTAAGTTGAAAGCCAGCTAATTTCTCTTTTGTCGCTGGATCTCAAGCTTTCAACAGAAGTGCCACTGGTACAAGTCCTGGAATCAGAGTCAGCAGAAACGAGATGGAAAGTCTTAGGCCTGCACAAAGCCCTGGAAGCAGGAGAGTGGGGTCACCTCAGTGGAGAAGTGGTTATTGTTCTCTCGTGACTGAGGAGAGCCTTTGCTTAAGGGAGGAGAGGAGGATGGGTGAGGAAGGAACAGCCATTTCCTTTACTGCTGCTGCTGAGTCGCTTCAGTCGTGTCCACCTCTGTGCGACCCCATAGACGGCAGCCCACCAGGCTCCCCCGTCCCTGAGATTCTCCAGGCAAGAACACTGGAGTGGGTTGCCATTTCCTTCTCCAATGCATGAAAATGAAAAGCAAAAGTGAAGTTGCTCAGTCTTGTCCAACCCTCAGCGACCCCATGGACTGCAGCCTACCAGACTCCTCCGTCCATGGGATACTCCAGGCAAGAACACTGGAGTGGGTTGTCATTTCCTTCTTCAATAGTTCCTTTACAGAGGGCTTTAAACACCAGACCTGGAGCTGCCCCTGTAGAGAAGTGATGCCCAGTAGCTGTTTGTTGGAAATTACTACAAACCAACAAAATGCAAAAGAACCTTGGTATGGGAGGGAGAAAAATAAGGCTTGAGTTACTTGAATCCTGTGTCTGCTGCTTTTTTGAAGAGAATTTATGGCAAGGGCTTCAGCTAGTAGTAACATTTATTAACTACTTGCTTTGTGCCAGGCATGTTTCTAAGAAAATTACATAAATTAACTCATTAATCCTCACAACACCCCCGTGAGGGGGATAACAGCTATGGACCCATTTTACATATGAGCAAGTAGAGGCAGTGGTTGTGTACCTTGAACAAGTGACACATTCTCTAGGTCCCAGATTTTACACTTACAGCATAGAGCAGGCATCCCCAACCCTTGAGCTGTGGACAGGTCCTGGCCCACGGCCGGTTAGGAATCAAGCCGCACAGCAAAAGGTAAGTGGCAGAACTAGGGCGTGAAGCTTCCTCTGCTGCTCCTCAGTGCGCCTCGTCACTCGCATTACTGCCGAACCACCCTCCACCCTGTCCATGGAAAAATTCTGAAAAACAGTTCTGTGGTGCAAAACATGTTGGGGACCACTGGTGTAGAGAACTGAGTTAAATGAGATAACTCATGTGAACGTGGTCCACACCCAATCGGTATGCGAGAAACATTTGTGGAACCATAGTCTGACATGAGTAATGAAGTGACAAGGCCAGTGTTTTGTGATGCCAAACTCTTTGATTCCTTTGCTGCTCCATCCCCCATCCCAGAGGTCTCGCATGTAGTAGGTGAGCATTCAATATGTGGTTGAACCAATTCAAAAGTGGGAGAATGGCATTGAAACATGTAAAATATCATGTAAGAAACGAGTTGCCAGTCCAGGTTCGATGCATGATACTGGATGCTTGGGGCTAGTGCACTGGGACGACCCAGAGGGATGGTATGGGGAGGGAGGAGGGAGGAGGGTTCAGGATGGGGAACACATGTATACCTGTGGCGGATTCATTTTGATATTTGGCAAAACTAATACAATTATGTAAAGTTTAAAAATAAAATTAGAAAAAAAAAAAGTGGTTGATGAAATCTTTGTGAATTCCAGTGTCTGCCTGTGTCTGACTACGTCTCTGCATTCCACCCAGAGAAGGGATGGGGTGTGTTTTCTTGAGGTGGGAAGTCCCCCACCAGACACTGCTTCTCTGTCTCATGGGCCCCATCTCAAAGAGGAGAATCTGTGTGCAGCCTCAGGGCAGAGGTGGCGGAGATCCCCCGCTGAGGTTATGCTTTCCTTCCTGGTGGTACCAGCCCTTGGGCAGGGTGGATCCCCACTCTCTCTGGGTGGTACATGCAAGATGGGTCGGCTTGTCTGAGAGCCAAGGGTGGATGGGGAGCGCGTGTGCCTCCCCTGCTGGGTGTATGTGTGGCAGCGTGTGTTTGCCTTAGTGTGAAACAATCAATCTTCATGCCCGTTGCCTTCAAGAAGTGGATTATCTGGTTCTTCAGAAAGAACATCACTCAACTAAGGAAACGAGTGGTGCGCAATGTCAGGCTGGAGGTTCTGACTGTGGGTGTCAGACAGTGGGTGTCCTGCCTGTGCTCTTTGCAGGGAGGTCTCACTGCCTGCCGGGGGCTTCCCAGGTGGCGCTAGTGGTAAAGAACCCGCCGGCAAATGGAGGAGACATAGAGGTTCGGGTTGGATCCCTGGGTCGGCAAGATCCCCGGAGGAGGGCGTGGCAACCCACTCCAGTATTCTTGCCTGGAGCATCCCATGGACAGAAGAGCCTGGAGAGCTACAGTCCATGGGGTTGCAAAGAGTCAGACACGACCGAAACAACTTAGTACCCATGCTAGGGTTGCTAAGAACTCGTAACAAGACCCTTAGGACAACAGCCGGTCTTGCAGGAGCCCTGGAGAGAGGAAAGTGGGAAATGAAGCTGAAGCGAAAGGTAAGACTATGGGGCAGACAGGCTGGAGAGAAAGGACTGCTGCGCAGGGAGAGCAGACGCATAGCGTCCCCAGCCTCCCTCCATCCTGCAGCTCTGGTGCAGTGGGAAGTGGGTGACCCCTGACGTCGCTTACACCTGGGGCTTGCTGCAAGCCACGGGGATTTGCCCGGAGCCCGGTCAGTGCAGAAGTGACCAGGGAGGGTCTATCCCCACTGCGCTCGGAGCAGGGAGGTGGGTGGAGTTATTTTTAGAGGCTGCCTTCGGGCTGAGATCACAGCACTTGGAGTCAGCCAGACCCAGCCGGGTGCACCCCTCCCTTGGGCCTGCTGAAGGATGCATTCTAGGCCACCTTGGCTTTTTCAGGAAAGCCCAGCTCACGCTGACCTGTCAGACCTGCCAGGCCCTCCCCCCAGGCTCCTTGGAACCTTCCAGCTGGAGTCTGTTTGCTCAGCTGGGGTGGGGGTAGAGGATGGGTGGGGAGGGGCTGCCCTCTGGGTCCTGAGGCTCTGGCCAAATATCCTTAGGCCACTTGGAAGAAGCCCAGAATGATGGAAAGGGGCCTGCAGACCCAAGAATAGGACGAGGAGTTCTGGGCTGCTGCATTCCAGCTGCCGGGTCTCTAGTGGGTCTCCTGGCCTCCATGAACCTGCATTCCCTTATCTGTAAAATGGAGAGGATAAAACACACCGCAGTCTTTTGGGAGGACAAAATCTGATGATACCCGAGAGTAAGCAGCCTAGCGCCTGACACATAGTGGGGACTAAACACGGTAGTTCCCTTCCGTTTCTTCCCTGTCCCTTTTCTCCTGATTTCTCACTCGGCAGACTCATTAATCATTTTTTAAAATTTTAATTCATTTATTTTATTGGAGGTGTAATTACTTTACAATGTTGTGTTCATTTCTGCTGTACAGTTAAGTGAATCAGCTATATATATTTACATATATGTGTATATATATCCCCTCCCTCTTTGACCTCCCTCCCTTACCCCCCATCCCACCGATTTAGGTCATCACAGAGCACCAAGCTGAGCTCCCTGAGCTATACAGTGGCTTCCTACTAGCTATCTATTTTGCACATGGTAGTATATTTATGTCAATCCTAATCTCCCAATCTGTCCCACCCTTCCCTTCCCCAGCTGAGTTCGAGTGTCTGTTCTCTACATCTGTGTCTCTATTCCTGCCCTGCAAATAGGTTCATCAGTACTATTTTTTTTTTTTTTAGATTCCAGATATATGTCCAGATATATATATTCCAGATATATATATATATATCCAAATAACACACGATATTTGTTTTTCTCTTCCTGACTTACTTCACTCTGTATAACAGGCTCTGTGCATACATGATAAGTCATTTCAGTTGTGTTCAACTCTTTGAGACCCCATGGACTATAGCCTGGCAGGCTCCTCTGTCCATGGGATTCTCAAGGCAAGAATACTGGAGTAGGTTGCCAGGCCCTCCTCCAGGGGATCTTCCCCACCCAGGGATGGAACCTGCGTCTCTTATGTCTCCTGCATTGGCAGGCAGGTTTTTACCACTAGCACCACCTGGGAAGGCCATGACAGACTTTAGAGTCATTCATTTTTATTCTGATAGATATTCACTGAGTGCCATTGCAGCAGGCACTACAGATGCTGTGGTGAATGAGGTGGGCCCTAGTCCTTGAACAACTTACGGCCTCAAGGCCAAGACAGAGAGACAAGGGCAATGCCACACAGCAAGTGGAAATAAGACCGCCTTCAAGAAGTGCTGCCTGAATGGATCTTAAGGTCTCCTCAGACCTTCCTGAGTGGTCAAATGCCCTCTGCTTCCCTTCATCCTTTCAGCACTGTCTCTTCCGTGAAGCCATCCAGGCTTTCCCCTGATCTCTCGCAAGGCACTGTACTAAATACTTTACCATCCAGTGCTTGGAATGATGCCGTGAGATGGGTAACACCATTGCCTGTTTATGGATAAATGGCTGGGACTTGGAGAAGTCAGGTACAGCAGCAGGATGTCATTTGAATTCAGCCCCTTGTTCAGGATCCCAGCTCTTTCCACAAAGCTAATTGCCCTCTGTCTCAGGCCTTCCTTCTACCTGGGGCCCTCTCAGAGAAGTTATCACTGGCTTTTTAATGATTTGTTGTCTGAGCTGTTGTCCCCACAGTCTAGATGCCCTTCAGGAACTGGGCCATATCTGATGCCACCTATGATCCAGGGCCCGGTGTCCATCTGGCACAGAGCAGCCATCAGTGCACGCTGGGTGAGCTGACACTGGGTCAGAAGCACATCGCGACTGTGTCCCCACTTCCACTGGGCAGAGTCTGTGCTTAGAACACTCTTCTCTCTGGATGCCCCCGGCAGCGTGACCCCATGCTGTTGGTCCAGGTCCCTTCCTCAGCCCCTTTCTTTGTCCTAGATGCTCTGGGGCCAGCAGGATGCAACAGGACTGGATGTGTGCAGGCCACACATGTCCAGCCAAGCTGGCCGACCCAGGAGGCGAGGCCAAGAACATACTGAGGTGGGGTGAAGGCCGGGGGCCGGAGACACGCCTGACAAGAAGTCACACCTCATCAACCCAGTAAACCTCAGCAAGGCCTTGCTAAGGAGCTTAAGGAATTGAGGGCTGGGACAAAGTGCTCTGAGAATGAGGCCCCCAAAGCAGGAAGAAGGTCTGGCCAGCTCCTCAGACATGGGTCCGTCCCTCTGTTGTTGATGTCCGAGTGGCTGCTTCTCCTCCCCTGTCAGAGCCCAGCTATGCTTGGCCTGTTAGTTTGGATCCTAGCAGGCCCTGAGGCTGAGGGAGCCTGGGAAGGAGCACCCCTCCACCCCGGGGTGGGGGTGGGGAGTAGTGACTGACAGGTTGTCAGGGGGCTGACTTTTGGATGGGAACTTGGGCAGATCAGACAGCAGCTGAGATCCCGGAGGGGACTGGCCCTGGTGATGGATGTGCTGAGTCCTGTCTATCTCTGCTCGGCCCTCCTTGCCCACCCCCGCAGCTCCCATCCCTCCTTCTTGTGCTCTCCTTGGTCACTGGCCAGTGGTGCTGGGGCTGGAAGAGCCAGCAGATCCATCAGGCACGGGATGCAGGGAGGCTGGCGTCATCAGTTCATGAATCGGCTCAGCTCTGGGGCTCCTGTCAGTGGGAGCCAGCACAGCAGCATCTGGAGTATGTACCCCAAGGGTATAATACATGCAAGGGAGAAAGGGGCCGCTGGGGCCAGACAGACCTGGCCTCAAACCCTGGCGCCACCACTTCACCAGCCCTGTGACCTGGGGCAAATCACTTGACTTCTCCAAGCCTCAGGGTCCTCCTTTGTAAAACAGGGATAATGGAATCTGCCTTACCTAACTCACAGGTTGTTGAGAGGATCAAACAAGCGAAAGGGTTTCCAGATTGCCTGCTGGTGAACTTCCCTGGTGGCTTACTGGTAAAGAATCCATGGAACCTGCCTTACCTAACTCACAGGTTGTTGAGAGGATCAAACAAGCGAAAGGGTTTCCAGATTGCCTACTGGTGAACTTCCCTGGTGGCTTACTGGTAAAGAATCCACCGCCAATGTAGGAGACGTGCGTTCAATCCCTGGGTCGGAAGATCCCCTGGAGAAAGAAATGGCAAGCCGCTCCAATGTTCTTGCCTGGGAAATTCCACGGACAGAGGAACCTGGAGGGCTACAGTCCACGGGGCCACAAAAGAGTCGGACACAGCTTAGTGACTAAAACACACCACCATCACCAGTGGACATTCCCATTACCGCTGAGCACACAGTGGGCTTGGGGCAGAATCCAGCTCCCATCTGCCTCTCTGCCTCCCAGACTTGTTCTTCCTCTGTACTAGCCTAGGCTTCAGCCTGGTCTGGAGGCAGAAGAATAGACTTGATGACCTTGAGAGTTGAGCCCCTCTGGGTCTGCCTGATTCAGTTCCAGGGGTTGGGAGCACGTAAGAACTGGGAAAGTGCTTTGTTTGTTTAGCTGATTACATGACTGGTGAGTGAATGTGCTGATGAACTTGTACCTTCCCATGAATTCTTAAGCTGATCACTAGAGGCTCATCTTGAAGTGTGTTTCGTGGAGGAGGAAGCAAGCAGAAGTTCCAGCCATTGAGTGACTTGCAAACTTTAGGGGGAGAGGCAACACTCATTAAGAGCTATTAGCTAAGAACCCAGGGCAGATAATATATTAATGCCATGTCTGATCTGTTAATAGCAGTATCCCCAGTGCTAATGCTCATCACAGCCTTCAGTCAATTTCTGTCAAGGGAAGGAATGCAGAACGACTGACACAGACTTTGTGTGTTACCCTAAGCCACGTGGCACTGCCATGCTCCTGGGAGATTTGGTGAAAACTTGCTCTGAACCCCAGGCTGCTCATCTGTCCCACAATTTGTCACACTTCTCATCCCCTGCTCAGGAGAGGGCAACTTCCTCCATGTTGTGTTAAATCACTAGACCCACACACAACATTTTGTCCTTCTCCTTTTTCTACAAAAATGTAATTGCCCTGAGAATTTTGCCACCATGTTACTGAAGATTTGAGGGTGTCACACGGGAGGGGCCACTGGTTTTACCAATTGAGAAAGTAGAACTCCCCACCTTCCAAACTCCAAGTTCTTGACCTGTGATCCCTCTCCCCAGGCTTCTGGGAAAGTCATTCAGGGGGTCTCCCTGCCTCTTCCTGCCCCAACCCATGGTTTTCTTGCAGGGAGGAGGGCTTTCAGTCTGCCTTCCCCAGGCCCCCAAATTCCAAAGGACACACTATTCTCATTTATTTTCTCTTCCATGTGAATCTCCCAGGCCTTGTGGACCCGAGGCAGGTTAGAACTCAGGGTAGAGAAGCCCTTTCTAAGGTTCTAAGTTGGAGAGTTCTCTAGAGTGCTGAGCTCCCTGTCAAGGGAGGTAAGTCAGCTCAGTGAGGCCGTAGAGGCTCCTCCAGGGTTAAGATGTCAATCCCAGCTCTTTATTCAGCTTGGGGGTTGAAAAGGTCATGAAGCTGGGAGGCACAGAACCCATGTTTTTGGCCCCAGCTCTATTACTGTCAACATGCTGCTGCTGCTGCTGCTGCTGCTAAGTCGCTTCAGTCGTGTCCGACTCTGTGCGACATGAACCTGCTCAAAATCCCGCTCCATCCCTGTGCTTCAGTTCCTTCATTTGCACAATGCAGTGAGGAGCAGAGAATGAGGAGGGCAGACTGCATGCTCTCTCAGGGTCCCTACAGCTCTGAATCACTGCAGTTTGCTGGTATCTCAAGAGTGGAAGGTGATTTGTTTTTCCTGCAGCAGAAACTGAGTGTCAAGTTTGTGGGGAATTGAGAAAGACTACATCTTAGTGCTCTGGCCCTGGGCCCAGCTGGGGCTCTGTCTGGCTGCTGCAGGGGGGATGGAGGACCCCGGACTGTCCTCTGGTCTGTGGAGAAAGTGAAGCTGGCCCTCGGTGTCCAGCATGGAGTGGGCCCAGCCACGCTGATGGGTTCTCCAGCCTGTGCAGAGAGAGGATGGCAGCAGCGCAGAGCTCGGCAGCCTCTGTCCAGGGGGCGGGGTGGGGAGCATCTCTCTGCATCCCCATGCTGCTGAGGTCACGGAGGTGAGCTCTGCTCTGTGGGTGGGACTGGGATATGGAGGTCGTTCCTGTCTGTTTTATTCTTGCAATGAGGGCTCCATGGGAGGATATGGGTACACAGGGCTCTCTCTGACTCTCATTGAGATTAGTCCAAAACTTTTCCTAAGTTCGCCAGAGATCTTTTCAATTATAGAAACAGTTAGCTGCTCAGTGGTATCCAACTCTTTGTAACCCCACAGACTGTAGTCAGCCACGTTTCCCTGTCCATGGAATTCTCCAGGCAAGAACACTGGAGTGGGTTGCCATACCCTTCTCCAGAGGATCTTCCTGACCCAGGGATCAAACCTGGGTCTCTTGCATTTCAGGCAGAGTCTTTACCATCTGCACCACCAGGAAAGCCCAAGAATGCTGGAAAGGGTCGCCATGTCCTCCTTCAGGGGATCTTCCCGACGCAGGGCTTGAACCCACATCTGTCTTTTACATCATTTGCATTGCCAAACAGGTTCTCCTAGTGTCACCTGGGAAGTCTCTTTTTAATTATCAGTAACATTAAAAACAAAAACAAAAAAACAAAACAGCTCCCACATGCCAGGTTCTGTGTTGGGCACTGAGGTATAGCAGTGAGTAAGAAATGGCTGTGGGACTTCTCTGGTGGACCTGTGGTTAAGACTGCATGCTTCCAGTGCGGCGGATGTGGGTTCAATCCCTGGTCAGGGAACTAAGATTCCATATGTCATGCAGCACAGCCAAAAATAAAGAGAAAGAAATAGCCTTTAGCTCCAGCCCTGTAGTGCACCCCACCATCCACTTCTGCTAGTTTCTGGGACCCCACCAATGTGCAGCACACCTTCCCTGCCATCCAGCCAGGCGGGGAGAGACCTGAGAGTGTTTAGAGCCGGAGGGATTCTACCTCGTGGCCAGGAAGTTCCCTCAGGCCCCCGAGGAGCCTCTAAAGCAGCACAGCATTGACCTAAAAGACCACCCACTCTTCCTGGAGGTGAGAAGTGCTTGAACGCAGGGTCAGCTGTGGCCATGATCTGGAGGGACTGAACGTGGCAAAGGCAGAGTGACTGATGCCTGGGGAGACCAAACCAGTGGAATCCAAGTCAAGCACAATGCAAGGGGACTCTGCGTACAAGTCAGAAGGAACATCATTCAGAGCAGTGATGCAGTCAAAAGTGCTGAAAATTAAATCAGCCTATGGTTTAAACCTGAAGAATTGGTGACTACAAGTTTTTTGCTTTTGACTGGATCTATGAATAACAGGGAAGCAAAGCAGCGGTCTCTTTCACGCCACTTAATGTGTCCTTGGGTACGGCTCTACGTTCCATGGATTTGGAAACAGTGGGATTAATCTGTCCTTCCTAAAATACTTGCCAATAAAAGACTTCGAAAACTGGGGAAAAGAAAGATAGAAAGAAAGAGAAAGAAAGAAAGGAGGGAAGGAGGGAAGAAAGAGACAAGGAAGGAGGGAAGGGAAGAAGGAAGGAAGGGAGGAAGGAAGAGACAAGCATTATGATACAAGGCAGTCTATTCTCTGACAGGAGCCCACAGAAGGCTTCGGGACAGAGGGAATTGGTACCCAGATGTGGCAGAGTCAAACAAAAGTTCTGAAGTCTAAGCAAGAATTTGCTAGATTAAGGGAATGTAGGGATGAAACTGGCCTGTTCTGGGGAGAAGGAGCAATGCCTGCAGAAGCCTATCATAGGGAGAGGGCAGGGTTCATTCTGAGCCCTGCAGGGGCTGTTTCTTTCACGCGAAAGACTGGTGTAGAGCAAGAAATAGGAGTTGGGGAGGAGTGTTCAGGACATGGGAAGGAACTGAGGCTGGAAAGGAAGGGCCCAGAATCAGGCAGGGTCCGGAACCATGAAGGTGGAGGAGGCTGAATATTATCCTGCAGTCGGAGCCAGTGAGAGCTTTTGGCTGGAGTGACATGGTTGCATATGTAATTAGACATGTCAGCCATGCTGTGTGGAAGATGGACAAGAGGGAGAGGGGTCTGGGGACAAGTTGGGAGACTGGTTCAGTGAATCAGATGCAGGAGGAGGATGGATGGGCTGCAGTAGTAGAAACAGAACTGGAGATAAATAGTGAGACTGTGGAGGTGGAATCAAGAGGACTTTCGTTCCCATGAACTCTGAATTCTGAATCCTTTAATTTTCCAAATTCACTGTATCTTTTAAGCCATTCAATCATTACATCCACCAACACAGTAACAGTAAAGGAACTAATATGGAATCATTTAGGTTTTATTTGTGCAGCTTTGGAAATTGGTCTTACCACCCCACCACCTGTCATGACATTATAGGAAATCAGAACTTTGGATCATCAGAACCTGTATAACTTTGCCTCACTTAGTCAATATAGCCTAAAGCAGAGAAACCTGATATTTTAGTTATCTGAGTTGCAGCTGGTCACCAAGATCTGGTCTCTCTTATCTCTGGCATCACCCTGCACATGGTTGTCTGCATGACAGTCAGAAAGCTCTTTCTAAAATGAAAATTGGATCTTGCCTTAAAATTCCATGGTAGTGCCAGGGTTCCTCTGTCCTCTCTCAGCACCCTGTCCCTCAGTGGGCTTTGTCCACACCCAAGGATGCCACCTCTGTGCTATTTATTCTCAAATACATCTCATGGTCAGAATGCTATCCTGATTTTCAGCCTCCAGATTTTACCTGACAGCCTTAACTTGATCTTCCATCAGACCCCTGTCACCCAAACCCCACATCTCCTAAGGCTTCCCAGTGTTGTAAATGCTGCTACTAGCCGGGGGAAATCATCCCTGGTCATCATTTTTCCTCTCTCTTACCTCCATGCTAAAATCACTCTGATTTACCTGCTTCTCTCCAACTCTGCTTTCAAGGCCCCCACCCTCAAATCTAAACCCCCATGTTCTCTTGCTGGCATCCCTTCAGGAATCTTGTCTGGAATCCCTGCTCCTGTCTTGCTGTTCTCTATGCCAATCTTCACACAGCAGCCAAAAGGAACCTGTTTTTAAAAGATTTAAAAATATATATGAATCATTTTTAAAGTCTTTATTGAATTTGGTACAGCGTTGCTTCTACCTTATGTTTTGACTTTTTAGCTGAGAGTTATGTGAGATCCTAGCTCCCTGTGTGCTGTGCTGTGCTCAGTCGCTCAGTCATGTCCAGCTCTTTGCAACCCAATGGGTTGTGGCCCGCAGGCTTTCTGTCCATGGGATTCTCCAGGTAAGCTCCTGGAGTGGGTTGCCATTTCCTCCCCCAGGGGATCTTCCCAACCCAGGGACTGACCCCGAGTCTCCTGTGTCTCCCACACTGGCAGAAGGATTTTTTTTTTTTTTTACCATTGAGTCACCTGGGAAGACTTCTAGCTCTCTAACCAGTGTTCAAACCCACACCCCCTGCATTGGAGGGCGAAGTCCCAACCACTGGACCACCAGAGAAGCTCCCACAGGGACTTTTTAAAACATAAAATGGATCATGCCATTCTCCATCCCTCTGCTGAAAATCAAGTATCACTTCCCACTTCTCGTAAAATATCATCCAAAGTTGACAGGGCCCAGTATGATCTGGCCCTTGCATACCTGTGTTGCATTTGTAGCGTATCGTCAGCTATGCCAGAACTACATTTCCCAGAATTCCCTCTGCTGCATACCCCAGGTGTGCAAGGTACATGGAGAGGGTTTGCTGGAGGTTTAGAAGGAGGAAGTGAAACAGCAGTCTTCTACACTCCACACGCAGGGTCCCAGACAGTGACTGGGCAGTCTACACTACCTTTTTTGTTTTCTTGAACATGTGACGTGCCTCCACTTCTTAGCCTTTATGTGTGCGCTCTCCCCTGGATGCTCTGCTTCAGTCTCTGCCTTAACACTCCTGTTCTTTCCACAGGTTTCAGGCCTGTTAAGTTTTCTCATGGCACTAAACACTTCTTTTTTTCATAGCTCTTAATGGTTTGTAGGGTCTTTTCCAATGAGTCATTTCTTCGCATCAGGTGGCCAAAGTATTGGAGTGTCAGCTTCAGCATCAGTCCTTCCAATGAGTATGCAGGGTTGATTTCCTTTAAGATCGTCTGGATTGATCTCCTTGCTGTCCAAGGGACTCTCAAGAGTCTTCTCCAACACCACAGTTCAAAAGCATCAATTCTTCAGCGCTCAGCCTTACTTGTGGTCCAACTCTCACATCCGTACATGACTACTGGAAAACCCAATAAAAAGTCAGACACAACTGAGCTACTGAACAACAATGGTTTGTGGGATGTTTTGTATGTGCACGTATATATGCTGTGACCGTTTCTATCACGTGTCTCCCCAGCAGACCATGACTTTCTTGTGGGCAGAGGCCACATCTGATCACTTCACCTCGTGTAGCCCTGCCTACGAGGAGTGGGTGTGCCATAGTTGTTCTTTCATGATGACTCATTTAATAATTGAATGAAACAAAGAATGAGTAAACAAAGGGAAAAAAGAAAGGAAGAAGGAAAAAAGTAAAGGATGAAGGAGGGAGAGAGAATGGAAGGAAGGGAGAGAGAGAAGAAAATAAAAACAGGTCTTATTTGTTGTGCAATTTTCAGCTAAATTACCACTTCCCCAGGAGGCTGGGTTAGGGGCCCCTCTGGGTTCCTCCGTGCCACATCCCTTCTCATACTGGATCCTGAGTATCTCTTGCTTTTTCCTCTCCTTCACCAGACTGTAAGCTCTCTGAGGTGGGGCCTAGGCAAGAGGAGTGCAATGAATGTGTGGTGAAGGAGCTGGACTCTTGGGAAGCCTAAGGTTCTCTGCCTGGCATTCCTTCCAGGTCTTTTTTACCATAAATGCCCAACTCACCCCCAAGGCTCAGCTCTCCCTCTCCCCAGAGTCTTCGCTGTTATTTGAATAGCCATGCTTCCCTGGCCTCCCCTTCTCCATCCAGCAATGTCCAGATGCCCTTCCCACCAGCCTTCCAGAACAGACCCCGCTCAGCCTGCCAGAGGACGGGCCTCTGGGGCAGTAAAGGCTCACTCATGCCTTGGGTCAGACTGATTTTTTTTCCAAGGGTGTTCTTCCTTCCAAATGCTTCCCCAGTGATTGAAGGATTTGCCTGAAATAACAAAGGTCACTGGGCCAAAATAACCCAGCTGAACAGAAGGGAGGGCTCAGGCAAATCATGGGTTCTCTGGGTTCTGGGGAACACGACTCCCTCCATGGCCAGCACTCTCAGTTCTGCCCCTGCGGGGTGTCCTAGAGCATACCCTGCTCTCTGTCTCCTCCCAAGTCAGTGCTTTCCCCACCCCTGAACCCCCGCGAAGCCCTGGGGTTAACTTGCCTTCAGTAAAATGGCTGCCTGTGGTCCAGAGTTCCAATCTTTATGTTGTTTGGTTGCTAAGTTGTGTCTGACTCTTTTGCGACCCCATGAACTGTGGCCTGCTAGACTCCTCTATCTATGGGATTTCCCAGGCAAGAATACTGGAGTTGGTTGCCATTTCCTTCGCCAGGGGATCTTCCCCACACAGGGATCGAACTCATATCTTCTGCATTATAGGCAGATTCTTTACCACTGAGCCACCTGTGGAGCCCCCCAAATATCCAGTCCTTATACTTCATTCATTCATCCATTTACTCAGATACATTCCTTCCAGGCTGGGCACTAGGGGTACAAGATGAACAATCTCTGACTAGACGAGAGGCACGGAAACAGTCAGAGCCTCGTATGACAGATGGGATCACAGGGGGCCAAAGAGGGACACAGGGGACAAGGGAGTATCTTCTGCAGAAGTGACATCTACGCAGACACCTGAAGGATTCTAGGCTTTGGCCAGGCAGAGGGGCAGGTGTTCCCAGCACTGAGAACAGCAAGTCAGGCTCACAAGCAGAAGTGAGCACTCGATGGGGACGACCTCACAAAGGGACTTAGAAGGCCACGATGAGAAACGAACTTCCTCAAGGGGCAGTGGAGAGCCACCTACAGGTCCATGTCTATCTAACTGTGAACCGGAACTGACCGCCCTGCCCTTGATCAAGTGTGGAGAGCAGCCTCTTAGTGCCTATCCTGCTCTTATCTCACTGTGGGTCCCAGGGCCTGTCCTTCCCACCCCAGATCTCAGCCTCCTCCACATCCATGCTGCTTCATTTAGATAATGAGGCCCTGGGATGAAAGTCTTCTCCAGCTCTGAGATGCTCCTGTCCTGGGACATTCTCTTTCATTAATTAGCTAATCGATTACATAACATTTTCCGAGCACAGATCTGACAGCTGGCAGGCATTTTATGAGGAGACGGGGATCCCAGTGCTGTCCTGCAGGAGCTCACAGTGTGCTGGGGGGCAGATCATTGGAGCTGGACCCACAGCACAAAGCAGAGTAAGTTCAGAGCTGTGGGAGCCGAGTGGAGCCAGTGATTCATTCTCCCTCAGGGGCCCGGGGGCGGCTTCAAAAAGGAGGCACTGATGATCCGGTCCTTGAAGGCTACGCTGGGGAACGAAGATAGGGCCTGCTTTGTTCAGGGAGAATGAGTCACCTGGGGGCCGGAGGCAGGAATGAGGCCTGGACACAGGTAGCTAGCAGGCCCCTGGGGGCCCTGAATGCCCCGAGAATGTGCTCTGGCCTCTACAGGGCAAGGGGAGGCCCAGGAACACTGAGAGGAGGGTTGAGCTCTTCCCTGTGTCTTTGGGATCCTGGAGCAGACTTTGCTTCAGTGACTGGAGTCAGTTCCTGTTGTGCAAACGAGAAAGGAGGGGTAATCTTAGGGACCCAGCTATTGGTCAGGCTGTGAGCCAGGTGGCTGAAATACATATCTTCGCTATTTTAACCCTGAGGAGAACTCTCTTAGATAGAAATACTAATTCAGTTTTTAAGGGAGGAAACGGAAGCTCAGAGCTTAAAGCCCCTGGTGTGATGTGGCACAGTGAGAAGGGGGTGAAGCCGGGACCACACCTATATCCCCTCAGCCTGACCCCAGAGCTCTGCCCCTCCCACCAGCCACCCCTGACTGCTCCGAACCAGCCTTGGGCTCCACCAGACCCAGCGCCTACACCCAAGTGCTCTGTCCCAGATGTTTCCGGCCTTGGGTGATGCTGGGGTGTGGAGGGGAGTGAGTGTCGGCAGAGCAGGAGACCAAGTGCCCCCTTCTGTCCTGTCACTGGACACCCTCCAAGAATGGGCACCAGGCTCCCCACTGGCCCGGGGGGGAATAAACTCTTGAACTCGCCCCAGAGATAAAAAGTGCTATCTCCTCCTAGGCCTGAGTGTCGGCAGATGGGGACTCTCGGGCGCACCTCCGGCTGCCTCCATCCACAGCTGTGAGGAAAAGCTGTCTGAAGAGGGTGGGAAGGGGACCCCTTGGGCCCTGCCCTCCCCTGGAGATGCCCCATCGCTTGCTTCTTTAGGGTCCACTGCACAGACCCCCAGTCCTGCAGAGCCTGGAGTGGGGGTGCAAGACTCGAGGGAGCTGTGAGGTCACATCCCGGCTCTGCTACTTCTGGGAGACGGGTTTATAAGCAGACTTCTTTGAGCCTCAGCTTCTTCATCTGTAAAATGGGGATGATGACCTCTCCCAGGGGCCAAGTGATACCAGTGCCTGGAACAGAGCGAGCTCTTTGCAAACAGAAGATCATTACAGAGCAGAGATAGAAGGGAGCCTGACTGCCTGGGTTCAAGTGCCCAGCTCTGCATCTTCAGCTGTGGGAACTTATGGAAATTTTTCTTCAACTCAGCCTTGGTTTCCTCTTCTAGAAAATGAGGATTGTGAGACTGACCCTGGCTAATTCAGGCAAGTATCCAGGACAATGCCTGGCACAGTGGTGGGTACTATGTGAGCACTGGTTGTTTATTTTTAGCGTTTCTCTCTACTTCAGGCACTGATCCTCCTCGACCCTCTCTGCTCTGGGAAGCACCACTGTTTCTCAGTCTCCCTTTCTTCCCGGGGCAAAGCTCTCTCACACCCATATTCTCTCTCCCTTCTCAGAGGATGGGAAGCTCGGTGATCCCTTTCCAGGGTTTGGGGAGGGACTGAGGCTGATGGGACACAGGCTTTGTGGCCCAGCTTGAGTGAGTGGGCTCCATTATTCCGTCTCCCACAGCGCCTGCCCTGTGCTGGAGAACAGACCGTGCTTTCCCTGATCCTACAGACAAAATGCCACAGTGGTGATTCATGGACTCGGGATCCCAGAAAGCCAGGGCTGAAAGGGGCCCCAGAGGGTACCCCGCCTGTTCCACATCCATGCCCCTTGCCCCTGGTCTCCTAATAGAGGGTATCAGACCTCCAATGTCATCTCAGGGTAGCAAGATTCAATCAGTCTCCCCTGCTGCTGGGACTAATGCCCAAGGACCACTAGGCCTGGCTCTCCCAGGCCTGGGGGTGAGCCTGTGTGTCCCTCTGCAGCCACAGCTGGGCAGACCGGCTCTGAGCCTTTGCTATTTGAGGGCTGTTTTGATAACCTCTTACCATTCCTCCCCCTCCTGCAAAGCCCCACCTGATCACCCCACACCCGGGGCCTCCTCTTATCTCCTCACTCTAAGCTCTCCATCCATTACTGTGCATGAGTTTTATCTGAGTCTCCACGGAATGGGATTGATTTTCTATGAATAATTGGAATAGCTGGCTGGTGACCCAGTGTTGCTGCCACCAGGGTGGCTGGGGCTTCAAAGCTCCCATCCAGCTCTTCCCCTCTCTCCATTCCCATGGCTGTTATCTGGTCCAGGCCACTCTGACCTTTGGCTTGGATCATGGTTACAGCTTTCTGACTGCTCTTTCTGCCTGGCTTACAGCTCCTTCCCTCCCACCCCCATCTTCCACTCCCAGCCATCTTCTTTAGAGCAGCCAGATCCATCTGTAAAAGCTCAAACCCTTCCCTTGGCTTGTCATTTAGGGCCTTTCTGATCAAATCCCAATTTAACTTTTTGGCCCATGGATAAATATTCATCCTTGTGTTCCCTAAGCACAATCAAGTCTTCTTTCAAGTTGCTCACTCTGGGGGTGTTCGTTCATTCTTCAATCACTTTTGAACACCTGTCTTATCCAGGCCCTCTGTGGGCCACCAAGAATGAAGACAGGAATAAGGCATAGACCTGTCTTTAGAGAGCACATGAGCTAGCCAAAGAGGCAGGTGTATAAACTGGTCATCTGTACTGGAGTGAAATAGGTAAGGTGTCTAGGGAAGCACAGGTTTGGAGGGGGTGAAGGAGTGGAGCTATGAGAGCCTAGAGAGTCCTATTTCAGCATGGAGTTAGTAGGGAAGACTTCCTGGAGGAGAGGGCATTGACTGAGGTCTTGAAGGATGAGAAAACTGGCCACATAGAGTAAAGGTAATTTTCCTGTTAAGCAAAGCTGACTTCTTGAACCAGACCAGTTCAAATACTGCATCCTTTAAGAATTCTTCCTTGTATAAGGGATGTCATATGATATCTCCCCTTCTCTGTCTGACTTAACTTCACTCAGTATGACACTCTGTAGGTCTACCCATGTTGCTGCAAATGGCATTTTCCATTCTTTTTAATGGCTGAGTAATATTCCATATGTATTCCTTATATGTGGAATCTAAAAATAAACTACACAAATGACCTTACAAAACAGAAGAGACTCACAGAGTTAGAAAAGAAACTTCTGGTTACCAGAGGGAAAGGGATAGTTAGGGGGGTTGGGCAAGTCATATACATACTGCTATATTCAAAACAGATAACCAACAAGGACCTACTGTATAGCATATGGAACTCTACTCAGTGTTATGTGCCAGCCTGGATGGGAAGGTGGTCTGGGGGAGAATGGATATACGTATATGTACAGCTGAGTCCCTTCACTGTTCAGCTGAAACGATCACAACATTGTTAATGAGCTATACCCCAATACAAAATAAAAAGTTCAAAGTTTGAAAAAAAAAAAAGAAATCTTTCTTAATTGGAAATACCTACACTGCCCTCGATCCAGGGCTGGCCTCATGAGTATGCAGCTCACAGAGTCCCTTAGAAGAGCCCATATGCTTGGTTTAATCTTCTGCTGTTGCTGTCTGAAATTATTTAGAATTCCAGTAATTCACATCTTCAGTAAGTCCCTCCAAATTCTATAACTGATCCTGCCTCCTTCAACTCTTGTCACATTCAGCCTTGTGTTATGGTTGTACCCCCTCCCCAACCAAATGCCATATCCTTTCCCTGGGGACCATCTACAACTCCGGGTGTATCTGATTCATCCCTGATCTCAGGGTCTAGCACCGAGGTGGGCACCAAAGAGCCTCTGTGAAAATCTTGGTGAAGGCAATGAGACTCCACTGGAGCCTAGTCTTTTCATCAGCGCCATAACAGCATCCCATGGGAGAGAGCGTAGTACCCTTGCATACACTCCAGAAATTCAGACAAAAGGCATGGCTGTGGCTGCAGGCGGCAGGAAGTGCTCCCTCCAGGACCCACCACTGCTCTCCTGTCAAATGTCCCCTCTCAGTCCCCCCTGAGTTTTAGTCTCAATTCTTGGTGTACTGATACCCTCCCCTCTCTGGGCCTCTGGGCATAACAGAGAGAAGCTGGGAGGTAGAATGACAGCATCTTAATTTCCCTGCTAATTACAAGTGCTGGGAAGAGAGGTGCTAAATGCCAGATAATTACCGAGGAGGAGACACGTGCCAGACTCCTGGCTGCTCTCAGCCCCAGGAATTTCACTTTAATGGTTTTCTTTTCTTCTCCTTTTTTTTTTTTTTTAAAGATAAAAAGAGTTAAGTCCTGGCTTTCTCTCTTTTTGGGCTTAGGAGTTAAAGAAAGCAGTCCCTTTCCTAAAGCCTGTCCTTATCAGGGACCTAGCCACAGACCCTCCACACTGGCTTTGGAAGAAGGTCTAAGGATCACAACTGTGTTTGTACTTGAGTCAGGCTGTGGGTGTGGAATGCGGTGGGTAGAAGGAGGAGCCCCAGGCTTCTCCTCCCTGCTTGCTACCTGGAGACACACACATCACCACCACCACCATCACCACTGTGGCTCCACCTTTGAGAATGGGAAGCCCAAGCTGCAGTCTTGTTCAGGGATGCAGGCAGGAGCAGGCAGGGAGGGTCCCCTGTGGTCTCCTGCTGGGACTCTGCCACTCATCCCGAGGGCAGGGGGCGGAGTGCGGTGTCACCCAGTTGCTTGGCCCCACTCCCATGCCCCGATGCCTGCCAGTTTCAGTCGTAACTTGAAAGGCTCCCAACAGGAAGCTATTAAGTTGATGAGCATTCTTGTGGTCCTGGATTGATACAGCGACGCTGTTTCGTAAAGCTGTTGTAATTTCCATAATAACATTTTCCTCTTCTTAAATAAACTTGGACCCCAGCCCAAAGAATGTGGCTGGCTTTGCCTGGGGAATTCAGGACCTGAGACTGTGGAGGGAACACTCCCTGGAAAGGTGGGAAAGGAAGGGACGCCCCAGGGGCTGGGACTCAGAGCGGCCAGTGGAGTCCAGCTGAGCAGAGGACCCATAACAGCCCTGGGCTGGGCCAGAGCCCCTCCATCCTTCGGGGTGTATTCCTCTTATAATACAGGAAGGCAGCCTAAGGCAGTGGCCGTGAATACGGACCCCAGGTTTTCATTATAGGACCACTGTATAGTACTTCTGTAGTCCTGGGTAAGTCACTTAACCTCTCTGTGCTTCAGTTTCCTCATCTGAAAAATAGGGATAATAAATGTACGTAACTTACAGGTACATTGTGAGGATTAAATAAGATAATATATGTAAAGTGCCTCCAAAGAGTACCTGGTGAAAAGCATGTACTCAACATATCTTTCAAAGAGAGCCACACAAATGACTGCATCTCATAGATAGCTTTATAATTCTAAGTTTCTCAGGTTCTGGAATTAGGGAATAATAAAACTTCAGCATTTTTAAGGCACTGAGTTTTAAAACTCTTAAGATCATATAGTAATGGAATCTAATAATAATGAGCAATGTGAAGTCTTAGATTCACAGAATCCTAGACCATGAAACAAAATGATATTCACATCTTCAGGTCTTCAAGGTCAGCCCGACACTGGGCATCCAGTGGCTGCTCCCACATCCTCATAACCATGAGTTTTCTACCTCCAAAAGTCGCCTCCCAGGAAGTTAATACTGAGTAAAGATCTGCCTAAATTGCCAGCCCGCATTGGTCCTATTTCTCTCTGGGCCACCAGAGTGTCTCTGCTTCCTCTTCCCACGAGAGCCCTGAGAGGTTGGGAGAGATGGAGACATCAGGTTTACCCAATGCCTGCTCTTCCCGGAGCTGCTTTCTCTTAGAACGAAGGCCTCCATCATGTCAGTGATGGGCTGCTTTGGTCTGACTAAGCCTTGCCACCTAATGTGTCAGAGTGAACACCAGGTGAACTTGACCATGGCAGGGCTCAGAGGGACTTCTGTCATCCTCCACTATCTTTTTTTTTGACATATATATATATTTTTTTTTCTAGTTTTATTGAGACATAGTTTTTCTAAGTTTTAAATATTAAACATTATTTCATTTAGTACATTTATATATTTCCTCCAACACTGCATTAAAAATTCCAAACTTAAAAGATGAAAGGACTATACAGTGATTCGGAGAAGGCAATGGCAACCCACTCCAGTACTCTTGCCTGGAAAATCCCATGGATGGAGGAGCCTGATAGGCTGCAGTCCATGGGGTCGCGAAGAGTCGGACATGACTGAAGCGACTTAGTAGCAGCAGCAGCATATAGTGATTACCCATACATTACCTCCTAGAAGCACAAATGTTAACATTTTGGTAGATTTGCTCTATCAAGCATTTGGCCATCCATCTATCCCTCTGTCCATCCATTAAGACTGCTTACTGTGTATATGTATCTAAAGTTTTTTAATGATACATACTCTTTCAAGTTATTTTAAAAATCTGCTTTCAACATTCTTTTTTTCATGTCTCTTTTAAAAAAAATAGAAGTATGGTTGATTTACAATATTATATTTGTTTCAGGTGTATAGCACAATGATTCAGTATTTTTTATAGATGGTACTCCATGAGATACAACTGACATATAGCAGTGTATTAGCTTCAGGTATACAGCATAATGACTTGACTTACATACATCATGAAATGATGACCACAATAGGCTTAATATCCATCATCTCATGGAGATAAAACATTAAAGAAATTGACAAAAATATTTTTTCCTTGTGTTGAGTACTCTTAGATTTACTCTAACATATAAAACTCTATATATGTTTTATATATAAGATAGTGAAAATGAATGAAGTCGCTTAGTGGTGTCCGACTCTTTGCCACCCCATGGACTATATAGTCTACCAGGCTCCTCCATCCATGGCATTTTCTAGGCAAGAACACTGGAGTGGGTCACCATTTCCTTCTCCAGGGTTTCTTCCCAACTCAGGGATTGAACCCGGCTCTCCCGCATTGTAGGCAAATGCTTTACCATCTGAGCCACCAGGGAAGTCTATATATGACATAGAGCAGTGCTAAATTAGCTTGATCATGTTGTACATTATATCCCTAGTGCTTATAACCGGGAGTTTGTATTTTTTGACTGCCTTCATCTAATTTCCCCCTCCCCTCCAATTCCCCCTCCCCTCCCTTCCCTCCAATTCCCACTCTGGTAGCCACAAATCTGATCTCTTTTTCTATGAGTTAGTATGTTTTTGAGGTATAATTGACCTACATTATGTTAGTTTTTGGTACAAAATGGTGATTTGATATTTCTACATATTTCTAAATAACCCTCCATCTTTTTTTGACTTGGTCTAAGATCATGTTCTTTCTGGCAAGTGGGCTTCTCTGGAGCATGACTCTCAGAGCCCATTTCAGTGAATAATTACAGGAGTGAGCATGTGTGTGTGGGTGTGTGCACATGCGTGCCTTTGTGGATGCAAATGTATAGAAGCTGGAAAGGGAGCTTTGACGTTGGATCTCAGAAGCTGAGAACACGAAGACTAAAGAGGGGAAAGAAAGGAAGTGACATGACTGAAAGTCCTTCCAATGGGACACTGGTCCAGCCCTTCCCAGGAGCAGCATCCACTCAAGTCGTGGCATGTGCTGTTGGTTGGACAGGTGCCTGTTTGACACACCTTCCAACCGGTGGGCAGAACATCTACAATTCCCATGATTGCTTCAAAATTTCCCCACAACCATTTCTTTTTAGACGAGGTAGTTTGCAGGTGGGAGGTCATTAGCCCTCTGATGTCAATGTAACTTTGAATTGAGAGTGGTCCCCCAAATATAACTGGATGAGCATCTTGGTGGGGTAGGGAATGATGCTTCTGACTGTCTGGGTGTGTCCTGCATGAAGATGCCAGAACCAGCAGCAACTGGGGCCCAGATGCAGCCAGGGCTCTGCTCACAAGACACACACTTTAGCAAGGAGTTGCATCCAACCAGAGGAAAGGGCACCTTTTTCTAACACACACACAAGTGTTCTAAGTTCTAGCAGCAGGCAAAGGGGTGGTGGAGAGGGTGATGAAATAATGAAAATGTAAACCCTGGGATAAAGGAACTGAGAAGGATGACAAACGTATTTTGTTGTGAGAGGCATGGGATTGAGTCAAACTCAACTCCTTATTGAAAATATGAAAAAGTGAAAGTGTTAGTCACTCTCAGTTGTGTCAAACTCTTTACAACCCCATGGGCTGTAGCCCACCAAGTTCCTCTGTCCATTGAATTCTCCAGGCAAGAGTACTGGAGTGGGTTGCTTCCCCAGTGGATCTTCCCAACCCAGGGATTGAACCCGTGTCTCCTGCGTTACAGGAGGATTCTTTCCCGTCTAAGCACCAAGGAAGCCCCTTCCTTGTTGAGCTCCAATCTAATCAGGAAGCATCCAAACAGACCATGATGAGAGCCTGTGGGAGCCTGGAGGAGGGTGTGGATGGAGGCTCCTGCCCTAGGTCCCAGAGAATAATCGAGTGAATGCAGGTAGGAGAGGTCGGGAGGGGCAGCCTAGGCAGCATGGGGATGTTGGAGAATGGGCAACATGCTGTTGTGATTTATAAGAAATAGATACTTGGACATTCAGATGGCCAAAGTATAATTCCCACATAATTTAGGTCTTCATCCACAGCTTTTGCTCACAGCTCCCCAAACCCTTGGGATTTCCTGAAGGATAAGAGCAATGGGAGCATCTTTTATCATAATATATGGTTTCTTGTCCTGAAACCAAACATTTCAGAGCCATCAAGGTGAAATGGGTGTCCTGTTATTCAAGATGCCTTGTTCCATGATAACTGGGTTTATGTTAATGTGATGGATTTTGGAAAGCACCTCAGGACAGGGGCTAGTTGCCAGGGGAACCAATCGTGCAATTACAGGATTGCACGATTGGAATTTTCAGTCCCACCCCCTGATTTCTGGGGAGAGGGGAGGGCTGGAGGTTGAATTTATCTCCGGTGGCCAATGACTGAACCAATCCTGCCTAAAGAAGCCTCCATAAATACCCCAAAGAGCTGGATTCCTAGAGCTCCCAGGTTGGTGAACCAGTACACTTCCACGATTCACTGTGCTGGGTACCAAACTCTGCGGAGGCAGAGAAGCTCCTTTGTTCCAGACCTTACCCTATGGATCTCTTCATCTGGCTGTTGGTTCCTATTTAATATTCTTTGTAATAAATTGGTAATCCATTGAGTAAACAGGATCCCAGAGTTATGTGAGCCATCTAGCAAAGTAATTGAACCCAAGGAGGAGTCATGGAAACCTCTAATTTACAGGCAGACGGTTGGAGGCACAGTGAAACCTAGACTTGTGACTGGCCTCTGAAGTGGGGGGCAGTCTTGTGGGATTGAGCCCTTACCCTGTGGAATCTGCCACTGCCTCCAGACAGATGTTGTCAGAATGGAGTTTGATTGTAGGACACCCAGCTGATGGTGTTGGAGAATTGCTTGGTGCTGTGGGATGCCACCTGCCCCACCCCTGCCATGTTGGAATTGAGTGTTAGAATCATTTCAGGATTGATTCTCAGCAACCTGCATAGGCCTTAGCATGAAGAAGGTCTTCAACACATACTGGATGAATGAAGAAGTGGTTAAATGAAGGTGTATGGGTGGTAGTGAGGAGGCTAGATGGAGGTAAAATCGGAGAGCTGGGCAGTGCCTGGACCTGCCCCCCACAGCTATATGTGAAGATGCTCGAGTGCTTCTCTTGTCAGTGATGGGAAGCCACTGAGTGAGCAAATCAACTTGCTAGAACAATCCTTCTGGCAAAGGTGTGGAGGTGGCCCAGAGGGGTGAGATTGGAGCAGGGTCACCATCAGCCATGTGTTGTCACTCTGCTCTGAGCTGGGAGCTGGGTGAGTGGGACTGGGCAGGGCTGGTGCAGGTTCTGACTTCTGAAGGCTGAGGTAGGCAGAGCTAGGTGTGCAGCTGAGCTCCCTGTGCAGCAGGAGGAAGTGCGGGAGGTGGAGGCACCCCTGGGCGCTCCTCAAGCCTGGCCCTTGTGGGTGTGGGGCTCCTTTTCCACCAGCACAAGCATCGCCTGCCTGAGCCTGCAGGTCAGTCGGAAGCTGCACGTGGAGTCTCTCTCAGGACAGACACAAGACAGCCTCCCTCCCGGTTCCAGAGCCTGGAATCCAGTGACTGCCTGAGTTGTCAAGCCAGCAGTTCTGGACCCTCAGGAACTTCCTCTGGGAAAGCAATGTCATGGTGTTGGATTCCATGGACGAGGAGCCGGAGGTGATACTAGCATATAGAACAGGCTCAAATGGGCAAGCCAGGCAGTGGTGGGAAGCAAGGATGGGCAGTGGGGGTCTGAGAAACAAGCAAAGTCTGAGAAAAGAGGATGCTGTTGGAGTCTCAGCTCTACGAAGTGAACTTGTCTTGCCCTGCCCAAATTTAGAGAACTCATAGCGCGTGGGTCGCAGGAAGGGGCAGGGAGCTCTGTGGCCCTTCACTCCTCTGGTGGGGACATGAGGCCAAGGGCTTTCTAGCTGCTTTGGGAGAGGTAGGGGGACTGCAGGTGCGTTTGGAAAAGGAGAGAATCAGAAGCTCGCTGAGGGCTGTGAGGCCTCACAGCTAGCATTCCCGACTTCTCTGATCAGCCCTCACCTGGGTCCGTGGCCATGTCTCTAACTTAGACTCCAGCTCCCGCCCTTCTTGCTTCCCTGCTTCCTTGCCTGTTTGCTCACCCCTCCACTCTCTGTACCATTCCCTCCTGCACAACTGTCTTAACTTTCCCACCTGCTTTCTGAAAACCCAATTGCCCTCTGGCCCTCAGTTCACGTGTGCCCCCCAGCCCTTCCCCTTTGCTTCCCAACCTTCCCACTTCACCATCAAGCCTGGAGCCACCTCTCTCCCTCCTTCTCTTAGGAAACATTCTGTTTCACTTTGCATCTTATTTGTGCCCAGCGATTGCAGTCAGAGGGACTGGTTTGAGCCCCTGTCTCCGAGAAGGATGTAAATGTGGGCAAAGTCCCTATTGTCCTAAAGCCTTTAAAATAAAGATATACTGGGAATTCGCTGGTGGCCTAGTGGTTAGATTCTGGGCTTTCATTGCGGTGGCCCGGGTTCAATCCCTGGTTGGGGAACTGAGATCCTGTAAGCTGTGCAGAGTGACCAAAATGAATTTTTCTTAAAAAGGACATATACCTTGGAGACAGGGCATCCATCTATCCAGATGTGCCTAGGATGGCCCCAAATTTATGCCTATTGTCCCATATAGTTATTAATAGGGGCCCCCTCACTCTCAGAACTGTCTTAGTTTGTGTGATAAATTATATGTTAACCCTGCTCCTGAAGCTCTTATGAACACCAAATCAGATAATCCCATGAGGTAATCCATGTACAGTTTCTGAGCAGAGTGCCTGGCATAGAGTAAGTATTTGTTAAGACCCCTTTTGGAATTTTGTTCCCCACAGACTGAGCTCTTTGAGGCAAAGGCTAGGTCTGATTCAGTTACCATTACCAAGTGAGAATGGCCAATTACCTGAGAATTTAGAGCACAATCAAGTTCAATAAATGCCAAAGTGATGCTGAGGGTGACCTTGTCTCTCTCTCACAACTTGCAAGCCTGTTGGCAATGCCATCACTCAGCTCCTTTGGGGACCATGCTGCGGCGTGGAGCAGGGGAGAATCCAGCTTCCTACGCACCTATTCGGTGCACGTTCTTTGTGATGTCATTGCATTCTCACATTCCTTGCAAAGGTGGGTCTGATGTTCCAGGACTGTGGGCATTAAAGAATGATAAGAAACAGGGCAGGGAAGGGGGAGAGCTAAAGTTGAGGAGTAAGCAGGGAAGAGATGGCTCAAGGCTTGTGAGCTCCAGGAAAGGCGCTTGTGCTGCAAAAGCCACTGTGGGATCTTAATCTGGCTAGCGATGAGGACACAGTCAAGCTTGTATTTTAGAAAAATCACTGGTACTTTTGTGGGGGATGAGCTGGAGGGGTGCAAGAGCAGATGGAAGATGATGGGGGCAGGGCCAACAAACTGGAGAAATGTCTAAGGATGTCTTGGGTAGTGATCTCATAGTGCTTAGCACAATGCTCAACACACACTCGCTGATATCATTTAGTAATAGTACATATATTATCAACGTAGTAATAGGAAGAATAATAATAGCCCCTCTATATTGAACACTATTTACTGTGATGTAAAGGACTTTACCCACATTATTTCATTTAATCCTCATAACTGTCCTATCTGGTAAGTGATATGGCTAGCCCCATTTTACAGATGAGGAAACTGAGGCCCAGGGAATTTAGGTATTTGGCTCAAGGTCACACACAATGGAAAAAAAACAAATTCAGAATTTCAAGGCATAACTGTTCAACTCCAGAGCTTATGCTTTCTTAAGCCTCCACATCAACTGCCTTGGAGGAATTTCTCAGTTGTCCTGGGCACTGAGGAGACACCCAGCAGAAACCCATGTCTGCTGGCCCAGGAGAAGAGAAGGGGGTGGTTTATCACATAACAGGGTTGCTAAGTGAGACGAGCTCAGAGGGAAGTGCCCAAGCAGGCAGCCCCTGTCCCCGAAGTGGCCTTCCCCTGATATAAGCCAAAGCTGATCCAGAAAGAGATGCGGAGGGAGGGGTCCCCTGCCCCCAGGGCTTTGGTTCCCTGATGCTCCTAGGATCATCTGTCTTCCGGTCCCAGCTCTGTGCGGTGGACCCATCCAGCTTCCTCCAGGGACCACAGTCTCTCTTCTAATTGGTGGAAAATTGGTTGCTAACTGTCAGGAAATCGCCGATTTTCCATCCATTACTGGGGGACCGGGCCTGTGTAGCTGTAGGGGACTCTGGGTGGGAAGCACATGCTGATTAGGCCTTGCAGTTAACGATCAGGTTCGTGGACCTCCTCAGGCAGTCCTCCCAGACTGCTTATTAACTCCCTGCGAAGACCCATCGGGTAGGAGATATTGGTTAAATGGAACGCAGAGCCACAAAAGAGTCACTATTCATTAGGCTTTGGTTGTGGGGAGGGAGGAGATGGGGAAAAAACTGTGGCCTCAGTCCAGGAATGTTAAACAGCCCCATAAGTTGGCAGAGAACTTTATAATTGCTGCTATTAAAATATATGTATTTATATAGGTGATTTGTTGGAGGAAAGAATTTCGGCATTCAGAGGAGATCCTTGCTATGATCTCACCCAGGATTAAGTTGTTAGGGACAAGATATTAATTATGGCCAAGGGCCCCAATCCCTGCCTAATTAGCTCATGGAATATAATTTGCCTGCAAATGCTACTGTTAAAATCACCTTGAACGTGTCTGGAGCTTTCCTCCAGTCAGGTTGGGTGAGCTTTACCTCATCACGGGAGAAGAGGGGAGAGGAGGGGAAGGAGGGTTGGGTTACATTCCCATCCCTGTCCCTGACTTGTGAGGAAGGGGCTTCTTCTCCAGTTTCCTCACCTGCAGTTAAGGGGTAGAAAGGGGTACATTTGAGAAGCCCTTTTCGCTAGGGACGTTCTGAGCCTGACAGTCAGTAAAGACACAACACTGGCCTGGGGTTGAGAATACATCGATGCCCAGCTTCTGCAGTCTGCACAATCCAAGACATGCAAAGACCTTGCCTAAGGGAAGTCAGGAAGTTCTCTTAGGGGGCCAGACATCAGTTGTTGATAGGGCTTTTTTCTGAAGATCAGGGAGGATATTTGTCAATTTCAGTGACAGGCAGCACTGTACATCCAGTGGTTCTCACCAGGTGGATCACTCTGCTCTGACCACTGAACACAGTGTTCGTGTTCTCCCTGCTCCAGGCCCCCTTACCTTTGGCTCACCACCTTCTCTACTTGCCAAAATCCTGTTTATTATTTAGCACCGAATTCAAGTGTCCCTTCATCAAAACTTTCCTGATTGTCACAGGCACAGCTAGGTAGGCCCTCCCCTAAACTGTTTTTCTTGAATCCTCTAGACAAACCTTCAGCTAACCTTGACTTGCAAGATCATTATTTTGTGCCTTGATCTCACCTACCAGGCGATGAACTTCTTGAGGCTAGGACCACTCCATGTTTGACTTGACTTGAAATCTATGGAGCTCATCCCAGGTAGGTATCAAAATTAACTGAGCTTGATTTATATTTCTGTGTAGTCCTTGAGAAAGGTTTTCAAGTCCTTTGCCTCTGGTGTGAAGAGGAAAAGGGGCTTTGAGAGCAGGTGGGGCCCTGGTTCTTGGATGGGCTCTAGACCTGTGGCGTCTGGACCTTATTCTCAGCTCAAATATAGGCGCTTAAGAGGGAGTCCCGTGTTTCCACCCTATGGGGGATATGTAGTCTTATGGGGAATGATTTGAGAAGGCAAGGCCTCTTTCTTCCTCTCTGTCTTCCTAAGATCCTAACACAGATCTGGGCTTACAAATGGGGTTTGGGGGAGGAAATGAGGCTGTATTGCACTAAATTCAGTTGGTGGTGACAGAATCTCCAAGAGCCTGAGAAAAGCTGTTCAAACCCGAGCCTCTAGGCAGAAGACTTTGCCTGTGGCTCCCCGGGTTGGGGGCTGAGGATCAAAAGCAAGGAAGGTGCTGCCGACTAGAAATATAAACAGATTCAAGAAGGGCTTACAGAGATTCCTGGATGACAGATCCCTTGCAGGTAACAGGTCATTAATAACTGAGAAAGATGATGATGATGATGATGATAATAATAATAATTAATAATACCTCCAGGAGAGCTTTTATACTTTTAAAAGCTTTTTTTTTTTTTTTCTTGCCATTACCTCATTAGGTATTCACCACCTGCTTGGGGAAGGTTTTAGATGCTCAGAAGGGTGAGGGGACTTGCCTGAGCTCACATAGCTCATTCAGGGCAGAACTGGTACTGGATCTGAGGGGTGTTCCTGACTCCCTTCTTAGTTGGGGGCGACAATATTCAGAGGAGGTGTCAGGTGTGTCCTGGGACCATAGCCCTGTTTCTCTTCCTCCCTCCTCATTTCAACGGCTATCGTCTCCTATACTGCCAGGCTGCTTTGGTAAGCTTTCACTCCAGGGTGTGCGTAGGTTCCTGTCCTGCTTGGTTGGTGACCTAACACTTGACATTGAATAGAAGTCTTCCACTCACTCGGTTTCCACATTTGTGCAAGTGATGGTTACCCTCTTGGATCCACTGTCTCCTCTTTGTAAAGTAGATGAAGGGGTACCCATCTTGAGGGGTAGATGGCACCGTGCTGGCAATGCTCTCAGCAACCTGCCAGGTACATAGAGAGCACTCAGTAAACAGGAGTTTGGGGCAATGCCTGGGGGCGAGACACTCCAGGCTGACTCAGAACAGACAGGGGCAGCTTGCTGTACTCTGTACTCTTCTGCTCAAGGGTGCTCCAGCTGGGTTCTGTGGATCCTGACACACTTCCGGGGAAAACCCTTGAGTTTCATGGACCCCTTGCAGTGGTAATTTAGACAGTTATTGGTGAGCTGGGGTATCCTGCTAGAATCCTGAGCGAGGCTTCGGGAATTTTGTGACTCTCAGATATGCTCACATCTTAAGTGGGCGAGGCTAATTACTGTGAAGCTAGTTCCTCTTACTGTATCCTTGTTCTACCCCATTCTACCCTGTTCTCAGGAGCACATGTTCTCAAGTGAAAATCATGGTCCCCCTTGGGGTGTGAAAGGGGCCAGTGCTGCCATCTACAGACAGAAGAGTGATTAGACTCACTTCTTGGAAAGCCTGGTGAAGAGCAACTGAAAAAAGAGGAAAGAAATTGGTTGCTAATCCCAACTGCCTCTATGTTTTAAAATCTGTCATTGTTTACCACTGTTGTCGTCAGATGTCTCACCTTAATGGACATTTCTGCTTGCAAACCAGGGTACGTGTGGTGTCACTTCCATTTGGGACTGCCACTGGAGCCCTGGCACCATCCTGGTGCCTTGTGTAGAATACAAAGGGTTTAGGAGTCTGCTTAATTATATATTGTGTCATTGCTTTGGTATTGGATCAACATTTGTGAAGGTCCTGTGCAAAGCTTTGGTTTTAGCAGGTCCCAATGGGATGGAGAAGTGAAGTAGCTCAGTCGTGTCTGACTCTTTGCGACCCCGTGGACTGTAGCCTACCAGGCTCTTACCTCCATGGGATTCTCCAGGCAAGAATACTGGAGTGGGTTGTCATTTCCTTCTCCAGGGGATCTTCCCAACCCAGGGATAGAACCCGGGTCTCCCGCATTGCAGGCAGACGCTTTAACCTCTGAGCCACCAGGGAAGCCCAATGGGATAGGATGATCCAAAAGGAGATACCTGGAATTGGCCAAATGGGGAATTTTGGTTCTTGTGCATTACTGGGTTCCAAAGAACTCCCTCCAGATATAACTTGGCCAGTGCCTGGAGAGCAAAGAGGACATGTTCTGGGGTCAGAGATCTGCCTGGCTGGTGTGGGGAGCAAAGAAAAGAGTGTGAGTCTATGCACCCCAGGTCTCATGGTGGAGTTGTGATTTGCCACCAACTTTCCTTGGCTGTGTAGATGCGAACAGTTAAGACCCTGATGCTGGGAAAGATTGAAGGCAGGAGGATAAGGAGACGACAGAGGATGAGATGGTTGGATGGCATCACCAACTCGATGGACATGAGTTTGAGTAAGCTCTGGGAGTTGGTGATGGACAGGGAGGCCTGGCGTGCTGCAGCCCATGGGGTCGCAAAGAGTCAGACACGACTAAGCAACTGAAGTGAACTGAATTTCCATGGCCATGAAGATGTGAACAGTTAAGTGTACTTGCACTGGGAACCCTGAGGGTACAGAACTATTATAGATGGAGAAGAGCAAATACATATACACTATTCTTACGACAGTGTATGCTAATGTGTCACAAGGAACCCAGTGGAATTTTCTCCATGTGTCAGAGGAGGACTTGGAAGCTCAGAAAGGGGAAGTGTCCTGTCCAAGGTCCCCTGGCAGGTCGACAGCAGAGCCAGAACTCGAACCCAGGACCCCTGCTGCTCACCACAGACTCTCTGGGAAGACTTCCACAGGAGGAGATCTCCTGACACAAGACCCTGCCCTCCACCTGAGCTCCCCTTCCCTGAGGGCTACAGAGAGGAAGCTTAATCGTTAATGAACTGGTTTTCAGTTTAACTTCCCCCTTGGCAATGATTAATACCCAGTGACCTAGCCTGGCATCTGGTGATCCTGACCAGGACTGACCCATGGGGGTGCCAGTGGCCTGCAGGCCCCCGTGTGGGTTCGGGTGCAGCTGGATGAAGCTGAGGGGCGCTGCAACAGCCGCCTTCTATCTAAAAGAATCTCTTCTGTCCTGTGCTGAGACTTCTATCATTAGATGTCACTTCTCAGAATGAGGACATCACAAATGCCCCTGGGCAGGGGAGCTAGGAATAGAAGTCATGTTTAAAGTTCTGGTGGTTCAGTGGTTAAGACACTGTTTTTAGATGGCAGGGGGCATGAGTTTGATCCCTGGTTGGGGAACTAAGATCCCACATGCTGCGTGACATGTCCAAAAAAGAGAAAAATAAAAACCTCATTGGACAGTTGATTTGATTTGATGGTCCTGGTGTCTAGAGGCTCAGAGGAATTACAGGATTTCTGAGTTTTAGTCCAACATTAGCAAGCTAGTGTGACATTACTGGATCCACAGCACTAGCAGACTGGAAGCTTTTTATGGCCAAGGGCAGGGTCTGGAAGGAAAGATGTGTGGGGAGAGATCTCCCAGTTTGTAACTGCAAAGACCTCAGGGCTGAGTCTAGCTCTGATTGTCACTGGCTATGAGAAGTGGGTAAACCTCGCTCAGCCTCAGTTTTGTGGCCTCTCATGTGGAGAAAGGAATACTTCCATCCAGACTCTTTTCAGGAGGAAAGAGAAAGTCCATGTAAAGTGTCTTATCTAGAGGAAGCAGGAACTGCATCATGTTTCTTCTCCTGTTTCCTCCCTTCTCTGGCTCACCTTGGCTGACCCTCTGTGGTAGAAGAATCCGGGTTTATTGGGGGAGGAGGGTTTTCCTCGTGTGTTCTGGGATGCTTAAAAGGACTGGTTCTCTCTCTGTGAGAGTGGACAGTTAGCTAGGCATCAAGACTCCACCCTGCCCTGCCCTTGTTGGAACTGGAACCACAGAGCGGAGCTGGATCCATTTCGCTCAGTATCCATCCACCTCTTCTGATGGTTGTAAGCATGGCGAGCTGAGACCGCGCCTTGGTCTGAGACCATTACTGCCCCTTGCCTCGGTTTTGTGAATGAGTGTCAGCTGACACCAGCTCTGAGTTCAGCAGCAGCTCCTTCCCACCGCTGCCTAACAGGTGCTCTTGCGTCCGGCATTCTTGACTTGGTGCAGGGATTCTGTATTTCAGCCCCCAGCCCAGGCTGCTGTAGGCTTGATCCCTGAGTCATCAAGTCATCGTGTCATCCTGAGAAACTTACCTGATGGGACCACTAAATGCAACAATGTCATCCCTTCCCTCTATGCTCCAGCCACGTAGGACTGCCCTTGGCTCCTCCTCGCGTCTCTGTGTCTTCCTCTTAACCCCTTCCTGGTTTGCCTTTCCAAGAAGCTCTGGCTGGAGACCTGCTTGTCATTCAGCTGGGGTGTTGCTTCTCTGATCCCTGGACTCTGGGTCCATCAGTTCTTGGCTTTCTTGACTCATCTCTCACCACTCTGCATGGTGTCGACATGCCTGCCTATCTCCCCTATGGACTAGAACCTTCTGAAAGAGTTCCCAGTCCCAGTCTGGGGCCCAGTGCCCAGTACTATTTTCCTGAGATCCGTGAGGTGAAGTCCTGTGTAAAGACAGGGAAGGGGCTCCTGCCGCCTCTCCAGCCTGTCCGTGGAGGATGGCTGGAGCCCTGGGTTGAGGGTCAGGCAGGCTGAAGCAGGGAACCATGAAGCCCCCAGCGGAAGCCGTGGCTCTTTCTCTGTTTTGGTTTTGCTTTCGTGGGCTTTTCATTTCAGAAGTTAATCTAGTTAATGCCAACGATGTCATTTCGGCAAGCCAGCAATTTCCTTTTTCCCTTTATTTAATGAGCCCCGCCCCCACCTCAATCTCTGTAATAAAAGGCATGCAGGTGGGTAATTACAGAGGTGTGAAATAGCGGTGCTGGGCCAGGGCCAGCTGAGCGTTCTGCAGCATCCATTGGGCGGTTTCCGGGGAAATACCCACCCCTCCCCATTTAGTTTCAGGTGGGAAAGCTGAAGCTTAAGGTGAGGAACTTCTATAAAGCTACATAACAGGGAGAAGGCAGGGCCAGCATGGGAATCCAGTCCTTAACCCCCAGCTGGGGTTCTTTCCACTCCTCAGTGCCATTCTTATCCCCTCCTGTGTATCTTGTGGGGCATGCCGTAGGAGTTTCCAGCTGCCATCAGTCCATCCGTCCACCCGCTCGTCCATCCATCTGTTCACCCACCATGTACCTATAATAGACACTCACTGAGTACCTACCATGTGCAAGGCACCATGAATACAGTGGAGACGAAGGCTGTCACAGCCCCGTCCTTGGAATCACAGGCTACAGTCCCACACTCAACCTGTTGGAGGCATACCGTATGATGATTTCAATAATGGGCAATAAACGCTATGTTTGTTGCAAGCAAAAACAACAAATGGGTGCGTAACTCCACTCTTGGGGGTCATGGGGAACTTCTCAGCAGAAGAGGAATAGACGTTGCAATGAGTCTTGAAGAACAGGAAAGAGTTTCCAAAAGGTGATGTCCTAGGACACAAAAGTTTTTAAAAGAATCAGGAAGGATATTTACCCAATGTTAACAGATTTTATCTCTAGGGATGGGATTTGGAGGGTAGTGGGTAGGAGAGGATAGAGGACACATTTTTACTTTCAACTTTCCACTATTGGTATTAGAATTAGAGTGTGTGTATATTAAAATTCCAATGAAAAAGATATTTCTATTTAGAAAACATAATAGAGGATATTTAAGGGACATCAAACGACTCAATGTGACGAGTTCAGAGAGGAAGGGAGAACGTGAGTCTGTGGAGGTGGGCTGGGGTCAGCCTAAGAAAGTCCTGAAATGCTGGTTAAGGAGTTTAGATTTTAACCACAGGGGCCCATGGAGGTGACAGCAGAGGCCACATTCGCTGAGCCTAGCAGTGCCTGGCACATAGTATGCTCAGTTAACACATACCTGATGTGGAATTAACAAGTGCAACCAGATAACATGGGGTCATCTACAGTTTGAAGCAGGGCTTCCCAGGTGACTCAGTGGTAAAGAGTCCACCTGCCAATCAGGAGATGTGGGTTCGGTCCCTGGGTTGGGAAGATCCTGGAGAAGGACATGGCAACCCACTCCAGTAGTCTTGCCTGGGGAATCCCATGGACAGAGGAGCCTGGTGGGCTAGAGTCCACGGGGTTGCAAAGGGTCAAACCTGACTGAGCAGCTAAATAGCAAGAGTGGTTTAAAGCAGAGGGCTGTGACGGTGTGTGCTTTGCTGCTGTATGTTGGTGGCAGTGATTGGCAGTGGGAAGCCGCCTGCGGCAAAACGTGTCCTTGCAGAAATGGGAAGTCCAGGTACAAGGAATCCTATAGAAAGAGAGAAAAGGATGCTGTGGTTTCGTCGCAGACCAGGGAGTGTGGAATGGGGCCAGATCACGGGCCTTGGCATAAGTCGACAACCATGGGGAGCACTCTTGATATATGAAAATTCTCAGGACAGAGGGCTCTCCAGACCAGACAAGAGTTTTGGGTGCCCTTTGTGGCCACAAACCGTCACTTTTGCCTTCCAGAGGTGTCTACTTCAATCTGTCGTCCTTCATTACGTCTTTAACCCTGCAGCAGGAGGGATTCTCCTGAAATGCAGTTCTGACCATGTTGCCTCCTTCCTTGAATCCTTCAGGATAAATTTCAGTTCCCTTACCTTGGCTTAGGAAGCGCTTTTGATCTGATCCTTGCTTATTTGTTCAACTTCATTTCCCAATATCTCTTACTCAAATCCTCCTGTTCAACCAACATCATTGTTCTCAGTTAACTGAACAACTTCATGCCTCTCTCATTGCCTGAATCAACTCTTTTCTTCCCCTTGGGGATGATCTGACCTGTATATCCTCTCCCCAGCTCCCATTTTGCCCGATAAACACCAAGCCCTCCTTTAAGGTTCCACTTTCGGGTTATCTTTCCTCTGAAGCCTTTTCTGATCACATCCCCATCACTACCTGTGTTCACTCCTCTGGAAGAACTTATTATTGCCTTTTATACAGAGTCAGACACGACTGAAGCGACTTAGCAGCAGCAGCCGCAGCATGGGACCTTGTACTCCAAGCACTCTGTACTATCAACTAGATTTACTAGTAAAGCACTGTGTTACCTCATGAACTTAGTATTTGTGTATATACCCCTCCCCTACCACACTCTCCACTGCCCTCCTTTCCCCAGCTTTAAGCTCCTTAGTGTCAAGGGCTATTTTCCACTGTCCTTGGCACCTGGCACAGAGGTTGGACCAGACTAGGGATTCAGTAGGTATTTGGTGAACCAACGCATGAATGAGTAACATGACACTCTGTAATGATTTCTCTTGTGAAATAGAAAATCAAAGCACACTCCTATCTTCTCTCACCTCGAGGTGCCAGGGGATCCAGACATCCCTGCAGGAGACAGCCTTCCACATTGGAAGGCTGCCAGGTAGGGGAGCCAGAGACCTGAGCTCTAATCCTGTTTCCTCTGCCCTTGGGCAATTCCTTGCCCTTCTCTGGGCCTCAGTTTCCAAATGAGTACAGTGAGGATAATAATCCTAGTGTTACTTCCCCATAAAAATGTTGTGAATCTCAAAGATGAGACCAAAACCACTCACTGTGCAACTCCAGGCTGGACTGAGGTGTCAACTGGGGTGATGTGGTCGTCTGCCTGGCAGCCATACTCAGGTTTTCTTGGATCTGGGGGGGGGGGGGGCAACTCCTACCACTGAAGGGGACCTGCTAAAAGATTCTTTCTCTCCTTCTTCAGCTCACTCATGTTGTGGGGCTCAGGGAATGTTAATTATTAGGCCCCAGCCCACCCGGAGAGCCTCAGATGAAAGCAAGCTCAGAGTGTAAAGTCTAATCGATGCCCTGCACCGGGCGTCAGGGCCTCGGCTGACTCTGCCTGCAGATGGATCATTAATCCAGGCACTCCAGCCTGGAACACGGGGCCCAGGAAGTCCTGAAACATTCCTGACCACCCACGGTTCAGACCAGCAGCCCCACAAGGCAGCCAGCCTGCCACCAAGTCTCAAAACTTTACAACCTCAAAGTTAGATGAGATGCAGAGAACAGCTAGTCCGTAGGCAGAAATCCAGCCTCAGTCTGCACACTTGCCCCAGACTACTCAGAGGGGAACTCCTTGATGAACAGCCTGGACTAAGGGGATGGATCTGCATGATCCTGGGCCTTTTTCTCCCTTCTGTACAAGTGGGAGAAGGATACCTACCTCACAGGACTGATGTGAAGAATAAATGAGTTCAAGTGAAAGTTTTATTTTGAGATTTATTAGAGTGATACTCACATGTGAGCTGCCATTATCATTGTTAACATATGAGCCCCTGCCCCTGGGATGTGTTCCCTCTTTTTCCCCAGTCTTTTTCAACTGGCAAGGGGTTGATTCTCTGCTTGAAAGCTTATATATACTGGCACCTTAAATATAAAGTCAGGACCGTCTGGCCTTTTGTCTAAGGCCCTTCAGCTTACAGTCAGCTGATTCCTCCTCAGCTGCATCTGTTACTTCTCCCCACCCATCAATTTCCACCCAGATGCAGAAAACTGACCCTTGTTATCCATATAGTTTGGCACCTCCAAGCTCCTCACCCCTTTTCTCTTGGTGAATTTCCACTCATCTTTCAAGGCCATGTGTAGCAGTTTTCCTTTCCTGAGACGCCTTCCTGATTCCCTGTTACAAACCTCTGATGAACTTAGCTTTGGCTTCCTTCCACCTGGTTTCTGTAGCATATTGGAGCTCTCACTGCTATAGGACCGTCAGTGAATTGTTTGGGTTTTAGCTGCTTTTCTTCTTGAATGAGTAAGGCATATTAAAATGCATCTTCCCTGGGAGGGCCAACTTTCTTATTTTAACTAATTACAGCAACAGCAGTCCTGGTCATTGGTTCCTCGGCATGCTTTTTCTCAAAGCTGTGTACTTGGGTTCTAGACAAGACGGCTCTAGAATCAAACAGATTGAGTATGAATCTATCCTCAGCCACTTCAAAGTGCGTCGCCTTACCTGTTATTTTGCCTTTCTGTTTGTTTCCTTGTTTGAACAGTAAGGCTGTTAGCAAGGCCTACCTCTTAGGCTTCTTGTGAGGATTGTAAGGGATGTCTTCACCAGAGGGTAGAGCTTCCTGCCCTGAGGCTTGTGACTAGCAGTCTTATTACCTGGGTCCCAGCCCTGCCTCTCTGGCTCTCTGTTTCCTTGTCTGTAACAAGGATTCTACTATCAGAGGTTTTCAGACTTGGTCAAGTGGCTGTACCACACAGGGCCTCGTCTTGCAGGTGGAGGCTAGTCATTTTTTACATTTCAGTTCAGTTCAGTTCAGTCGCTCAGTCGTGTCTGACTCTGCAACCCTGTGGGCTGCAGCATGCCAGACTTTCTTGTCCATTACCAATTCCCGGAGCTTGCTCAAAAACATGTCCATCAAGTGTGTAATGCCATCCAACCATCCTACCTCTGTTTTCCCTTTCTTCTCCTGCCTTCAATCTTTCCCAGCATCATGGTCTTTTCTAATGAGTCAGCTCTTCCCATCAGGTGGCCAAAGTATTGGAACTTCAGCTTCAGCATCAGCCCTTCCAATGAATATTCAGGACTGATTTCCTTTAGGATTGACAGGTTTATTTTTAGTTGAAGAAAAATTGCTTTACAATATCGATTTCATTTCTGCCATAGATCAACATGAATTAGCCATAGGTATACATAGGTCCCTTCCCTCTTGAACCTCCCTCCTACCTCCCAGCCTTTCCTACCCCTTTAGGTTGTTACAGAGCCCCAGTTTAAGTTCCCCGAGTCATACAGCAAATTCCCACTGACTATCTATTTTACATACGGTACTGTATATGCTTCTATGCTACTCTCTCCATTCATCTCCAGGTAGAGGCTGCTGCTGCCACTGCTAAGTAGCTTCAGTTGTGTCCGACTCTGTGTGACCCCATAGACGGCAGCCCACCAGGCTCCGCCGTTCCTGGGATTCTCCAGGCAAGAACACTGGAGTGGGTTGCCATTTCCTTCTCCAATGCATGAAAGTGAAAAGTGAAAGTGAAGTCGCTTAGTCGTGTCCGACTCTTCACGACCCCATGGACAGCAGCCTACCAGGCTCCTCCGTCCATGGGATTTTCCAGGCAAGAGTACTGGAGTGGGTGCCATTGCCTTCTCTGCAGGTAGAGGCTAGTCCTTATCTGTGTTATTTATCCACATCTTTGTTCATACAGCTCCATTCTTACTCATTTCACAGATTGTCTAAGTTCCTTAGATTGGTCTCTGCCCTCCTATGATGCCATGATTCCAGGAGTGAGGCAGGTGAAGAGGAGAGGAGGTGTGATGAGGGCATGAGGTGGTAGAGGCTGAGAGGCTGGTCTGGTCTTGTTCTACGATGCCAGGCACCTGGGGCAGGTGAAGGGAACAGTTCTATGTCTACCTGTGTGCCTGCCCTCCATCACACCTCTTACAATGTCCAGCACAGGAGGGGAGTTAAGTGAGTCTTTGAATGGAGAAAAAGAGGGTCTAGAGGAACACTTCTTCAGACCAGGTAAACAGAAGTGATGCCTGTCCTGAGTACTCTCTCAGGGAAATAGCCACTGAATGCACTCACTCTTGCTCCTACATTCTAATTTATCAGTGGCCAGCACAGCTACAGCATTGCCCCTTCAGACTGGCACATGGAAGCTTCCCGGAGAACTTTGGGTCTGAGAAGAGAGGAAGGCTGAGGGAGCTCCATGCTCAGGGAAACTAAGGTAGGCAGAAAGTCCTGAGAGGTCATGGGACATCTCAGAGAAGCTATCAGGAGACAATGGAGGAACTCTGGGGGCACCTGAACCTCTGTCCTGTGTCTGAATCTGTGACTTTGTTACTTTGCAGGCGTCTTCAGAGGGAACAGGTGTAGACTCTGAAATGGAGAAGGACCAGTAAGTCATGTCATCTACAAGAGGTAGGAGGCTGAAACTCCTCCCAGTGAGGCATCTAAGATGATCTCAGACAAGGACAGAACTGCAGAGCTGAGGGCAGTGGGTGGAGGCCCTGGGCTCACGGGCAAGAAGAAACATGCATGAGGATCAATTGGGGAATCAGATGAGCCTTGGGGTCCATTCCACACTGCCTACTGGGAGCTCTTGGAGGACAGAACTGGAGCTCAGTGTGGCTAAAAGGACAGGAGGCCTTTTGCTGGGACCCTCTGCTGTCCCAGTGAGCTCAGCATCGAGCTTTGCCAACACTGGTGCATGACCAGCACTGCTTGACCTCAATTTCCCCTCTTCCAGTTTACTCTTATTTTAGGCGCAGATCTTCCCCCTCCAGATGGAGTTCTCCCATCTGGTTACGGAAACTGGATCAGTGGAGAAAGAAATTCTAGGATGCTGGAATTTCAGGAACGTTTCCAGGGTGCCAAGAAAAATAGCTCTGTGATGAGCCAATGCCATCAAAATGGCAGATCTGCAAATGAGATCAGATTCTGTCTGAGTCACAATCTCATAGGATCTGAGACACCGAGGTCATCCAGTCCGCTCCATGATGTTACAGATGGAGGAACTACTGCCCTGGGAAGAGTAGAGCTGGTGGTGGCAGAGATGGAACTGGAACAGAGGGTTGCAGCCATTAACCTCACTCTGATCAGATGCCAGGTCCCTGCCGCCAGGCCCTTCTAAGAGCTGTCTGACATGCGTTGCTTGGCCTTATCAGCAGGAAGAAAAGATGACAGCAGGCAGTCTTCCTGGCCAAGCATCCATCAGAACCCACATAAATATTTTCCCAGAGTCTGCATGGCCAGCCTCTAGCTGGCTATGTGCCAGGGGACAGTAAATAATTTGGATGACTAGTGGCTTCCAGACAATTTTCCTGGGTGTGTTTTCTGACAACTTTGTTTTGGGAGCAGACGCTAGGGAGACCTTGATGGGGGCGGTGAGCCAAGCGCTTACTGGACTCTCTGATGGCATTTCTGGTCAGGAAGGAAGTACCCAAGGGGTCTCGATGACAACACACTTGGGGCAGAAGCTAACTTTCACTCAGTCTGAAAGGCTTTCAAGTGGGGCCAGGAGTTGGTTTCAGGGTTTAGGGTGGAGTGAGGTTAGAGGCTCTGGGGCGAAAAAGTCAGATGAAATCAGCTCAGTGTGGTAAATTGGGTAAGCTTGACCAAAGGCATGTGGAATGGTGGCTAAGGCAAGGGAAATGTTAGGGCTGGCATGGCCTCAGGTCAGCAGAGTGACCAGTCTTGGAGTTCAAAGTTCAGCCAGGGGTGGAGTGTCCAGGCACCTTCTGTTCTAGGGCCTCTGACTAGGGCCAGCAGTGGGAATGTCCAGCAAGGGTTTGGTTGTCCTTGAAGTCAGGTGCTGGATGTTCTGCCATTGTTATAGTAGGAACTGTCAGCAAGTTGAGGAAATAGGAATGGAAGTGAGGGCAGGAAATATCTAGAAAGGGTGGCAGGGCCAGAGAGTCTTGGGCAGATAAACCTGGCAGCAGATTTAGGAAAACCAGACAAAGTCTAGATTTCAGCCTCTGATGGGAGGGGTCACTATCTCCTCTGGGTTTAGTGATGGGGCAGGTCTGAGTGGGCAGTGTGGAGGCTCTGGGTACCTGCACTAGTTCAGGGCAGGGGAAGCCAGGCTGGCACTGACACAAAGGCCCATGTCTTTGTGAAGGGAAAATATGCTGCGTCTCTGATGGGTGTGAGGGCACAGAATCCCCAGTGGCGGGAAGGACCCATACAGAAAAAAATCTCACCTGAGCATCACAGTGAGATTACTGGGGCCACATGTCCGGTGTGTCCTGACTCGCAGACCCCAGCCCCACAGGGCTGTCCTTGGAGCCCCTGGAGATCACAGTTGCTCTGTCTCAGGAGGAGGCAGGGAATGGGGCTCTGGAGGCCTGATCTGACTTCCTCCATGTGGCTCCTGAAGATGAGGAGTGTGTGTGCTAGTCATTCAGTTGTGCCCAACTCTTAGTGATCCCATGGACTCTAGCCCTTTAGGCTCCTCTGTCCATAGGAGGAGGGGGGCCCTTTAGTCCCCAACGTGAGCCTGTCACCAGGCGTTTGACAAAAATCTTTCCAGCTGGCCTGTGGTATACTCATTAGGGACGGGAGTTCTTAAATTCACTTCATCCTCAGCCATGTTGCAAACACTTGTCCTGATTTTGAAAGGAAATGCAGGATTGTTGGAAGACTCTGGGCACTGGAATTCAGTGGCTTGTGTTCAGGTACAGGTACAATACTGCTGTGTACTCTGGCCTTTTCCCTAAAACCTCTGAGCCTCAGTTAATTTGCATTTTCGCATCTTGAGTAGAAAAAGCCTCTTGGGCTCAGAGTCAGCAGGTATAAATTCTGGACCTTCTGCTTTGCTCCTGGCTGACTTCTACACACAGCTGTTTTTCTCTGGTCCTCTACCTCTATCTTGGAAGTCAGGACTGGGCAAGATGATATCTCAGGGCCCTTCAAGACTTGAAGGCATTTTAGCAAGATTTGATACCCTTTAGGATGGTGGGGAATTGTTTCTCATGGAACTGTTCCTCTCTTTTGCATAAAAACACAAACACTCCAATTCTCACATGCTCACATGCAGACTCCCACAAGCACACATTCCCTCATGTACACAGACTCTGATGTATGTTCTCACACAGACGTATCCTCACCAACATACGTAAATCCTCTCATGCACTCGCCTATGCGCATGCACACACTCACGGGAACTAGTCAATCTTGTGCACCACTGAATCCCCAGTGCTTAGAGCAGAGGACTGATAAATCCTCAGGCCATGCCAGCAGAGTGAATGAAATCATGAATTTCCCTTCCTCACTACTGAAACACAGGTATTCACACACACCACACCCACACGTACAAGCCATCATGTGCACACTCCAGGGGCCCAGACATGTGCTGACGTGCATTAGACAGGCCCAGCATACTCACTCCCACCATGCCCCCACACTGTAGATCCGCTGCAAGTCCCTTCCAGGAGCTCACCAAGGGATATCCTTTTCTCACACATCACCCTGAAGCCTGCCTTGCTGGCACTGGGTTTGGCTCTGGTGACACCCAAGGACCTTGGTCCAGGCATCAAGGGTATTCCATAGCTTTCTGTGTGGACAGTGCTTTGTAAAAGTCCAGTCACTTTATCAGATCATGTCCCACTCCATCCTCTTGGCAGACGGGATGTAGGATGTCAGAATATGGATTATCCCCACATATTACAGACAGGGAGACAGAGAGCTAAACAGGATGGCTATCTGCCTAAGGCTCAGAAGCCACGGAGTAAGGAGCCCAACTAGAAACCACACCACCCCCTATCCAGGACTCTCTCCATTGCCTCTCCCAGTGACTGTTTTAAGAGGATTATTTATCCTCCAGTTGTTTCCCCCTCTAATTTATTTCTTTCCTTATCTTTTTTAAAATCCCTTGTTTCTGCCTGCAAATAGTTGGGTTTCAGGAGGGAGTGATGGAGGCCAAGTTCACCATCAGAAGTAAAATCTACAAGGAACTTCCCTTGTCTACCCCAGCCAAGATTCTTGCCAAATGTAATCAGAACTTACCACACACCTATGCACCCTTCACAAAGAACCCAACTTAACCTGCATAAGGAATAAACAAATTAATAAAGTTAATGCCTACTTCAGAGAACAGACTAAGGCCCCTGGCCATATAATTTACCAACTAATTAAAAAGTTATTCACATAGTTTTATGAATTTAAAAAATTTGCATCACTTTTTATTCCTTGAAAGGAATTGGGAAAGTGCTGGTCTACTCCAGTTGTCTTGGCTTTGGGATGGCTGGTGCGTGTGTGGGTGAGTCTGGACTGGTTCCTTCCCTCAAAGATGGCACTGTGGGACAGCTGGTGGCTCCATATGGGGCTCTGATGATGCAGACTTGACAGCAGCCTGGCTGAAATTTCTCTTTCCTGACTTCAGCAGTCCTTGGGAGAGGCAGCGTGGTTGGGTGACAGGACCTCTAGCTTTGGAGCCAGATGGACCTGTTTAAATCCCAGCTCTACCTTTGAATGGCCATATAACTCTAGGCAAGTCATTTAACCTTATGGGTCTCAGTTTTTCTCATCTGTGCAAATGCTAGTGATATTTCTATTTTGGCAGAACTAGCATACATAAGGAGCCTGACACATAGTAGGAGCTCAATAAATGATAGATCAGATTAGCCAACCAGGCACTTGATTCCACTTTGTCTTAGATATTCTAAGAGGAAGGTGTATGGAGCCATGGACATGTGTAGAAGACGGCCACAAGAGGGCCAGGTTCCATATCTAGTTCTACAACAGATTTAAGAAGCTCTAGCTCCCCTCCAGGGACAGAGGAGCCTAATGGGCTGCCGTCTATGGGGTTGCACAGAGTTGGACATGACTGAAGCAACTTAGCAGCAGCAGCAGCAGGTCGACCCTCCAGGTCATTGTCTCTCTATCTGGACACTGTAAGGCTCCCCAGTCCTGTGAACTGTGTTCACCAGGAGATAAGACTGGATCTTTTCCTCCTGTTTCTACCCTGGAATGGAGTATAGGTCAGATACACAGTGGCCACTCAGTGATACCTTAGGTGATAGGCCTTGCCCACTGCTGATCACCCAGGCCAGGAGAAATGTCAGAAGCAAACTCAGGTGTACTCAAGTCGAGCTACGTGTAAGGGATGACAAATGCCATGTCATGTAACTGTCACACTGAACAAGTGAGACTCATGGAATCTCACTCATGGAATAATCAAGAAACAACTTTTACTAGTCATTCTGCAGGTAAGATCTGTTCCACCCCATTGGATGAAAACATGACCGTTCTGTTTTTTCTTTGACAATACAGAGTTTCCTGTTTAACTCACAAAATATTATTTCTGCTCAATAATGAGCTACTATTACTACTATTTAGCAATATGAGCAGTAATAAACCTCAAACTTCACTTTTCCACTCGGACCTGGAGCTACTGCTGGTAAGTCTCCTGCAGTGAGAACAAGAGTCGTTTCTTCTTTCTCTTTCTGCCTAAAGCATTACTTCTCCTTCTTCATCTTGCTAACCATCGTGGATTTTTTTAATCTCTCCATTGTCGGGGATAGAGGGAAAGAGAAGGAAAGGGGGACAATAGAGTACTTACCTGGCTAGTTAGTAAACTTGAAGATCAAGGGTCAATGTTCTCTGGGCTTGGCAGACGTTTAACCTTGCTTGTTCTCTCATGGGGTGTTTTTGCCGGTTCTCTGGAGAAAATCCACCCCCTCCCCATACAGTTTCCTCTTTGGTATGGGTAAATGAATTTCTATTCCAGCTGGCTACTTCAGACTCCTTCACAGGCTCTAGGTAGCTGCTGTACCACCAACCTCTTTCTGATGAGATCTTTCCTTCCTCTACATGATCCTCTGACAGGGTCCAGCTGATCTATGCCATCTCCCTCTCATTTGGTCCAGACCTTGTTCAGAGGAAACACTTTGGTGTTTTCGGCCTGGTAAATTCTGAGAATGCAGGTTGCCCTTTGTACAGTCACCTGTCTTTACTCTGTTGTTAGAAGACCTGGCCAGTCAGCCTCTGCCCTTTAGATTTAGCTGTGGGGGTCAGACTCCAGTCCACTGTGTCCCCCAAAGAAAGGAAAATATCAAGCTCTCCAAGTATCCCATTAAAATCCACTCTTGTCAAGCTTGAGCTCCAGGAGGGAGTACAGGAAGATACACGATGTACTCACAGCTCATTCCAGAATTCCCCTATCTAATGCCTGCCCTGCTCTTAGCCCCTCCCTCCTCTTTTATGTGCCAGAGCTGGGTGGTCAACAAGGGACCACAAAGACAGTTTTCAACACCACCTTTTGCAACTCTTGCTTGGTGGTCTTGCACTTCACTTGGGGATGTGTTATCCATTATCTGGGGGCCTCCCATGAAGTCTCAACTAATGTAGTTAAGTTTGAAGATCCTCTTTCCATTTTTTTCCAAGGCAAAACTTTGAGATAGTGTTGCTATCTCCAGTTAATGGATGATAAAACAGGTTCAGAGAGGCCAAGAAACGAACTCTCAAGCACACAACTGGTTGGAATTGAAAACTGGGATTCTAAAACCTGAGTTCTAGGACTTCCCTGGTGGTCCATGGTTCAGCATTCGCCTGCCAACACAGGTCTGATCCTTGGTCCATAAAGATTTCACATGCCATGGGGCAACTAAACCTTCATGCCACAACTACGGAAGCCCGAGCGCGTAGAGGCTGTGTTCCACAAGAGAAGCCACTGCGATGAGAAGCCTGCACGCTTCAACTACAGAGTAGCCCCCACTTGCTGCAACTGGAGAAAGCCTGTGAACAGCAGTGCAGACTCAGCATAGTCAATAAATGAATCAATAAATAATTAAAAAAAAAAAATCCAAATTCTTTCCTTAAGTGTTCCCTGGTGGTGCAGAGGTTAGGATTCTGGGCTTTCACTATGGTGGCCCATGTTCAATCTCTGGTCTGGAAACTAAGATCCCACAAGCTGTGTGGTACAGACAAACAAACAAATAAAACCTAAGACCTGAGTTCTTCCTACTCCGCTATGAAGACTGCGGCTTTACCTCTGCAGCAGTTAGGGGTGACAGAAGTGACGTTTGACTGTGCATCTTGTGGACAGAGTGATTGGGAGCTCCAACGTCAGCATCAGAATCCTCTGTGACTGTCAGCTACTTATTCGTCTTAAAACATGTTCCAACCCGTGACCTCATTTGATGGGAAATCATCCAGGACAAAAATCCTTTCTGACGTCCAGGGAATTGCTCTGGAAGGCTCTCCTGCGCTTGACCCCAACATTGATTCCCTCTTCCCAACTCCTCTTTAAATTTTTTTCCTGCTCTTTCAGTTCCTCTATTATATCAGAGAGGACTTCCATTAACATCATCACCAACACCACATATTTAAAAAGTGATAATTTGTCATTAACATCTGTTTTAATCTTACTCATCTCTGTGTTTACAATAGTTCTTAATAAATACTGTTACTCAGTAGAGGGTTAGCCATTTCCACTGACTGAACACAGTTCATTTGCGAATGGGCGAGGATTGGAGGAAGGAGAAAGAGAAGGATGGAAACTGTGTACCTAATGGGGGTTGTCACATCAACCAATGATGGCTTGGCTCACAGTCCTGACTCCCTGGGAGATCCTGGATGAATCAGCCTCTGCCAGCTTGGGTTTTTTCATCTGACTAGTGTGGGTGAGGGTCCCCATCCTGCCAGCCTCACTGAGGGTGTAAGACAATACTCTGACGAGATCAGAGAAGTGAAAAGGGTTGAAAAAGTATCAAACGTGTGGGTTTGGTCTGGGAAAACAAAACTTCTGACTCAGCCTGGCTCTCCTCATCAGTGGGTTTGTGTGTGTGTGTGTGTGTGTGTGTGTGTGTGTGTTGGTGGGGCGGGGGGCGGGGGTGGGGTGGGGCAGATGGCTAGAACCACCCTGGCCTGTGTGAGTCAAAAATAGAGGCTTCCACTTTCTGGGATAAATTATCCACCAGGCAGAGGCGTCAGGGCTGTCTGCTCCCTGTCTGGCCTCCTCGACCATCTCACTTTATGAGACGTAAATCCCCGAGACCCACCAGTCATTTTTAATCTTCATCAGTGTTTATTTTTTAGCCTTGCCCCCCTTATCCCCCCCTATCTTAGAGGCTGCTTGCTGTTTTATGGGGTTATGGGCCAGGAGGGCAGAATTCAGCTACAAATCTCACAGCTCTGCCCGCCGAGATGGTGGGATGGAGGGAGTGAGCTATAGCCGTCTGAAGGATAATGCCCTGGGAAACCTCAGCCAGCCTGCAGGGGTTGCCCTGAGTGCCTCCGTAGGAAGGGGGTCTGGGGTCCTCTCTCCTGATAGGTGTGCTCTGGCCTCAGGGTTCAGGAGCCTCTCCTGTGGAGAGGCCCTGGTGTGTACCGGACGCATCTCCACCAAATCTAGCAGGGTGACGTTGACCAAGGGACTGAGCGGTCTTGGCCTTGTGTCCCTTTCCTTTAAAATAGGAAGGACCATGACGACTTCTCTGGTGGCTCATATGGTAAAGAATTTGCCTCAATGCAAGCAACCTGGGTTCCATCCCTGGGTCAGGAAGATCCCCTGGAGAAGGGAACAGCAACCCACTTCGGTATTCTTGCCTGGAGAATCCCATGGACAGAGGATCCTGGCGGACTACAGTCCGTAGGATTGCAAAGAGTTGGACATGACTGAGTGACTAACACATTCATAATTACTTCATAAAGTTATTGGGAGGATCAATTGCAGTAACCTAGACTGAGGTGTCTGGCACATGGCCTGGCCTACAAGAGGCATTTAGCACACATCAATTTTCTCCCCTCTTAAGCGGTTCATGATTAATTGCAAAGTAATGAGTTCATCATCTGATCTTCTTCTAAACTCTCTCAAATGTGAACTCCATAAGTGCAGGGACTTTGGTTTGGTCACCCCATGATCCCCAGTACCTGATATAAAGCCTGGCATATTATCTATGCTCAATAAACACTGGCTGAATGATGAATGAAACCAAGTTCTCTGTGTGATTCTTGTGGGTGCAGAGAAGTTTCCTACAGAGAATACTGCAGCAGAGATGTACAGACGTTCAGAATGAAAGGAGTTTAGGGAGACACACAGCTCAGTGATTCACTGTTGAGAAGCGGACTTTAGGTTCAGGGAAGAGAAGGGACTTGCCCAGGAGCCATCAGCAATTGCAGGCAAGGTTAGGACTGGAACACAGGCCTTTTGTTTTCACATCTGGGGTTCTTTGAAGTTCACTATGCTGTTAGTTGTCTTTCTCAGATAGAAGAGAGAGGTAGAGGACCAAGTGAAAGAAAAATGTAAGGAAAAGGAGAGATAATGGAAAGAAAGGCTCCCCTGGTGGCGCAGATGGTAAATAATCTGCCTGCTAGGCAGAACACCTGGGTTCGATCCCTGGATTGGGAAAATCGCCTGTAGAAGGGAATGGCTACCCACGCGAGTATTCTTGCCTGGAGAACTCCATGCACAGAGGAGCCTGGCAGACTACAGTCCATGGGGTCACAAAGAATCGAACGTGACTGAAGGACTAATTGAGGGAGACAGAGAGAAAAAGAGAAAGAGAGAGAGAGAGGCTCAGGGGCTCCGGACTGGAATTGATAAGGAATTACATCCCAAACAGATCATGTCACATGACAGCTTGAGCACTTGTCAGCAAGTGCGAGCTCTACCCCTACTCTGTGACTCAGGAAGGCGCTTGAGGTTTGTCCGCTCAGGGCACTTTGGAAGGGGTGAGGAAGCTCCATTCTCCACTAAAGTCCACCCTATTCCACCCTGGCCAGCAAGACCTTCAGTTTCCCAGGCGGCTCAGTGATAAATCCCCCTGGCAATGCAGGGGACTCAGGTTCGATCCCTGGCTTGGGAAGTTCCCCTGGAGGAGGAAATGTCAACTTACTCCAGGATTCTTGCCTGGAGGATCCCATGGACAGAGAAGTCTAGTGGGCTACAATCCACAGGGTTGCAAAGAGTCAGACACAACTGACCGACTGAGGACACACACACAGAAAGACCCTCTGTTTTCCTCATACCCCAGACAATGATGCTACAACTCCCAGCACTGCTCGTTCTCCTGTTACTATTATTACTACCAAAGGTAGTATTTTCTGAGTTCTTATGAAGTGCCAGATACTGTTCTAGGTCGTATATCTGTATTAACTCATTTAATCCTCACAACCACCCCCATTTTACAGAGGAGACAATGCGGTTAATAATGTCATCTGTTTATGTTCATCCGGTTAGTAAAGGGTGGAACCAGCCATCAAAGCCTGGATATCTCTCTGGAATCGAAAGGCCCGTACCATCTCTCTTGTCTCACTCACCTCACTCTTGCTATCCAGTTAGATGTCACTCTGCTTTCATCAAATCTGCAGATTCTTCCACTTTATTCAGACATGCTTTGAACACTTTCTACTCCCCCATGACTGCACATATCCTAAATAAAATATTGTTCCAGGCCCTGTGCTAGGAACTGGGGTTACAGATAAGAGGAAAACTGAGATCTACTGGGGAGAATGACACTTAAATGAACATGATGTGAACTCAAAGAAGGGTGTCCTGAGCATGTGGGGCATTAGAGCTGGATTCACAGAGGAGGAGGAGGAGACATTTGAGCCAGTCCTGAGTTTGAGGAAGTGAGCATCAGAAGAGGGTGAGGATATTCCAGCTGGAGGAATGGGGAGTGCAGACAGGTATGCTGGTGTGATGTGCAATATGGGGGAACCAGCGGGGTTTACAATGGAGAGCGCCAGATGTGAGATTGGAAAGGAACATGGGGTTGGTGTGTAAAAGATGTGAAGACCAGTCTATGGTCTGGGGCTTTCTCTTGAGGCACTAGCCTGTGTGAGGCCTTCAAGAGTGAAAGACCTGGGACTTCCCTGGCAGTCTCGTGGTTAAGACGCCACACTTCCTCTGCAGGGGGTGCAGATTTGATCCTGGTTGGGGAATTAAGATCCCACATGATGCATGGCATGGCAAAAAAAAAAAAAAAAAAGTGTTTTTCAAATGAGCCATTGTTAAAAAAAAGAAAGAAAAAAAAAAGGAATAAAAGACCCTCCTGTCCCCATGGTGGCTGGCACATAAAAGGTACTTAGTAAATCCAACTGATTGGTTGATAAAGGCATTTGCCAAAACTTCTCCATAGCGCCAGACAGTATATTGGGGTTATTTCTGTTGCAGGCCCAGCCTTGCTGAACAGAGAAAATTCTCTTTCTGCTGTTAATTTCTTCCAAGCTGGGACTTCACTGCTTCTGGCTGCAGGGGGTGCTCCTGGCTCTGAGATGTGTTGGGCCAGGAATCTCTGCCAGCCCCCTGGGCTTCTTAGGAAACCTGAGATTCAGGTCAAGCTTCAGTTTCCTGACACAAGTCGAAACCGCTTCTGTTACTCTGAAGACTTCCAGGCCTTTCCTTCCCTTCCCTGATAGCTCAATTCGTACAGAATCCACCTGCAATGCAGGAGACCCTGGTTCGATTCCTGGGTCGGGAAGATCCACTGGAGAAGGGGTAGGCTACCCACTCCAGTATTCTTGGGCTTCCCTCGTGGCTCAGCTGGTAAAGAATCCACCTGCAATGTGGGAGACATGGGTTCGATCTCTGATTTGGGAAGATCCCAGATCTTTGGGAAGATTTGGGAGATCTTCCACTCTCCTAGAATCACAGTATTTCAGAATCTAAAAATAAATTTTTCTGCCTACACTATTCAGTTCAGTTCAGTCGCTCAGTCGTGTCCGACTCTTTGTGACCCCATGGACCCCAGCACGCCAGGCCTCCCTGTCTATCACCAATTCCCGGAGTGTACCCAAACTCATGTCCATCGAGTGGGTGATGCCATCCAGCCATCTCATCCTCTGTCGTCCCCTTCTCCTCCTGCCCCCAATCCCTTCCAGCATCAAGGTCTTTTCAAATGAGTCAGCTCTTTGTGTCAGGTGCCCAAATTATTGGAGTCTCAGCTTCAAAATCAGTTCTTCCAATGAACACCCAGGACTGATCTCCTTTAGAATGGACTGGTTGGATCTCCTTGCAGTCCAAGGGACTCTCAAGAGTCTTCTGCAACACCACAGTTCAAAAGCATCAATTCTTCGGTGCTCAGTTTTCTTCACAGTCCAATTCTCACATCCATACCTGACTACTGGAAAAACCATAGCCTTGACTAGATGGACCTTTGTTGGCAAAGTAATGTCTCTGCTTTTGAATATGCTGACTAGGTTGGTCATAACTTTCCTTCCAAGGAGTAAGCATCTTTTAATTTCATGGCTGCAATCACCATCTGCAATGATTTTGGAGCCCCCCAAAATAAAGTCTGACACTGTTTCCATTGTTTCCCCACCTATTTCCCAGGAAGTGATGGGACCAGATGCCATGATCTTCATTTTCTGAATGTTGAGCTTTAAGCCAACTTTTTCACTCTCCTCTTTCACTTTCATCAAGAGGCTTTTTAGTTCCTATTCCCTTTCTGTCATATGGGTGGTGTCATCTGCATATCTGAGGTTATTGATATTTCTCCCGGCAATCTTGATTCCAGCTTGTGCTTCTTCCAGCCCAGCATTTCTCTTGATGTACTCTGCATAGAAGTTAAATAAGCAGGGTGATAATATACAGCCCTGACATACTCCTTTTCTATTTGGAACCAGTCTGTTGTTCCATGTCCAGTTCTAACTGTTGCTTTCTGACCTGCATACAGGTTTCTCAAGAGGCAGGTCAGGTGGTCTGGTATTCCCATCTCTTTCAGAATTTTCCACAGTTTATTGTGATCCACACAGTCAAAGGCTTTGGCATAGTCAATAAAGCAGAAATAGATGTTTTTATGGAACTCTCTTCCTTTTTCAATGATCCAGCGGATGTTGGCAGTTTGATCTCTGGTTCCTCTGCCTTTTCTAAATCCAGCTTGAACATCTGGAAGTTCACGGTTCACATACTGCTGAAGCCTGGCTTGGAGAATTTTGAGCATTACTTTACTAGCGTGTGAGATGAGTGCAATTGTGTGGTAGTTTGGGCATTCTCTGGTGGCTCAGAGGTTAAAGTGTCTGCCCGCAATGCGGGAGACGTGGATTCGATCCCTAGGTAGGGAAGATCCCCTGGAGAAGGAAATGGCAACCCACTCCAGTATTCTTGCCTGGAGAATCCCATGAACGGAGGAGTCTGGTGGGCTACAGTCCACAGGGTCGCAAAGAGTCGGACACGACTGAGCGACTTCACGTTCACGTTCACGTTGGGCATTCTTTGGCATTGCCTTTCTTGGGGATTGAAATGAAAACTGACCTCTGCCAGTCCTGTGGCCACTGCTGAGTTTTCCAAATTTGCTGACATATTGAATGCAGCACTTTCACAGCATCATCTTTTAAGATTTGAAATAGCTCAACTGGAATTCCATCACCTCCACCAGCTTTATTTGTAGTGATGCTTCTTAAGGCCCACTTGACTTCACATTCCAGGATGTCTGGCTCTAGGTGAGTGATCACACCATCATGATTATCTGGGTCATGAAGCTCTTTTTTGTACAGTTCTTCTGTGTATTCTTGCCACCTCTTCTTAATATCTTCTGCTTCAGTTAGGTCCACACTATTAACATCCAAGAATATTCAGACTGTAAATTGTGAGAAACTTGGAATTTCAAAACCTGAAATGTGGAGTTTAAAACTCCAAGTTTAAATTTCCTTGTGGCTCAGCTATATAGTTCATGGGGTCTCAAAGAGTCCGACATGACTGAGTGACTTTCACTTTCACTTTCCAGAGTCAGAGGAGTGTGTGGTCAAGTTGCTCAGTCACTCAGTTGTGTCGGACTCCTTGCCACCCCATGGACTGCAGCACACCAGGCTCCCCTGTCCTTCACTATCTCCTGAGTTTGCTCAAATTCATGTCCATTGAGTCAATGATGCCATCCAACCATCTCATCCTGTGTTGCCCCCTTCTCCTCCTGCCCTCAATCTTTCTCAGGTCCAGCCCTGAAAAAGGGTCTTTTTGAATGAGTTGGCTCCTCTCATCAGGTAGCCAAAGTACTGGAACTTCAGCTTCAGCAGCCAAGCTGGGAAGGGTCAAACCTCCAAAACTCCAAACCCTGGTAGACCAGATCTGTAGGAGGCTGGGGGTCTACCCTCATCCATGGGAGGAGAACCCCTCAATGTACAGCTGCAAGCAGCTTGAATAACTCTGGGGTCTGGTCATGGATGCAAATTCTTGGTTTTATTTTGCTATTTGCAGTTACTTATAAAATAAATAGAGCTTTCCTTGTGGCTCAGCTGGTAAAGAATCCACCTGCAATGTGGGAGACCTGGGTTTGATCCCTGACTTGGGAAGATCCCTTGGAGAAGGGAAAGGTCACCCACTCCAGTATCCTGGCCTGGAGAATTCCATGGACTACAGTCCATGGGATCACAAAGAACTGGAGATGACTGAGCGACTTTCACTTTCATAAAATAAATAACACACTTGTTTGGAAGCTGTTAAATTGGTTTTCATTGCTTGCCAGGGTTCTGGGAAGCCCACTAGGGTGTGACTACCATGGACTTTTGATTGTCCTTCCTTCTGCCCTGTGTCTATAACACTCTATCCAGACGATCGTATTCACCCCTGAGGCCTGTTACTGCCTCCTAAAACCTTACTCTAAACTGGCTCAGGCCTCCTTGCCTCCTTCATCCCAGAGCCTCCCAGAGGGAGTGGGACATACCCTAGCATCTTCCACTCTCCTAGAATGATAGTATTTCAGAATCTAAAAAAAAATTTTTTTTCTGCCTATACTATTAACATCTAAGAATCTTCAGACTATAAATTGTGAGAAACTTGGAATTTTAAAACATGAAATATGGATATTAATGATAAGTACATTGCATCCAGGCCTCCACTTACCTCTGAGGTTTAGATAAGGCTGAACTTGAGAAACCTATATGCAGTTAGGAAGCAACAGTTAGAACTGGACATGGAACAACAGACTGGTTCCAAACAGGAAAAGGAGTACGTCAAGGCTGTATACTGTCACCCTGCTTATTTAACTTCTATGCAGAGTATCTCATGAGAAACGCTGGGTTGGAAGAAGCACAAGCTGGAATCAAGATTGCCAGGAGAAATATCAATGACCTCAGATATGCAGATGACACCACTCTTATGGCAGAAAGTGAAGAGGAACTCAAAAGCCTCTTGATGAAAGTGAAAGAGGAGAGTGAAAAAGTTGGCTTAAAGCTCAACATTCAGAAAACGAAGATCATGGCATCCAGTCCCATCACTTACTGGGAAATAGATGGGGAAACAGTGGAAACAGTGTCAGACTTTATTTTGGGGGGCTCCAAAATCACTGCAGATGGTGATTGCAGCCATGAAATTAAAAGATGCTTACTCCTTGGAAGGAAAGTTATGACCAACCTAGTCAGCATATTCAAAAGCAGAGACATTACTTTGCCAACAAAGGTCCATCTAGTCAAGGCTATGGTTTTTCCAGTAGTCAGGTATGGATGTGAGAGTTGGACTGTAAAGAAAGCTGAGCACCGAAGAATTGATGCTTTTGAACTGTGGTGTTGCAGAAGACTCTTGAGAGTCCCTTGGACTGCAAGGAGATCCAACCAGTCCATTCTAAAGGAGATCAGTCCTGGGTGTTCATTGGAAGAACTGATTTTGAAGCTGAGACTCCAATAATTTGGGCACCTGACACGAAGAGCTGACTCATTTGAAAAGACCCTTATGCTGGAAGGGATTGGGGGCAGGAGGAGAAGGGGACGACAGAGGATGAGATGGCTGGATGGCATCACCCACTCGATGGACATGAGTTTGAGTGAACTCCGGGAGTTGGTGATGGACAGGGAGGCCTGGCATGCTGCAATTCATGGGGTCGCAAAGAGTCGGACACAACTGAGCAACTGAACTGAACTGAACTGAACTGAACATGTATCACTAATTGGTGTATGTTGACTTGGCAGGAGGATGGAAAAGGGCAATCCATTTCCTTCCTTCATTGTCCTTTGTATTTCCATTTGCTAAATGACCCAGTGAAAGGCCCAGAAAGTGCTGCTTTCTAGCTGGCCAAATGTGTCATGAGGACGCCATATGAGCTACCTATGAGAAATATGCCTATAGGGACAGAAGCCATGAATATTTGAGTTATTCAGTTCAGTTCAGTCGCTCAGTTATGTCCAACTCTTTGTGACCGCGTGGACTGCAGCATGCCAGGTTTCCCTGTCCATCACCAACTCCTGGAGCTTGCTCAACCTCACGTCCATCGAGTTGGTGATGCCACGTAATGGGTCTGAAATACTAGCATATTCCACTTTTGCAATTTATTTCCTGGAGAAATTCAAGTTATACTTAGAATTCTAGACTCTTAATACTTTAGAATTTAAGACTGCTAGCCCTTTAGAATTCTAGGCTCCCAGATATTTAGACTATGATCTGGAATATTAAAGATATAAATCACAACAAGTCCCCTACGTACAGAACTTCAAGTTGTGAACTTTCAAAGATGCGAATGTGTGTCCAGTCACAAGTTATTTCACACGTCTTGTGCACGTTGTCAGGTGTGTGTGCCCTCCACGAGTGGTTTTGTGCAAGGTACCCTACAGTTCTGTCCAGAGTACAGTAGTACAGTATCTTTATTTCAAGCTAGATCTGTGAGAGGATGGCTCACTGAACTCCATGCTATGAACCACAAGGAGATTACTAATGAAGACCTGATGGAACTGGAGGCCCAGAGAAAGGACAAAGAGAGACAAGAGGAAGAAGTAAGTGAAGAATCAAAAAGATTCTGGAGATTTCTAAGGGATTGTCTTTATCTGAGGAGGCACTATTCTTTTTTGAGGCAAAGGACTCAAACGTAGAATGGTACCCGAAGGTCACAGCAGCCATTCAGAAGGCAGTCCGGTGCTACCGTGTCATCTATGACAAGAGAACAAGAGCTACCACCCAAACACTGGGCTTCCCAGGTGGCACTGTTGGTAAAGAACCCGCCTGCCAATGCAGCAGACATAAGAGACATGGGTTCCATCCCTGGGTCAGGAAGATACCCTGGAGGAGGGCATGGCAACCCACTCCAGTATTCTTGCCTGAGAAATCCCATGGACAGAGGAGGCTGGTGGGCTACAGTCCATATGGTCTCAGAGTTGGTCACGACTGAAGCGACTTAGCATGCACGCAGTCAGACATCACTGGTTCACTTGTTAAGAGGATAAGTAGAATTCAGTGAAACAAGGAACCAGAACCTGTGCCATCTGTGTCAGGCATGAGTGAAATTGCAGCTTGCCCTCCATCTCCTATTGCTGACAATCTTTCATCTCTAGCGTCTTCCACCTTCTCTTCATCCTCCACTTGGTAACTCTTCTTGCCTGTCCACTTGACGCCAGGTCCTGTGAGCCAGCTGTTGTAGTGTTCTACTGCACTTTTCAAGGCACTGCACTATAATACTAAAAATGTTTTCTTTATTTTTTGTGTTTGTTTTTTATGTATTATTTGTGTAAAAAGTATTATAAACCTATTACAGTACAGCACTATATAGATGATTGTGTTAGGCTAGCTGATACCTAGGCTAACCTTATTGGACTTACAAACGGACTTTCAGAATGGAACTTGTTCGTACATGGGGGACTTACTGTATTAGAACCTTAGGATCCTAGAATTCAGGATAGCATAGCTCAAAGGGGCCTAGGACTGTATCTAATTCAGTCTCTTTCACCATAAAATAGATTGGGGTTTGGGGAGGGAAGAATGAAGACCTGTGAAAGACTATTGCAACTTTTGTTGAGTACAACAGCATCCAAGGCTTGAGCTGGGCATGCAGGAGATGGGGGAGGAAGAGGCTCATAGTTACTATTAACAATAGAGATATAAACAAGATCTCAATTTAATGCTTCCCAGTGCAGTTAACAGTAAAATTATGAGATGCTCAACCCAGTGTTCTTACTTTATGTTGAGGAAACAGAGGTCTTGAGAAGAGGTCCAGTTTGGAACAATCAGTTAGTGACAGATCAGATCTGGACACAAATCTGTGTTTTTTGACTTCCAGCCAGTTATTTCCCTTCCACTGATCTGCCTCTCCTGGACTAAGGTCACTCACAGCATTCCTTTGACAGCTTTATGTGAAGCAGGCAGTATATCACTGGGCTGTTTAGTAAATGGAAATATAAAGGACAATGGAGAAAGGAAATGAATTGTGTGATGGGAGCTCTTGACAACATTCACCAGTGAATTCAGATCAAGGCTGTGGGCTTTACTCTTTTCTGGTCCACTCTATGTTTTTGTCACAGAACAAGCCCTGTGCTTGCTGGGCTACACCTGGACCACGATCACTAAGTGAGGCCAACCCTGACTTTGGCCAAAGCCTGAGCCTTGACTTCAATAACAAAGTAAGATAAAGCATTTGGAGAGAAAATCAGAACCCAGGCCGTACTTTGTACTGAGCAGAGTACAGGCTATCTTTTGTCCTGAGCAGATCTTCTAGGGTTGGAAAAAGACAAGTGGACTCTGGCATTTCCCAGTGCAGAGCCCCTTGGTTTCATGAGTAGGGAGTTTTCGAGAAGAAAGTTTTTCTTTCAAGCACATTTCAGATTTTTCTGCTTTTATGGATGAGAAGTGACTTAATGGCGAATTTGGGCAGAAGTTCTAAGCATGTAGAGCTCAGCTCTGTCATTTCCTTTATCTTGTGCACTGTCTACCCACAGGAAGTGACTTACTGCTGTACCTCTTGGGCCCAAGCCATGCAGGCAGGGGTGGTCCCTGGTCTGAGTACTCCATCTGGGTGGATACGTCTATTTATGGGGAGCCTTTAGCAGTAATATATTAGTCAGAGGAAGCTACTTTTGAATCAACAGCTCCTACATTGAAGTGGCTTAATGCAGTAAAAGTTTCTTGCTCATGTTACTGACAAATGTGAGATGGGTGCTCTGCTCCATGCAGTCATTCAGGACCCAGGTTTCTTCCGCTGTGTGTCTTTGGCATCTTGTAGAGCAGCAGTGCTCAACAGGGGCCGATTCTGCCCTTCAGAGGACCTTTGAAAGTGTCTGGAGACATTTTGGTTGCCACTTTGGCAAGTGGGGATGCTATTGGTGTCTCATGGGTAGAGATCAGACAGGCTTCTGAATATCCTATAATGTATGGGAAGGCTCCATGGCAAAGAATTGTCTGGCTACAAATGCCGATAGTGCTGAGGTTAAAAATAAAATCCTGTTGGGACATTCTACCAGCAGATAAGGAAGAGTCGGGGGAATAGAGAATTACACATGGGAGCTTATGAGTCTTGCCTGCAAGTGGTGCTCAGCAGTTCTGCCCACAGTCCACGGGCTAGAACTAGGTCACATGGCCACGCCCAATAGGGAACAAGACTGAAATGTGTAGAAGGCTGATGGCCAGGAAGAAGGGGAGCAGATCTGCTGAACATCCTTCTAAGATCTGTCTTGAGACATGTCTGTCTCCAGCTCTGGCCAATAAAGGTACTGTTTTGGTCTCTATCTATTAATATATGTTCTTTTACTGCTTAAATTTTTATTTATTAAAGAAACTTTTGGGGGGTCTTTGTTGCTGTGTGCAGACGATGTCTAGTTGCGGCAAGCAGTAGCCACTCTTGCGTTGTGGTGTGTGGGCTTCTCTTGGTGCAGAGCATTGGTTCTAGGGTGCACGGACTTCAGCAGCTGCAGCATGTATGCTCTAGAGTGTGGGCTCAGTAGTTGTGGTGCACGGACTTAGTTGCCCCACAGCATGTGGAATCTTCCTGGACCAGGAATCAAAGCCATGTCTCCTGTATTGGCAGGAGGATTCTTAACCACTGGGCCGCCATTGAAGTCCAGTTCTTTTCATTCTTAAGTCATTCAGATGGATCGACCACCATTTCAGTTTGCTAAGGCAAACTGCTTTAACTCTTTGGTGCTCTGCTGATCTACAAAATGGAGGTAATAAAATTTACCTCCCTTGGGTTGCTGTGAGGGTTTCTCCTGTTCTATCTTTGCCTACATTTTGAGAAGTGATCCTTCTTTTGTCTGATCGGAAGAAAATTCTGAGATACCCTATTCCAGAAAATGAAATTCCATCCTCATTACAAAACAGCTCTAGGAGAAGGAAGAACTTTGCAAGAAGAAATTTCAGTATCCAAGGTTTCTAAAAGCAGGATTCTAAGAAATCTCTGTTACTCAGAAATTTGTTTTGAAAATGAAAATGACTGCAAAAAATGACCCTCAGTTGGGACTTCCCTCGTGGCGCAGTGCTGAAGAATCCACTTGCCAATGCAGAGGACATGGGTTCAATCACTGGTCTGGGAAGATTCCACAGGCTGTGGAGCAGCTAAGCCCATGAGCCACAACTACTGAAGCCCACGCACTCTATAGAGCCCCCGCTCTCCAACAAGAGAAGCCACTGAAGCAAGAAACTCACGCACTGCAACGAAGAGTAGCCCCTGCTTGGCACAACTAGAGAAAAGCCCATGCACAGCAATGAAGACCCAGTGCAGCCAAAAAAGAAAAAGACCCTTGGCTGAGTAGAGGAGACACTTGATCATAGTTTCAGGCCTGCCTCTTTATCCGTGCAGCCTTGGGCACTCCTGAGCCGGACCTTAGGGCCCTTGCTGGGTAGTTGGCAAGGTGACTTTCCTAATTACTCAGATTCAATGTAAGCTTGTCTGCCCCTTTTATGTGCCTCTCTTGGCCTCCTTTTCTTGGCATTGGTCTCCTCTTGAAGAACGGGATCTTGTTTATAAAGAAGGGCATAGCAGAGGTGGGGAGTTTAATGGCCATCTCCCCTCCTGGGGAACCCAGTTGGCAGAGGAAAGTCCTCAGGAGGTTGTCATAAATAACCAGGCCCTTATCCTCACTTCCTCAGAAGGAAGTCTCAGTAGTGATTGATGTGGTCCATTTGAGCAAAGTTGGGAGCCCAGAGACATGCTTCCTGGCAAATCTGCATGTTAAGTCTTACATTAACCCCAGCCTGCCTGGGAGCCAATGTCTCGGGCATCCTTGCATGGTCTCTTCGAGAGCCTCAAAGACGAGGCAGAGGATTTCTGTTCAGGTGAGAAGTGAGAGGTCAGCTTGTGAGCATGGAGAGTAAAAGATAGACTCTAGACACAGCTTAGAGAGAAAACTGCCTAGAGTTTTCTATGGAATCCCTATCAGGATTTTTCTCCTCATCCTCTCTCATCCAGAACAGGTCTCAGCATACAGCATTAAAATCTACCTGGATTGACATGACATATATAGGCATACCTTGTACTATTGCACTTTATTGAGCTTCCCAGATGTTACCTTTATCACAATTTGAAGGTTTGTGGCAACCTTGCATCGAGCAAGTTTATCAGTACCATTTCCCCATAACATTTGCTTATTTCATGTCTTTGCATCACGTATTGATAATTCTTGCAATATTTCAAGCTTTTTCATTATTGTCATATTTGTTACAGTGATCTGTGATCAGTGATATCTGATGTTACTACTATGACTAGTTGAAGGCTCAGATTATGGTTAATATTTTTAAACAATAAAGTATTTTTAACTAAAAAAATACATACATTGTTTTTTCAAGCATAATGCTATTGCTGACTTAATGGACCACAATATAATGTAGATAAAACTTTTATATGTGCTAGGAAACCAAAAAACTCGTGTGACTCTCTTTATTGCTGTGGTCTGGAACCAAAACCTCAATACCCCCAAGGTATACCTGTACATGATTTGATATTTAAATTGTTTTAAGTCAAGGCTAAACAACTGTGTGCCAAAAAGAGCACATAGTGGAAAAACATTAGACGTAAAAGAGTTGTCTCTTCTACTTGCTCAGCGATGCCAAGCGCTGAAAGGAGCAAGGACCGGGGGAGGAAGAATGTGGGGGAAGACACAAAACTGCTGGCTTCAAGATCTGGCTGACCTGAGTCTTAATCCCCCCAAGAGAGCCGTCATTAAAGACTTGTTGACTTAGCTCAGTGTGCAGCCTGAAGTTTTCTGGGCCCACGGCTGCCCCTACCCACTCGTCATTTAGAAGCCCCCTCCTTCTCCTGCAGCCTGGGACAAACAGTAAGGCTCCCTCCATCCAGCTTCTCCTCTGGACCTGTTTTTATCTGTGCAAGAGATTGCCCCGCAGCTGCTAACAATTGGGATCAGATACACCCTTCCCAGGTAAACATCCCAGCCAAATCCAATCTTCCCTGCAGCTTTGCAGCACTCCATCCCCAAGCCTGCACAGGAAGATCGGTCAGGAGAGAAAGGGAAATTTGTCATAATCATCATGGGAAGTACAACTTTCATGGAGAGGACATTCCCTCCTCCTCTCTCTTCTAGTTTAATCTAAGTGATGGAGGAGTTTCCAAGAGGAAGACCCTTAGAGATTGGGAGTGTCTGTAGGAAGAGGGAACTGGGAGTTCACTCCTTGGTGAGATACTTGCTGAGGTGCTGAATCTGCAGGCACCTCCCAGACCTGTCATGAGAGCACAGCAGAACAAGAGAGAGGGTTCTAGGAAGAGCTTGACCTCTGTCCACTGGAATTTGACGGTGCACATAAACTAGAGATTGATACTTGCTTCTTTTTAAAAGTAATTAATTAGGGTTTTTTTTTTTTTTTTTTTTTTTTACTTGCTTCTTTTTAAAAAGAGTTTTGAGGTACAATTGACCAACTGCACATATTTAAAGTGTGCAATTTCGTAAGTGTTGACATGTATGTATTCATGAAACCATCACCACAAAGAAGACAGTGAGTAGGTCCACATCCCAGTATTCCTTTGTAAAAGTTTGCCCCTCCATAAATTACTCCCCTCATGCCATTCCATACCAAGACTCCACCAAAGAACCATCAGACTGCTTTCTGTTACCACAGAATTCACTTGCATTTGCTAGAGTTTTGTATAAGTGGAATCATACAGTATGTACTCTTTTTATCTGGCTTCTTTCACTCAGTGTAAATATTTTGAGATTCACCCATGTTGCTGTGTGTATCACTGGCTCATTCTCTTTTGTTGCTGAGCAGCATTCCATTGTATGTATATACAAGAATTTACTTATCCATTCCCCAGTCTATGGAACTTTGAGTAGTTTCCAGTTTTGGGCTGTTGCAAATAAAGCTTCTATGTCCATTCATGTACCAGTCTTTGTATAGACATGCTTTCCTATATCTTCAGTGGAATGGTTAGATCATATGATAGCTGTACATTCTAAGAAACTGCCGAACACTCGTCTGAAGTGGTCCTACCATTTTTCATTCCCATCAGCAGTGTATAAGAATTCCAGTCCTTCTGTGTCCTTGCCAACACCCAGCATGATCAGTTATAAATTATAGCCATTTTCATACATATGCAGTGGTATCATATTGAGGTTTAAAAGTTCCTAATCACCTTTTCATGTGATCATTTTCATATCTTTGGGAAAATGTCTTATCAAATATTTTGTCCATTTTAAAAAATTGTGTTATTTTCTTTTTACTGAGTTGTGAGAGTTCTTGATAGATTTTGGATACAAATCTTTTATCAAATATAAACTCTGCATATATTTTCACTTAGCCTGTATCTGGTCTTTTCATACCTTTTGAGGTGTAGAAGTTTTAAATTTTGAAAAGGTCTAACTTAACAAATGGATTCAGTGGACATGAGTTTGATCAAACTCTTGGAGACAGTGAAGGACAGGGAAGGCTGGTGTTTTACAGTCCGTGGGGCTACCAAGCATCGGACACAACTTAGTGACTGAACAACAACTTATCAAAAGTTTCTTTTATGGGTTGTACTTTGATGTTGAATCTAAAAAACTTTGTTTATCTTAAGGTTACAAAGACTTTCTCCTAGAAATATTATAGCTTTATGACCCTCATTTAAGTATATGATGCATTTTGAGTTAAATATTTGTATATAGTGTGAGCTATGGAATGCAAAAGTAGGAAGTCAAGAAACACCTGGAGTAACAGGCAAATTTGGCCTTGGAATACGGAATGAAGCAGGGCAAAGACTAATAGAGTTTTGCCAAGAAAATGCACTGGTCATAACAAACACCCTCTTCCAACAACACAAGAGAAGACTCTATACATGGACATCACCAGATGGTCAACACCGAAATCAGATTGATTATATTCTTTGCAGCCAAAGATGGAGAAGCTCTATACAGTCAGCAAAAACAAGACCAGGAGCTGACTGTGGCTCAGACCATGAACTCCTTATTACCAAATTCGACTTAAATTGAAGAAAGTAGGGAAAACCACTAGACCATTCAGGTATGACCTAAATCAAATCCCTTATGATTATACAGTGGAAGTGAGAAATAGATTTAAGGGACTAGATCTGATAGACAGAGTGCCTGATGAACTATGGACTGAGGTTCGTGACATTGTATAGGAGACAGGGATCAAGACCATTCCCATAGAAAAGAAATGCAAAAAATGCAAAATGGCTGTCTGGGGATGCCTTACAAATAGCTGTGAAAAGAAGAGAAGCGAAAAGCAAAGGAGAAAAGGAAAGATATAAACATCTGAATTCAGAGTTCCAAAGAATAGCAAGAAGGGATAAGAAAGCCTTCTTCGGCGATCAATGCAAAGAAATAGAGGAAAACAACAGAATGGGAAAGACTAGAGATCTCTTCAAGAAAATCAGAGATACCAAAGGAACATTTCATGCAAAGATGAGCTCGATAAAGGACAGAAATGGTATGGACCTAACAGAAGCAGAAGATATTAAGAAGAGATGGCAAGAATACACAGAAAAACTGCACAAAAAAGATCTTCACGACCCAGATAATCACGATGGTGTGATCACTGACCTAGAGCCAGACATCCTGGAATGTGAAGTCAAGTGGGCCTTAGAAATCATCACTACGAACAAAGCTAGTGGAGGTGATGGAATTCCAGTTGAGCTGTTCCAAGTCCTGAAAGATGATGCTGTGAAAGTGCTGCACTCAATATGTCAGCAAATTTGGAAAACTCAGCAGTGGCCACAGGCCTGGAAAAGGTCAGTTTTCATTCCAATCCCAAAGAAAGGCAATGCCAAAGAATGCTCAAACTACCGCACAAGTGCACTCATCTCACACGCTAGTAAAGTAATGCTCAAAATTCTCCAAGCCAGGCTTCAGCAGTATGTGAACTGTGAACTTCCTGATGTTCAAGCTGGTTTTAGAAAAGGCAGAGGAACCAGAGACCAAATTGCCAACATCTGCTGGATCACGGAAAAAGCAAGAGAGTTCCAGAAAAACATCTATTTCTGCGTTATTGACTATGCCAAAGACTTTGACTGTGTGGATCACAATAAACTGTGGAAAATTCTGAAAGAGATGGGAATACCAGACCACCTGATCTGCCTCTTGAGAAATTTGTATGCAGGTCAGGAAGCAACAGTTAAAACTGGACATGGAACAACAGACTGGTTCCAAATAGGAAAAGGACTACGTCAAGGCTGTATATTGTCACCCTGCTTATTTAACTTCTATGCAGAGTACATCATGAGAAACACTGGACTGGAAGAAACACAAACTGGAATCAAGATTGCAGGGAGAAATATCAATCACCCCAGATATGCAGATGACACCACCCTTATGGCAGAAAGTGAAGAGGAACTCAAAAGCCTCTTGATGAAAGTGAAAGTGGAGGGTGAAAAAGTTGGCTTAAAGCTCAACATTCAGAAAATGAAGATCATGGCATCTGGTCCCACCACATCATGGGAAATAGATGGGGAAACAGTGGAAACAGTGTCAGACTTTATTTTTCTGGGCTCCAAAATCACTACAGATGGTGACTGCAGCCAGGAAATTAAAAGACACTTACTCCTTGGAAGGAAAGTTATGACCAACCTAGATAGCATATTCAAAAGCAGAGACATTTCTTTGCCAACAAAGGTCCATCTAGTCAAGGCTATGGTTTTTCCAGTGGTCATGTATGGATGTGAGAGTTGGACTGTGAAGAAGGCTGAGAGCCAAAGAATTGATGCTTTTGAACTGTGGTGTTGGAGAAGACTCTTGAGAGTCCCTTGGACTGCAGGGAGATCCAACCTGTCTATTCGGAAGGAGATCAGCCCTGGGATTTCTTTGGAAGGAATGATGCTAAAGCTGAAACTCCAGTACTTTGGCCACCTCATGTGAAGAGTTGACTCATTGGAAAAGACTGTGATTCTGGGAGGGATTGGGGGCAGGAGGAGAAGGGGACGACAGAGGATGAGATGGCTGGATGGCATCACTGACTCGATGGACGTGAGTCTCAGTGAACTCCAGGAGCTGGTGATGGACAGGGAGGCCTGGCGTGCTGGGATTCATGGGGTCACAAGGAGTCGGACATGACTGAGCGACTGATCTGATCTGATGGACTTAACACACTTTTTTTTTTTTTGCTTATGCTTATCCAGTTGTCCTAACAACATCTGTGTTTTTTCTCCACCAAATTACCTTTACATCTTTGTCAAAAATCAGTTATTTATATATGTGTAAATCTGTTTCTGGACTCCTAGTTCTAGTCCATTGACCTGTATACCTATTTGGATTCCAATGCCACACTTTTGATTACTGTAACTTTTTAGTAAGTCTTGAAGTCAAGTATAATTATCCCACTGGTACTATTCTTTTTCAAAGTTGTTTTAGTTCTTCTCAGTTCAGTTGCTCGTCATGTCCAGCTGTTTGCGACCCAATGAATCGCAGCACGCCAGGCCTCCCTGTCCGTCACCAACTCCCGGAGTTCATTCAGACTCATGTCTATCGACTCAGTGATGCCATCCAGCCATCTCATCCTCTGTCTTTCCCTTTTCCTCCTGCCCCCAATCCCTCCCAGCATCACAGTCTTTTCCAATGAGGTGGCCAAAGTACTGGAGTTTCAGCTTTAGCATCATTCCTCCAAAGAAATCCCAGGGCTGATCTCCTTCAGAATGGACTGGTTGGATCTTCCTGCAGTCCAAGGGACTCTCAAGAGTCTTCTCCAACACCACAGTTCAAAAGCATCAATTCTTTGGTTCTCAGCCTTCTTCACAGTCCAACTCTCACATCCATACATGACCACTGGAAAAACCATAGCCTTGACTAGATGGACCTTTGTTGGCAAAGTAATGTCTCTGCTTTTCAATATGCTATCTAGGTTGGTCATAACTTTCCTTCCAAGGAGTAAGTGTCTTTTAATTTCCTGGCTGCAATCACCATTTGCAGTGATTTTGGAGCCCCAAAAAATAAAGTCTGACACTGTTTCCACTGTTTCCCCATCTATTTCCCATGAAGTGATGGGACCGGATGCCATGATCTTCGTTTTCTGAATGTTGAGCTTTAAGCCAAATTTTTCACTCTCCTCTTTCACTTTCATCAAGAGGCTTTTGAGTTCCTCTTCACTTTCTGCCATAAGAGTGGTGTCATCTGCATATCTGAGGTCATTGATATTTCTCCTGGCAATCTTGATTCCAGCTTCTGTTTCTTCCAGTCCAGTGTTTCTCATGATGTACTCTGAATATAAGTTAAATAAGCAGGGTGACAATATACAGCCTTGACGTAGTCCTTTTCCTATTTGGAACCAGTCTGTTGTTCCATGTCCAGTTCTAACTGTTGCTTCCTGACCTGAATACAGATTTCTCAAGAGGCATTAGTTCTTCTAGGTCCTCTGCATTTAGATGCATATTTTAGAATCAACATGTCAATATCTGCAAAAAGGTTTTGGGATTTTATTTGGAATTTCATGAGTCTATAGATCAATTTGGAAATAATTGACATTTTTAGCTATGGTTAGTCTTCTGTCTTATGAACAAGATATATCTTCATTTATTTAGGTCATCTTTACTTTCAGTAATGTTTTGGAGTTTTAAGTGTATTTTTTTTCATAACGTTTGTCATATTTATCCTGAATTATTTAGTACTTTAAATACTTTGTAAATGTTTTAAAATCTTTATTTCTGATAGTTTTTTGGTAGCACATAGAAATACAGTTGATTTCTTTATATTGATCTTGCATCCTGCAATTTTGTTAAACATACTTATTAGTTATAGTTGATTTTCTGCACATTCCACTAGATTTTCTATGTAGACACTCATTTTGCCTGCTGCTGCTGCTGCTGCTAAGTCGCTTCAGTCGTGTCAGACTCTGTGCGACCCCATAGATGGCAGCCTACGGTCCCTGGGATTCTCCAGGCAAGAACACTGAAGTGGGTTGCCATTTCCTTCTCCAATGCATGAAAGTGAAAAGTGAAAGTGAAGTCGCTCAGATCTCGAAGTCGCTTCACGATCCCATGGACTGTAACCTACCAGGCTCCTCCATCCATGGGATTTTCCAGGCAAGAGTACTGGAGTGGGGTGCCATTGCCTACTCTGTCATTTTGCCTAGGAATGAGAATAATTTTACTTATTCCATTCAATTTGGCTTCCTTTTATTCTTTTTATTTAATTATTATACAATGCTGAAAAAAGTGGTGATCCTTTTTTTTCTGATATTTTAAACTTTTTACCATTAAGTAGAATGCTAAGTATCTTTTTTGTGTGTGTAGATAATTTGTTTTGAATTGAGGAAGTTCCCTTTTGTACCTAGTTTGTTGAGTCTGTATCCAGATTGATTGGATTTTATAAGCATGTTGGGTTTTTGTTAAATGCTTTTTCAGCATCTATTAAGATGATCATGTATTTTTCCTGTTTTGGTCTGTTAATATGATAAATTGCATTGATTTAAAAAATGTTTAATTATAATAAAAAACACATGAATAACATTTACTGTCTTAACCATATTAAAGTGTTAATTACATTCACATTGCTGTGCAACAGATCCCCAGTATTTGCAATGATTTTTGAATGTTAAATCCACCCTACATTCCTTGGGAAAATTCCTCTTGACTATAATATATTATCTTTTTTAATATGTTGTTGGGTTTGATTTGCTAAAATTTTGTTTAGGCTTTTTCGGCTGTGTTTTTGAAAAATATTGGTTTACAGTTTTCTTTTCTGGTGATAGCATTTTCTGGTTTCATTGTCACAGCAACGCTGGCATCAAATAATGAGTTGGGAGGCATACCTTCCTTTTCAATTTTCTGGAAGAGTTTATGTAGAATTGGTATTGCTTCTTCCCTAATGTTTGGTAGAATTCACTAGTGGTTCCATGTGGCCTAGAGTTTTCCTTGTGGGAGAGTTCTTAAACTACAAGTTCTATTTCTTTAATAGATACAGAGCTATTAAGGTTATCTATTCTTTCTTGACTAAGCTTTGGTAGTTTGCATCTTTTAGGGAACTGGCCCATTTCAGCTGAATTGTCAAATTTATAGGTATAAAGTTATTGAGAATGTTCTCTTATTTAAAAAAATATCTGTGGAATCTGTGGTGATATTACATCTCTCATTCTTGATTTTATAATCTGTGTTTTTCTTTTTTTTCCTTATCAAGCTAGCTGAGAGATTAATCAACCTTATTGAACTTAAAGAAACAGCTTTTGGTTTCATTGATTTTTAAAATTGTTCTAGTGTTTTTTATTTTACTGATTTCCACACTGAACTTTATTATATTATTTCATTTCTTCTTACTTTATGCTAATTTGTTCTTTTTTAAAACTGCTATGCCTTCAAGTTAACTAATCTTCTCCTCTGCCATGTTTCAGTTCAGTTCAGTTCAATCTCTCAGTTGTGTCCGACTCTTTGTGACCCCATGAACCGCAGCACGCCAGGCCTCCCTGTCCATCAGCAACTCCCGGAATCCACCCAAACCCACATCCACTGAGTCGGTGATGCCATCCAACCATCTCATCCTCTGTCATCCCCTTCTCCTCCTGCCCTCAATCTTTCCCAGCATCAGGGTCTTTTCAAATGAGTCAGCTCTTCGCATCAGGTGGCCAAAGTATTGGAGTTTCAGCTTCAACATCAGTCCTTCCAATGAACACACAGGACTGATCTCCTTTAGGCTGGACTGGTTGGATCTCCTCATAGTCCAAGGGACTCTTAAGAGTCTCCGCAAACACCACAGTTCAAAATTATCAATTCTTTGGCGCTCAGCTTTCTTTGTAGTCCAACTCTCACATCCATACATAATTACTGGAAAAATTATAGCCTTGACTAGATGGACCTTTGTTGGCAAAGTAATGTCTCTGCCATGTTTAATATATCCTAAATTCCACAGCATTTTTCATCAAAAATGTATTTTTCACATCTAGAAGTTCTATTTGAGTCTTTTTGATAGCTTTCATGTCTCAACTTTTTGAATACATAGAATACATTAAAACAATTATTTTGAAATCTTTGATTGCTAGTTTTAACATCTGTCTCAGTTCTTGGACTATATTGATAGATTGATTATTCTCCTTATTAGGGACTGTGTTTCCCTGCTTCATTGTATGCCTGGCAATCCTCAATTAGATGCCAGAAACAGTGACTTTTACCTTGTTGGATGGTGAATCATTTTTGTTCTTATAAATCTTCTTGAATTTGTTCTGGGATACTACTTGGGAATTATTTGCTTTTCTTGGGTCTTACTTTTATGATATATTTGGTATACCTGCAGCAATCTAGGGTGAATTATTCCCCACTACTGAGCAAAACCTTCTTGAATACTCAAACCCAATGCTCAGGAGTTATGATTCCTTTCAGTCCGGCTAGGGGAAGATGCAGTATTCTCAGCCCTGGGTGAATGTTGGACTTTATTTTCTAATCTTTTCAGATAATTTTTTTCCTTGGCCACTATGTTTCTTCACCTGAATTTATTGATCAGTACCCTCCTGAATATCAGAGAGGTGGTCCTTTGCAGATCTTTGGGGTGCTCCCTCTGTTGGCTCTTCCTCTGTTACTCTATCCTATGAATTCCCACTTGGTGATCCAACTCTCAGCATCATCTCTTTCATTCAGAGTTTTGTTCTCTGCACCACAGCCTGGAAACTCTGATGGCATCAAGCTGGGACAATCATTGACTTACTCCTTTGTTTCTTGTCTCTCAAGGATAACTATCCTTTGTTAAGTGTCTTGAAAATTGTGTGTTTTCAAAAATATTTTATCTGTTTCTATTTTATGTTTTGTTTGTTTAAGGCAGGAGGGTAAATCCAATTCCAATAATTTAGCTGACTCCACTACAATGAGAGAATAGAAGTCAGAGGAGAAGGTGACAGCTCTGGTGGCCATGGACCAAGTAAGATGGCATCCAGATGGAGAAACACTGGGGGCAAAGATTGTTTCTCGGACAAAGGGAGACACGGTTACCCCCAACTTGGGGTTCTCAGTGGTGGAAGGTGTGGCATAAAAATGAACGTCTCCCTCTAAAAACACAACTCCACACCCCATACTATTTAATAGGAGACTGACACATTGCCAGAACCCAGCAACAGCAGAGAGAAACAGGTCAAGGCAGTGTGAGAGCAGGGACCTCTTTCCACCAGAGATAAGAAGCCACTTATTTAAAGTGACCTCCTCTATTCCTTTTATTCTCCCTTCTTCCCTTCTCATGGGAGGCACTAGACTGAGAAAAGAAAGGAGAAGGAGTAAAAGACAAGGAGACAAGAAGACAAGGTCAAGTCCCCTTCCCACTCTCGGAACTTGAGTTACAAGTCTGGCAAGCTCTGAAGAGGGGAACAGACTTGGATATAATATTGAAGTTGTAAACTGGACTGGACTTGAGTAACTGACATTGATAGGAAAGTGATGGTTGGAGTCTGCTTGGAGGTTCCTTGGGCAGTGAGACCGAGAGGCTGGACAGAGCTAGTTAACTGAAGGGAAAGGAGAAAATTAATTGATCTTTATTTATACCTCCAGTGAATTGAGGCTTCTCAGTAAACTGGCTACATCTGATCTGTTAGCAATAGCTCCCAAATATTGAGACAGGCACTGTACTGAGTGATGTACTTACCATATTTGTGCTTCATAACCTACAAGATAGTTATCATTTTATTTCCTCCATTTTGCAGGTGAGGTGAACTGAGATACCGCTGGTTTGCCTAAATACAGAGTGTAGAAATTTCAGATCTGAAATACTGATGGGAACAATTTCGTGTGCATCACTCTGGTCTAAGGAAAATCCATTCTACTCAGCTGCACTGCTCTTACCCACGATACTCTCCTAAACATTTAGCTGTGTTCAGAGTTTGTTCCACTTCCCTAGGCTATGTTCTGTTGACCATTTCCTAGCGAGACCCGCCCGGTCAGCTCAACTACAGAGATGGAGGCAGATGAGCAAAGGGGATATTATGGGAAAACATTCATTTTAAGAAGACGAAATGTTGGATCAGGGCTCCCGTCTGAGTGAGAGACATCAAATAGGTGGGTGGCCTTGGACAAGTCATTTCATTTCTTTGTGCTTTGTCTTCCTGACATGTCACACAAGGACAGTAATTGTCTTAGTCCTTTTGGGCTACTGTAACAAAACACCACACAATGGAAGCTTGTGAACAACAGAAATTTATTTCTCACCATTTTGCAGGCTGGAAGTCTCAAGTCAGGGTGTCAGCGTGGTGGAGTGAGGGCCCGCTTCCAGATCCAGACTCCTTTTGGTAGCCTCACCTGGCAGAAGGTACTGGGGACCTCTCTGGATTCTTTCATAAGAGCACTAACCCCATTTACCAGGACTCTGTCCTCAAGACTGAGTCACTTCCCAAAGGTCCCACATACTCATATCATCAATTTTTGGGGTTAGGGTTTCAACATATGAATTTGGGGGGACCATAGCAGTAATAGTATCTAGCCCATAGCACTCTTGTGAAGAATAAGGTATGCTGCTGCTGCTGCTGCTAAGTCGCTTCAATCATGTCTGACTCTGTGCGACCCCATAGACGGCAGCCTACCAGGCTCCCCCGTCCCTGGGATTCTCCAGGCAAGAGTACTGGAGTGGGTTGCCATTTCCTTCTCCAATGCATGAAAGTGAAAAGTGAAAGTGAAGTCGCTGAGTCGTGTCCAACCCTCAGTGACCTCATGGACTGCAGCCTTCCAGGCTCCTCTGTCCATGAGATTTTCTAGGCAAGAATACTGGAGTGAGGTGCCATTGCCTTCTCCCGAATAAGGTATAGACAAAGCTATACCTTTGGAGGAGTCAGTATAGACAAAGCTCTTGATCAATATCTGGCCCATGGCCTCCTCTATCCAAGGGTTAACCATTATTGTTATCTGTCCTCTATTACTAGGTAACTTCCTTTCCCCTGCTGAAGGAAAATGTATGAATGCACCCAAACATAGGCATCTAACTTTTTTCTCTGTATTTTCAGGTCTCCTCTCTCATGTCCATCATCACCCCAAGAAACATATCTTTACTTAGCAAAACCACTCTCCCCACTCACAAGAGCAAGAAGGGGGAGAATTTTTGCTCCTCCTGGAAAGAACCCACATCTGACAGTGGATTTCTGCCCAGCTTCCCTGAGTATACTTCTGGTTGCTCTGCTGGAGGCTGTCAGAGTGAGTAGTTAAGCCCATCTCTGCCTGGTTACCCAGATGAGAAGCTCTGGAGTCTTGTTCCATTCCCTCTGCAAGGGCCTGAGTAGCCAGGTGGGTCCCTACAGCACCTTCCATGTGCGCTAGGCGGCAGGTGCTGCATCTGAAAAGCGGGTGGAGCTGCTACACAACCAGTTTTCCTGGCGGCACCAGAATCCCCTGCGAGATCTGTAACAACACAGATGCCTAGGCCCCAGCCCAGGATACTGGTGCTGTGGGTTTGGTGTGGGGCCCAGGCATATGCATTTTTTAAAGGCTGCACAGGGAATGATGGTTCAGCTGGTTGCAGAGACCTGCATCTGGAAGCCCCTGCTTTAGAGTGTTCCAGGGAATGGCAGCCGCACACAAGCATGAAGGGCAGCACAGATCACCATCCTGGGCTCCCCTCAGCGGGTGAGAGCTTTTACAGCATGACAGAGTTGACAGGGACCTGACGGCTCACTGATGCAGCCCAAAGTAAGGATCAGGAGACTGAGGCCAGGAGGGCTTGCCTGCGGTCAGAGCCCTGCTCTGTGGTGACGATGCTGCACACTTCCCCGCTAGCCCAGGGACCCAAGAATACTTGTGAAAGCTACAGGAAGACTCTCCTGCATGAATGAGTGTCTTTAGCTTCTATTGGAACAACCCCAACTCCCCAATAATTCAAAACTCTATAGAACATGTTTTGACCTGAACTGGGATTCACCCCTCGGTGTTCTGGTCCCACAGACCATGTTCTTAATTGCAATGCATCTCTGCTCTTCCTCCAGGACCCGGGCAACTCTCCCTGCCTCCCACTCTGTACCCGACTCTGCTCCTGCCCTGTCTTCTCACAGTCCTTGGGCAAATCAAGACTTCTCTGGGTGTCAGCTTCCTCCTCTGTGAGATGGGGATAATGATTGCATGAGAAAATGTAGGCACTGCTGTGTGTAATTGTAGAAAAGAGTTAAAGCTTATCTTGCCTGTAAACCCTCTCTGACTTTCAATACTGGTTTCCTAGAGGCCTAGGACCTTGGGAAAATCTACATCCTAAACCCCTAAGTTTATAGAAACTGAACCCAGAAAGCTGAATGACTGTGAGAGGGGAGTTCGAATCTAGGTGAACTCACTCTGTACCCCTGTCCTTTCGTCCATATCACAGGCACATGGCCCTGCAGCCCTTCCATGGAACCTCTTACTGTTATTGTTTCACAGATTCCTGACTGCTAGCTGGTCGTCTCCCCTCACTCCTCTTCCCACTTTCCTTCTGTTAGCCTTTACGGAGCACCTCGTGTTAGTGTGTATTAGGTGGTGTTGGAGAATCTCATCTATAATATATGCTAAGTAAGTGTTTGATGGTGGTTTATTTATTTCCAGTTAATCACATATCCTGGAGAAGGAAATGGCTACCCACTCCAGCATTCTTGCTTGGAAAATTCCACAGACAGAGGAACTTGGTGGGCTGCAGTCCATGGGGTCGCAAAGAGTTGGACATGACTGAGCACACACACGCACACAATCACATATTTAGCAATAAGCGCTTGTTTTGTGCTAAATTCTTTTCAGGGAAGCTGTGAGGGATCCAAGAGAAGCAGAGAAGGACATGATCCATGCCCTCTGTCCTCAAGGATTTGGCAGAGTTTGAAGGGAGCACATACATAAGCATACACATACATAAGCACACGCAACACAGACACAGACAGATACACATACACACACCCCTCAAGGACACTAAGCATCAGGCAAAAGGTGTAGGGGCTACATGTCAATACTGCTGTGTTCAATGGTGGTGATGGTGGGAGGGTAGGCAATCTGGCTTGCGGTTGGGAGGCTGCTGTCCTGTGCTCCCCCCACCTCTGTGATGGTGCTCCCTCAACCTACTCTCTGACTCCCCTTCTCTTTTAACCCCTTGTCTGCCAGGTCCCTCAGGTTTCTGTCTTCTAATCTTTTCTTAGTCTGTGTGGTTCTATGTGGTTTCATCTGTTTCCCTGAGTCAATGATCATCTACTTCTTTCTGCTTCTGAATCTGTATCTGCAGAGAGAAGAGGCTCTGTGAGTTCCTGACCCTTGTATCCACCTGCCTCCAGAACACCTCTGACCTGATACCTGCACTTGTCCCAAACAACGTTTCCCTCCCAACCGGCTTTTCCTCCTTGAGCTCCGGAAAACCTGGAAGTCATTTCTGACGCCTCCCTCTCTCCTCTGGCATCCCGGTGATCATGATGTTCTTTGAATCACAAAATCTTGGAGCTATAACTATCCTCACAGATTCTTTTTTCTCCAACCCTTCTTTTCTCACCTGGGCTATTATGACAACCCTTACCTAACGGCTCATGCTCACTCATCAGTCCTCCACACTGGATACAGAGAACTCTTCTCAAAAACAAACAAGAAAACAAAACCATTCCATCATTGACAGCCCTTCAGTGTCTTCCCTCTGCCTGCAGGGTGAACATCCTGCTCTCAAAAGTGGCCTCTATAACCCATGTTATAAGTTGAGTTGTGTCTCCACCAAAAGCTGTGGAGATCCTAAGCTCTGGTACTGCAGAATGCAACCTTCTTGGGGAATGGGGTAGTTAAAATATGTGCATGCTCCGCTGTCCATGGGATTTCCCAAGCAAGAATACTGGAGTGGGTAGCCATTTCCTTCTCCAGGGGATCTTCCTGAACCAGGAACTGAATCTGCCTCTCCTGCATTGCAGGCAGATTCTTTGCCATCTGTGCCACCAGAGACGCCTGGTTAAAATGTGATTAAGTCAAATGTGTTAAGATGAACTCATATAGAAGGAAGATGAGCCCTTAATCCAATATGACTGGTGTCTTTCTAATAAGGAGGAATTTGGACACAGACACAGATGGAGGAAGGCCATGTGAAGATGAAGGTGGAGATTGGCGTTATGAGGTCCTGGGGCTGCTACCAGAAACTGGAAAAGTCAAGAAGAGAAACACTCCTAGGTACTGTGGAGGGAGTGTGGCTCTGCCAAAATCTTGATTCTGGACTTCCAGCCTCCAGGATTGTGAGACAACAAATTTCTGTTGTCTTACCCACCCAGGTGGTGGCACTTTGTTACTGCAGCCCTAGCAACATAATACTGCTTGTCATAATCCATGTATCAACTACTAACCTCCAAATCTCTTTCAGCTTCATCCGCAGTCTTGTCCCCATTATCTCAGCCACATCCAATTGCTTAGAGCTCTCTAAACTCACCAGACACACATCTCTGCTCACGCTGGTCCCTTGGCATGAAGGCTCGTTCCCCTTCCTACTCCCACCTCTCCTCCAGGCCTCACCTCTCTGCTCCTTCAGGGCCTTACAAGAATTCCCAGGCCCCGTACTGGGTCATGGCCTCCTTGAGAGCAAAGAGTCTGTTTCTCTTTTTTCTTTCTCTGTGGTGCCTTAGCACTGAATCTGACCAGCGTGATGTGACAAGAATCTGAGTTGGGTCATTGTTCTCCCACAGTTTATAATGTTGGTGGGCAGTGGGTTTCAAAATACTCCTTCCTCAACCCTCACTGTGTTGCCAAAGAGGATGCTACCCTGATTTCATACAATACTCGCCAAGAGCGAATCAACTGCAGGCCATGACTTCCAGGAAACCTCCCCCCAAACTGCCAAATTCTCCCCATGCTGTTGCCTGGCTCTCGAGCAGACCTGAGGGAGGGGGACCCAGAGCAAGAGATTTCGCTTGTTCCTTTGAGGTCAACACCTAATCACTGTCCCTCTTCAAATGAAAAATGGGGAAAACACTAGCTAACTATTGTTTAGTGACCCCAACCCCCACCCCTTTAAAATAAACACTCTTTTCAATTAGGAAGATTTGTCACGAGGGACAGTAATTCCGTGTCCTACCAAAACAAACACAGTTGTAATTAGTTTTATCCAGGAAGAAAATTAACTCTGTTTATCTTAGCATAATTAATCATTGACCCTTTCTGTCCGGGCAGCTTGGGGGAGGGCGCGGGAGTGGGGGGTTATGATCTACAGCAATGGGGCATTCCAGGACCCATCTATCTCTCCTCTTGGTTACTCAGCTGTCTGCATGAGTTATTTGAAATAATATTCCTGGCCAAGAGTTATGGAGCTGCCTCAGAGCTCGATTTGAAGAAACACTAAATAAGGCTATGATCTTTATGGTTTCAGTCTGCTGAGAATTTTAGATGAGTATGCATCAGATGGGCATGAAGGCCTGCTGGGGCCCCAGGATTTACTGGACTTCTGTTGTGCCTTTCATAGTGACCTCTGCAAGTCCTGAGGGTGAGAAAGGAGCTGCGGGCAAAGGGTTTGGTTCTTGATGATGGGGGTGAGGCTCTTGCTTCAGTGAGAAGGGCATAAGCTTTGAGGTTAGAAGAATTTGAGTTCTACTCCTAACACATCTTCTAGCTGTGTGACTTGAGGCAAGATACCTTATCTTTTGAAGATAGTCACCTCCAAAATTAAAAAAAAAAAAAAAGGTTATGGAGAGATCAAGTTTAGTAACTGATACCCTTGGGGATTTGGTAAGATTAGAAGTGAGGTATGCCAAGCCACTAGCCCGTTGCCTGGTACTAAGAAGTTGTTCAATAAACACTGGTAAAGTTTGTTATTCTTGTATGAACTGAGGATTCAGGGGTGGAAGAACATACGGAAAGTCTTCTCTCTATATTTTAAAAGTCCCTGCAACTCACGGAGACCCTACTGTGTGCTGGACTTTGCGTTAGGCCCTGAAAATAGAAAGAGGGTCTAATCACAACCCACCTTATGGAGTTCACAGCCCACTGGGGAGAGACAGACACACCCAAACATTCTCAATCTGTTAACCAAATGCTAATCCAGAGATGTGGAGTGATATCATCGTGGTGGAAGAGAAGAAGAGACTAGCTGAATTTGATTTCACAGCCAGTTAACATGTAATACCTCAATTAACCCTCATGATAATTCTAAAAATAGACACAATGGAGGGTGACCTAGGGACAGCATAATTCAGGCTCACAGATGTTAAGTCATTGTACCCAAACTGCATGGCTGGAAAGTGGTGCAGCTGGGATGTGAAGCCGACTTCTCTGACGTGGAAGCCTGGGCTTTGTCAGTTTCACCTCGGTCGGAGGTCCTGGCTGAGTTTTAATGGCTGGTGTCCTGCTTCAAGACCCCGAGTCAGGGGATTAAAACAGTGTGCTCCCTAGGGCTGGTGTCAGAAGTCTCCGCGATTAAAACTGCAGCTTCTTTGGCATCAACCTCTTCCAAATAAAAATCTCTTGCAGGGGGATCATTTTAAATAACGATCTATGGTGATTTTTATGTTCTTGTCATCTGTCAGAATCATAAAAATCTACTTTTTTCATAATGTTGACATGGCTAAATCTCAGAGAAGTGCTTGTCCTCTATACTTGGGGACAAGAGAACTGTGAAATCAAGGAGACCAGTGTCCCGAGATGAGAGAGTCAGAGAGAGAAGATGGGTGGGGCGGGACCCCTTGAGAGGGGCCTGGTGAGCTCCCGCTGGGGCGAGGGGCTGCCAGAGGCGGGGAGATGGATCACACCTGCACTGAGCACTAGGTCTCCTCCTTATTTCCAGAGCAGCAGAGAGCTGCAGAGGTAGTTTTGGAAAGCGGGAGAGCTTCAGGTTCTGCCCACTGCAGACAGGGAACAAGGCAAGCTTTAGTGATGTGCATGTTGCTGGCAGGATGTGGGGCTTTGGCCTCCCCAAACTTGGCAAGGAATCAGAGTGGGGACCAGTTCATTTTTGGTGCTGCAAAGGAGCCCATGGAAGAGAGCAGCCACAGATTTTTGAGGGCACAGAGGATGTTTTCCTGGGCTGTGGTGATGCCTGGCTTGCAAGGGTGGGCACCCCACACATCCCAACAAGTCACACAGGCTGACCGGCTAGAAAGAATTATATGCTGGGTCCCTTTTTGCCGGCAACAGGCTGTGCACGCTTGGACCACTTCCTCCCCTCCTAAGTGCCTTGGTTTCCTCATCTGTAAAATGAGATAACAGTACCTCTCTTGTCAGACTTGTGAGGACTAGATGACTATATTGTACACATTATCTCACTTAATCTTCGCAGCAGCTTCTGAAATAGGAATGCAATTATCATCAAATTTAGTTGAGTGAGAGGGTTCAAATGACTTTCCCAAGGTATATAGGTTTTAAGTGGCAGAGCCAAGGTTTAAACCCAGCTGTGTCTGACTCTAGAACCTTGCTTTGGCCAAGTTCCATGATGCCTCTTTACTAGGAATGAATGGATGAGTTCCCACACAAGCAGTCACCCAGCCTTGGAGGTTTTTCTGACAACAGTGATTGCCCCACCTGTGATTCACCCCGGGCAGCACACAACCCTGGCGGATGCCACTTCCTTCACAGGGGCCCTTTCACTGCTGACAGTGTTGGAGGCTGTGTGGCACAGCAGTTTCAAGCACAGGGTGTGGAGTCAGGCTAAACTGATTATAATATTGTTCAGGAAGTTCTGGGACTGAAGGACTCTACATGAGGCAGACACTCTCTGATGACGGGCTACCCCAGGATCCCAGATTTCTTGGGGACACAGAAGTAGGTCAAGACAGAGCTTGAAATCTCCATCAGAATTACTTACACTCTCCCCAAAAGGCTGCAGCCAAGAGATAAGGGGCTACATCACTGAAACCAAAAATGGAGTCTAAGTTTCATAGGAAAGGATGGGAGGTGGGTCTTACAGAAATGTTTTTACATTTAAAATCTTCCATTTACAACTTTATACGCAGGATTTGAACATCAAGAAATCCAGACAAGACATTTTTCTCACTGATGCTCTAAGAAGCCGTTTGAACTGTTTCTCCAGTGACCCTCTTCAGTCCAGCAAACATTTATGGAGAATGTATTGGGCACCAGGCACTATCCTGGGGATACAGAAATGAAACTGGGACAGACCCTGTGCTTCAGAGAGTTTTCTCTCTGTGCTTTCAGAGAGCTGCACGGCATGGCAATGCGTGTGTGTGTGTGTGTGTGTGTGCATGTATATTGGGTGTGCATGTATATTGGGAGGGTGGGGAAGGGAGGGAAGGGGCTGTTGCACAACATGAGAACTGTGTCCTCCTACAGTCCTGGGAGGAACTAGTCACTCCATCTGCTGGTCAAGATTAACTGAGGTCATGCCTGCTGAGAGTGGGCAGGTGATTTTTCATTTGGAAACTGGTTAGTATCTACTGGAGAAAACTCTTGGAGATGGACTCTTTTCGTAAGAGGTTTTTGAGGACTTCCCTGGTTGTCCAGTGATTAAGAATCTGCCTTCCAATGCAGAGGACACAGGTTCAATCCCTGCTCGGGGAACTAAGATCCCACATGCCATGGAGCAACTGAGTCCATGCAACCACTGAGCCTGCACACCAATACAAAAGACCCTGCATGATGCAGCAAGACCCAGCACAGCCAAATAAATGCACTTAAAAAAAAATCTTTAAAGAAAGAGGTTTTTGAGATCAAGAGAGCTGAGCTCTGTGGGTATTGGTTAACAGAAAGACACCCACCTGTGGGTTGGGAGAGGTCACGGGGGAGTAAGAGAGGGAGAAGCCGCAGGGGAAGGGGTGGCTGGTGGATTTGGTCTGACTTTATGTCCAAGCTCCCAGCTATAAACATCTAGTCTTAGGGAGCTCAGTCTTTTGCACTAGTCATGTGAGAACCATCTGAGAACTGGATGCGACCACCAGGTGAACGGGAGTTAACAGGCTGACTGAAGCGCAATGAACCAGTCTCCTTCAGATGTGGAGACCACACATGGGAGGAGAGTTTACCAGGATGGGAGGGATTGGTTGGTTAAAATCTCAAGGAGAAAAGACTCTGGGGGCTGTGTCTCTGATCCAAACATCTGAGGGCTGAGGCAGAAGCAGTGGTAGAGGGCCAAGCTTTAGCTGAGTAGAAGGACAGCTGTCCTAACCGTGGGCTGCCTGGGGAGGCACTGAGTTCCAAAGCTGGCAATGTTCAGTGGATCCTGGAGGCAAAAGAAAGCTCATCAGTGGGGCTGGGCAGGCAGGGAGTGTGGGAAGGGAGAGCCATGACGCTGAGGATCCCCTGACAGAGGAGGAATCATCTGGTGGAAAGATTGGTGATAAACAGGTCCAGTTGAGACACTGTTCATCTCATAACTGGAGAATGTAAAGTTTACAGTTTAAAGTTTAGAGTACAAGCCTACAGAGGAAGCTAACTGGCAAATTCCTACCTTCCCTAGAGATGTGGATACTCTGTGCCCCAGGACTTCCCTGCATGATTTGGCCTTATGGGAAAGGCAAGAGAATATGATGCTTTCCTAGTCCATTTGGGCTGCTGTAACAAAATACCACATCAGATGAGATCAGATCAGATCAGTCGCTCAGTTGTGTCTGACTCTTTGTGACCCCATGAATCCCAGCACGCCAAGCCTCCCTGTCCATCACCAATTCCCGGAGTTCACTGAGACTCACGTCCATCTAGTCAGTGATGCCATCCAGCCATCTCATCCTCTGTCGTCCCCTTCTCCTCCTGCCCCCAATCCCTCCCAGCATCACAGTCTTTTCCAATGAGTCAACTCTTCGCATGAGGTGGCCAAAGTACTGGAGTTTCAGCTTGAGCATCATTCCTTCCAAAGAACACCCAGGGCTGATCTCCTTCAGAATGGACTGGTTGGATCTCCCTGCGGTCCAAGGGACTCTCAAGAGTCTTCTCCAACACCACAGTTCAAAAGCATCAATTCTTCGGCGCTCAGTTCTTCACAGTCCAACTCTCACATCCATACATGACCACAGGGAAAACCATAGCCTTGACTAGACGGACCTTTGTTGGCAAAGTAATGTCTCTGCTTTTGAACATGCTATCTAGGTTGGTCATAACTTTCCTTCCAAGGAGTAAGCGTCTTTTAATTTCATGGCTGCAGTCACCATCTGTAGTGATTTTGGAGCCCAGAAAAATAAAGTCTGACATTGTTTCCATTGTTCCCCATCTATTTCCCATGAAGTGGTGGGACTGGATGCCATAATCTTCGTTTTCTGAATGTTGAGCTTTAAGCCAACTTTTTCAATCTCCACTTTCACTTTCATCAAGAGGCTTTTGAGTTCCTCTTCACTTTCTGCCATAAGGGTGGTGTCATCTGCATATCTGAGGTGATTGATATTTCTCCCAGCAATCTTGATTCCAGCTTGTGTTTCTTCCAGTCCAGCGTTTCTCATGATGTACTCTGCATATAAGTTAAATAAGCAGGGTGACAATATACAGCCTTGACGAACTCCTTTTCCTATTTGGAACCAGTCTGTTGTTCCATGTCCAGTTCTAACTGTTGCTTCCTGACCTGCATACAAATTTCTCAAGAGGCAGATCAGGTGGTCTGGTATTCCCATCTCTTTCAGAATTTTACTGTGATCCACACAGTCAAAGGCTTTGGCATAGTCAATAAAGCAGAAATAGATATTTTTCTGGAACTCTCTTGCTTTTTCCATGATCCAGCGGATGTTGGCAGTTTGATCTCTGGTTCCTCTGCCTTTTCTAAAACCAGCTTGAACATCAGGAAGTTCACGGTTCACATACTGCTGAAGCCTGGCTTGGAGAATTTTGAGCATTACTTTACTAGCGTGTGAGATGAGTGCAATTGTGCGGTAGTTTGAGCATTCTTTGGCATTGCCTTCCTTTGGGATCGGAATGAAAACTGACCTTTTCCAGTCCTGTGGCCACTGCTGAGTTTTCCAAATTTGCTGGCATATTGAGTGCAGCACTTTCACAGCATCATCTTTCAGGACTTGGAACAGCTCAACTGGAATTCTATCACCTCCACTAGCTTTGTTCGTAGTGATGATTTCTAAGGCCCACTTGACTTCACATTCCAGGATGTCTGGCTCTAGGTCAGTGATCACACCATCGTGATTATCTGGGTCGTGAGGATCTTTTTTGTACAGTTCTTCTGTGTATTCTTGCCATCTCTTCTTAATATCTTCTGCTTCTGTTAGGTCCATACCATTTCTGTCCTTTATCGAGCTCATGGGTAGCAATATAGATGACAGAAATTTCTCAGTTCTGGAAGCTGGAAGTTAAAGATCAAGGTGCCAGCTGGTTGGTGTCTGGTGAGGGCTTGCTTCCTGGTTCATAGATGAGCTGTCTTCTTGCTGTGTCCTCACATGGTGGAAAGAGAGCTCTCTGGGGTCTCTTTTATAAGAGACAGCTCCTCCCTCATTACCTTATCACCTCCCAAAGACTCGCCACACTGGAGGTTAGGATCTGAACAAATGAATTTGGGGGGGAGAAAAACATTGTCTACATCAGATGAGGAAAAGAAAGAGGGGAGAGGGACTTCCTTGTGATCTGATGGTTAAGACTGTGCAATGCTAATTCAGGAGGTGCAGGTTTGAGCCCTGATGGGGGAACGAAGGTCCTACATGCTGTGCTGCTCAGCCAAAAGATTAAAAAAAAAAAAACCAGGATAAAAATGGGGGTGGTGGGAGAAAGGGCAGGGGGAGGGACAGCAGAAGGTAGCATCCAGTGTTTAGTGGGCACCTACCAGATTTCAGGCACATTCACACCTTGGCCACATCGACTCCTTGTGCAAGCTTCTGTGTTTCACAGATGATGGTCTGAGGTGGACTGTCAACCAGGAAGGCTCCAGGTAGGCCTGGCTGAAAAGCCTGCTCAGTTCTGGGTACGTCCTGCCTTCCTTGGGGTGGGTAGCACAGCACCTGAAATGTTGCCAGAGGTCATTTCTTGACCCCTCCCCCCAAACTGGCTTCCTGTAATCCGCTTGAAGTGAAGTGAAGTGAAAGTCGCTCGGTCGTGTCCAACTCTTTGTGACCTCATGGACTATACAGTCCAAGGAATTCTCTAGGCCAGAATACTGTAGTGGGTAGCCGTTCCCTTCTCCAGGGGATCTTCCGAACCCAGGAATCGAACCAGGGTCTCCTGCATTGCAGGTGGATTCTTTAGCAACTGAGTTTGTTATCTGCTTGCCCTCCCCTTGATTCCTCCAAACTGTGGGTCTCTGAAAAAAGAATGGGGCACTTGGCTCCCTCTTGTGGTTGGATTAGTCAGAAGATGGCTTGGAGGAGCAATGCTTGTCAGGAGCACTGAAAAAATCACGGCAGTGAAAAAGGTTTGTTGTAATTGTTTAGTTGCCCTAGAGTTAACTTGGGATCAGTAGTATGGCTGCCTGTGGCCCAGGGGTAAACTTCATTCATTCATTCAGATGTGCTCTTTCTGGGCTGGGCACTAAGGGTAGAAGATTAACAGTTTCTGAGTAGATGTGTATGTGCATGCTCAGTCACTCAGTTGTGTCCGACTCTTGCAACCCCATGGATGGTAGCCCGCCAGGCTCCTCTGACCATGGGATTTCCCAGGCAAGAATGTTGAATGGTGGAATGGGTTGCCATTTCCTTCTCCAGTGGATCTTCTAGACCTAGGGATAAAACCCATGTCCCCTGCATTGGCAGGCATGTTCTTTACCACTGAGCCACCTGAGAAAGGTTTGGCTAACAGCATATTCCAGCAGTGGAGTTCTCTGGCACACAGTAGGTGTGCTAATCTGAAGAGTCACTGAATGAAATAAGACTTGGAGTCCAAGGTGGGCCATTGGGGAGGTCGGGGGGGGGGCGGGAAAGCACACCTAAATATTGAAAACTGTTTCATTCAGCAGACATTCTGAGGACTTCAAGCCTGGCAGGCTAAGGGAGGAGCCAGGATATATGGGAGTTTTTGCAACAAAGGCCAGATAGTCTGAACATCAAACGATTACTGTTAATTAAAGAAAACCAGATATCTTGAGTTAAGGAGTTTAGTGCTTTTCTGCGCATGGGAAGGTGCAAAACTCTGGGCTTATTGAAATCATTCCTTGGATATACACCTTAGCTACCCAGGGCCAGCATCCTATCCTTTTCCACCCTGAGTTCCCTCTGAGTTCACCAGTGGTGGGGAGGGCAGGGCTGCTGTAGCTGAGGACTTAGCTGCATGCAGTCCCTTTGTCTCCACCAGGGCTTACCCGATGGTTCAGCGGGTTAAAGAATTCACCTGCAGGGGACACAGAGGACCGGGGTTTGATCCCTGGGTCAGGAAGATCCCTTGGAGGAAGAAGATACCTTGGATGAGGAAATGCAACCCACTCCAGTATTCTTGCCTGAAAAGGTCTGTGGACAGAGGGGCCTGGCAGACTAAGGGTTGCCAAGAGTCGGCCATGACTGAACACACACACACACACACACACACACACACACACACTGGACTTCCCTCAGGGCTCCCCCTCAGGGCAGCTTTAGTGGCTTGATGGCTTTCACATCCTCTGTTTACTGATAAGGCAGACACGGGGTAAAGGGAGAACCAATGAGGGAAGAGTGCCAGCTGGGCAGAACTCGAGGCTCCAGACTCTGCTCTCCAGCCACCCCTGGGAGCCCTACACAAATCAGTTACCCTCCACCGGAGGGCCTTGAGCCTCCGCCTGCAAAATCACAGAGTTGATTTATGTTGGTGCTGTTCATTCTAGGCTGTACTTATTAATCACCTGGGAAGTTTGAAAATATCCTGATAACTGGGCTCTCTCCCTAGAGATTCTGACTTAATAGGTCTGAGGTGGGGCCTGTGCATTGCTATTTTTTAAAATTTCCCCAGGTGATTACAGTATGTTGCCATGGCTGAAAAAGGCGTGGGTTATTTTTCCGAACCCCCAAACTCCCATTGCCTGTAATTCTGAGATTGCTTTTAAGGTATTTCACTAAATTTAATTTGTATCCTGTAGTAGTAGATGATGTTATTTCACCATTAGGACAATGGGCTGATATTTGTCACCAATAAACCTCAAGATAGTTCTGGATGTTTGTGTCCGTGGGGTAATCCCATCAACGGGCCATGAGAATATGATTTATCCCCCGTGCCTCTAATGTAATTAAGTGTGCATTAAAAGAAGGCTGCGCTGCTGAGATGCAAATTAGTGATGGCAGTTTACCTTCAAATTGCCGTTTTGTTAAGGTTGCCATTGTGTTGTTTCAAGTGCTTAAAAGTGCATTATTCATGTAGCAAACACAGGAAGTCCACCGGGAGAGAAAGTACAACACACTCAAGAGACATTGGAGGCCTCTGGACTTTGTCACGTCCATAAGAACTATTACTTCATTCCCTCCCCTGTTTGTTCTCCCTGTATCCTGTGCCAGAAACGGAACAGTGGTGGGGAAAAGGGAAAGAGAAAGGAAGAACGGTCTGCAGCTTGGGCAGCTGCTCTTCAGATGCACCACTTCCAGCTAGTTCATATTAGAAATATCCAAAGGGTAAGTGTTGTTTTGAGACATGCCTCCCTGCTAGAGAACCTCGTGCACTGAAGGGGAGGAGCGTGTGAAGAACATTTCAGAATTCTGAGCTGCGTCTGCGTCTGGCAGCCTGGCCTGCCTCTCTGCCCTGCAGTCTCTCCCTCCATCCTGAGAGCGCTCTGGCCGAACCAGAGAGTGGGTATCACAGAGAGGATGCTACAGGGACCCGGATGAGTCTGCTTGTAAGTGAAATGAGCTCTAGCTTCAGTTTTATAGAACCCCCACTGACTGAGCACTACCATCATCCAGATGCAATGTTTAAATGATCCTCTTCGCCAGTCTGAGGCATCAATAAGGTTTACAAGACGTTTCACTTCTTAATTAATTGTTCAAGTCTACCCTCCTAGAATATCTACCTCCCTTGAGGTCCAAGAGTATCAAGAACTTTCAAGAACGTCACGTAGCACAGAGGGTTGAGTGATGCTTCCAAGTGCAGTCCGTCCGTCAAGGAGACTGTAATCTTCCTGGAGATTCCTCAACTCCAGGCAAGTTTATCTCCTTCTTTTAAGTGGTCAGATCTTGGGAGGTCTTGCAAAGAACAGTCTTTGTGAACCTGAAAGTGTTCTATCACATCCCATCCCACATCTCAGTGTGTACTTGGTGCCTTTCGTTTGTGATAACTAAGAGGTGTGTCTAAAGTGTTCAAAGGAAAACCAAAGATCTACTTCAAGGTGATAAAAACAGTGTGTGTCAGAAATCACTGGCAATTTCTCTTGATGAAAAAAATCTTAAGTTCCGTGTCACTTGGCAGTCTATCATACATGTGTACATAATTTAATCCTGTCAACAATTTTGCAAGGTAGGTGAGTTAACCTCAAAGCTTGAATTTTTATTATTATTAGAGTGATAGAAAAAGCTAATAAGTTCTTACCACTTTCTTTGTTTCAAGAATTGTGCTAGGTCCTATATAAATAATAAATACTGTCTCTAATCCTTACCATAAGACCACAAGGTAACTACTATCATTCCATTTAACAAAGTAGAAAATCAAATCTTAGTAATTTGCTCAAGATTAGGTAGTTTGCACTTTGGGTAAGTAGCAGAGCTAGGATTCAGTATTACATCCTGCTGAGTTTCAAGCCCATGATCTGCACTGCATAATGACCTGCCTGCAAAGGTTCACCTGTTCTGGAGATGGTGGGACATGGTTTTCAGAAGATCCTGTCCTGACAAGGGCAGGGAACACTTTTCAGAGACATACAGTGTGCTCCAACCAAGGGGACCGGAGGTTGCACAGTGCCCCTCTAGCCCCAGGGCTGACTGGTTGTGAGTCAGCAGGCAGTCTCTTTGTTGATCAGTCTGGATCAAAGAATATGTTAAAAAATATTTGTTGAAGATTGAAAGTGCTCTGACTTGGAACTGAATTGATGATAAATAAACTATCTTAGAAAAAGTCAGAGAAAGGGAGGTTGCTGTGGTCTGCAGTGGTCAGGGAAAATGGAGGCAGATGTTGACCCAAGATGTGAAAAAAATTCCTTAATGACATCCATCAGACTGCCAGGATTAGGGGGTCTCTGGGAGCATATCTCTGTTACTCCTTTTCTAACAGCAGACTTTTAAAAGCCTGCCCTGTGAATTTTACCTCTAGATGGCACTCATGTATTTTTTAGCCTTTGCAGCTTGGCTTTCAAAGGAACTCAACCAGCGGCTCTGGCCAATGTCTGTCCGAATTTGCATCCAACTATGTTTCTCTAGGTCAGGATGTCCACTGATGGTTAATAAAATGCCAGAGGGGGGAAAAACATGTTTTTTAATATTGTTTATTCTTACTTCATCCATGTACACCTCCTCTCAGCCTGTTTTGTTTTTGTTCAGTTGCTAAGTTGTGTCCCACTCTTTGTGAAACCATGGACTGAAATACACAAGGCTCCCCTGTCATTTGAAACTGAACAGCCTGGCATCCTGTATGATACATATTTGATCAGATGACACAGATGCTTTTGAGACAGTCTTTCTGGTGATTCCACCATCTCTCTGGATCCTTGCAGAGCATCAAGCCTTGGACTATGAGGCTGAGAGGGGATAAGATCCCAGCACAGCCCTTCCCTGGAGTAAAATAACTGTTTTGTCTCCAGTGACAAGCAGAGAAAAACTGTCTTCTTCAATTCCATGTTTATTCCCCTTTACTGTTACTCATTCTACTCTTGAAACATAGATCAGTAGACAGGATGAAAGTAAGGCTGAGTCAAGATCACAGTCATAAATATCGTGTTTGGAAAGATCATGAAAAGCAGAGACTCTGAAATATACCAAAAGATGTAACAAACAACAAATCAGGAGTAAAGGAATAGGAGGTGAGGCAAGAGCCATTAAAGACACCCTGTCATCTTTAATTCTCTAGCCATGGAGAGAAACAAGTGGATTTGAGGTTAGATGAGAAGTTGTGGGAACAAAGCGTAGCCTGGGCTGGTTGAATTTTGTGCTGGAGTCAAAGCATCTCTCCTTCTCCTCACCCTGCTCAGTGTCTCATGGTCATGCCCTTATTCAATGAATATCCGAGCACCTCTCCTGTTACAAGAATTGGTAGAGGCACTGAGGATATAACTGTGAGGAGACGAAGGTCCAATCCCTGGGTCAGGGAGATCCCCTGGAGAAGGAAATGGCAGCCTACTCCAGTATTCTTGCCTGGGAAATCCCGTGGATAGAGGAGCCTGGCAGGTTACAGTCCATGGGGTTGCAAAGAGTCAACCTTCCGAGGGCAGTGGGTCCGGGGCCTGGCCCAGCCCTATGCCCACCTTTGTTGTGCTCCCAAGCAAACCCTGATGCTCCTGCCACAGAGGAGACTCTTCTGAGAGGTTCAGTGTCCAGGGAGCTCCTGTGTACATGAGGTGAGCACAGATTCCACATGGGTGTTTCAAGGCTTGGAATCAAAAAATCATGTTCTAACACGACTAGGAAGAGTAAGGTGTCAAATATCCTGTCTCGGGTTTGTTCAAATTCCTCACCATGGATTTGTATACCTAGGACCACGGATCTTTGCTGTGTCATCATAATCACATCTAATGTTCATCCTAACTTATGATTCATATTCTGTGTCTGGAAATAGTCCCAGTATTAATAATACCTACACACAAAACAATTTACTGTTACAACTTATATCATCACAAAACATTAACAATCTTCTGTAGACCAAGCAAATATTTTTAACCATAACTGTTGTGCATAAAATTCACAACCAGAATCCCCCAAATCAAAAATATTTGCACAATAAAAATAATAATTTAAAATACCTGGGCTTCCCTGGTGGCACAGTGGTAAAGAACCTGTGTGCCCATGGGGGAGATGCAAGAGAGGTGGGTTCGATCCCTGGGTTGGGAGGATTCCCCTGGAGTAGGAAATGGCAACTCACTTCAGTATTCTTTCTGGGAAAATTTCTTGGACAGAGGAACTTGGTGGGCTACTGTCCAGGGAATCACAAAAAGTTGCACATGATTGAGCACACATACAACTTAAAATACATAGACATATATACACTCACTTTCATACACTTCCAGAATTGTGCTTGGGGAACCCATTTGTTGAGTGCCAGTGAGGGCATATTTTTGCTAAACTGCTGCTCCAGGTATTTTTGTTTGCAAAATCTCTCACAGTAGGGCACAGCTGTAATTTGATGAGCAGAAAAGAAAAATATGCTTGTGGCAACCAGAAAGTTTAAAGGTCTTTCCAGCTGTATAAAATGGACCTGCAGAAATGTATAAGCGTTCTCAGGATGCAAAGTTGGAGCTGAAATGTGATATCGAAGCAGTTGTAAAAAGTGTGCAGCAACTATCTCATGAGGTCAAAACTGGTACCCAGATATGCAAGAAATGTTCAGGACATGTAGCTTGTTGGCTTTGTTTCACATGTTGCATAATCTGATCTTGTGTGAATTTCACAAAAGATTCAAATTGTTCTGCTAGATTGGTGTTGAGGATTTGCTCATACTCCTCCTGAATTTCATCTTCATCATCTTTTAAGAGACACTCATATTATTGCACCCCACTCCAGTGTTCTTGCCTGGAGAATCCCAGGGATGGGGGAGCCTGGTGGGCTGCCGTCTATGGGGTCGCACAGAGTCGGACACGACTGAAGCGACGATAATAATAATAATAATAGCAGCATATTATTCCAATTTGTCAGAGTAGGTGGGCTCATCCTTCTTCATCCATGAGAAAGCTGGAGAACTGTGAGTACTGTGAGTGCTGAGGAGTGAGGCTGACTTTCCAAAGTACAAGCTTCTTTGTCAACAACTTCTATATGTCTCCATCTTCAATAACAACTATATTCTTTATTTTTTTTTATTCTTTATTTTTTAGTTGTAGTATAATTGCTGTACAACAACATGAATCAGCCACATGTATACATATACCCCCTCCCTCTTGAGCGTCTCTCCCACCCCACCCCATCCCATTCCTCTAAGGTCATCACAGAGCACCAAGTTAAGCTCCCTGTGCTATACAGCAGCTTCCCACTAGCTAGCTATTTTACACATAGTAGTGTATATATGTAGAGTATATATGTCAGTGTTACTCTCAATTTGTCCCACCCTATCCATCCCCTGCTATATCCATGAAGTTCATTCTCTAGGTCTGCATCTCTACTTCTGCCCTGCAAATATGTTCATCAGTATCATTTTTCTAGATTCCATGTATATGTGTTAATACACGATATTTGTTTTTCTCTTTCTAACTTACTTCACTCTGTATGACAAACTCTAGGTTCAACAGTTAAGAAACTGCACTTCCATGGCAGGGGTAATAGGTTCAATCCCTGGTTGAGGAACTAGATACATAGCTAGTTGGAATGGGGTCTGTGTCTGAAGCAGCAACAGTAGCAGCAGTGGCTTGGCATTCAGAGACAGGAGGCCTGAAGTGGGCAAGGGCTCACCACTGTGGAGAGCCAAGGCTCAGCAGCACCACCTTGAATTCCATGGGCTGCTTGGATGTCACCATGCACAACATTCCAGGGACAATATCAATAAAATTAAAAGTTTAAATAAAATTGAAAAATTTCTACACACAGAGATTTGACCAAATCAGCACAAAATGATGTAAAAACTGTGAATGATGAATGCCAGAAATCATAAACCTTTCGACCAACCCATAAAGTAAATTTCAAAAGCAAGCGATTTTAATGTGTGTGTGTGCTCAGTCATGTCTGACTCTTTGCAAACCCATGGACTATAGCCTGCCAGGCTCCGCTGTCCTAAGGATTCTCTAGGCAAGAATACTGGAGTGGGTTGCCATTTCTTTCTCCAGGGGCTCTACCTGACCCAGGGATCGAACTTTTTATATTCTACAAAATATTTAAAGAGGAAGTGGTGCTGGTGAAGACTCTTGAGAGTCCCTTGGACAACAAGGAAATCAAACCAGTCAATCCTAAAGGAAATCAATCCTGAATATTAATTGGAAGGACTGATGCTGCAACTGAAGCTCTAATCCTTTGGCCACCTGATGCAAAGAGCTGACTCATTGGAAAAGACCCTGATGCTGGATAAGACTGTGGGCAGAAAGAGAAGGGGGTGACAGAGGATGAGATGGTTGGATGACATCAACAATTCAATGGATGTGAGTTTGACCAAACTCCAAGAGATAGTGAAGGACTGGGAAGGCTGGTGTGCTGCAGTCCATGGGGTTACAAAGAGTTAGACACAACTTAGAGACTGAACGATAAAAACAAATGCAAAGATTATATTAATACATAAAAAAATTAAGACTTGTGAACACTCCAATATAATATTTATATCAAACTTGATAAAATCAGTATAAAACAGAAGAGTGACAGGCTAATAATGACTTAAGTTGTATGAACAACATGCAATTGCTGATATTTAATCATTTTAACCTAGAAAAATGACAATTTTATGTATATCAACATAGATCAACATATTCTAAATACGTATTAGCAAATCAAACCTAGTCTATGATCAGTTGAGGCAGTCGCTTTTCTACCATGACCAGTTAGTAGTCCATCCCAGAGAAGATGGGATTCCAGGCAGATCTAGGGCAGGGATGTGAACTGAAATAATCGAGCAGCATATAAAAATGAGGGAATGTCAGTGCCAGGGGAAATAGATGTTATTACCAATCATTCCTTTCTTTTTACCTTTCAGTCACTATAGTCTCATCCAGGAATGACCTGGATTCTCTTCTAGGCTCTGTTTATATCCTCCTTTCAGTCCAACCTCTATCTGGCAAGGGAATTTCTGCTATGCTCCTTTAAACTCCCCACTCACCATCCCATCTTACACGATATTTCAGCTAGAGCAAGGCTTACTTACGATAACACACCGTTCCACATATGTTAGGTCTGCAGAGACCTTGTGGAAACTGTAATTCCTGCCCTTAAACTTTACCGATTGTCTTCCTCATCATTGGATTCTACTATGGAAGGAAATGTGTTGGAGCAGTGGGTTAGAAGTAACATGTCTCTCATGCTTCCCTCCCTTTTTCTTCTTGAATATTCAGAAGTGTTTCCTTTTCTAGCTCTCAGGGGAACCAGAACTCAGTAGTGTAATGGTGCAGGCAAAAAGAAGTAAGAATAAAAAAATCTATTTCTCTTACATGCCCTAGATTCGACTATTTAGACGCATAATTATTATCATATAAGATGTAATTGCAAAAGGAAGAACTTACCATTTTAAGAAATCTTTAAAAAGTAAATAGAGACACAGACATAGGGAACAAACTCATGGATACCAAGGGGGAAAGGGGAGTGGGATGAATTTGGAGATTGGGATTGATGAATATATACCATTGATACTATGTATAAAATAAATAACTAATGAGAACCTACTGTACAACATAGGGAACTCTACTCAATGCTCTGTGGTGACCTAAATGGGAAGGAAATCCAAAAAAGAGGAGATACATGTGTATGTTTAGCTGATTCACAAACTGTACAGTAGAAACTAACACAGCATTGTAAAGCAACTATACTCCAATAAAAATTAATTTAATAAATGGTCCATGCTTCCATGTTTATTCAGAGTTATTGTGTTTGGTATAAAAGCTATGATAATCAAGCTTTTCTGGCTGAGTGGTGAGCAGGACTGTAGTCCCTAAGTTTCTTTGTCTCAGATAAATGCAGGTGGGATGTCAAAGTCACACACGTATTCCTTCACATTCATACTTAACTAACTCAGCAGTGACGTTTGTTCAGCAGTGTGGTAGTTTGGTTACATTAACAGAAGACTTAGTTCCATTTAATACAATAACACTTTGAGAACAGAATCAATATTACTTTTTAATAAAGCCTTGCTGCAGGTCACGCAGCACACAGAAAATTGATGTCAAGATTATAACCTAGGCCAGTAGGCCAGTGTGACTTAATCTGTTACGCTGCTCACCTTCTCCAGGTGTGTGTGGGTTTTACAACATGGACCACAAGGGCATCAGAATTTGAAGTTCCCCCAGTAGGGATCCTGGAAGTCAGTAAGAGAAAAGGGTAGGATCTAGTTCAGATGAGGATGTTGAGTAGATAGTTATTATATTTCAGCAGGCTGGCAGGGTTCAGGATCCAGCAGCTCAGAGAATCAGCTGAAATAGCCCCAAAGAACAGACTGGGCAGGGAGGTTGTCATTGCTGGGTTCTGTTCTCTTTTGTTTGCTAGATGAACCTCCACATCTAAATTGATTGTCAACAATAGGCTAGAATAGGCTTCATTGTGATGCTACGTGAAGGGCCCACTGGAACAAAGCTGGGCTTGGGTCAAGGCAAGGGTCAGTGACCTGACCACGAGGAGGGCACTACTTCCCTCCATGGCTGACTTTATATGGCTCCTTGGGTAGATCACTGTTTCCAGTGTTTGGTGAAACACCAATCTAGACGTTGCTGTAAAGATATTTTTTGATTCAATTAACATTTAAATCAGTAAACTTTGAGTAAAGCAGATTCTCCTCAGTGATATGGCTGGGCCTCATCCAACCAGCTGAAAGCCTTAAAAGACTAAGTTCCCTGAGAGTCCATACTCCTGGCCTGCCCTGGATCTCAGACTTGTCAGCCTACACAATTACATAAGTAAAATAAATCTCTCTCTATATGAATACACATCTGATCGGTTTTGTTTCTCTGGGAAACCTTGACTAACCCACTCCCTGGAAGAAAATTTGACTCAGCCCTGTGGAAATCACTTTCCACCATGTGGGTGTCACTAATTGCTACCACTTTAATTCTCCCACAGTGGGCCACAGAGCCAAGAGGCAGAGTCAGCATTCTGCAGGCTTTCTCAGAAGTCACACTCTTCCTTTCAGGTAAAAATCCATTTTTCTTTTTTATTGATATTATTCAACCAAGGTAGTACTACTACTTTTAAGTTTCTTACCTTTGACATTGACCAACCTTCACACTACTTCTACTCATTCATTCAAGATAACAATGCCTGGCTCCAGCCTAGGCTTTGAGACAGTCACATCTCTCTTGCAGAATAGTTGTTAGGTGTGTCTAAAACGCTGAACATTGTAAGACTCATAGTAGGCACTTGATAGGTGTTATTAGCAATTATTATGCTTCTGTTCAGTACAGGTTCTTGTACAGCCTTATGGGGCTTCAATAGCCCTAAGAAGAAGACTTCCAATACTCCTGGTTTCAAAGTTCTTTGACCTTTACTGCAAAATCTTTGACTTGAATTCCTCTTTGTCCACTCACTCCCCAGCAATATCTTCTATTTTGTTAGTTTAAGAGGGGAGCATGTTCTTTAAAGCTCCCCATCCACTTATCACAAACTCCTTTTATATATTTCAGCACAAGAAAATGTCTATTTAAGAAAACCATTCCTGTGATTTCCACGAGAAGGAAATTTCCCCGAACACGACTGGCCTCTTTCCCCATGACTTTCCTTTACCCATCAGAAGGGAACAAGGTGTTCTGATCTGTTGATGGCAACATCAGCTCACATTTTTCTCAATTTGCATGGAGATAATTTCTCAAAAGTCAATTACCACAGGGATTAAATCTCTTTCTTAAACTCATACTAGAGTAAAATTCTAGACAGTGCATTTGTTCTTCAAACATTAATCTCCTTTCAGGTGGTTGATCCTGTGATGATATGGGTTGGGGAGGATGGTTGGGCAGGGAGCACTAACAAGCTCATTTGGTTCTTACATTAAGCCAGCAATTTTGTTGGTGATAAGGAGCTGAAATTACTAGCCTTCTTAGAGCTCAGTTGTCATCATCAGAAACTACTCCACCTGTCTGAAATCTTACAGTATAAAATAATAATTTCTGACAGTACCTTTACACCCACAGGTTTTCTCACATATTTTCTTATTATAACTGTTCTTTTATCTCATTAAGACCTAGCCCTGAACTGCCTCTGTGCTTTGTCGTAATAACCTGGAAGGGGCTATTGGATCTGCTGTCTAGAGTCCAGTGGGCTTTATGAGTTAGAAATCTCTAAAAGGTCACCGTTGAGAGACTGAAAGATCCCTGACAGACACAAGCAAGACACAAAAGGGAAAGCTCCAAAAGGGGAAAAATGTCTGTTTGGTTGTGACCATGTTATGCCCTGAGATTCTTTAAGCATGAACCACTGGAACTCTGATGGGCAAGCATAGTGATTAGAAGTGATGAGAAGTCACATCCTGGCTCTGGACTCTAACTTTCGATATACCTAATGTCTTCTAACCTCTTGACCATAACTGACAACAGGTCAGAGTCAAATCCCTTCTCTGATTAATTCCTTCTCTTTACCCAAAATGTGAGGGTTATTTTACTTTCTTTAGGATTTCAGAAGACAGTGATAATTGTTGATACAAATTTCCAGTTCCAGAAGCAGGAGAGTTATACCAGACAAACAAAAAAGACCAAGTCAAGCTCTGTAATGTGATACCAGAGAGGGGATTTCCTTCATTTAGGAGTTCGGCTGATGCTTGGATATACCTATGCCACTGTCGACTTGCCTTGGCTTGACTAGAGGATGCTCATTTGAATCACTCACCGAGAGTAAGCTGGCTGCTAGTGCAGTCCTGCCTCACTCTGTTCTCACTGCACAGCAGCAGCAGTTACCAAGGTGGTGTTTCTGGAAACATAGAAAGAGGAAGGATTTGTCAAAATTTTGGATGGATTAAGTCATAAGCAGGTGGGTAGTCTAATCCTCTTCCAATCTAGGTTCCATTCTATAATTTTTTAAAAAAATGAAACAAAGATGAATATTTTTAATAATAAAAGGTACAATTCACAAAGAAGATAGACATCATAAATGATGATACACCTAACAACAAAGAAACAAAGATACATAAAGCAAAAATAAGAAGAGATATAAGGGAAAAACAAAAAAATATATAATCATAGTGAGGCATATTAAAATTTCTCTGAGAACATTTTATCAAGTGCAGAAAAAATAATAGGAGCATCTTGAATTTTGTCATTAATAATTTAAATATAGTAGATTTCTCTTTATATTAATTTTATATCCTACACAAATATATTTAAAATTTTGAGTCTCAAACATTATTATTAGATGTCCATAGGACATTTACAAAAACTGGTAAAAAGATAAACATTACTAAATTTCAAAAAGTTGAATTTTTTTTGTGATTCTGTTATGTATATACACATGTATTATTTTTAAAATTATTTTCCATTATAGCTTATTACAAGATATTGACTATAATTCCCCATGCTATATAGTAAACCTTTGTTGCTTGTCACATGTCTATTTTTTTAAAATTAGAAATCTAGCATTCTATTCATACTAAGTCAAACAAGTAGAATCAAAATGTTATAAATTTTTTAGTTAGGCAAAAATTCATAAGTTTTCTAAAATATATATTATATATATTATTTGTATATATGTATACTAGAACTTTTCTACTGCCCTTGAGAAAGGCTTGAATAAGAATATTTTAAAAAAAAAGAAGAGATGAAGAAACTGGAGAACATAAACAAATGAAATGGAGTACTGAATATGAAATAGAAAGAGTGAAGCAAGCTAGATAAAAGTAAAAGATCCTCATAGTCCAGTTGTTTTTAAACATGGCTGCTCATGAGAAACATACCTGGAGCTCTCGTCTGTTTTTCCTTACTCTATTTTCTCCTGCTCTGCTCCATGAAGGAAAGTTTGCTACTGGTTCATTTTGGGAAAATTCACAAAGAAAAACAATGAGTTCCAAGACAAAGAGATGCTGGGAAAAGCAGATGCAGAAATCATGTTGGCCTTATTTTTTTCCATTTGGTTATGGACACTAACAGCAATAGGAAGTGCAGGAGAAGTATATCCAGGTTCAGGGTAAGAAAAAGGATTACTTATTCTTCTTTAAGACAATGATTCATTCTGATTTTTCCTTATGATCGGGTTCATTTAACGTGGTCTTTCTTAGATTTAAGTGCCTGCCATCTTTAGAAATGGGCTTCCTTGGTATCTCAGTGGTAAAGAATCCACCTGCAATGCAGGAGATGCAAGATACACGGGTTCGATCCCTGAGTCGGGAAGATCCCCTGCAGGAGGGCATGGCAACCCACTGCAATACTCTTGCCTGGAGAGTCCCATGAACAGAGAAGCCTGGAGGGCTGAACTGAAGCGACCTAGCACAAGCGCAAGCATCTTCAAAAATGTAGAAGGCCAGGAGTCAGTGTGCCACAGAGTAATGGACACAGGTCACTACAGATAGGACATGTTCATATTCTATTAATGGAGAAAATGCAGATATAATATATATATGTGCATGAGTGCTAAGTTACTTCAGTCATGTCTGACTCTGTGCGACCCTATGGACTGTAGCCTGCCAGGCTCCTCTGTCCATGGGATTCTCCAGCAAGCATATATATATATATATATATATATATATATACGCTTATATATGTATATATAATACATATTTTATATATATATGATTTCATATCTGACATATATGACATAGTTCTTAGAATAGCAAGCCTTCTAATCAACTCTGATTTCCAGTATTTCAAGTACAATTTTACCTAGTCCCTGAGGAAGAAGTTACATGGAGTATGCTTATAATACCTCCCCAATAAGAGAGAAAGAAGGTATTGCTGCTACACTGCTCATGTCAGAAACTAGTTATGAAGCTATAAATAACATTTATAACTTTTCCTCCATCTAATCCATATTCCATTTCCCCTCACTTCTGAGTATTGGGGCTCTTTAGTTCAGTTCATTTGCTCAGTCGTGTCCGACTCTTTGCGACCCCATGGACTGCAGCATGCCAGGCCTCCCTGTCCATCACCAACTCCCAGAGTTTACTCAGACTCATGCCCATTGAGTCAGTGATGCCATCCAACCATCTCATCCTCTGTCATCCCCTTCTCCTCCCACCTTCAATCTTTCCTAGCATCAGGGTCTTTTCAAATGAGTCAGTTCTTCGCATCAGGTGGCCAAAGTATTGGAATTTCAGCTTCAACATCAGTCTTTCCAATGTGGGGAGACACTAATCTTTATTCCTAAAGCATCTGAGTCTTTAGCAGTCTTGCCTTTATTACTGTGGTCTTTAATTAGCATGTACTACTGACCTTGAAGTAATTAGATGTATTCAAGAGAATCCCCTGGATTCTCTCTGCCTTGATGGTATCTGTTTCCCTTTAATATTCTTACTTATTTATTTATTTGTCTCTGTCAGGTCTTAGTTGTGGCATGAGGGATCTTTGATTTTCCTTGCAGGATCTTTAGTTGTGACATGTAAACCCTTAGTTGCGGCACGTGGGATCTAGTTCCCTGACCAGGAATTGAACTCGAGACCCCTGCATTGGGAGTGTGGAGTCTTAGCCATTGGACTACCAAGGAAGTCCCTTGTACCCTTATTTCAATATCTTTTTATTTCCCTGTTGATTGGTGGCTCAGCTGATGAAGAATCCACCTGCAGTGTGGGCGGGTTTGATCCCTGGGTTGGGAAGATCCCCTGGAGAAGGGAAAGGCTACCACTCCAGTATTCTGGCCTGGAGAATTCCATGGACTGTATAGTCCATGGGGGTCACAAAGAGTTGGACATGGCTGAGGAAATTTCACTTTCAGTGGCATGGAGAGCCCAAGTCATTTAGGTGGCAATCTCCACTTACATGTCACCAGGCAAACACTGCTTGCTTTTATGATGTTATTCCTTCCTTGAGAAGGTCTTTAACCTAACATAGTTCAGAATTGTGGGAATAGAAAGCAAGAGTAGGAATGTGGATTATTGGGTGTGATAGTAAAAGAAATCTCTTCTATCTTTATTTCTCTAGTCTTAAACCTAGATATTTTGGAAATGGAATAAAAAAGCACCACTTGCAAGTCATTGATTCAGATAAAGAACGGCAATTTATGAAGTAGCGTTGCAGCTGTGTGCATAGTGCTTTCCAGCACCGTAACAAGAGTCTTCAATAGGCCATTCCAGTGATCTGTAAGATCAGCTGCTTCTGTGTGAAGGAGAATATGGTAAGTTCCACAGATCCCATAGGTAGCAGCTCATCACTCCACTTCTTTTATGGTGAAATAAGTTCCTCAATTAGAAACTATATTAATACTTTGTAAGGAACACCACAGTGACAATAAGGCATTGTTGCGTCTGTTCTTGGTGATGCTGGCAGAACCACTGTAGCCAAGGAAGGCAAACACACGTAGGGATAATTATCCCATCCAGTGAAAACAAATTTTCCTTTTCTTTAGGGTGGCAGAGGTCCAATACAATAAATTAGTGGAGAATGATTTGTCATGCAGGACATTAGCTGAAGATATGGGGCTTAATGTTTAATCCTGGGTATTGACAGTTGGGAGATCAATGGTTCCAATAGGCAGAAGCCATGGGGAGGGAAAATCCGTCTTGTTGAGCTCATGCATTACCCCACATCCCACTGCAAATACTTGAGCCTATTAAACAAGTACCAGTGTTGCTCATAAAAGAGACTGATGGATGTTCACAGGATGGGCACCTTACTCACGTGGCTAATTGAGGGCTTCCCCTAATAGGCAACGTTGGATGACATGCAAATAACTCGCAAATGTGCTCATACTTCGTGCTCATTGTAAGAGGTGAATTCACACATGTAACTTCTCAGTCGTCACTAATCTTACAACTTGGTTTATTCCACGATTCTGACCAGGTGGTGTCCATGAGCCAGTGTAGATCTTTATGATTATCCACTGTCTCCTTATCAGGCTACTAGTGTCTATTACAGTCCAGGAACAGCCCAGAAGGTGGTTCTCTAAAGGAGAATAGTTATTTGTAGAAAATGGGGTGCCTTTTATCCAAATTTGTAGATATTTACATGATGATTTACAAAAAAGAAGAACTGAGTTGGGCAATCGGATTTCAAAGCTCAATATGAAATTACACTAATTAAAACAGTGTTCAACTGCTGTAAAGACACACAGATGGATCAGTGAAATAAAATACAGTCTAAAAATGCATCCAAATTTTTTGTTCAAATTTTTTGACAAAATTTTTTGTCAAAAATCAGTTACTAACATATGTATCAATCCCTCTGACCATTATATATCTATAATGGTTTTATAATATATCTTGAATTTAAATAATATAATACATCTTGAATTTAAATGATGCCTCTAACTTTGTTCTTTTAAAAATTGTTTGTCTATTCAATATCCTGAACTTTCCCATATCATTTTGTATGCACTATGTCAATTTACTCCTCAAAAACCTGCTTGGCTTTTGATATTAAGCTTGGTTTCTGTATAAACTTTGGAAGGAGTTTCTTGAAAGAATTTCTCTCATGTTTCCTTCAATCATCAGCAGCTACTATTTTGCACTTGAGGAAGGTCCTGTGTACCTTAGGGAAGAGCTCTCTCACTTCTTATGCTCTGTCCCCAGTTTTTGGTATACTATTTCCATGCAGGAAAAATTAGTGTTTTATACTGACTTGTGTATAATCTTTTGTAAATATAGTGTTAATTTTTTATAGGATTTAAAAGCCCTTATTTCTCTTTACTTTTTCTATCAAATACTGAAAGAGAAGGGTTAAAATGTGCAACATAGTTGCGGATTTGATTATTTCTCTTTTTAGTCTGGTCAGGTTTTGCTTCATGTCTTTTGAATGTCTTTAGCTAGAAGTATACACGTTTATGATTTCTATGTTTTCTTGATAAATTGCATTTCATCACTTTGTACTGTTCCTCTTTATCTCTGTTAATATTGTTTGTTCTGAAGTCTATATTGCCTGATATTAATATAGTAAGATATTAATATGTTTGCTGTTCACAAAGTATATATTTTTTCAAGCATTTACTTTTAAACTTTTTGTGTATTTATATTTAATTTAAAATTATAATAATATAATGATATGATACCTCACTTTTATCTAGTTTGAAGTCTCTTGTATTTTCCTTTTATACCTTGTTTTATGCTAGATGAGCATCTTTTAGCATTCTACTACTTTCTTATTAATTATGGATTTTTAATGGTTGCATTTGCTTTGAAATATACATCTTTAACTTGTCAAAGTACACTTTAAAATATCATGTCAGTTAATGTATAACATAAGAAACACCCAAGAGTAGACTTCTGTTCTCTTCTCACCCCATTTTTGTGCTACTGTTATTCTTTTTTATTTCTGCATGTTATCAACTGTATTATATATATATATATTTTTACATCAGAGAAGAGAACGTGATTTTTTATTTCATAGGGATTTTAAAAATTCCCTATTTGATCTTATCTTTCTTAGCTTATTATAACTGTTTCAGTTCAGTTCAGTCGCTCAGTCGTGTCTGACTCTTTGCGACCCCATGAATCGCAGCACGCCAGGCCTCCCTGTCCATCACCAACTCTCGGAGTTCACCCAGACTCACGTCCATCGAGTCAGTGATGCCATCCAGCCATCTCATCCTCTGTTGTCCCCTTCTCCTCCTGCCCCCAATCCCTCCCAGCATCAGAGTCTTTTCCATTGAGTCAACTCTTCGCATGGGGTGGCCAAAGTACTGGAGTTTCAGCTTTAGCATCATTCCTTCCAAAGAAATCCCAGGGCTGATCTCCTTCAGGATGGACTGGTTGGATCTCCTTGCAGTCCAAGGGACTCTCAAGAGTCTTCTCCAACACCACAGTTCAAAAGCATCAATTCTTCGGCTCTCAGCCTTCTTCACAGTCCAACTCTCACATCCATACATGACCACAGGAAAAACCATAGCCTTGACTAGATGGACCTTTGTTGGCAAAGTAATGTCTCTGCTTTTGAATATGCTGTCTAGGCTATGTTAGGTCACTTTATTTACAGAAATTTATTTGAAATCATATTTTTATTTTTCAGTGATCAGCCAATAGTATTTTAAGAAAGACAATTAAGAGAGAAGAAGATGTCTTAAATTTACCCACCCATTTACTATTTCTAGAACTTTTCTCCTCTGATAAATTGGAATTTACATATGGAATAATATTCCTTCATCCTGAAAACTTCATTTTATACTTCTGGTAGCCTAGAAATGCAGGCAAAGAATTCTTTCTGCTTTAATTTTTCTGAAGATTTCTGACTTACATTTTAACTTGATACAGAGGTTAAGGCTGACTTTTTTTTTCTCTTGCAGCCTGTTACTCATTTCTGTATTCTTATGTCTTGTTTCACTTCTATTAAGAAGTCAGTAGTGATTCTCATCTTTTGGCCCCTGTAATTAACATGTCTCATTTCTCTGGCTACTTTTATTTTTAAGCAATTTAGTCATTATATGCCTTGGAGTGTTTTCCTTTGTATTTCTCCTGCTTTCAGAGTTGTCAAATAGCTTTTTCTTCCCCATTGTTGAAATGATTATTACAGAGACTGCTTCTAGCCTTCTTCTTATGTCAGAAACATTCTCTTGCATGTCACCTTGACAATTTCAAAAGAATTTCTTAGAGGTATATATCCAAATATGTCCTTCAGTTCAGTTCAGTCACTCAGTCATGTCCGACTCTTTGTGACCCCATGGACTGCAGCATGCCATGTCTTCCCATCCATCGACAACTCCTGGAGTTTACCCAAACTCATATCCATTGAGTCAGTGATGCCATCCAGCCATCTCATCCTCTGGCATCCCCTTCTCCTCCTGCCCTCAATCCCTCCCAGCATCACAGTCTTTTCCAATGAGTCACCTCTCTGCATGAGGTGGCCAAAGTACTGGAGTTTCAGCTTTAGCATCATTCCTTCCAAAGAAATCCCAGGGCTGATCTCCTTCAGAATGGACTGGTTGGATCTCCTTGCAGTCCAAGGGACTCTCAAGAGTCTTCTTCAACACCACAGTTTAAAAGCATCAATTCTTTGGCGCTCAGCCTTCTTCACAGTCCAACTCTCACATCCATACATGACCACTGGAAAAACTATAGCCTTGACTAGAGGGACTTTAGTTGGCAAAGTAATGTCTCTGGTTTTGAATACGCTATCTAGGTTGGTCATAACTTTCCTTCCAAGGAATAAGTGTCTTTTAATTTCATGGCTGCAATCATCATCTGCAGTGATTTTGGAGCCCAAAAAATAAAGTCTGACACTGTTTCCACTATTTCCCCATCTATTTCCCATGAAGTGATGGGACTAGATGCCATGATCTTCATTTTCTGAATGCTGAGCTTTAAGCCAACTTTTTCACTCTCCTCTTTCACTTTCATCAAGAGGCATTTTAGTTCCTTTTCACTTTCTGCCATAAGGGTGGTATCATCTACATATCTGAGTTTATGGATATTTCTCCCAGCAATCTTGATTCCAGCTTGTGCTTCTTCCAGCCCAGTTTTTCTCATGATGTACTCTGCATAGCAGTAAATAAGCAGAGTGACAATATACAGCCTTGATATACTCCTTTTCCTATTTGGAACCAGTCCGTTGTTCCATGTCCAGTTCTAACTGTTGCTTCCTGAACTGCATATAGGTTTCTCAAGAGGCAGGTCAGGTGGTCTGGTATTCCCGTCTCTTTCAGAATTTTCTGCAGTGTATTGTGATCCACACAGTCAAAGGCTTTGGCATAGTCAATATGTCATAAATACTTAAATCCTTAATTTAATGCTGTTAAGAGATTTCAGTGGCTTTCCTGGTGGTTCAGACTGTAAAGAATCCACCTGTAATGCAGGAGACCTGGGTTCTATCCCTGGATCAGGAAGGGTATTCCCTTGGAGAAGGGAATGGCTACCCACTCCAGTATTCTTGCCTGGAGAATTCCGTGGACAGAGGAACTGGGAAGGCTACAATCCATGGGGTAGCAAAAAGCTGGACATGACTAAGCAACTAACACTTAAAGTGATTCCAGAATAGATGGGTTTATTTTCACTCCCACATGCCCAGTGTCCTAATCCTTATCAGTACTCAGTGTTATCCAACTTTTAAATTTTGCTTATCTAATGGGTAATAAGTTGTATCTCCTTTTGCATTTATATGCCTTTATCTGATTACTAGCAAGATTATTAATTTCTCGATACAAGTTTAGATAGTCAGTTCTACCCTTTGTGGATTTCTTATTAACAAATTATTTGTCAGATTTTGTCTTGTTCCCCTGTGATTTGCAGGCATTCCTATCTAGGTATTGATCCCTTGATATAATTAGGCTTTGAAAATATCATACTGTCATGTCAGACATCTGCTAACTTCATCTATAATGTCCTTAATTTAGCGTAGATATTTAAGGTTGTCAAATTAATTTTTCCCATACAGTTTGTACTTTGGGGTTCTATTAAGAAATACTTTGCACCCCAGTACCTCAAAGACATTATCCTGAGTTTTTACTTGCATGCTTTTTTCCCATAGAGGGAACAAATTTTCCTCTGGAACCCCTTTTTTCAACTGATATGTGATTCCACCTGTTTTTAGTCAGGGTTTTGGCAAGGAACTACAAGGCAGATTCAAATGACATTCTGAATATCATCAAATGAAGAACATGTTTATTTAAGAGTGATTGGAATTATGTGAGTCAACAAGATCCTCAAGATCTGGCTACTGTTGGCTACTGTTGGAACTTGTCACCCCTCATACATTAACGACAAATGACGAAGAGTGTTGTCGGAGCCTGGATGATCTGGAGCTGTGGATGATGGGCTATGGGCAGGAGCTGTAGTTGTAGGGGGATGAGCCCCCTGATGCGTGGCAACAAAACAGGAAGGGAGCAAGGAAAGAGATGCTTTGGCCTCTTTCTCTTCTCATCCTTCAGTCTCCCATGACTCTCATAGGCCAGAAGGGGAAGGACCCCAGGTGACTGACTTGGTAGAGAGCAGCTCTGCAAGCTGGAGAATAAAGGAAAGAAGGAGAGAATGGATCTGAGGGGACAAATGGAGAAAGACCTACATACACCACTTGCATCAAATACCGCATTTACTTTTCTCATCTCTCTAGTCTGTTCCATGTGGATTTGTCTTTTTGCACCAATACCACCCTGTGTCTTTTTACAATGGCTTTATTATATATGCTAATGTCTAGTACAGTGAATTTAGAAACATCTCTCTTTACTGTTTTATGATTATCTTTGTTATTAGTGAATGTTAATTCTTCCACATTATTTTGAGGTTAAGCTACCCTATTGCTCCTACCCTTCTGCTACCATTGTATTAGAATTTTATGGTCTGTAGACTAATATGATGGCAACTTTTATCTTTAATTTTATTTTATTTTTAAACTTTACATAATTGTATTAGTTTTGCCAAATATCAAAATGAATCCGCCACAGGTATACATGTGTTCCCCATCCTGAACCCTCCTCCCTCCCCATACCATCCCTCTGGGTCGTCCCAGTGCACTAGCCCCAAGCATCCAGTATCGTGCATCGAACCTGGACTGGCAACTCGTTTCTTACATGATATTTTACATGTTTCAATGCCATTCTCCCAAATCTTCCCACCCTCTCCCTCTCCCACAGAGTCCCTAAGACTGTTCTATAAAGTGTTAATATTTTCCTCCTCCCTGAACATGATATTGTTATCCAGGTTTTTAGGTTTAGAAAAATATTCTTAAAATTCCTAAGCAATCTCACACATTATTTAACTTAAGCTAGAGAAAAGTACTATTCTTGAAAATTTGTATTTCTCTATTTTCTTATTACTTTCCATGTAAATTATTTCATCCACGTTTGTTCATTTTTCTCCTTCCTTTCTCATACTTGTGCTACTCTGACAGCTTCACTTTCTGATCATGTTAGATAAAAACATTTAATTATTTAGATTTATTTATTTATTTTTTGAATTGTATACTAGTTATATTTTTAATATTTTGAGGGACCTCCACACTGTTTTCCAAAGCGGCTCTACCAATTTACATTCCCAACAACAGTGTACAAGGGTTCCCTTTTCTCCAAGTCCTCCCCAACACTTATTTGTTGTCTTTTTGACAAGAATCATTCTGACAGGTATGAGGTGATATCTCATTGTGGTTTTATTTTACATTTTCCTGATCAGTAATGTTGAACATTTTCACGTGCCTACTGGCCATCTGTATGTCTTTGGGAAAATGTCTATTCAGGTCCTCTGCCCATTTTTAAAATCAAGTTGTTTTAATTTTTTACACTGAGTTGTATGAGTTCTTTCTATACTTTGGATATTAACCCCTTATGAGACATATAATTTGCAAATATCTTCTCTCATTCAGTAGGGTGCCTTTTTATTTTGTTGATGAATTTTCTCACTGTTTAAAAGATTTTAAGTGCTGTTTATTTATGTTTTTCTTTCCCTTGCCAGAGGAGACAGATAAAAAAACAAAAAAATTACTAAGACTGTGCCAGAGTGTAAAAGAGAAATATTGCAAAGATTTTTTTTCCTCATTAAAAATAATGTTTTTGGAGATTTTTAAAGCTAGCCTTTATCAAGGAAGATTCTTTCTATTTCCATTTTCAAAGATTATAGTCAGAATATTCCCTTATATAATATTCTTTAGACCTCATAGTGTTATTTCTCCTTCATACTGCTGCTAAGTCACATCAGTCGTGTCTGACTCTGTGTGACCCCATAGATGGCAGCCCACCAGGCTCCCCTGTCCCTGGGATTCTCCAGGCAAGAACACTGGAGTGGGTTGCCATTTCCTTCTCCAGTGCATGAAAGTGAAAAGTGAAAGTGAAGTCACTGAGTCATGTCCGACTCTTCGCGACCCCATGGACTGCAGCCTACCAGGCTCCTCCATCCATGGGATTTTCCAGGCAAGAGTACTGGAGTGGGTCGCCAGTGCCTTCTCCTTCATAGATAGTTTAAATTGATCCAGATGACATGTTACATAATAAACATTGTTTCATGCTTTACTTTCAAGGGGAGGCAAGTCAAGTTGAAACCTGTGCTTGCTTGAGAATTGTTGCATCCTAATGGTAAAAATGAGTTTGAACAAGCAGCCGTACACATTGGGTGAGACCGCCACTTTCGCACTTCTTTTGTGAGGGGAATATACATTTTAGGCTGGAAAACTAAGCTGTTGCACACAGGCATCCACTGGGGTTCTTACAGAAAGCCCTGTGGGTTGCCATGTGACCACAGCACATCTGCTTGCGGTTTCTGTGACAGCAGGAGCCCAGCTGATCCAGGTAGAGATCGGCAGGCATTTGGGTGAGGTCCTTTCTGAAGAGCCTGGAGTCTTTCTTAGATCTGTCTTTTATTTTGGGGAACAAGTAAATGAGAAAATTTGAGATGCTTCTCTTTGGTTTATTTCCTTCATTACTCCTTTGCCTGACTATATAAGCTGCATAGGAAGCTACCCAGTATTTTTGATTTTAGGTCCTTTTTATTCTGTCTGGGTTTTGTTTTGATGTTTATTTGTCTTTGTTTTTGTTTTTGCTCCTTTTTCACTTCTTTTCTTCAGAGTAATTTGCTTTAGAGGTTAAGAAAAGTTGTATGTCCAGTAGGTCTCTATTATTTTAAAGAGTAGACTTATTTCAACTTCCATTAGAAATGAGCTTAGAAATAACTCTATGTATACTGAGTACCAACAAGTATGTGCTACTCATTCCTTTGGATTGATGATAATAATAAAAAAACATAGATCTGTTCAAGGTATCTCTAAAATAGACTAAACTAATTGTTCCATTTCTAGATAGAGTAGAAGCCAAAATTGTGCCTTAAGTAACTAAGTCTCTGAAAATTAAAAAAAAGTTGTAATGAGGTGATTCACTTTATATGTACATATTTGCATATATATTAATATGCTTCATGTCTTTTTATAAATCATAAATATAAATCTCCCACACACATAAGATATAATTTCAGTGATTCTTAGCCTGCATGTGTGTTTAAGAGTGGGTGAGATACATTCGAAGTATCTGGAAGGAAAGTAGGTCTTTAAGCAATTTTGGTAAGCTGGCTCACCAGTCTTGAAATGCTTGCCTTTGGTCTTTCATTTTAAGAAAACTTTAAAGATAAATATTTAATTTGTATAAATATTATTTATAATATATTTGCATTATACAGAATAACAGTAAACTGAACAACCATGTAACTGCAATCCATTTAAGTAAAAAGACATGTTTCATCATTAAATGAGGTAAAAAAAGACCCAAGTTAGTTTCCAAGAGACAGCTTCCTAAAGTTAAGGACCAGGCTTCTATTTTACTTTCTGCTCCATCTTCAGCCTGTGGCTTTCACCTCAAGGTCCAGGTTCTATCTTAGGTATAGCCAAAGGATGGGCTTCAGTCTGGCTGTAAAGAGGAAGGGAAGGTTTCTCTTCTGAATTTAGGGATTAAAGTAAGTTCTTTATAGTTCTATTTACATCACACTGACCAGAAATCAGTCCTATAGCTCACCTGGCTGCAAGGAATCTGAAAAGTGTAGTCTTTGAGTTGTCCAAGTTACTCAATGAACATTGGATAGTCTCTCTAAGTAAGGAAAGGTTTGTCTTTTTTAAAAGACAACAGGCACATGTATACCTGTGATGGATTCATTTTGATATTTGGCAAAACTAATACAATTATGTAAAGTTTAAAAATAAAATAAAATTAAAAAAAAAAGACAACAGGCAATTTGAATGGCAAGGATTAATTAATACATTTTAGATATTGAGCCTTTTGAGCTCTAGTTGTTGTAAATGTTTTATCAGGACTTGTCATTTTGCTTTCTTTATATCTTTTGATATAAACACACTTAAAGTTAATGAAGTTGAATTTAACATTTGCCATCATTTTATTCGGTCTGAGGAATTTGTTCATATCCCAATTACATGAAGAGTCTGTTGTTACCAAGTGGTCTAATATTTGCATAGATTTGGTTTTCACGTCCGTGTCTTTGATCTATGTGTGGTGTGAATGGAGATTCCAAGGCTCTGCTTCTCTGTGCATTGTCTCTTGTCTCAGCACCATTCACAGAACAGCAATTCTTTCTTCAGTTTGCAGTCCTAGTGTTATCCTGGATCAGGTTTCCACATGTTTGAGTATAATATTGGAAGAAGAAAAAAAAATCTTACTTCTTATTTCTTGTATCTGATTGAGCCAAGATTTTCTGCCAGGCAGTTAGCACACTTTTATAGCTGAGCTTTTTTCTGCAGGCCCTCTGGGAAGCTAATGGGGAGTCCAGCTCCCACCTCTCTGATGTGGCGTTTCCTTTGAATGTGGAAGTAGTGGATGGAGCCAGAAGGTCGTAGATCCAGGCAGACCCTGCCTGTAATAGAGGAATTATGAATGTTTTGCCAAAACTGGCCTGTTGCCCATAGTAGAAGGCACACGAGTGTTTCCATTAGGAAGTGAGGCAACATCAGAGGCAGCAGACTCCGAGTGAATGGCTTAAGCCAAGAGGCAGTTGAGGCCAAGTGAATCTGGGATGTGCGTAGCTGAGTTCTGTACACTGTTCACGCTCTTGTCTACCACAGCTGCCCTCCATAGTAGTCATCTAATGAAGGCATGAGCCACGGTAAAGGCACAGGGAAGAGGGAGGAAAAGACCTAATCTCAGTGGGTCTGACACCTGTGGTTTGCTAAGTTATTCAGTGGCACATCAGAGAAAATTCCCTCAAAAGGCAGGATTTCAAAATTGTCTCTGTTTATCATTTTCCTATGTTACCCACAATTGCTATTTCATTTTCCAGGTGTGATGGAGCCTGCATTTTCCTATGTAACTGGATACTCTGTAGCCATTCTCTTACAAATGGTAGTACTCCCCTCAGGTAGGGTTATCTACTTCTTTTTCATGGTAAGTTAGGTCTATAAGGGAAAATAATGAAGATAAAGGACACAGAAGGAAATGAGGAAGCTTCTCCATTGCTGTTCTCAGATTCTACCTTTTCTGTTCTAGTCTTGAGGATAAAAAATGAAATAAAAATGAAATAAAAATAAAAAATAAAAAAGTGTTAAAACAACTTATAAGACATTATTTTAATTTCTGTGTCTTCCTGAGCCCCAGCTCCATGCCACAGTGCTGCTATGATGTACCAACAAGGGACACTTCCCTGGCTGGCTGTCCAATGGTTAAGAATCTACACTTCCACTGCAGGGGCTGCAAGTCTGATTGCTGGTCAAGAAACTACGGTCCCACATGCCATGTGCTGTGGCCAAAAGAAAAACAAAACAAAATAAAACTAGCCATATGTTTAAAAAAATAGCGATGTGCTAAGGAGAAGAGACAGATACCTGTCCAACATCCACCTTTGGGAGCCTCAAATTCTCACTGGCAAATCATAATAAATAGATCCCTTATGTTTAAGAACAAACCATGGTCATTTATGTGGTAATATGAATTGTAAGTTTAGTAGGACCTCAGATAAAGAAGTTGGTATGAACTGGAGCTGTTCACAAATTTTCTTAGAACAATAGGCCTTAAGTCTGATAAATCAGATACCTTATAGTGAAAAGGATAAACATTGGTGGCAGAGAAATGAACGAATCTGGTATACTTGAAAGGAGGGAAAAGTAAGATTATAGGAAGAGCTGTGTGATAGCTTCATAGCAAATTATCTCCAAGATTAGTGATTTGGAGTAACCATTTTATTATATCTCATATCTTGTTGGTCAGGAATTCAAGTCAGTGCTCAGCTGGGTGAATCCTCTGTTCCATGTGATAGACTGAGGTCTCTTTGTATATTCAGCTTGTGGGCAGAGTGGTGCAAAGAGCTCAAGGCGGCTTCATTTATATGTCTAGCATTTTGGCAGAGTAGGCTGGAAGGCTGGGGTCCCTTGGCACTGTCAACTGGCATGTTAACACATGGCCTTTCTGTTATGATGGTTTCAGGGTCATCAGACTTTGTATATGGCTACTGATGGCTTCCAGAAAGAATGAAAAAAAAAAAAAAAAAAAAAAAGGAATGAGACTTGCTCATTTCTAAGACAGACCCAGGAATGATTACAAGTAGTCTTCCGCCATATTCTATTGAGCAAAACAGTATCAGAGGACAGTTTTAAAAGGAGGGGAAACGGGCACTTTCTGTTCATGGATGGAGCATCAGAAAATTTGTGGCCATCTTTAATGCACCAAAAACTGATATTGAAAAAAGAAGCTGGTGTATTTGATAAGCAAAGGCTGTTATTCAGCCATAGTGGTCCACATCCCTCCTCCCAATGGTGTGAGCTATTCACATTCCTTTATTAAATATTTATGGAGTACCTCCCATCTTCAGGCAATGTTTTATGCCCTGGGGATAATACAGAGCATTTTTTAAAAGACAGAGACTCTGTTGTTGTACAGCTTACATATTAGTTGGTTATAAGAGAAAATAAAGATAGGAATTTAAAATATCAGTAATAATAAGTTCTATGAAGATATGACTAGGGGAAATGTTAAGTGGGTGGTGATAAAATTTTTCCCTAAGAAGTTGACATTGAAGCTGGGACCTGAGAAGGAAGAAGGGAGCAGGGATGGGAGAGTGTGAAAGAAGAGCACTGCTGTCAGGGGGAAGGTGTCTTTGAGAGCAAAGTTGAAAAATCAGAAAGGACTTGGCATCAAGAGCTAGGAATTAGGCCAATGTGTCCAGAGCAGACCTAGGTAAAGCTTTCTCCTGTGGCCTTCAGAATAAACCCTTGACCTCCGACTTCCTCCACAGAGCAGTTCACTGTGAGCAGCTCCAGGAGCCACCAGGTGGCCTGGGGGGTGGCCATGCTGAGCTCAGCTGCCAGCTGTCCCCACCACAGAGTGCAGAGCACATGCAGGTGGGCTGGTTTCAGGAGTACTATTCCCAGCTGGTTTACCTGTACAAGGACAGGGAAGAAGTCTCTGGAAAAAGCACTTACAACTATGTGAATCGCACAGTACTCCTGAAGGACACCCTAGGAGAAGGCAGAGTCACCCTCAGGATCCATAATGTCAGTGTTCTCGATGGGGGACAGTACCACTCTTTCTTTAAAGATGGTGACACCTCTGAAGAGGCCATCATGGATCTGAGGGTAGCAGGTTAGGACAAAAAAAGTAATCTCCATGTTTCCTTGGTAACACTACCCTGAACCACTTCCGGAGATAGTTTGCTTATTTATATATGTGCATAATGTACGTATACATACATATGTGTATGTCCTTGCAAACATATAGACATACAAGTATTTATCCTTATATAAATATTTATATATCCATAACTTCTTTCCAAATGCTAATACAGTATATACTTGTCTTGCAACTTGTTTTTTTAACCTAATAGTGTAAACTGAAGTCATATCAGTGTATTGATTTTTTTTCCTAGCCCTTTCATGGTTGCAAAGTTTTCCATTGTGTGGACGATTCAGAATTATTTTACCCATATCCTGTTAAAGGACATATAGGTTGCTTTCAACCTTTTGATAAGCAAGCAATACTCTATTTAATTATTTAAATAAATTACTACATATGTAATTTCACACATGTCCAAGTGTATGTCTGTGTTTAAAACTTTAGCATCAGTTTGTCAAATCACACATATACTCATACAAACACGTGGACACACACTCACTCATATTGTTTGGGCTTTTAATTCAGTTCAGTTCAGTTCAGTCACTCAGTTGTGTACAACTCTTTGCAACCCCATGGACTGCAGCATGCCAGGCTTCCCTGTCCATAACCAGATCCCAGAGCTTACTCAAATTCATGTCCATTGAGTCTGTGATGCCATCCAACCATCTCATCCTCTGTCATCCCCTTTTCCTCCTGCCTCAATCTTTCCCAGCATCAGGGTCTTTTCCATGGCGTCAGTTCTTCCCATTAAGTGGCCAAAGTATTGGAGTTTCAGCTTCAGCATTAGTCCTTCCAATGAATATTCAGGACTGATTTCCTTTAGGATTGACTGGTTTGGTTCCCTTGCAATCCAAGGGACTCTCAAGAGTCTTCTCCAACACCACAGTTCAAAAGCATCAATTCTTTGGCACTCAGCTTTCTTTATGGTCCAATTCTCACAGCCATAGATGACTACTGGAAAAACCATAGCTTTGACTAGACAGACTTTTGTCAGCAAAGTAATGCCTCTGCTTTTTAATATGCTGTCTAGGTTGGTCATAGCTTTTCTTTCAAGGAGCAAGTGTCTTTTAATTTCATGGCTGTAGTCACCATCTGCAGTGATTTTGGAGCCCAAGAAAATAAAGTCTGTGACTGTTTCCATTATTTCCCCATTTATTTGCCATGAAGTGATAGGACCAGATGCCATGATCTTAGTTTTCTGAATGTTGAGTTTTAAGCCAGCTTTTTCACTCTTCTCTTTCACTTCCACCAAGAGGCTCTTCAGTTCCTCTTTGCTTTCTGCCATAAGGGTGATGTCATCTGCATATCTGAGGTTATTGATATTTCACTCAGCAATCTTGATTCCACCTTGTGCTTCATCCAGCCCAGTATTTCGCATGATGTACTCTGTATATAAGTTAAATAAGCAGGGTTATTTAATATATATAGCCTCAACATACTCTTTTCCCGGTTTGGAACCAGTCTGTTGTTCCATGTCTGGTTCTAATTGTTGCTTCTTGACTTGCATCCATGTTTTTCAGGAGTCAGGCAAGGTGGTCTGGTATTCCCATCTCTAAGAATTTTCAACAGTTTGTTGTGATTTACGCAGTCAAAGGCTTTGGCCTTGACTCAATAAAGCAGTAGTATTACTCAATCAATAAAGCAGAAGTAGATGTTTTTCTGGAATTCTCTTGCTTTTTCTATGGTCCAATGAATGTTGGAAATTTCATCACTGGTTCCTCTGCCTTTTCTAAATCCAATTTGGATGTCTGGAAGTTCACAGTTCACATACTATTGAAGCCTGGCTTGGAGAATCTTGAGCATTACTTTGCTAGCGTGTGAAATGAATGCAATCGTGCAGTAGTTTGAGCGTTCTTTGGCATTGCCCTTCTTTAGGATTGGAATGAAAACTGACCTTTTCCAGTCCTGTGGCCACTGCTGAGTTTTCCAAATTTGCTGGCATATTGAGTGCAGCACTTTCACAGCATCAACTTTTAGAATTTGAAAGAGCTCAACTGGAATTCCATCACCTCCACTAACTTTGTTCATGGTGATGCTAAGGCCCACTTGACTTTACATTCCAGGATGTCTGGCTCTAGGTGAGTGATCATACCATTGTGGTTATCTGGGTCATTAAGATATTTTTTGTATAGTTATGTGTATTCTTGCCACTTCTTCTTAATATCTTCTGCTTATGCTAGGTCCATACCATTTCTTTACTTTATTGTGCCCATCTTTAGATCAAATCTTCCCTTGGTATCTCTAATTTTCTTGAAGAGATCTCTAGTCTTTCCCTTTCTATTGTTTTCCTCTATTTCTTTGCACTGATCATTTAAGAAGGCTTTCTCTCCTTCCTATCCTTTGGAACTTTGTATTCACATGGATATATCTTTCCTTTTCTCCTTTGCCTTTAGCTTCTCTTTTTTTTCTCAGCTATTTGTAAGGTCTCCTCAGAAAATCATTTTGCCTTTTTGCCTTTCTTCTTCTGGGGTGTGGTTTTGATCACTGCCTCCTGTACAGTGTCACAAACCTCCATCCATAGTTCTCGTCACTCTCTCTATCAGATCTAGTCCCTTGAATCTATTTCTCACTTCCACTGTATAATCGTAAGGGATTTGATTTAGGTCATACCTGAATGGTCTAGTTGTTTTCCCCACTTTCTTCAATTTAAGTCTGAATTTGGCAATGAGGCGTTCATGATCTGAGCCACAGTCAGTTCCTGGTCTTGTTTTTGCTGACTGTATAGAACTTCTCCATCTTTGGCTGCAAAGAATAAATCAATCTGATTTTGGTATTGACTATCTGGTGAAGTCCATGTATAGAGTCGTCTCTTGTGTTGTTGGAAGAAGGCGTTTGCTATGACCAGTGCATTCTCTCACCAAAACTCTGTTAGCCTTTGCCTTGCTTCATTCTGTACTCCAAGGCCAAATTTGCCTGTTACTCCAGGTATCTCTTGACTTCCTACTTTTGCATTCCAGTCCTATATGATGAAAAGGGCTTTTACTTAGACTTCATTAAATTGACAGAGAAATTTAGAGAGAACTGATATTTCTTTCTGCACCTGGTACAGTTTATTCTCCTGCATCGGTATGAACTCAGGATCCTAATCAATAGCATCACTTTCTATGTTGAAATTTCTGTGTTGATAGGTGCCAAACTCCTTTAATGAAGGGTCTCTTCTACTTTTAGGGAACTCCAAGTGGCTCATTATTTTCAAATTGCCTCTAGGTGATCAGAAAAGGTCTCCAGGGGAAAGGCCAATAACTGTCTGGTATCTATATGGGTATGGAGTGGGGTTGATATACCAGGATCTTCACCCTCCTGGGCCTCTAGTTTCCAATCCTTTCTCTTTTACTCCCAGAAGTTCTCTTAAAAAAAAACCAAACACGGTCATGATTTACCTTCCTGACAAGCTATGACCAAAGGCAGAAATGGCTACACCCTCCCTGAATTCCAATCCATTACCTCTCCATGGACTGTAGTCTGCCAGGCTCTCTGTCCATGGGGATTTTCCAGGCAAGAATACTGGAGTGGGTTGCTATCCCTTCCTCCAGGGGATCTTCCCAAACCAGAGATTGAACCCTGGTCTCCTGCATTGCAGGTGGATTCTTTACCATTTGAGCAACGAGGAAAGCCCAAGAATACTGGAATGGATAGCCTATCCTTTCTCCAGGAGATCTTTCCTACCCAGGAATCAAACCAGAGTCTGCTGCATTGCAGGAGGATTCTTCACCAGCTGAGCTACCAGGGAAGCCCTATACCTCTCCAAGTCCTGTAATTTCTCTGTCTTGTTAGACATTCGAGAAAATCTTAGGGGATGAGTTTTTGTTATTTCATTCACCTTTGGGTTGTCTTCAGCAGAAAGATTGGTTCAAAATACTACATCATCATCACTACTCTAAAGACACCATTGATATTTTTTAAGTTGTATTTATTATTTGTATACTTGTCTACTCCCCCAAATAAATTGATTCCATTTCTGTGCTCAAAGAGTGATGCGAATTTCAAAATAACCACTATAGAGATGGGGATACCTAGTGGAATTTGGTTTTAGCTTTGGATTAAAAAAAATTTTTCATTTTGTATTGAGGTATGCTTTATATACAGTAGAGTGCACAAATCTTAAAGTACAGCTCAGTGAATTTTTACATATTGGGATACACATGAACTTGCCCTTCAGATGAAGATATTACCCAGATGGTTCCATCTTGCTCCTTTGTAGTCAATACCATTCTCTTCCGACTGAGGGAAACAGTCCTTTAACTTCTATCACCATAGATGAGTTTGCCTCTTCTAGAACTTGATATAAGTGAAAACATATGTTTAATATTTATGATTACCATTACCTGCTCATCATTATTCATTTATGTTGTGACTAGCAAAAGTTTGTTCTTCTGTATTTCTTTGTAATATTCTATGTTATGACTGAACATTTGGGTTACTTTCAGTTTGGGGCTATTAATGAATAACACTGCCATGAATATTCTTGAAAATCCTTTTAGATGGACATTAGTACTCATTTCTCTTACATTGTTAAGTAGGAGTGAAATTTCTGGGTCATAAGTATATGCTTAATGTTAGTAGATACTAATAATTTTCCACAGAGATTGGACCCATTTACCTCCCTGGAGCCAACCGTGTAGAAGACCTCTGCCATCCCCCTGTCCCTTGGTAATGCTGGTCCCAGTCCTGTGCATCGTAAACATGTTTACCCCAGACATTCTGTTGGGGGTAAAGTGGTATCTCATTGAGATCTTACTTCGCCTTTCTCTGAGAGCTGGTGATGTTGAGCATCTTTGCATGTATGTGTTGACCATCTGAATATATATATATGCCGGAGTCCAGCTCCAGCAGCCAGGGATTCAACCTGAAGTGGTGAGTGGTGTTGGCGAGAAACTGAGGCAGCCCCTCAGTTTTCTTGGACTGCCTGTTTATTTCAAGCTTATGATTCTCTTTTATACTTTTACAAAAGCATTAGGTCAGAGGTTTGATATTTTTAGTTCCCACTGACCCAGATTTGTTGTCTCCATAAATCATTGTTGCCCCTCAAAAGGAGTTTTTGCCTCAGCGATTCTCTTATCTACTTTTTCTCATGTATCCTTGTGAATACACTGTAACTCATGCTAATGTCTGGGCTGCATACCACATTCCTCAGTTTATTTCTTATCTTTCTAAATCCTGTTTGCCCCTAGAATCCTAAGCTCACTATTTCTTAGAAAGGGCTTCTAGCTAATAATATCTCTAAAGTCCCTAATTTTTATAAGCTATAGTAGAATATGCTAACATTACAGCATCCCTTAAATTTTTAGCTTCTAACTATTTTAATTATTCCTAAGCCCTAAATTCAGCAAACTCCTTTGCCATAAACACTTTCCTCACAAATAGGCTTCAGATAGCAATCCCTCCCATGGTCTCAAGCTGTGGCCTGTGTGTTCACCCTGGAACACTTTTTTGTAAAAGTCCTTGAACAAATGTCAGTGTTAACTTTATGAATTATTCTCTGAGCAGAGCTGCAGAAGGCTTTGTGCCTTCTCATGCTCCTCTCAAAAACAATAAGCACCTTAATATTCCTTTTCAGTCAACTCAGCCGAGGAGAGGAAAAGACAAGTCAGAATTACAAGGCCTAACTCCTTCATCCCAGGACCATGCCTGCAGAATGAGGAGAGGGGTCTGGGGCCATGCCTCCATTTTGTCAGTAATGCCTAATGCAGTTCCCGACATATATACATACATATATATATATGTATGTGTGTATATATATATATATATATAAAATCAAATGCTTCAAATCTTTGCTAATTTTAACAACCAGGTTTGCTGTCTTATTGATTTATAGTATTTTAAAAATATATTTTAGACTCAGATTCTTTCTCAAATGTATCATGAACATCTTCTCCTAGTCTATAGCTTGCTTTTTCACCTTCTACCTGTTGTCTTTGGATAAACAGAAATTATTAACCACTGTAAAGTCTAATTTATGAATTATAAACGTAATGATAATCTTTTCTTCTATGGTTCATACCTTTAATGTCCTGCTATCCTGGATTTGGATTGGAGTATTCAGTTCAGTTCAGTTGCTCAGTTGTGTCTGACTCTTTGTGACCCCATGAATTGCAGCACGCCAGGCCTCCCTGTCCATCACCAACTCCCGGAGTCTACCCAAACCCATGTCCATTGAGTCGGTGATGCCATCCAACCATCTCATCTTCTGTTGTCCCCTTCTCCTCCTGCCCTCAATCTTTCCCAGCATCAGGGTCTTTTCAAATGAGTCAGCTCTTCTCATCAGGTGGCCAAAGTATTGAAGTTTCAGCTTCAACATCAGTCCTTCCAATGAACACCCAGGACTGATCTCCTTTAGGATGGACTGGTTGAATCTCCTTGCAGTCCAAGGGACTCTCAATAATCTTCTCCAACACCACAGTTCAAAAGCATCAATTCTTCAGCACTCAGCTCTCTTTATAGTTCAACTCTCACATCCATACATGACCACTGGAAAAACCATCGCCTTGACTAGATGGACCTTTGTTGGCAAAGTAATGTTTCTGCTTTTCAATATGCTGTCTAGGTTGGTCATAACTTTCCTTCCAAGGAGTAAGCATCTTTTAATTTCCTGGCTTCAGTGATTTTGCAATGATCTGCAATGATTTTGGAGCCCCCCAAAATAAAGTCAGCCAATGTTTCCACTGTTTCCCCATCTATTTGCCATGAAGTGATGGGACTGGATGCCATGATCTTCGTTTTCTGAATGTTGAGCTTTAAGCCATCAAGAGGCTCTTTAGTTCTTCTTTACTTTCTGCCATAAGGGTGGTGTCATTTGCATATCTGAGGTTATTGATATACTCCCAGATTGGAGTACTACCTTGCCCTAATCTGCCCATCTATATTAAACTTACGCATATAGCGGACCACAGAGAATCAGAGGAAACATTTATGTTTCAGCTTTTGAGTCTACAACAATAATTATAATGGCATTTCTGTCTTCTCCTTCAGCTCTAGGCTTGGATATACAGATTAATGTTCAAATTCCTGATGCAAAAGGGCTCATGCTGGAATGTAACTCGGGAGGGTGGTTCCTATCACCCCAGATGGAGTGGAGAGACAGCAGGGGAAACATAATTCCACACTCATCAAAGTCCTCCTCAGTGGATGGAGCTGGATTATTGCACCTGAAGATGAGTGTTCTTCTCAAAAACAGAACCCACAGTCCTGTCACTTGCTGCGTTTGTAATCCAGTCACTAGTCAAGAGAAAAGGGCAGGTGTTATCCTACCAGGTGAGTGCTTGTGGCTTGGCTCTATCAAGGAGAAACTGTTTTCATCTATGTGACAGATGAAAGATAAAGCTGACTGAAATAAATAAACGTGAAATTGCTTTATAAACTACAAATTGCTCTAGACATGTAATATTTAAACCTTATTAAGTTCCCAGGAGCAGGGAAAACATAGGATGTGAAAGGGGATATTTCTTTAAATGGAAATAATTACATTAATTAGATAAAGAGCCCTTACTCTGTTTAGCATGTTAAGGTTTCAAAAATTATATGTCATTCAAATGCTAGATCCACTATTCTCTAGCTTTGTGAACTTTGTTCTTTGAGTGCAATATTCACTCTTTCTAGATTTCTAGATCCACTTAACCTTTAAGACCATTCATTTTTCTCATTTGGAAATGATAGCATAGATAGATGGCATTTTGAATTTGAAATAAAACATTGCAAATGAAATGGCTTTACAAGACATAAAGCAAAATGCAGAACTAAGAGTGACTTAACAATTACGGATGCCACAAGTGGTCTTTATTACCACCTTATGCATAGATATACAGAACAGTTAGTAAATATCCAGCAACCAGGAAGTGACAAATCCAAGATTTGGGCCCAGTTCACACGGTGAGTACCTACAATCTGAGCAAGGCTGTTTTTTTTTTCTGACAAAGGGTAAGTGTGACCAGGGAAGTCAGAGGTGAACACAATAAACTGTGTCCTTTGTTCTTCGGCCAGTGACCAGGTATAGTCCCCAAAGAAGTCAAGGTGGATGGAAATGACAGGAGGCGAGAAAAGGCCCATTTAGTTAGAACAACAGTTCAACTGTTACACAGGAAGATTACTATCCCCAGCAGTAGTTCAAACACAACAGAAATAGCCAAATAATTTACGAGGCTCTCGGTACTCCTTGAGATACTCAGATACCTGGGCTCTTCCTACCTTACTGCTCTGCAACCTCAAGGGTTCTAGTCCTCCTTGCATGGTTAGGTCTGATTTTCATCATTACAACTTTATCCCAAGTCTTGGGGATGTAGAAAGGGAAGAAGCAGAAAAAAAGCAATTTTCTTTCACATTTGGAAGTTGCGTAATCACTCCAGTTCTATCCCATTGACTTAATATTAATTGCCACAGCTAACTGCCAAAGAGACTGACGTATAATCTTTCACTTGGTGACCACATGCCACTGTAGTAGTTAGAATTGGGGTTTCTGTCCACGGCGTTGCAAAAGAGTCAGACACAACTTAGCAATTAAACCACAACTACAGGTCACTGGCAATTGATAGTAATGATGGGCAAATGCTGGCATTACACTTTTCTGCACTTTGGGGAGTATGAGGACTTCCTTGATTTATTTCCACTGAGAAATTCGTAGCTTTACAAAATATTTTGAGAAGGATATTGGGTTTTCTTTCCTAGGGGAAGTTTTATCATGTCAGTCCTAAACTAGAGAGAATTTAAACTCTGAATGTTAGGTAACTCAGTTTTATTTCTAGAATTTCAGAGATTTTGTATTTTTTAAAACTTTCTAAAATTCATTGAGGCACGTCCTGATCCAGTTCCATGGCCATTGGCAGCCCCAAATGTTACACGTATTGTGGTGCCCAGGTCCCTGTCCTGTAATTTGGTTCATTTCATGGATTTGTCCCCTAGAATTAAAAGGAAAAAAGTAGGAAGTTATTCCCCCATCCAATCCAAGCCTGTCCCATCCTTGGCCCCCAAATTCCCTGATTTTAGTCTATCCCCCAGTCCAGCTTCATTGGACAGTAGCCTTCATCTGAGCCCGGTACATAGTGCAGAGTGTAATGGGGGCCTTGAGAGTGGGTCCTGCTTCCTTAGCAGCAGTCGTCTATGCCCAGGGGAGCCTTGTGATACCACTGCCCTGCTTATCACGTCTTTCTCTGTCTTTCAGATATCCTGTTCAAATCAAAGTGTGCGGGGATGTTATGTGAGAACTTATACCTCCTGATATACCTGATCATTTTACTTGTTGTTTCATGTATTTTACTCGGGACAGGTAAAAAGCTCTGAAGTCACCCCATTATTTACCTGGTATCAAATGCCTAGGGAAGGCTCATACAAAACTGTAAGCCCACACCTCAGTGTATCCCACTCCTCTTTGTCAAAGAAGGTCTCAGTGTCTTGAGTTACATCAGGTTAGGCTGCCAGCTTCTCTCCTCGTGATTCTCCAGCACTGCTGCTGCTAGAGGGTCTATCACTGCCAAGACCTCCTGGTCCTTTCGGATACTGTTGCCCATCACTTGGGCCATTTTCTGAAATCTTAATGATAATAATCTGTCCTTTCCCATAGACAGCCATGGATCTTTAAACTTATCACTAGAATGGTTCAGAATACTTTACCTGATAACAAGAATAAAAGGAAAACATATGGACTAATGCCCAGATTTCTGGCCCTTCTCAGTTTGCTCTCAACGCCACTTTTTCTCTTCCTATCAATTAACCTGAACATGCACTCTTTTTCCCCATTAGAAGTAGGAAACAGGCTTAATTTAAGCGAACTGAAAACAGAGGGCAGTTGAAGTTATCAGATATGTTGGAGAATGACTTTGGCCTTAGGAACTTCAGACCATGCAAGATGAGTAACAGAAGTGACTGCTTATGACATCAAATACTTTAGACTTTCTGAGAGAAAGAGGCCGTCATACATTCTAGGCTTTTCTGAAAGGAGGAAGAGATGGATCAGGAGACTTTGGGAGATTACCTGATATACGGTGAAAAAATGACAGAAACACAATTCACAAGACAGGTTCCTTTTGAGAGCTGTCATGAAAATGAGACTTACCTATGATTCAGGAAACATAAGGCTAAAAAAGAACATAGGATTCAACTTGTCCAGCCTTCTACCCAATTCATAAATCCCTCTATAACCTTGAATGAGTATTTATCATATGTCAACTGATGAGACAAACAATAAGTAGTAAACCACTTACTAACTTACCCAAACATTCCTACAAGTTAGGCTGTATTTATTATCATCATTCTTTAGATGAAGAAATTAAGGAGCAGAGTTTTTAAGCGACTTGGTCAGGCTCAAACAACCTATAAATACAGAGGCAAAATTGGAACCCAGATATTTCAAACGTCAAACACTTTGCTCCAGCCACTATGCTCTTCTTCATGTTGATGCTGTGTCTTATTAAGACTATGCTTTGCTTATTTTACAATGATGGGGAGGTCACTGGCTTATTAAAAAATTGACTTATTTATTTAGCATATTTATATTAAACCTCTCCTAGATACTAGGTACTGTTCTAGATATTGACAATAAAGTACAAGAAAAAGCCAAAAAGTCTTTGCCCTTGTAGAATTTACTTCTAGGATGACATGAGAAAACTCTTCCTTTGGAACTTTCTTGTTGGTAATTTCTGCTATTTGTGGTTTAAAAAACAAAACAAAGAACTAAGACAAAAATAAAAGCAAACACTTTCTGGGCCTTCTCTATTCTAAGCCAAGCATTCATAGTTATTTGTTCCTTGCATAGTATATTTCAGGATTACCCAATAATCTTGTCATTTTCCTCTAGAAATGTTAAGAATCAATAAATGAATCTTTTTCATCTTGCTTGCTGTAGGAACTCATGGCTTAATAAGAAGAGTTGTCTAGTCTTGAAATGATCTTTCTTACATTGTAATAAGCTTCTTAGTATATAAATATTCAAGAAAAGATTAAATAGCTAAATGACAGAGATGCTGTGGGGGAGAGGCTTTCATTTTACCTTAAGGCTCTTACATCTGTTAAATTCTTGGCTTCCAAGGTACTTTTGTCCTGTTAGCTAATTCACAGTTTCTGCAAACTACCACTTTGTTGGTTCTATAAACTTTAGACCCTTAAGCATTTACAAGGTAATAGTGACCAGGCCCCTCCTCTTTCTAGTTCTTTTTCCGAGGCTGATCATGTGCTGCATTGTGCAGAGGGAGGTAATTCTTCCTAACCCTTCTCTATCTTCAGTGTAAATGCCTGTAATCCCAAACTTCAGCCCAACTCCTAATTTTTATGCCTGAGCTCTGACATAGGTTAAACACACGTGAATAGAAATAGCAATGAGAACTTTCCAAAGCTTCCTGTAACCAGAATGTTTGTTGTTATTCCAATGTATCCCCAAAGACCTATGTTCCTAACTCTCTTTCTTGTTTTTTTTTTCAGTTTCACAGAATAGATGGTTTGTTCTCTTTTCATTCTGTATCCCTTTCATGATACATGCTGGCATCTCACCTGTCTACTTGAAATTCAAGATTGGAGGTAAATGGGACTATGAAAATGGATCTCTCTTGCCTGGTACCCTTGTGATTAGTAGTATTTAAATAAAGCTGGGTGATCTTTGTAGCATCAACAGAATAAGGAGTTGGGGTTTAGGTGACTTGCCAGAGGCTTTAGATTCTGCTCCCTGAACTGATTGAGGCCCAGAGTTTTAGGCTGTATAAATAGCTGTATCTCTGCCTCCACTTATGATCATATTTGCTTGTGCTCCAAGGGAAAGTATATATTCCTTCAGGCCTTATAGCCATTTCATCCAAATTTATCAAATCCAGGCACTTATTTAAAAAACCCAATTATTATTTCTTTGAAGTGTCACTGATATACAGTATTGTGTTAGCTTCAGGTATATAGCTAAGTAATTAGCTTCAGTTCAGTTCAGTTCAGTCGCTCAGTCATGTCCGACCCCATGAACTCCATGAACTGCAGCACTATGCAAAGTTGTGTCTTTGTGACCCCATGAACTGCAGCACTCCAGGCCTCCCTGTCCATCACCAACTCCCGGAGTCCACCCAAACCCATGTCCATTGAGTCGGTGATGCCATCCAACCATCTCATCTTCTGTTGTTCCCTTCTCCTCCTGCCCCCAATCTTTCCCAGCATCAGGGTTGTAATTAGCTTATATATATATATATATATATATATATATACATTTCAAAATTATTTTTCATTGTAGGTTATTATAAGATATTGAGTATTTTAATAACTCCCTGTGGTGTAGACTAAATCCATGTTGATTATTTATTTTACGTATAGTAGTTTGTATCTGTTAATCCCATACACCTAAGTTATCCCTTTCCTGCCTCCTTTTTACCCTTTGGTAACCACATTTGTTCTCTATGTCTTTGTTTCTATTTTATATATAGATTCATTTGTATTTTTTTAGGTTCTACATATATCACATAGTATTTGTCTTTGTCTGATTTCACTTTATATGATATTCTGTAGGTCTATCCATATTGCTGCAAGTGACAATATTTAATTCTTTTTTATGGCTGAGTAATTTTCCTGTGTGTGTGTGTGTGTGTGTGTGTGTGTGTATCTCACATCTTAAACCAATCATCTGTGGAGGGGCACTTGGACAAAACCCAATTATTTTTTTTTAATTTCTTTTATTGAACTATAGGTTATTTACAGTGTTGTTACTTTTTGCTGTAAAGTGATTCAGTTACATGTTTATATATATCTTTCTGTTGTAAAACCCAATTATTGATGTTACCTATAGATTGACTCCAAGTCATGATTCATAAGAACTTTTGGGTTAGAGATTGTCTTTGAAAAATTAATGAAAAAATTAAAATGTAAAATTTTGCTTATTTTTATTATATATTCAGTTTTAAGACTGTTGAAAGCTATCTCTTAACCCTCTTTACTATATATTTAGGTGTCATTTAGAAGTGCAATTATACTATGCCATATGCCGTGTGATGCTAACATCTGAGAATTTAGCAAAACTTTTCATTAGTTTGCAATCACTGGGAAATATTTACATAGAACAATGACTGTCGAAGTAAACAAAAGAATCCTTTTATTATTTGCTAGGGCATTTTCCAATCTATTACATATTTCTTAATTGCCCACAAATTAAGGACATTTTCATCTCCAGTTTGCATCTCCAGTTATAAATCATTTGCATCTCCAGTTATATATAAACTATTTGCATGTCCAGGTATATATAAACCATTTGCACCTCCGTTTACAAACCCAAGTCTCAAATCCTTACAAAGATGAACACAAAGGCCAACCCTATGAAGTCAATTAGAAAGTAGTAAAAGTATGTAAGACTGTACAAGATAAAATTCTAACAGTATGGGAGGTCTGAGTACCCTAAACCAACGTCAGACTACAGTACACATGCTGCAATACCTGTCTATGTATCTACCTATTTATCTAACCTTCTGCTGCTGCTGCTGCTAGGTCACTTCAGTTGTGTCCGACTCTAAGCGACCCCAGAGATGGCAGCCCACCAGGCTCCCCCGTCCCTGGGATTCTCCAGGCAAGAACACTGGAGTGGGTTGCCATTTCCTTCTCCAATGCATGAAAGTGAAAAGCGAAAGTGAAGTCGGTCAGTCACGTCCAACTCTCGTGTGACCCCATGGACTGCAGCCTCCATTATCTAACTTTCTAACAGCTACATATTTATCTATCATCTATCTAACATGTACCTACACACCATTGGTTTCAGATTAGCTATTGAGAAGCATTGCTAAAAGAACATTTTCAAACAGAAGGAAATATGAACATTAGGAATTATGGAAGAAAAAGAGAAATGGTGGGCTTCCTGTGTAGCTCAGCTGGTAAAGAATCCACCTGCAATGCAGGAGACCCTGGCTTGGGAAAATCCCATGGAGGAGAGCATGGCAACCCACTCCAATATTCTTGCCTGGAGGATCCCCATGGACAGCAGAGCCTGATGGGCTACAGTCCGTGGGGTCACAAAGAGTTGGCCACGACTGAGCGACTAAGCAGAGCACAAGAGAAATGGTAAATAGTTGGATAAACCTATTAAAATGTCCTTCTTCTCTTGAGTTCTTGAAAAACCATTGGCTATTTCTCTCCATGTTGTCCTACGAATTGACTCTGGACAAAGTACCATCACTGGAAGTGTATAACAAATGGCTTGGTCTTAGTCCACTGAGGCTACTATAACAAAATGCCACAGATCTGGTAGCTTATAAACAATAGAAATTAATTTCTTACAGTTCTGGAAGCTGAAATGTCCGAGATTAAAGTGCCAGGAAGATCATATTCTAGTGAGGGCCTTCTTCCTGTTTCATAGCTGGCACTTTCTCACTATGTCCTAACATGGCAGAAGGGACCCGAAGAACTCAGTGTGGTCTCCTTTATAATAACACTAATCCTATTCATGAGGGTTCCAATCTCATGACCTCCCAAAGGCTATACTTCCTAACACCATCACATTTGGTGTTAGGATTTTGACATATAAATTTTGATAGGGACACAAAAATTCAGACCATAGCAATGGAAGTAAGTAAAAAACAAACATACAAAAACAACCTTCAAAAATGTTTGATAGTAGAAAACAAAAATCAATATTGTCCCACTGGATTTTAATGTATCTAGATATAGATGTAATATATAAGACAACTACAACATAAAGTAGTGACAATTAAAGGGACCTAATTGTAGTGGTAAAATTGTGATTCCAAGTAGGTTGTAGAAAGTTGAATACGTATATTTTAATGTATATTTTAGTGCAATCATCAAAACAAACAAAAAAAACCCAAAACTGTGTAAAATGATAGAATTTCAAAACACAAAAGATAAATTAAAATACAATAATAAAAAGTTCAAAGTATCTCAAAAATTCAGTAAAGGGGAAACAGAAATAAGAAATGGGGAAAATATAGAAAGTAAATTTAAAAAATGATGAAAACTTAAATCCAAAATATCAATAATTGCATTGAATATAAATGATTTAATTTGTCAATTTTTCTTTACACTTCTTTAATTTGAAGCCATATTAAGTATACACATTTAAAATTGATAAATGTTACTGATGAAAGAGAATATTAATCATTACAGTGTAGGTAATAATGCTTTCTTGCCTTAGTATCTACTTTGTTAAATGTAGTATAGCTACACTGGTAAACTTTTGTTTGCCTTGTATATCTTTTTTTAAACCTCAATCTAATAAAAATCTTTGTTTAAATTTGTCTGTGTGCTCATGCTTTTATATTCTTCTTGCAAAAAATCATATAATTAAATTTTAATTTTTAAATCGATATTGATGATAATTGCCATTTAAATGGATCATGTATCCCTTTTGCTTATTGATGTTTCAAATCTCTAACAACATTTTGTGTTATTAACATTTTGTGACCTTCTTCTTTTATGTATGTTTCCATTCTTGCATTCACTTTTGTTGTATATTTTTTGTAATTACATTCTTATTTTTATAATTTCAAACAATTCCATCTGTTTGCACTTATAATTGGCATATAATTTATACAGCATTTCTATTATCTAAGTGATTCCCTTAGAAATTGTTAACATGTACACTTAACTTACCAAGTTCAAAGTGAATTAATACTTTAAACACCATTAGAAGATAAAATGACTTTAGAGTAATTCAATAGCATTTAGCCTTGTTGAGTTACATACTGTGGTTGTTGGGAATTTTAATGCTGTATATAGCTAAGCCTCAGAAGAGGTTATTATAACCATTGCTTTATATATCATTGTTTATTTAAGTTTATCTATATATTTACAGTTTTTTAAAAACATTTATTCTTTCTTGCATCTCAGACTTTACAAATACTAACATTCTGAGTGGCAACATTTACCTCAACTTTATTTCAATAGTTACAGAATTTTAGGTTGGAAGTTATTTTCTTCCAGTGCATTGAATATATTATGTCAGTATTTTGGCTTCTATTCTATTGAGAAATCTGCTGTCAGTTTGACTGTGACTCTTGAAAGTGAACTTTATCCTCTGGCTGATTAAAGAAATTTTACTTGGCTCTGTGTGTGTGTGTGTGCACGCGTGTGTGCATGCGTGTGCACACGTGTACTGTGGGATTTAAAATTTTTTTCATAATAGACATTTGTTGGGCTCCCTGATTTTCTAGATTAGTATTTTTTATGAGGTCTCAACAATTGTCAACTACCATTGTTTCAAATTCTTCCCTTTTTCCATTCTTTAACTCTTCTTTTTTTACAGCTGTAGATAACTATCAATCAGAACTTTCTACTCCATGGTATGTGTCTCCTCCTTCTCTTTTTTGTTTTCTGTTTTCTCTTCATGTTCATATCTTCCCATTTATTATTTAGTTTATTAGTTACCTCCTGAAATATGACTACTCTGTTTCGAAACCCACCTTCGAATTCTCTATTTTAGATATTATGTTTCAATTCCATCTATTTACTACTTTCCACAGGTACCATGTCTCATTATCTGTACTGCATATATTTCTTACATTTCTAAAATTTTTTGTTTATTTCAAGTTTTTAAATATAATATGCATAGTGTTTTATAAGATTCTGTCTTATAATTGAAATATCTAAAATTATTTTGAATCTGTTTTGGATTTATGCTTAATATTGTCTTTGTACTTCTAATTCATTCAACAAATATTTAATAAGGGCCAGACATATTTCTCGGAGAAGGCAATGGCACCACCCCACTCCAGTACTCTTGCCTGGAAAATCCCATGGATGGAGGAGCCTGGTAGGCTGCAGTCCATGGGGTTGCGAAGAGCCGGATACGACTGAGTGACTTCACTTTCACTTTTCACTTTCATGCATTGGAGAAGTAAATGGCAACCTGCTCCAGTGTTCTTGCCTGGAGAATCCCAGGGACGGGGGTGCCTGATGGGCTGCTCTCTACGGGGTCGCACAGAGTCGGACAGGACTGAAGTGATTTAGCAGACATATTTCTAAGAACAGGAGATTCAGCAATTAACAAAAAATTAGAAGACCCTGATCTCCTGGAGTGCAGATTTTAGTGACAACATTTGGAATTAATGAAATGAAGACTACTATCTCTAACTTTTTGGTTGGTTCTTCCAGGGTTTTATCACTGTAGCAGACTTTAAAGATTTGAATTAAGTGATCATGACTCCCTTTTATCACTGTTTGTCCATTTGTTATTTAAATAGATTGAGCTCCTTAGATATTGTGATCATACCAGTGCATATTCAAATTTTGCCTTCCGCCACTGAGCTGCAGTTACAAATAATTCTGTTTTAGCCACTTGCACAGAGGCCCACTGTATTATATCTATGACATTTCTGGAACATTTTGCGTCTGCATCTCCTAACCAAGCATATAAAAACAAATAAGAGTCTGTCTTCAGTTATCTGTGGATGAGTGAATAGAGATGGAACTTCACAGTTTGCATTCAAGACTCAGTTCAAACTGCATGCGCACCCTGGTTCATCCAAACCAGCAAGTTGTATCTTGTCATAAAGCCTGGAGGTGCTGTCACAAACTGGGCTCAGAAAATACATGTAAATGAAGGCCAGAAGGCAGATTTTCCTTTATCAATGCTCCATCTTCTTATCAAATGGGCTCTACACAGGTTTCCCTTATTTGTGCATCTTTTCCAATTCTATTTCATTTTGTTTAAAAAATACCTTTTTAAAAAAAAAATCCTCCCTCTTTTCCAGTCTCTGATTCAGATGACCTATTCCCATTGTATAGTACTTGGATACGTGATATATGTGTGATCCTGACTGTGCTGATGATATTTTTTCCCATACTCATTTCTTGTCTACTGCAGACCCTGGAAGGTAAGTGAGGCAGCAATGGGAGGATCTCTGAGAATGTTATCTCCTATACCCCTAGCTGAATCGCTTGAGTGTTAAACCTGCACTCTTGAAAATTCTCTTACATGGTTAAATAAGCACAAGGAAAAAAAAAAAAGTAGCTTGGGTTATTCATATGTTTTCTTATACATTAGCAAGCAGAACAAGGGCATTTTAGGGTTTAACCTCATGCCTTGTTAAGTGTTCATTCCATTAAATTCTAAAATTCCCCTTCCCTGATAAAAGAACACAGAAGTGTGAGAATAGGGGTTTTACCATTTATATTAAATAAAGAGTTAGTGTCACCAGAGAAAGACCTCAGCCCAACCACACTTAACTGTTGACCAATTAATTACTGAAGATCTTCTTTTCACAGGGAAGGTCCTCTTTGACATCTGCATGGAACTCTTCCTTCACCTGAAGCTTATGACATGGTGTTGAAGGCACTCATCCAGGGAGGAGTAGCATATAATCCAAATAATGAGCAATCTCCGTGTAAGAGTCACATGTTAGCAAAAAGAAAGAGCAGATTCAATAGCATAAGAGCCAGAGCAACAAAAGCAGATTCATTTCATACCCTTCTGAATGCCATAGTTCCAAACCTGAATTAATTACTCAGTCATTATACTTCTCTGGGACTAATAAACAAGTGTAGTTTCTTTAAGGATTTGGGGGTTACATAGTGAAGAAGAATGGAGATCACATTAATCTTCCTATTCTGCACTTTCAAGTTCATGAATAAAATGTCCAAAAAATCCTACTTACTTAAACTTTTTCTCATTTTGCTTAAAGTTTGACATTTTAATTCTAGAGGCTTTTCTATTCATGTGGGCCATAGATACCTAAACATTAGTCTCTTTTATAATAATTCCTTCCAATAACAGATATAGGAAATAGAAAAGAAGTAGAGATATTTAGGCAAGATTACAGAGTCTGTATCCTCTATTCTTGTTATTTACTATCCACTGATTACACAGACAGTATTCCCAAGGCAAGTAATAAGCAGAGACATGGCCAGGAAAGTTGCCACTCCATAGCACTGAGAACTTTCTACAAAAGAGTTAAACTTCAATAAGAGGAGACTGAGCCTGCTGCTGCTGCTGCTAAGTCGCTTCAGTTGTGTCCGACTCTGCGCAACCCCATAGATGGCAGCCTACCAGGCTCCTCCATCCCTGGAGGATTGTCCAGGCAAGAACACTGGAGTGGGTTGCCATTTCCTTCTCCAATGCATGAAAGTGAAAAGTGTATGTGAAGTCTCTCAGTCATGTTCGACTCTTAGCGACCCCATGGACTGCAGCCTACCAGGCTCCTCCGTCCATGGGATTTTCCAGGCAAGAGACTGGAATGGGTTGCCATTGCCTTCTCCGAGACTGAGCCTACTGCCACTTAAATTTGAGTTGAGCTTCATACCATGAAGTAAAGTCGCACCAAATGTTTTAGACCCATAAACCCAAAAATGATCTACCCTGTTGACTTTCCCACTACAATTGTGGAGGAAGGCCAATCCAACAGGGCACAGCAGTCAGGCAAAAAAAATCAGGACAAGGGAAAAAAAGACAGGACAAAGTGTGTTTGTTTGAGTTTCCTGAGCCATACAGCAAATGTAAGTTTCCATGTTATTCTCTCCATACATCTCACCTTCTCCTCCCCTCTCCCCATGTCCATAAGTGTATTCTCTATGTCTGTTTCTCCATTGCTGCCCTGTAAATAAATTCTTCAGTACAGAGGGAGTTTCAAAAGAGAGGGGATATATGTATACCTATGGCTGATTCATGTTGAGGTTTCTCAGAAAACAGCAAAATTCTATAAAGCAATTATCCTTTGATAAAAAATAAATTAATTTTTAAAAGAAATAAAGCAGGGGATTATAAATTTGATGACATTTAAAAAAGTGACTCTCTAATTGACCAGGTATATTAAAAGAAGAACAAAATAAAACTTTTAGAAATGACAAAAAAAAAAAAAAAAAAAGCATGTTTGTCCCAGTGGAGACTTACATTAAGGCTCTGCTTCCTGCCAGAGATGAAAATGAAAGTCCACATGGAGGCGGAGGTAGCACACCATCCATATACTAAACAATGTCTCTGGAGGAATAGCATGCCAACCAAAGAAAGAACAAAGTAAGAGTGTGAGAGCCAGAAAAGGTCTGTGCTCGCTCTAACATAAGCTCCCTTTGTCCCTTTCTTGCTACTGTTCAAGGGTTTTCCCTTCTGTTGAAAGAGGATCAGATAGATTCCAAATTGGTCCTAATTTGCTGATGTCCAAAATACCCATCAGTTCCCCAAGCTTGTGAATCAGGAATTTCCTTTTCTGAGAGGTGTCAGAGTGTGTCTTGTCCTGACTTGTTCCTAAGTCAGGCAGTTTCAGAAGTATCAGGCTTCCTTTACCTGGACTGCAATTGCCAAAGAAATGGGTCATAGCTATGATATTTGAGTCAATGTTCTACTTTCAAATAATACCACTTAATGTTTTCCCTGAAAAATATATTTCAAATATTCCAACATGGAATTAGAACTGTATCTGTCTTAGGAGAGACTCTATTCTCTTTTCAAAATTGTATATTCCAAGTTTATTGTAGGCAGTTCTCAGATTTTGTGGCTTGCATGATACTTAAAGCATTATCTTTATTTGTCTCTATGTATCTCTCTATCTTTCAAGCCTTCTTGAATGACCCTTGTAATTTAAAAATGATTGCTAATATTGGTTTATGCACTAGAACTTAACTGTATAGAACATTACAATCAAAGGGGTTCTTCTTTCTCCAATTTTGTTTTATCTAGAAAATGTAGACCTTTATCTTATCTCCACTGTTTTGTGGATGTCATAGAGTACCAACGTAGCCTCTGGTGTACACTCCGCCCATATCTAACTAATTAGACTTAAACTTATACACCTTCAATATTACTCACTGCTTCTGTAACAAGTTTTCTATAATGATGGACATTCAACTTCTCATACAAAACACAGGATACTTGAAGACCATAGAACCAGCAGTATAAAACTTAGAGCAAAAAGCATTTTGGACCAAGAGCCTATACTTTTGTGTAAACCCAAATAATTGCCAATGTATGAGAGCAAATTAAAATTTCTATATATAGTCTAAGAACTCCTAAAATATATCACCTATGTATCTTCCTTGCAAATTTATGTGAGAAATTACCTAAGGCAAGTGCAATTGTACCATAATTAAGATCTCAAGCTAGGAGACTATATCATATATAGGAAAAGTGGTATGTTAAGAAACAACTAAATGTATCATAAAATCTAAATGTTTCCCTTAAATAATCCAAACATACCATAGTCAGAGATATAAAAGGACTAAAGTCTTTGACTTACAAACTGAGACTTAAATTAGATGAAGTTACAAAATAGAAGATGGTTGGTTTTCAGGACATATGCTTTGATGGTTAATTATATGTGTCAACTTGACTGGGCTAAGGGACCCCCAGATAAGTGACAAAACACTTCTGGGTATGTCTGTGAGTGTGTTGCCCAAAGAGTTTAAGATCTTAATCAGTAGACTGAATAAAGCAGTTAGCTCTCTCCAAGATGGAAAGACATCAGCCAATGTGTTGAAGGTCTGAATAAATCAAAGAGGTGGAGGAAGGGCAAATTCTGTCTCTTCTTAAGCTGAGAGGTCCACATTCTCTTGACCTCGGACATCAGAGGTCCTGGTTCTCAGGCCTTCAGACTCCAGAACGTAACACCAATGACCCTTGATTCTTAGGCCTTAGATTGGGAGTTACACCTTCAGTTCCCCTGGTTCTCAGGTCTTGAATTTGGACTGAATTATACCACCAGCTTTCCTGGTTCTCCAGCTTGCAGTTGGAAGACTGTGGTACTTCTACTGGTATCTGCAACCATGTGATCCAATTCCTATAACGTATGTCCTATTATGTATCTCTACATATATCCTATTGGTTCTGTTTTTCTGGAGAATAATGACTAGTATATATGCTTAAAATGTAATGATGAAAGCAGTTTCAGTGTAAAGGGATTAAAAAAACCTGGAAAATAATAGCTGTATACTGATATTAGGACTTCCCAGGTAGCACAAGTGGTAGAGAATCCCCTGGTGATGCAGGAGACTTCAGAGATGTGAGTTTGATCGCTGGGTCAGGAAGATCCCCTGGAGGAGAGCAGGGCAACCCACTCCAGCTTTCTTGCCTGGAAAATTCCATGGATGGAGGAGCCTGGCAGGCCACAGGACATAGGATCATAAAGATCCAGACATGACAGTAGTGACTTAGCATGCACATGCATGCATACTGATATTAGTACTTGTAATTATAAAGAAAATATAATTAATATAGATAAAGAGGATTACTATTGCTGTTGTTTAGTGGCTCAGCTGTGTCCGACTCTTTGCGACCCCATGGACTGCAGCACACCAGGCTTCCCTGTCCTTCTCCAACCCTTGGAGCTTGCTCAAACCCATGTCCATTAAGTTGGTGATGCCATCCAACCTTCTCATCCTCTGTTGTCCCCTTCTTCTCCTGCCTTCAATCTTTCCTAGAATCAAGGTCTTTTCCAATGAGTCGACTTCACATCAGGTGGCTGAAGTATTGGAGCTTCAGCTTCAGCATCAGTCATTCCAATGAATATTCAGGGTTGATTTCCTTTAGGATTGACTGTTTTGATCTCCAGGATTACTACATAGCATTTTAAACTTTAGCCATTTTGGTTGGCATGTGGTACTATTTCACTGGGTCTTAATTTATATTTATGTGATAACTACAAATGTCACTTAGTGAAATGTATTGGGAAAAGGAACACATTTAAACATGTTATACTTGTCTTTCACAGTACAAAAATGAATCCAAGGCAATGCATAAGTGTCTACATGAGACTTTAAGAGAGTGAACTGTTATACTGTAATCAAAAATGCTAGATTACAGAAGGAAAATTTGATGGGGACCTAAAACCTCAAAGAAAGATTTCTGGAGGTGGAGTTTGAATTGGACTTTTAAGATTATTAATGTTTTGGGCTCAGAAATTAGGAGAAATAAAGCAAGAGGAGAAGACAATTAGTGATGCTGAGGAATAGGACTGTTGTAAGGATGGCTTGTTTTTAAGCAGTCTTGCTTCTCTCTTAGGTTCCCGGTGATTTGAAAAGTTTCTCTGTGAGATCTGCATGGTGGATGGGAATTAGGAACATGTTAATACAGTTCTCTGATGACAGAATTAAATGAGTCATAGAGTCTGAGTTCAGCATCTTTCTGAGAATATGTTGTATCTGGAAATCCTTCACTTTCCTGCAGGACTGAATTTTTATAATAGGAATATTTTGTTCAATATAGTTAGGTCTGAAGAGTAAATTGAAAAGGACATTTTTTTCCTAGGGTTGTACAGATACACAGATTATTCATTTCTTTTTCTCTAAGCCTGAAACCATCATGGTATGTATTGCAATTCATATATTGATTTTAAAATATACATATTATTACACTATTTTAAGTTGTTATACTTAAATTTTAGAGTCACAAACACTATATGTAAGTTAAGGACAATACTTAAAATGACCTAGGAAAATGTTTTTTACTGCCTCTTCCTTGGTCAGATCTATAAATGTTTCCAACTTTTAAATAAACATCACTGTTGCTTCTTGGAGAAAAGAACTTCACTTGATTGAAATGCAATGTTGTTTTTCACAATTAAGATGTGTGACAAGAAAGTAAACGAGTCATTAAAATCACATTTCCTCATTGGTCATTACTGGGTTTTGACAAGCTAATTTGTATTGAAGTGTCAGCATTTTATTTGTCATCCTTGAAATATGAGATTCTACCACAATGCCACATTACATTTTAGTAGTAGCCTCAGGTTAGATAAAGCACTAGTATAAAATTCAGTGATCTGAATTTTCAAGTATTATAGCCAGCACAACTAGTCATAAGGAGCGGATTTTTTCACTCTTTGGCAGTTAGCAAAGACACAACATGAGATTTAGCTAGCAAAGTTTCTGATAAAAGCAGTAATGGCTTCAATAACCTTGTATCTATCAGGTATTTATCCCCATAACCCTCTGTTTTGATGGTTCTCAAAAAATATTTGTATTACAGAGAGCTGTTTTACCTTTACTACCCCCATATGTTTATTTTCTTGTATCATCTAATTTTATGCTTTCATATATTTCTGTTAAGTTGATAATTTCATTATCTCACTAGTCATGACCTGAGAACAGATCATGATACACTTGCCAGCTAGCTGTCTTCACCATAGACGTTGTCAAAATCAGTACTCAGAATTGATATACATTTCCCTTCAGTGCTCTTAATTCTGTTTTCCCACCTCCTGTATTTCTGTGTTGATTATCAGTATCTCCATGTTTATGATCTCTCAAAAAATACATCTGGGCATGGTTATTAACTTCTCTATTCTTCTCAGACTCTTTTCCTGCCCAACACACCCTCTTGTTTCATCAATACTGTTCACTTCTCCTTTAATATATGCCTTTTAGAAGTACTTCTCACTAATGAGAAATTGGAAAATCACATCGGGAACTCTGAGGAGGGCAAGTGTATTAGAAATTTTGGAACAGGGAGAGGATAGGAATTGATACCATCTACGGCAGCAGCATATGAAAACTCTGCAGATAGCCCTGCTGCTGCTGCTGCTGCTAAGTCGCTTTAGTCGTGTCCAACTCTGTGCGACCCCATAGACGGCAGCCCACCAGGCTCCCCTGTCCCTGGGATTCTCCAGGCAAGAACACTGGAGTGGGTTGCCATTTCCTGCTCCAAAGCATGAAAGTGAAAAGTGAAAGTGAAGTCTCTCAGTCGTGTCCGACTCTTTGCGACCCCATGGACTGCAGCCTACCAGGCTTTTCCTCCCATAGGATTTTCCAGGCAAGAGTACTGGAGTGGGGTGCCATTGCCTTCCCCGATGATAGCCCTACATGTGTTTAAAAATGGAGTAAATTACATGAAGAAGACAAAATAGAAGAAAATGATTAATAATGTATTATTACAAACCTTTATTCTGATGATAGAGACTGTTTAGGGACAAAATTACTGAAAATCATATCAATGACACTGTATCATGGATAGTTCTTAGAAAAGTAAGGGATGCAGATTGTTGCCAAAATCCTATTCCTGGAGTTTGGGGTAGCGTAGGCATTAAATATTAGTGACAGTATATTCTGAGTCACAGACTAAAATAAATATATCTCTTGATACCTCAAGTTTATTTAAAAACAGAGTGGGTTAGAGATGAGCTATTTTTAAATAACCTTTTCCCCAAACCTTTCATAACATATTTTCATTGGTGTACTTTTTATTTTTGAAGGAAAGTGGGAAAAAAGGAGCAATTTTTCCTATTTGACAAAGTTAGTGAATATTGATACGCACACTGTAAAAGAGTACAAAAAACCTCATATAACCTTTGAATTTATGCAAGAATCATTCACATAATTCTTGTAAGTGAAATTAAACATTAAATGAAAACTAACTTCTAACTCAACCAAGAAGAGGATCAAAAATCCTTTACTATTAAGAAATTTATTAGCATAATATAATGCATCAATTATTCCAATGAGAAATATGATAATAATATAGTTGATGTCATTAGAGTTATTACATTTTGAAATAGTTTCTAACTCAAGCTAATCAAAAGAAAATGTCTATTTTAACGTTCTATATATTAACCTTCAAAAACAGAGTATTGGAAATATCAAGTATTATTATTATTAAGTAGCTGGATTTGAACTTGGGCAAACTCCAGGAGATGGTGAGGGACAAGGAGGCCTGGTGTGCTGCAGTCCATGAGGTCGCAAGGAGTCAGACACAACTTAGCAACTGAAAACAACAAAAGCTGGACAGAATGCTTCTTGTAGCCTGCATTAGCTTATTTAGGTGATGGGCTGAGATACAGAGTTTTAAAATGAGCTCAAGATTAGAGTTAAAAGTCCCTGTATTTTTGAGGTGTTGTTTATACCACTGGTAAAAATTTTGGAAGGTCTGAGTATCCTGTGGCTTGACTGGTGCTACACTTCTAGTACAGCCTGAGATGAAGAGCTCTGATTCTATACACCCCTGACAGGGGCCATGTTTCATCTGAAAGTAAACCTTTACCAAATCAAGAAGTTAGATATAAACCAAAAAGCTAGAAAATGAATTTCAGAAAGTAAAATATAGAATAAAATAACATAAAAGCATAAATAAAAAATGTTCAGATTACCAACAAAAATAAACTTGATTTTTCCTCTAGTAAAATAGACACATACCATAGTTAAACTTTTTTTATGAAAATAAGGGACAGGTCATATGTAAAAATATAACAAGAAGAAGTAGATAGTTCTGCCTCAAGCCATGATGAAACAAGATGTTCCTAAACTCTTCTTTGTGAACTGTTTAAAAAGATGAGTAAAACATGTGTTTATAAAGTGCTTGAATATGTCAGTGAGAATGGTGAAGTAAGAAACTTCAAAAATCCTCCTCTGATACAGACTGTTTGTGGTCCACCTCCACACCCAAAATTCATGGGTTCACACCCTAGCCTAATTTACTTGGAGATAGGACCTTTACAGAAATAATTAAGGTTAAATGAGGTCATAAAGATAGGGCCATGATCCAATAGGATTAGTTTCTGTGTAAGAAGGAACATGAGAACTAGTGCACTCTCTCTCTCTACACTTGTACACAAAGAGGTCATGTGAGCACACAGCAAGGTGGTGGTCACCTACAAGTCAGGGAGAGAGGTCTCACCAGACACGAGACTGGCACCCTGATCCTGGACTTCAAGTCCCCAGGACTAGGAGAAAATACGCATCTGTTGTTTCAGCTGCCCAGTTTATGGTATTTTGTTATGGATGCCTGAGCAGGTTGATGATTTTCCTTTATGAGATAGTAAGTACACTAGGGAAAAAAAAATGCCAGAAATCAACTTTTTTCAGAATTCTGGAAAGTAACCACAAATTTGCAGTCAGGGGAACAATTAGAAAAGATAGCTGAATTTCACTAAGAATCGTGAGCTTCGTGGCATTCTAACTTAACCTGTTCTTATCCCCTGCTTCCCATCTCAGTGGTAACCTTGAAAAGAATAGCCTTAATTCACCTACTAGTGTTGGAAGAGGTAATAGAATGGACTTCAATAGCAAAGATACAAACAGGATGGAACCCACATGCATGGACTAGACCCTCATTTGTTGCTGTTATTCAGTCCCTCAGGCTTGTCTGATTCTTTGAGAGCCTGTAGACTGTAGCACACCAGTCTTCCCTGTCCTTCACTATCTCCCTGAGTTTGCTCAAACTCATGCCCGTTGAATGGATGACACCATCAAACCATCTCATCTTGTGTTGCCCCCTTCTCCTCTTGCACTTAATCTTTCCCAGCATCAAGGTATTTTCCAATAACAGCTCTTTGCATCATGTGGTCAAAATATTGGAACTTCAGCTTCAGCATCAGTCCTTCCAATGAATATTCAGGGTTGATTTCCTTTACAATTGACTGGTTTGATCTCCTTGCTGTCCAAGGGATTCTCAAGTGTCTTCTCCTGCACCACAATTCTAAAGAATCAATTCTTTGGTGCTCAGCCGTCTTTATGGTTCAACTCCCACATCAGTACATGACTACTGGAAAAACCATAGCTTTGACTATATGGACCTTTGTTGGCAAAGTGATGTCTCTGACTTTTAATATGCTGTCTAGGTTGGTCATAGCTTTTCTTCCTAGGAACAACTGTCTTTTAATTTCATGGCTGCAGTCACTGTCCACAGTGATTTTGGAACCCAAGAAAATAAAGCCTCTCACTTTCCATATTTTCCCCATCTATTTGTCATGAAGTGATGGGACTAGATGCCATGATCTTAGTTTTTTGAATCTTGAGTTTTTAAAAATTTATTTATTGTTTTAATTGAAGGATAATTGCATTACAGAATTTTGTTGTTTTCTGTCAAACCTCAACATGAATCAGCCATAGGTATACATATATACCCTCCCTTTTGAACCTCCCTTCTATCTCCCTCCCCATCCCACCCCTCTGGGTTGATTCAGAGCCCCCGTTTGCATTTTCTGAGCCATACAGTCAATTCCTGTTGGCTGTTTTACATATGGTAAGTTTCCTTGTTACTCTCTCCATACATCTCACCCTCTCCTCCCCTCTTCCCATGTCCATAAGTCTATTCTCTATGTCTGTTTCTCCATTGCTGCCCTGAAAATAAATTCTTCAGAACCATTTTTCTAGATTTTGTATACATGCATTAGAATACGATATTTATCTTTCTCTTTCTGACTTACTTCACTCTGTATAATAGGCTCTAGGTTCATCCACCTCATTAGAACTGATTCAAATGCATTCCTTTCTATGGCTGAGTAATATTCCATTGTGTATACGTACCACAACTTCTTTATCCATTTATCTGTTGATGGACATCTAGCTTGCTTCCATGTTCTAGCTATTGTAAATAGTGCCGCAATGAACAATGGGATACATGTGTCTTTTTCAATTTTGGTTTCCTCAGGGTATGTGCCTAGGAGTGGGATTGCTGGGTCACACGGTGGTTTTATTCTTAGTTTTTTAAGGAATCTCCATACCATCTTCCATAGTGATTGTATCAATTTACATTCCCACCAACAGTGCAAGGGTGGGACTTTTCTCCACACCCTCTCCAGCACTTGTTTGTAGACTTTTTGATGATGCCAATTCTGACAGGTGTGAGGTGATATCTCATTGTAGTTTTGATTTGCATTTCTCTAATACCATCACTTCATGGCAAATAGATGGGGAAACAGTGGAAACAATGACTGACCTTATTTTTCTGGGCTCCAAAATCACTGTGGATGGTGACTGCAGCCATGAAATTAAAAGACGCCTGCTCCTTGGAAGGAAGTTTATGACCAACCTAGACAGCATTTAAAAAGCAAAGACCTTTGTCAACAAAGGTTTGTGTAGTCAAGGTTATGGTTTTTCAAGTAGTCATGTACTTATGTGAGAGTTGGACTATAAAGAAAGCTGAATGCATAAGAATTGATGCTTTTGAACTGTGGTGTTGGAGAAGACTCTTGAGAGTCCCTTGTACTGCAAGAAGATCCAACCAGTCCATCCTAAAGGAGATCAGTCCTGGGTGTTCATTGGAAGGACTGATACTGAAGCTGAAACTCCAATACTTTTGCAACCTGATGCGAAGAGCTGACTCATTTGAAAGGACCCTGATGCTGGGAAAGATTGAGGGCAGGAAGAGATGGGGACGACAGAGGATGAGATGGTTAGATGGTATCACCGACTTGATGGACATGAGTTTGGGTAAACTCCAGGGAGGCCTTGTGTGCTGTGGTATCATGGGGTCACAGAGAGTCGGACATGACTGAGGGATTGAACTGAACTGAACTGGGCAGTGTATGGCAACTAGTATTGGCCAGTACATTCCAGTATCTTGCCTGGAGAACCCCACTGGACAGAGAAGCTTGGCGGGCCACAGTCCACAAGGCTGCAAAGAGCTGGACACAACTGAAGACTTTTTTTTGCCTGTGGCAACTCTGCCCCAGTGAGGGTTGAGCATGAAGGTGGTGCAGCTGCTTGGTTTGCAGGGACCCTGGAGGTGCCAAGTGTGCAGGAACACCAACTGCCTCTGCCACAGGCATTATGGCCCTATCAGAGTCTTTTTTTGAGCCTCTTATAGCTGGTGATCAGAAGACCTCTTTGGCCAGTCTTTGTAGCTCCACCTATTCATGCACTTAGAGGGCTCCCTTGACTGGAGCCCTTCTCTGCTGTTTGGTGCATCAGGCACATAGAGGGGCCCCCCGGCTGGGGTCTTTCGCTGTAGATCAGCATGTCAGGCACTTAAAAGGGGCATGCTGGGTGGGGTCTTACTCTTTAGTTCACTGTGTCAGGTGTTTGATGTGCCAGCCTCTTTACTGTTCAGGTGCCGATGCTAGCATGTGGGGAGAGAGGGGCTATGGTGATGGCTCCACCCCCTACACATGACTCAGCAGTATCGCCTTGCTTCTATGGCTGCCTGGCTTTCCTCCACAAGCATTCCCCACCACAGTCTCTTCCCTCACATCCCCTAGATCCGTCTCTTTGCAGTCAACAGCAGCCCTTGACCTGGGATTGCTCCACAATCACTAAACAGCTCCCAGCTTCTGGGCCTTCTAGGGGACCTGCATCACTGTCCAGGGTATGTATGGCTGTGGCAAGGACTGTTTGATTCTGATTCCATTTAGGCTGCCACAGATCAGCTGTTTCACTCCTAGCCTTAAATATATCTCCTCTGACTCAGACAATTGCCCCAGTGTGGGCAGGTCCAGTCCGACTAACACTCCTGTTTTTCCCTCTAGTTCCTTTGTCCTATCAAGTTTTGAGTGGTTATATATATTCTTTTCTGCTGGTCAGGTACTCCTGTCTGCTCTCAGCTGGTGTTCTTCATGAACTTTTGTGTCTAAAGGTGTATTCCTGATGTATCCATGGAGAGAGATGTACTCCACATCCACTTACTCCTCTGCCATCTTGTTCTCCTCAAATGTTGTATTTTAAGCCAGCTTTTTCACTCTCCTCTTTCATCTTCATCAAGAGACTCTTTAGTTCTTTTTCACTTTCTTCCATAAGGGTGGTGTCATCTGCATATCTGAGATTATTGATATTTCTCCTGACATCTTGATTCCAGCTTGTGATTCACCCAACATGGCATTTCACATGATGTACTCTGCATAGAAGTTAGATAAGCAGGGTGACAAAATACAGCCTTGATGTACTCCTTTCCCAATTTTAAACCAGTCCATTGTTCCATGTCTGGTTCTAACTGTTGCTTCTTGACCTGCATACATGTTTCTCAGGAGGCAGGTAAGGTGGTCTGATATTTCCATCTCTTAAGAATTTTCTACAGTTCATTGTGATACACATAGTAAAAGGCTTTAGCATAGTCAGTGAAGCAGAACTATGTATTATTATTTCTGATCTTGTTGAAGAGGACCCCCCCAGGTGGCTCAGTGTTAAAGAATCTGTCTGCCGATGCAGGAGATGCAGGAGACATGGGTTGATCTCTGAGTCAGGAAGATCCCCTGGAGGGGGAAAGGGCAACCTACTCCAGTATTCTTGCCTGGAGAATACTTTGGCCAGGTGATACAGAGCTGACTTCTTTGAAATGACACTGATGCTAGGAAGGATTGAAGGCCAAAGGAAAAGGGGGTCGCAGAGGTTGAGATGGTTAGATAGCATCATTGACTCAATGGACATGAATTTGAGCAAACTCCAAGAGATAGTGAAGGACAAGGGAGTTTGGTGCTGCATTCCGTGTGGTCACAGAGTCAGACATGACTTAACAACTGAACAACAACAACTTGTTGAAGAAAATATATTGCAGAAGCTAGAGCCCTTCATCAGAGTTGACATATACATTTGACTTAGGGCTCAGAGAAGTCAAAGAAGGATTCATGGGAAAGTAGAGCAGTTTCAGATCTAGCTTCTGCATCATGCCAATGAAAGGAATCAGCAGATCAGCAGCAACATATATAATAAAAGCTGCAATGGCTGCTGCTTCCTTTTCACTCTCCATCCCCCAAGAATTTTCCTTATGGCCTACCCTAACTGGAAACACAAAAGAAAGGACTTTCTGAAAAATATAGTCAAGTTGACACACATTTAATGATACCATCACAATGTCCTTAAATCAATATTTATTTTTACATATGAGAAAGGACAGAATCATCTGAACATAAACCAATGGGAGAAATGGACAGGAGAAACAGACCGAATAGACCAAAGCTGCCTGAGATAGTGAAATTAGCTGATAAGCTTAAAATAACTTTAATTGATTTGTCCTGGCATGTCAAGGAAAAGATATTTAATAGATAGCATTACCATAGAAGTGGAGTCTATAGTAGGAAAATACTTGGGCTTCCCAGAAGGAGAAATATAACTTCTGAAATAAAAACTCATTAAAAAGAGTTTAGCAGCTTATTCAGCTGAAATAACATGGGATTAGTGAATTGGGAGACTATTTAATGGTAAATATCCAAACTGAAAAACAGAGAAGAAAAAGAATATAAAATAAAGAAAAAAGCATAGGGACATGAGAGACACAGTGAAGGATCTAACAGACATATAACTAGACACCCAAAAGCAGAAGACATATTTGAAGAAACAATGACTGAAACATTATCATTTTTTTGGAATGTTATTTTTAAACCCATGTATTAATGGAGGTACATTAACCTCAAGCAGTATCAATATAAATTAAACCATATCAAACACATTGTAGTCAAGCTATGAAAACCAAATTGAAGCAAATCTGTTTAAAGCAATCAGAGAATAAGAGACACATTGTCTTCAAAGAAGCAACAATAAGACAAATAGTTGACTTTTCAACAGGTAATACAAAAGGCAGAAAATAATGGAATGATTTACTTGACACGTTGGAAGGAAATAAGTTTCAACCAGGATTTTGTTCCAGATAAAACTATCCTTTAAAAATGCAGGTTAAATAAAGATGATTCCATAGAGGCCTTGGAGAATTATTCTACTTTTTTAAAGAGAAGTTTATAGCAACCAAATCTCTTGGTTCTTAAATCAAATTAAACAAGGTTATATGTCTATTTTTTTGTTGTTTAGTCGCTCAGTCACGTCCAGCTCTTTGCAACCACATGGACCATAGCCCTCCAGCCTCCTCTATCCATGGGATTTCCCAGGTAAGAATACTGAAGTGGGTTGCCATTTCCTTCTCCAGGGGATCTTCCTGACCCAGGGATCAAATCTGAGTCTCCTGCTTTGGCAGGTGGATTCTTTACCACTGAGCCATCAGGAAAGCATTATATCCTGGCATGAAAACCACAGTCAGTGCCCGTATTTCTGTAAGTCAGTGTCTTTACTGGAAGGTTTCTAGTTTTTCAGAAAGGTTATTACCCTGATGAGCTTCCCAGGTAGTGCTGGTGGTAAAGAACCCACCTACCAATGCAGGAGAGGTTAGACACAGGTTCCTACTCCAGTATTTTGCCTGGAGAATCCCATGGACAGAGGACCCTGGCGGGCTGCAGTCCATAGGGTCACAAAGTGTTGGACGTGACTGAAGTGTCTTAGCACACACACACATCTTCCTGATACCTACCATGTGGGTTACCCACTGAATGGAAATTTTTTCCAAGTTTCTTCTAGATTATAACTTGAACTTGTTTCTACCCCCATGGCCTTTGTTACTTCAGTCATTATGAAAGCCAATCCTGAAATAAATTTATATACTAAAATTTTCCTTGTGTCCCTTATCAGAGTAAGCATTCTGGCTTCACTTGAAAACTTTATCCCTCTTACATTTAATTTAATGTACAAAATCATTCTTTTAGCCCTATGTACAGAAGATGTGTTATCTGTTTATTTAATTTTTATTATGGACTCTCGTGCTAAGAGCCTTCTGATGCATTTCCCTGATTGATGTCCCAGATATGTTTAATTGCTGATAGATATGACATTTAATTCTGATAAGTATAGATTTATTTCTACTTTCAGAGTTACTCTCATTTTCCCATGTATATTATTGACTTTACTTCAGTCATTACCCTAATTTGTTATCTTCTGTCTTCTGATTACTTTTCTATCCATTTTAACTTTAACATAGTTTGTACAAGAGCTACAAATGAAATGCAAATTTGAGTGTATATTTTATTTGCTCTCCACCTGGCAATTATTTGACTTTATATAAAATTGCAAGGGAAAAATTAAACTGTGAGGGCATAGCTACTTTTCTTGGAGATCTTAGCCTACTGATCTTCCGTAGTCTATCCATTGTTCCAGATGAAACGTTCGGTGCTCTTTTAATCCCTTAATTTTGTAGGAAACCTGTTGAGGAAATAAAATGTATTCAAGCTATTGTGAATTCACATTTTACTAAAGGCAACTAGTTGAAATAAAAACACATTTGAGAACATATTGATCTCTTCCAAGATGCCAAAGTCATCTTTGGAAAAGCCATGAGGAAACAACTTTTATTTAGAAGTCATTAACTTGACTTCTCTGGCTTAAATCAATGAGAGGAAAATCTCTGCTGGGAGGATGTGTGTAAGGAATAAAGGTATTCTAGAAAGGAGTCCGATTTAATTTGCACAGTATCTCTTAGCAACTGAAGTAAATGGATACGCTGGTGAAACTATAATCAATAATATATATTCACACACATACATTATCTCTTCCTGTCTTTTTTCTCTTTTTCTCTATTCTCCTTCACTCTCATAACTCAAACAGCAGTAAATCACTCTATGTTGTGGGAATTTGCTTGGAAAAGGCTATCATTGCACAATATCATCTGATGCTTAATATCACAAGGCACATCAGAAACTACAGTGAATCTGTGGATTTGCTTTTTAAATTTTTCTAAATATTCTTTATGTATTCTTTTAACCTTCTGGAACTTGAAAAGTTGTGAAACATAAGAGACAGAATTGGAATAATTAAGTTTTCAGATAAGAGAAGAGCTAACTCATTCAGTGAAAGGGAGCAGAGAAAGTTGTTACTGAAAAAGCAATGAGATTCATCCTAAACCCTAATACAAACTTGGTAGAACTGGAGAAAACATTAAGAAAAATTGCTGAAAAAGTATTTGGGGCAATTATTTTTTATTTGTAAAACAAAATTGACTTGATTATGAGAAATGGCTAATTTTCTTTTCTTTTTTTGGCCACACCCCACGGGATGCAGGATCTTGGCTCCTCAGAGCAGCGATCGAACTTCAGCCACCCTGCGGTGGAAGTGTGGAGTCCTCACCACTAGAATTACCGATTTTTAAAAATTTAAAAATCTAGTAGCTAATGTAGAGCATTTCAATTTATGGTCAAGTTTGATCTTGTCCAATTTTGGCCTATTGTGAAGTTGCTGCTATAGATTCTATAATATTAGCAACGTGAGATATATTAATATTCAGTTCAGTTCAGTCGTTCAGTCGTCTCCGACTCTTTGCGACCCCATGAATTGCAGCACTCCAGGCCTCCCCGTCCATCACCATCTCCCGGAGTTCACTCAAACTCATGTCCATTGAGTTGGTGATGCCATCCAGCCATCTCATCCTCTGTCGTCCCCTTCTCCTCTTGCCCCGAATCCCTCCCAGCATCAGGGTCTTTTCCAATGAGTCAACACTTCGCCTGAGGTGGCCAAAGTACTGGAGTTTCAGCGTTAGCATCATTCCTTCCAAAGAACACACAGAGCTGATTTCCTTTAGAATGAACTGGTTGTATTAATAGACTGTCAATGGTGATAAGTAGAATGAATTGGGTCTTTTCAGTCAACTACATTGCACAATCTCTCTTTCAAATCAATTAATATATTTTCTTGATTTATTCATAAACATCTGGGAAAGCAAAAAAGGTAACTGACAAAATCTTTGAGTGGCTGAAGCAACTCCTTCATTGGTCTCCATGGGACAAAGAGGAGCAGTGCTGAGAAATGGCCTTATGATACCACGTGGTTGAAAACAGGATTCATTTTTCAATAACGCTGGTCTCCAGTGTGAAAGACAATAAAACCTCTCCTTGATTCTAACTCTTCTTTTAATCCCACTTGGTCAGCTGGTAAGCCTTGCTTTTGAGTGGATGAATACTGGCTACGGGCTCCTTCCTGCTCTCCGCTATCACTAATCTGTGCCTCATAGGATGCAAGGATAGTGATTGAGTTGCTTTCCTCAGTGGTAGAAACCAGGCCTGAGAAGCATAAATCTGTACTGTGGGAAGCACACATTTGTCCTTGCAATTGTTTAATCTCAAAGGGTGGAATGTTTCTCAACATTGGAGAGGTAAGGAAGGGTCTGACTCCAGTCCAGGTTACTATTCGTGATTCCTTATGTCAGACCATAGGACATGACAAAGGATTTGCCCTGCAGGCTCCTCACACCAGACTTGGTGCACAGCCAGCACCTTGCAGTTTCTGGAGGGAGGTGCAGTCCAGGACTAGGCCCTTCACTCCCAGCAGCCATGTTCATATGCATACCTGCATTCCTAGCCCAGCTACCTCTTTTTGGAGGCTTCCTTACTTTAGCTGAGTGTCCTCAGCTAAAATGCTTTTTTTATTTTTAGTACCCTCTGCTGAGACCTTTTATTGGGGAAGGCATCTTGATTAAATTATTCTTCTCCACTTTGACTCAGGATTGTTCCATTCTAATTTTCTGTTTCTCCTTCCCTCCCATTCTCCCCAAGTTAATAAAATGGCAGGAGTCTTTTGTGCAGTGTTCTTTATAGTGAGACACTATTTCAAACCCAGGTCTCCCACATTGCAGGTGCATTCTTTACTGACTGAGCCACCAGGAAACCCAAGAATACTGGAGTGGGTAGCCTATCCCTTCTCCAGGGCATCTTCCTGACCCAGGAATTAAACTGGGGTCTCCTGCATTGCAGGCGGTTTCTTTATCTCCAGAGCTACAAGGGAAGCCCTAGTGTTCTTCATAGTGAGACACCATTTCCCCAGCCTGTGCTGCAGGTCACCTGACCCTTGTCCAGCACTGGAACTATGAGGAGCCAGACTATTTTCCTTTGTGGCCTCTTACACACCCACAATAAGGGGATAAAAGCATGACTGTTGCCTTTAGTTTCTCTTGTCATCCTAATTGGCCACTTCAATATCTAGTGGCTCTCGACAGGTAGTCCAGAGAGACCTAAGAGTCAATGCCTGCAAAGATGAGAGAGCAAAGTACCCATTCTTTGTGGCTCTAGGCCTTTTTAAGCTTAAGTAAAAAGCTTGTATGTATTGTCCATAATAACTCATGATAGATTTGCACTGTATTTAGAGGAAAGAGCCTGCTAGTAATTAAGAGTATACATTTTCATAACCCTGCATTCATTTTTAATGGAACATTTCAGGATTGTAGGTTACTGGTGGAACACAAGAATGAAGTATTAAAATGTTTCTTCTCACATGACTAGTTTTACATTTCCTTCCATTGATTTCATAAGCAGATTATATTTTGCACATAAAGCCAGGACTTTCAATGTTGGATGTTACGGAATTTCAAAAATACACACTCTAGTCTGAACATAGCTTCAGAAATGTTCCTGGTTCAGCCTTTGTAGATGCCTACAAGTTTCTATAATGTTCAATTATCAACTATAATATTACATTTTTAATTCTGTCTTTGAGATCAAAATAGAAGAAAATGCAGAGCATTGAATGTTTCTGGATGAAACACTTGGACCTTCCGGTTCTACTAGAATTATCACAAGTGTGAAGTCAGAACTGAGACTGTCATTGGAATCTGAGGCACTAACATTGCCCTTATAGAAACCCCGGCGAGCCTCAAGATGGCTACAATCAGAGAGCCCTTATACAGGGCACAGTCTTCCTCCTTTCCCTCTGACATTCCTTCCTTCTTTCTTTCCTCTCTTCCTTCTGTCCTCCTTTTCTTTCTTTCTTCCCTTTTTTTGTGAAGAGACTATATTGTGTTCATTTCTTTTCAGTGATATCAGCTGATACCTCTGTAAGATTTTGAGCGAACAGGCAGAGACAGTGAGAGGTAGTAGTGGTAGATGTTTCAAGAGATGTAGAAGCAGAGAGGAGAAGACAGACTTCACTGGGGTAGAATCTGACCGCTTCTGGTCTTCCTCCCCTCTGGTTGCCTCTCTGATGTGCGTGTATGAGCAGGTATATGCACGTGTGTGCATGTGATATTTATTTGAGTACACAATGTTAGATCTTGACATCAAAATTCCTCAGCTGAATAATCTCATAAGGTATGACTTATCTTCCCCATTTTGTGGAGGAAATAAATTAGATCAGCAGAGAAAAGCCATTTACCCAAGGTCAGTCAGCATGGTTAACCCAGGATAAAACCCAAGGTTATTGGATTAAAAAAACTGTGTTCTTTTCATTAAGCAACCATCCTTCTCTAGCCTGAGTATAACCTTGTCTCAAAATTACCTTCTTTCTGCCCCCGTCCCCGCCACTTTTGTTTATTAAACAGGGTACTCCCCTCACGTCTTTTTTCTTTATTCCAAATTCTATTTAGTTGAGTTTAGAGTTATCCTGAGTTATCCTGACTTATCCTGAGTTATCCTATTACTATTACAGTTATCCTGAGTTATCCTATTACTATCTTGCTTGGGCAGCTTCAATGAACGTGTAGTTTCACTACATGTACCAAACACATCATGTTAGAAAGGTATAAATTCTGGCAAGAAAATCTCTAAAGTATTATTCTTATATCAAATTCACTGAGAGCTTCGTACACTAACAGATCAAAAGAAAATGCACAGGTCTTTGTTTTCCCCCCAGCTATTAATGCTCAAGGACTGGAAAGGTCACTTTTGTAGAAACCCCAGGAGACTCAAGAAGCTACAGTCAGAGACTATATCTGGAGATCAGTTAGAAGAATGATGCCTTCTGAGTTACCACCCTTCCCATTCCATTTACCTCTGAGTCTAAAGTAAGCAGAGGAAATGATCATGGTGATGAAGACCATCAGAACACACAGGATCACAGTCATATCCTCCAGCCACATGACATCCAACTCGAAATGTGGATCTGAAATGGGGACTGTAGAGAGATGCAAGTGTTAGAAGAGTCACAGCAGGGAAAGGAGGACTGGATTACAGACTAACAATAGTTTCGCTTTTCACATTCCTATTGCTCCATACTTCTGGGCTTGTATGAGGGTGAAGGAAAAGTAGGCTGGGTTGTGTAGATGATCCTGGAGATGAGCACATTTGGGCTAAGTGTGGAAGAAGGCTGTGAAGAGGCAGATATCGTTTCTTCCACCCAAGCATCATGACACTTGCTCTGGTTGGCCATTATACCCTTGTCTACTTCACGAGGTGCTGCAGGCCCTCAAGAACTCTAGACCTCTTGAGAAATATGATGAAATAAAATAATCTGGAATGAGCAGAATCTATGAGATGAAAAAGATATTATAATTCTCAAAAGTTATCCTCTTACCTATAGCAGACAGGTTCTGGAAAGTATGTTTTCAGGGTGATTATAAAAGTGGAGAATATTCCCACCTCATAATACTGATTAATATGTCTTGTGATGGAAGCACCATTACCAACAGTTAGGGTATCTGTTTCATTGCTGGTCAGCTATGCCTATACAAAATTACTTTCCTATGTTAACTCTAGTTTGTTTCACTGACATGATTGTTCACTGATTCATTCTATCTTGTAGAGAAGGACAACCAAGACAGTAAGGATGGGGAAACAGGAGTCAGGAGTCTTAAATCCATGTCCTTGAAATAATGGTTGAAACAACTGACAATATTCTTCTTGGAGAAGAGAAAACTCAAAAGTCACCAAAATTGTTGCCCTCACAATATATTCCATATGGTCGTAGACTGTACAAATGGAGGGTAAACTGTTTCCCTAATAAATATCTACTTTACCCTATAATTTGATATAAATTCTCAGCCCTTGACTAAATCGGAGGTCCCTTTATAAGGGTGATAGCTTGAATTTTTTTTAAATAGAAAAATTGCTCTGGGGGCATGTGCAAAATGATCAGAGAGTGTAGTCAACAAGTCTCTCTCTTGGTCACACATCTCTATTTTTCTCAGATTAACATTAAGGAGAACTTCAAAGCTCTTCTCCTAAGGGGTAGAACAAAATTTAAAATAAAATTGAAAGAAAAGCTTGGAGATAAAATAGCTCTAGGGTGCTAAGAGTACCAGAAAATTGTGTGTGTGTGTGTTTAAATCTATGCTGACTTTTTGGTTTTCTTTCCTTCCTACTTGGCTAGGGATGTCCATGCTTCGAAGGAAAGTTAAGGTCATGGTGGGGTGTGAGTGAAGAAAGACATGCCATGAGCTTAGGAGAAAAGGGAAGAAGAATGATGGCAAACACATGTAACCCAATCTTCCCACCAGCTGAGACCCCAGACAGGGAATTGTGACAGAATCCATAGATAATGCTAATAATAATGATAGTAATAATAATATCAAACATTAGTGTGGTTTGCACTATGTGTGAACCCAGACTAAATGACTTCAATATATTGACTAATTTAACCTAAAATAACCTTATGAAATAGGCATTATCATCAATATTTTAAGGATGAAGAAACTACAGTTCAGAGACTTTAAATAAGTCCCTCAAGTTCACACAGTTAGTGGTATAGCCAAGAAAGTCTGACTCTACTCTGGCACTGATTCTTGGGAATAAATAGTATACATCTCTTGCAGGTTTCTCTGTGCATGACCTCCACAGAAAGCAGGAAGAGCAGAATATGTCTGTTGGAGACTCAAATGCTGGCTATTTCTTGAGAAGAAACATTTACCTGCATTTAGAAAGGCAATCTGATTTATTGTAAAATATTCAGAACAAGGGACACATGATTTGAACCCCAGTAATAATTTTATTATTTCCTGGGTCAACTGATGTAAGTTGATCAAATTTTACATTCTGCTGTATCTGAAGTTCCAAAGTGCAGATAATAATAAACACTGCATAAAGATGTTAAGAATTAAAATATACAATGTTTGTGGAATTTCCTGGAAATTCATATCTGTTAAATGAATTGACAAGTGCTTTCTGAATAGATAAACATCAAGAAGGAAATCAGTCCAGAAAGTCACGACAAACAGAAAGTTGCCTAAATAAGGAATGAGGCCTCTAAATGAGATAGTTACAGAGGAACCAATATCCATGGAGGAAAGTCCATTTTAAGTAAGGAGAAGAAAGTTCAGTAGCAATTAGAAAAGAGATTAGTGGATGGGTGTTCCTTGCCTAATTACCAGGAGTTGTGAGCACTGTGGGTGAAGGCCTCTGTGATCAATGACTTAGTTTTAGGTCTTCAAGTTAGAGTAAGCAAAAATAAAATTTTAATTTCCAGATTCACTATTAAGGATTCCAGATCTGCTTCGACAATGACAGTGACCTGCAAACTATTCTTGGGGTTTTCTGTTTTATCCAATGGAAGCCTCATAAATCACTAAGTACCCAGGCAATATTTCCCTGTAATGACCAATTCCTTTTCACAAGACTGCTGACTAAATATCTCTTTCTTTTTAATTTTATTTTTAGTCTTTCCACAGAGGATCAGTACACTACAGTTATTGAAACAGAGGTTTAAGTTCATGGTTGGGGTCCGGGCATTGCCATTACTTAGCTGTGTGAATAGCTATTCAACTTCTTTATATTCCAGATTTTATCACATATAAAATCTAGTTCACTGAAGAGTAAATGTATTAATATTATAAAATCCATACAGCACATAATAAATATTTAATATGTACTAGCTATTACCATAGTATCTTTCTCCTTTCCTCTAGCACAAATGGAGAGAGTATTTAGTTTGCTAACATGCAAAGCAAGATTCAGGTATGGCTTTTCTTAAAGTGAAATATAAAAGCAGTTTCCAGTCTAGTATTATTTAAGACTATTTGGTCTTTATTGCATAGGAGAAAATTAATAAATAAAATCCTCTGAATAGTTCAGCCCCACTTTGTGCATGGGGACCTCAAAGATAGAGCTGAGGACCCATTTTAAAATATGCTGGGTTCAGCTATCCCCAAACTTTTACAATTGCCCTTTCCACTTCACCTTCAAAGAGAGTCAAAGAGAGCCAAAGGGAAGGATCAGTTTCAGTTGTCCATACAGACCATGAGTAGTAGTAGTGTTAATCTGGCTCTTGGTGACCCCATGGACTGTAGCCTGCCAGGCTCCTCTGTCCATGGAATTCACCAGGGAAGAATACTGGAGTGGGTAGCCATTCCTTTCTCCAGGGGATTTTCCTGACCCAGGGATCAAACCCAGGTTTCCTGCATTGCAGGCAGATTCTTTACCATCTGAGCCACCAGGGAAACCTGAGAACAAACCATAAACTTAAGCAAAATATCTGTGGACATATAAATCATTTTGAGAAGAAGACTTTTTACTTTGTATCAGTCTCTTAGAATAATCTATAACCCCCAACGTTTAAGATATACTGAATTATTATCTCGTCTAAGCTAAGCTAAAAGTACAGGAAGAATTGGCTGGATTTTTGGCAGAATATAGTTATTTTACTGAAGAAAATATTTTCTTTTGCTAAGGAGAAGAGATATCAGCAGTTTGTATCATTAAACTCACAAAATTCTGGAGGCTGGAATCCAAACCCAGTGACATGAGGTCCAAAAATTTATTGTTCATGGAATTCAAACAAATATTTGAGGTACAAGAAGAAATCAAGCTTTCAGATAAACAGCATTGTTACTTTTCTTTGGCTAAGTGTTTTACCAGATACTGAGCACTTGGAGATAATTTTCACAAAGTTTTCATCTTTTTGGTCCCACATACCTCTTTTTCTGTAATGCAAATAGAAAATGAGGGAGACAATCATACTGAATGAAGTCAAGAATATTAGTATGCCCACTAACCAAGGAGGTAGTGCATTGCAGGAGCAACCTGAAAAAAAAAAAAAAAAAATACAGGGAGCTCACCATCAGTTATTGGTGTGGAGATACTTCAGATTGGGGGAAATGCACCAGAAAAACAAGATTTATAGTTTAATGCCATCCCTTTGTATATATTTAGAACAGGACTAAGGGTGGAGGGGCAGGAAATATAGGGCTAAGGCTTAGGACTAGCCGATCCCGAGTATCTAAAGGCTTAGGTCTAAAGCTGTTGGTCACTGGGACAAAAGCAGAGCTGTTTCTAGGATGGGAGTGGTTTGGGGCTGAGGCTAAACAGACCCAGAAGAAAGTAACTCATTTTTCTTTTTCTTCCTCTAGCCCATCAATCAGTGTGCTGCATTAGGGAGAGATATAAGCACTAGTCCTTATTATATCTAGATTCAAAATAGGCCAGAGTAGGATAGGTCTGGAGACCTCTGAACTGCCTAAGAGATCATAAGAGCTCTGAAAGTAAGAATCTCATGAAAGGTTGTTAGACAACATACTGCTTAAAATCTTATTTAGCACACATCACTGTGGTGTCATTTGGCTCTCTAGTCTTTCCATGAAAATATTCTATTACATGGGGGGAGGGGGGTGGCTCAGATGGTAAAGTGTCTGCCTGCAGTGAGGGAGACCCAGGTTCGATCCCTGGGTTGGGAAGATCCCCTGGAGAAGGAAATGGCAACCCACTCCAGTACTCTTGCCTGGTGAATTCCATGGACAGAGGAGCCTGGTAGGCTATAGTCCATGGGGTCGCAAAGAGTCAGACATGACTGAGAGACTTCACTTTTTCTTTTAACAACACAAGTGGTGTCCATTCCTCCATTGTGGAGTATTATGCATAGTCTAGGGTTTCCCAGATGGCTCACTGGGTAAAGAACCTGTCTGCCATTGCAGGAGATGTGGGTTTGATCCCTGGATTGGGAAGATCCCCTGGAGGAGGGCAAGGCAACCCACTCCAGTATTATTGCCTGGAGAATCCCATGGACAGATAAGACTGGTGAGCTACAGTCCATAGGGTCACAAAGAGTTGGACATGACTGAAGCAACTTAGCAGACACACATGCACAGTCTAACTTAATGTTTAAAATCTGGGATGCAAAGATTCATGAGCATCATGGTGGCATAGATGGCTCTCATTTTTGTCTCCCCATCAACATCAAAAATGGGGCATCTGTCCATAAAGAGAAGTACCTCTACAAGACACACAACCATACACCAAGGGACCTGGAAAGAGTTCTGCTCACCTGTGTGTCGGGTAACAGGAAGACAGTACCCAGTACAGGCTCTCAAACATAGTGGAGATTGTAAACTGCTTCTGGCTCCTCTTATCTGTGCTCCTAGAGAACATGCAGAACACTGAGCTACTAAAGAGAGAGGCTTTGTGGAAGTCCAGGTTTTCAGCTAGAAAGAGACCTCAGAAGAATGTAGTCTTGAAAGATAGAGCTATACCAGAAAGGATCTGTGAATTTGAAGGTTTAATTCATTAAATTATTTATTTTAATTGGAGGATAATTACAATATTGTGGTGGTTTTTGCCATACATCAGCATGAATGGGCCACAGGTATACATGTGTCCCCCCCATCCTGAACCCCCCGCCCACCTCCCTTCCCACCCTATCCCTCTGGGTTGTCCCAGAGCACTGGCTTTGGGTGCCCAGCTTCATGCATCAAACTTGCCCTGGTCATCTATTTTACATATGATAATGGACATGTTGAATTTGAAGGTTTTAAAACAGTACACCTTCGAGTCATGAACAGCTATTTTTTGTGTGTCTTAAAATTTCCCCCTAAATCCTCCAAGTCCATTTCCCCTGAAGCAGCTTGGTTGAGATGGACGAAACTTTCCCCTTGGGAAAGGTAAGCTACCTGGAGTACCTCTCCCTGTATGCTCTATTTTCCTGATATTGGGTACTATTTAAGTGACTATGCAGCTGTTTCTGCCCTGTGCATTCAGGACTTTATTTCCTGCCCTGATGGAGTCACTGTACTATTTAAGCAGTCAAGTGAGAGATACGTGTAAACTGTGTTAAGTGTTAAATGCTAAATGTTTAAAAGCTCTCCCAGTTTGTTGGGAAAGCTATCACCATAGGAAAAAAATAATAATTTGAATTTGATTGAGGTACAAGAAAGCCCAGGCTTTCAGACACACAGCATTGTCAGAAGGTCAAGGAATGGTGAGCATCTAGTAACAACCTAAGAATTCGGAACTTTCTGAGGCACACAGGCTTGGAAATCAGGGGTCATGCAGCTTTAGCTCCCCCTTCCCCTTTACATCTCCCATCCTTCAAACCCACTTACTTTGCAATCTATGATGTAGAGCAATACTGGATGCCATGGTAAAGGTCAGTGGTAGAGCCAGAATTAAGCCCAGAATCAACTTTCAAACTGTATTCCATAGAAACGGTTTATCTGAAATAGATTCATTCAAACCATTGAGGATCCCACAATGCTGAGATATTGGACCTAAGCTAGTCTGGGGAGGCGGTTATAATTGGGTGAGCAGAAAGCGACCAAGAGTCTGAAGTAGGACTAAGCCAAAAGTGATTTAGTTTGAGACTGGAGCAAAGGTGAGTGAAGACTGCTCATTCCAATTCTTCCCATCCATTCTATCTCATGTTCCCCTTGAAGTAGGGCTGGTTTCTTCCCACTAAGCCTCAGACCAACTCAGTTCTTTAGTCCTTTTGTTTAAGCAACCAGTATATGTGTAGTCCTGAGTTCTCCAATGTGTTCCTGGGTCTGGCATTTTTCTTCTTGAATACATTTAAAGATTATGTAAACTTTCCTCCTCTCCTATTCAGATGAACAAACATCTGCTTTTGTTTGCTGATTTGCACATACTGTACATAGATACCTGTCATTTCACTGGGAATCTGATATTTTTCTCCCCAGAGAAATAAACACAAAGTATTCTAAAAGTAGTAAGTTGCTAAACCTGTTGGGGACTTATTCCTATTATAATAATCTTGAATTGGGATTATTCAACTTCAATTCTCTTGAATTGAGATTATCCCTCGCAGTATTTGGCTCCAATATTAATTTCACAGACATATACAAATACTAATACATGTACAGTTACTTAGCAGTTTCCAAGGCACTCATTTTGTTTTATTTCAATCTTTCAAGTATCTATTATTTTTTTGCTTATCAACTGTGTGCCATGAAATATTTGAAGAGGCTGGGGTATATCAAATACAACCAAGATCTCTACCTCTGACAAAAAAAAAAATAATAAATAATCTATATAGTAGGTTAAAAGGTGATAATGCTATATAAAAGAGAAAAATTAAAAGAGGGTAAGGTGATAGGAAATCCCAGGAAGAGGGAGTGGTACAAGTTGCGTTTTTTAAAAAATTGGTTTGTCAAAGTGGTCTTTATTTCAAAGGTGAGATGAGTACAGACTTGAAGGAGACAGGTAATTTATTGGAATTATAGCATTCTGGCAAGAGGGAACAACTGGAGCAAAGACCCCAAAGCAGGGGCAGTTCTGTCTTAGTTGGGGAACAGCAAGGAGGCCCGTGTGATTGGACTAGAGGAGGCACGAGGGAACATTAAGGGGTAGGTCAGGTAGAACAGGAGCACAGGTAGTGCAGGGTGTCGTGGGTCATTCCACTCAGAATACAATGGGGAATCATTGCAGGGTTTTAAACAAAGGGTCACATATGTTTCACGTTTTAAATGTGTCCTGATATCCAAAAGAGGAGACTACACTATTGTGAACAGGAGAAGAAGTAGGGAGAACTTTATAGGTGCTATTGCCAGTATTCAGACCATGGACAATAGTGTCTTTGACTTAGATAGCAGCAAAGGTCGTAAGAAGTGGTGAGACTCTGGGTATATTTTATAAGTAAAACTAGTATTATCTCTTGACACATGTGATATCGAATATAAGAGAAAAATGGGAGTCAAGGATGACTTCAAGGATTTTTTTCTAAGAAACTAAAAATATGAAGTGTGACTGGGAAGGCAATAAATCACACAAGTTAACAGGTAATTAAGAGTTTAATTATAGATCTGTTTCATTCATAATACATACTAGATGTCAGTATTGAGATTTTGTGTTTAAAGATGAAATTAGGGTTTGGGAGAGAGGTCTGGATAAACGATATCATTTGAGGAATTATTATGATTTTGTGTTAAACTATGAGATGGAATTAAGTCACATTAGAGAAAAGTGAAAGTCGCTCAGTCATGTCTGACTCTTAGCGACCCCATGGTCTATACAGTCCATGGAATTCTCCAGGGCAGAATACTGGAGTGGGTAGCCTTTCCTTTCTCCAGGGGATCTTCCCAACCCAGGGATTGGACCCAGGTCTCCCACATTGCAGGTGGATTATTTACCAGCTGAGCCACAAAGGAAGCCCAAGAATATTGGAGAGGGTAGCCTATCCCTTCTCCAGCAGATCTTCCTGACCCGGGAATTGAATTGGTGTCTCCTGTATTTCGGGAGAAGGCAATGGCACCCCACTCCAGTACTCTTGCCTGGACAATCCCATGGATGGAGGAGCCTGGGGGGCTGCAGTCCATGGGGTCGCTAAGAGTCAGACATGACTGAGCGATTTCACTTTCACTTTTCACTTTCATGCATTGGAGAAGGACATGGCAACCCACTCCAGTATTCTTGCCTGGAGAATCCCAGGGATGGCAGAGCCTGGTGGGCTGCCATCTATGGGGTCACACAGAGTCAGACACAACTGAAGTGACTTAGCAGCAGCAGCAGCTCCTGTATTGCAGGCGGGTTCTTTACCAACTGAGCTATCAGGGAAGTCCACAGAAGAGGGGGAAAAAAGAAGACTCAAAGACTATGCCTTGGGAAACTTGTATTATCAAGAAGTCAGAGTGAAAAAGATGAAGTAGCAGAAGAGAATAAGGAAGAAAACAAGCAGGTAGGTGAACAAAGCCAAGAGAATCAGATCAGATCAGATCAGATCAGTCGCTCAGTCGTGTCCGACTCTTTGCGACCCCATGAATCGCAGCACACCAGGCCTCCCTGTCCATATAGTATCCTAAAAACCAAGTGAAGAGAGTATATTTATTTTTCTCTTCAGTTAATAAATTTGATGACAATGGCCATCATTTGGAGAACAAACACACAGATCTCACTTGATAGTACAATGCTTATCTTCTCCTCTTGACCAGTTACAGGGTTTCGAAGGTAGCAGGTGACATTTCCATGGGTGCTCTGTATTAGAAGGGTCATCTTCATGTTGAACAATTTGTCTGTATCTTGTGAATGGGATTTTGAGGAAGGTGGGATGATCTCTTCTCTGCTGTCTCTCCATTCCATTTGAGGCTGTGGAAACCAACCTCCTGAATTACACTCCACTAAAAGACCTTTGGTATTAGGAGGATGCACCAGAATCTGTGTTTCTAGGCTTGTAGCTGTTGGAAAGAAAAGGGAAAACAAGATTCAGGTGGTGGGTTGGGGAAATATGAGAGTAGGAAAAGCCCCTTTCCACTGTAAATCTTTTTGTTTTTTGTTTTTATTTTATTTTTAAACTTTACATAATTGTATTAGTTTTGCCAAATATCAAAATGAATCCGCCACAGGTATACATGTGTTCCCCATCCCGAACCCTCCTCCCTCCTCCCTCCCCATACCATCCCTCTGGGCTGTCCTAGTGCACCAGCCCCAAGCATCCAGCATCGTGCATCCACTGTAAATCTTATGCCTGTAGGTATACTGACAGCTAAGCACTGTAAGGTTCTGATTGTTCCTACGAGCTAATCAAAAGGGAAACAGGCTAAGCCAGACTGAAGTGTTGTGGTATACAAACTTAACACCCCAGTCCTAAAAAATCAGGACAGTGCATTTGTTTGATCTATTCATTTAGACAGTCAAAAATATTTATTGATTATTTTCTAAACCTAGGAGACTGAGTTAGGTCATGGATGAACAAAAACAATCAAGATCTCAGTCCTCATAGAATTTATAGTGTAACATTTTTCTTATATTTTCACCATTAATCTCATCAGTTCAGTTCAGCCGCTCAGTCATGTCCGACTCTTTGCAACCCCATGAATCACAGCACGCCAGGCCTCCCTGTCCATCATCAACTCCCGGAGTCTACCCAAACCCATGTCCATCAAGTCGGTGATGCCATCCAGCCATCTCATCCTCTGTCGTCCCCTTCTCCTCCTGCCCCCGATCCTTCCCAGCATTAGGGTCTTTTCCAGTGAGTCAACTCTTCCCATGAAGTTACTATAATGTATTATTAAATAGTAAATAGTATAAAGTCTAGTTTGCAGCTTTAATTGAAACTTTAATTTATGTGCTCTTTGGCTAACCCAATATTATCAAAACAAATTCTTACGTATCTGTTTAGAGAAAATAAACAAGTTTTTGAAAAAATTTCAGTATGTTGCTGGGGATGTCAGACTTGCCTAAACTGTGAACAAAGAATGAGCAGAGGTTTAAAAAATTACTCCATTTTACTTTACATTAAAGTTACTTTAAATTAATGTCTGTTAAAATTTCTGCAGTGATGGAAGTATTCCATATATCTGTGGTCCAATCTGTAGTGTTTGCTACATGAGACTTTAGCACCTAAAATGTAATCAATGAGATTAAAGAACTAAATTTTCAATTTTATTTTTTACTTTTAATTTTATTAAATAAAAATTGAAGTAGCCACATGTGGCTAGTGGCTATCACATTGGATAGGTTAGTTCTAGGCAATACAGATGAGTGTCACAATAGCCAATGAAAATGTTATGTGTGAATGGGCCTTGGACCCTACCCTTATGCCCTCACATTTGGGAACCCCTTCAATTAACTTTGAGTCTTCCATTTCCCCACCATTTCTGTGCTATTCAGAAAACTTGAAGACTGAGGTAATTTTGGAGGACATGGAAGATTCTGGATAAGGCTTTTTGAACTAGATTTAGAACGAGTTCAGTTCAGTTCAGTTGCTTAGTCGTGTCTGACTCTTGGTGACCCCATGGATCATGGTACACCAGGCCCCCCTGTCCATCACCAACTCCCGGAGTCTACTGAAACTCATCTCCATTGAGTTGGTGATGTCGTCCAACCATCTCATACTCTGTTGTCCCCTTCTCCTGCCTTCAATCTTTCCCAGCATTAGGGTCTTATTTTCAAATGAGTCAGTTCTTCACATCAGGTGGCCAAAGTGTTGGAGTTTCAGCTTCAGTATTAGTCCTTCCAATGAACACTCAGGACTGATTTCCTTTAGGATGGACTGGCTGGATCTCCTTGCAGTCCAAGGGACTCTCAAGAGTCTTCTCCAACACCATAGTTCAAAAGCATCAATTCTTCTGTGATCAGCTTTCTTTATGGTCCAACTCTCACATCCATACACGACCACTGGAAAAACCATAGCCTTGACTAGATGGACCTTTGTTGGCAAAGTAATGTCTCTGCTTTTGGTTGGTCATAACTTTCCTTCCAAGGAGTAAGTGTCTTCTAATTTCATGGCTGCAGTCACCATCTGCAGTGATTTTGGAGCCCCCCAAAATAAAGTCAGCCACTGTTTCCCCATCTGTTTGCCATGAAGTTATGGGACCACATGCCATGATCTTCGTTTTCTGAATGTTGAGCTTTAAGCCAACTTTTTCACTCTCCTCTTTCACTTTCATCAAGAGGCTTTTGAGTTCCTCTTCACTTTCTGCCATAAGGGTGGTGTCATCTACATATCTCAGGTTACTGATATTTCTCCTGGCAATCTTGATTCCAGCTTGTGCTTCATCCAGCCCAGCGTTTCTCATGATGTACTCTGCATATAAGTTAAATAAGCAGGGTGACAATATATAGCCCTGATGTACTCCTTTTCCTATCTGGAACCAGTCTGTTGTTTCATGTCCAGTTCTAACTGTTGCTTCCTGACCTGCATATAGATTTCTCAAGAGGCAGGTCAGGTGGTCTGGTATTCCCATCTCTTTCAGAATTTTCCACAATTTATATTGACTCACACAGTCAAAGGCTTTCGCATAGTCAATAAAGCAGAAATAGATGCTTTTCTGAACTCTCTTGGATCGATGATCCAGCGGATATTGGCAACTTGATCTCTGGTTTTTCTGCCTTTTCTAAAACCAGCTTGAACATCTGGAAGTTCATGGTTCACGTATTGCCGAAGCCTGGCTTGGAGGATTTTGAGCATTACTTTACTAGCGTGTGAGATGAGTGCAATTGTGTGGTAGTTTGAGCATTCTTTGGCATTGCCTTCCTTTGGGATTGGAATGAAAACTGACCTTTTCCAGTCCTGTGGCCACTGCTGAGTTTTCCAAATTTGCTGGCATATTGAGTGCAGCACTTTCACAGCATCATCTTTTAGAATTTGAAATAGCTCAACTGGAATTCCATCACCTCCACCAGCTTTGTTCGTACTGATGCTTCCTAAGGCCCACTTAACTTCACATTCCAGGATGTCTGGCTCTAGGTGAGTGATCACACCATTGTGATTATCTGGGTCATGAAGATCTTTTTTGTACAGTTCTTCTGTGTATTCTTGTCACTTCTTCTTAATATCTTCTGCTTTTGTTAGGTCCATACCATTTCTGTCCTTTATTGAGCCCATCTTTGCATGAAATGTTCCCTTGGTATCTCTATTTTCCTTGAAGAGATCTCTAGTCTTTCCCATTCTGTTGTTTTCCTCTATTTCTTTGCATTGATCGCTGAGGAAGGCTTTCTTATCTCTCCTTGGTATTCTTTGGAACTCTGCATTCAGATGGGTATATCTTTCCTTTTTGCCTTTCCTTTTCCTTAGTTTGATTTAGAACTAAGTAGTCAGTAAATTGAGTCAAGGAGAAATGGGAATAAGAATGATTATTAAAAAGACAATTGTAAAGATTTAGGTCACTTCTAGAGTCAGGTTTTACTAAAGTGTTGCCAAGAAATAATTGAAAAAAATAGTAATAAATCCTGAATGGATTCTGTTGACACTTTACAGATCTAACAGTGCATATGGATGTGGGAAAACAGACAGTTCTTGCTGATAAAGGTAATGTGTGCAGAGATAAAATTTGCATTCTTAATTCTCCACTTTTCCCCATTTAAAGACTAAATATATGAATCTGAACTTGCTAACTAAACCCTGACTATGAAATGGTCAGAAATATTGAGAATATTCTTAATACTCAGCCTCAGATGGACTGAGAATCATGGATGCATAGAAGTCTCAGAGGGATCCATCCTTACCTGTGACCTTTACCTCTGTGATGGCCTCCTCATAGAAATCACCATCTTTGAAGAAACAGTGGTACGTCCCGTCATCATCAGCATTCACACTAAAGATTCTGAGGGTCACCTTACCCTCTCCAATAGCGTCTGTGAGGAGCTCTGTCCACTCCACATAATTAGAGATGGTTTCTCCATACAAGTCTTTACCATCCTTGTACAGGTGAACAGGTCTTTTGTAGTGGTTCCGGAACCAGCGTATCTCCATGTGTTCTGCAGTCTGTGGTGGGGACAGCTGGCAACTGAGCTCAACTTTTCCACCCAGTGGAGCCAAGATTGGCCCCTCTATACCATTCACTGTGAACTGCTCTGGGAAGGGAGACAGTAACCACAGGGTGAGAGTATGAGCCAGGGCACAGCATTTACTTGGTTCATATATGTACCTCCTGAGTTCCTAGCTTTCTAGGTATCAATGGGCTTTTAGTGTCCCACTCTTTGCAACCCCATGGACTGTAGCTTACAACGCTCCTCCGTCCGTGGGATTATCCAGGCAGGAGTACTGGAGTGGGTTGCCATTTCCTTCTCCAGAGGATCTTCCCAACCCAGGGATCGAACCTGGGTCTCCTGCATCGTAGGCAGATGCTTTACCATCTGAGCCACCAGGGAAGTCCACAAATACCACCTATACGACTGCCTTAATTTTTTAGTGTCTTTCTAGATACTCCCAAATTTTCCCTTTGAATAAGATCGAGACATACATTTCAAGGAAATAGAAAAGCAGAGACCAGCTAAAAGTCCACCAGGCTAGGTACGTAATAATGGTACAGTATTGAGAAGAGTTCCCTGTGCTATACAACAGGTCCTTACTATTTATCTATTTCATACACGTGGTGGTGGTTTAGTCACTAGTCATGTCAGACCCTTGTGACTCCATGAACTGTAGCCTCTGTCCATGGGATTTCTGAAGCAAGAATACTGGAATAGGTTGCCATTTCCTTCTGTAGGGGATCTTTCTGACCCAGAAATCGAACCTGAGTCTCCTGAATTGCAGGTGGATTCTTTACCACCCGAACCAGCAGAGAAGCCCCTATTTCATATATAATAGTGTGTATACGTCAATCCCAATCTTCCAGTTTATCCTGCACATCCTTTCCTCCCTGGTAACCACAAGCTTGTTTTCTATATCTGTGACTGTTTTGTAAATAAGTTTTAGATTAAAAAATAAGTTTTACCATTTTTTAGAGTCCACATATAAGCAATATCATTTGATATTTGTCTTTATGTCTGACTTACTTCACTCAGGGCCACATTCTGCAGGTCCATTTATGTTGCTGCAAATGGCATCATTTCAACTTTTATGGCTGAGTAATAGTCCCTTGTATATAAGTACCATATCTTCTTTATCCATTCATCAATAGCTACTTAGTTTGTTTCCATGTCTTGACTATTGTAAATAGTGCTGCAATGAATATTGGGTGAATGTATCTTTTTGAATTATGGTTTCTCTGGATATATATCCAGGTGTGGGATTGCCAGAACATATGTTAGTTCTATCCCATCAGGAAGCTTCCATAAGCCTCTTATCCTTCTCTGTCAGAGGGCAAACAGACTGAAAACCACAGTCACAGAAAACTAACCAATATGATCACACGGACCACAGCCTTGTCTAACTCAATGAAAGTATGCATGCCATGTAGGGCCACCCAAGACAGACAGGTCATGGTGGAGAGTTCTGACAAAATGTGGTCCATTGGAGAAGGGAATGGCAAACCACTTCATTATTCTTGCCTTGAGAACCCTATGAACAGTATGAAAAGGCAAAAAGATAGGACACTGAAAGATGAACTCCCTATCTTTAGGTCAGTAGGTGCCCAATATGCTACTGGAGGTCAGTGGAGAAATAACTCCAGAAAGAATGAAGAGACAGAGCCAAAGCAAAAACAAAACTCAGTTGTGGATGTGACTGGTGATAGAAGCAAAGTCCTATGCTATAAAGAGCAATATTGTATAGGAACCTGGAATGTTAGGTCCATGAATCAAGGCAAATTAAACGTGGTCAAACAGGAGATGGCAAGAGTGAACATCGACATTTTAGGAATCAGTGAACTAAAATGGACTGGAATGGGTGAATTTAACTCAGATGACCATTATACCTACTACTGTGGGCAAGAATTCCTTAGAAGAAATGGAGTAGCCATCATAGTCAACAAAAGAGTCTGAAATACAGTACTTGGATGCAATCTCAAAAACGACAGAATGATCTCTGTTCATTTCCAAGGAAAACCATTCAATATCACAGTAATCCGTCTATGCCTCACCCAGTAATGTTGAAGAAGCTGAAGTTGAACGGTTCTATGAAAACCTACAAGACCTTCTAGAACTAACACGCAAAAAGATATCCTTTTCATTATAGAGGACTGGAATGCAAAATCAGGAAGTCAAGAAGCACCTGGAGTAATAGGCAAATTTAGCCTTGGAGTACACAATGAAGTAGGGCAAAGGCTAACAGAGTTTTGCCAAGAGAACGCACAAGGCATAGCAAATACCCTTTTCCAACAACACAAGAGAAGACTCTACACAGGGACATCACCAGACGGTCAATACCAAAATCAGATTGATCATATTCTTTGCAGGCAAAGAAGGAGAAGCTTTATACAGTCAGCAAAAACAAGGCCAGGAGCTAACTGTGGCTCAGATCATGAACTCCTCAATGCCAAATTCAGACTTAAATTGAAGAAAGTAGGGAAAACCACCAAAAAATTCAGGTATGACCTAAATCAAATACCTTATGATTACACAGTGTAAGTGAGAAACAGATTCAAGGGACTAGATCTGAAAGACAGAGTGCCTGATGAACTATGGATGGAGGTTCATGACATTGTACAGGAGACAGGGATCAAGCCCAATACCAACAAAAAGAAATGCAAAAAAGCAAAATGGCTGTCTGAGGAGGCCTTACAAATAGCTGTGAAAAGAAGAGGAGCAAAAAGCAAGGGAGGAAAGGAAAGATATACCCATCTGAATGCAGAGTTCCAAAGAATAGCAAGGAGAGATAAGAAAGCCTTCCTCAGTGATCAGTGCAAAGAAATAGAGGAAAGCAACAAAATGGGAAAGACTAGAAATCTCTTCAAGAAAATTAGAGATACCAACGGAACATTTCATGCAAAGATGGGCTCAATAAAGGACAGAAATGGTATGGCCCTAACAGAAGAAGAAGATATTAAGAAGAAGTGGTAAGAATACACAGAAGAACTGTACAAAAAAGATGTCCAAAGCCCAGATAATCACGATGGTATGATCACTCACCTAGAGCTAGACATCTGGAATGTGAAGTCAAGTGGGCTTTAGGAAGAATCACTACGAACAAAGCTAGTGGAGGTGATGGAATTCCAATTCAGTTCAGTTCAGTTCAGTCTCTCAGTTATGTCCGACTCTTTGTAACCCCATGAACTGCAGTACGCCAGGCCTCCCTGTCCATCACCAACTCCCAGAGTTTACTCAAACTCATGTCTGTTGAGTCAGTGATACCATCCAACCATCTCATCCTCTGTCATCCTCTTCTCCTCCTGCCCTCAATCTTTCCCAGCATGAAGGTCTTTTCAAATGAGTCAGCTCGTCACATCAGGTGGCCAAAGTACTGGAGTTTCAGCTTCAACATCAGTCCTTCCAATGAACACCCAGGACTGATCTCCTTTAGGATGGACTGCTTGGATCCAGTCCAAGAGACTCTCAAGAGTCTCCTCAAACACCACAGTTCAAAAGCATCAATTCTTTGGCGCTCAGCTTTCTTTATAGTCCAATTCTCATATCTATACATAACTACTGGAAAAACCATAGCCTTGACTAGATGGAAAAAGCAAGAGAGTTCCAGAAAAACATCTATTTCTGCTTTATTGACTATGCCAAAGCCTTTGACTGTGTGGATCACATAAATTGTGGAAAATTCTGAAAGAGATGGGAATACCAGACCACCTGATCTGCCACTTGAGAAATTTGTATGCAGGTCAGGAAGCAATAGTTAGAACTGGACATGGAACAACAGACTGGTTCCAAATGGGAAAGGAGTACATCAAAGCTGTATATTGTCACCCTGCTTATTTAACTTATATGCAGAGTACATCATGAGAATTGCTGGGCTGGAAGAAGCACAAGCTGGAATCAAGATTGCCAGGAGAAATATCAATAACCTCAGATATGCAGATGACACCACCCTTATGGCAGAAAGTGAAGAGGAACTCAAAAGCCTCTTGATGAAAGTGAAAGAGGAGAGTGAAAAAGTTGGCTTAAAGCTCAACATTCAGAAAATGAAGATCATGGCATCCGGTCCCATCACTTCATGGGAAATAGATGGGAAAGCAGTGGAAACAGTGTCAGACTTTATTTTTTGGGGCTCCAAAATCACTGCAGATGGTGATTGCAGCCAGGAAATTAAAAGACGCTTACTCCTTGGAAGGAAAGTTATGACCAACCTAGATAGCATATTGAAAAGCAGAGACATTATTTTGCCAACAAAGGTCCGTCTAGTCAGGCTATGGTTTTTCCAGTGGTCATGTATGGATGTGAGAGTTGGACTGTGAAGAAGGCTGAGAGCCGAAGAATTGATGCTTTTGAACTGTGGTGTTGGAGAAGACTCTTGAGAGTCCCTTGGACTGCAAGGAGATCCAACCAGTCCATTCTGAAGGAGATCAGCCCTGGGATTTCTTTGAAAGGAATGATGCTAAAGCTGAAAGTCCAGTACTTCGGCCACCTCATGCGAAGAGTTGACTTATTGGAAAAGACTCTGATGTTGGGAGGGATTGAGGGAAGGAGGAGAAGGGGATGACAGAGGATGAGATGGCTGGATGGCATCACTGACTCGATGGACGTGAGTCTGCATGAACTCCAGGAGTTGGTGATGGACAGGGAAGCCTGGCGTGCTGCGATTCATGGGGTCGCAAAGAGTCGGACACGACTGAGCCCCTGAACTGAACTGAACTGAACTGACTAGACGGACCTTTGTTGACAAAGTAATGTCTCTGCTTTTTAATATGCTGTCTAGGTTGGTCATAACTTCCCTTCAAAGGAGTTATTTCAAATCCTAAAGATGATGCTGTGAAAGTGCTGCACTCAATATGCCAGCAAATTTGGAAAACTCAGCAGTGGCCACAGGACTGGAAAAGGTCCATTTTCATTCCAATCCCAAAGAAAGACAATGCCAAAGAATGCTCAAACTACCACACAACTGCACTCATCTCACACGTTACCAAAGTAATGCTCCAAATTCTCCAAGCCAGGCTTCAACAGTACATGAACTGTGAACTTCCAGATGTTCAAGCTGGATTTAGAAAAGGCAGAAAAACCAGAGATCAAATTGCCAACATCCATAAGATCATTGAAAAAGCAAGAGAATTCCAGAAAAATATCTATTTCTGTTTTATTGACTATGCCAAACCCTTGACTGTGTGGATCACCACAAACTGTGGAAAATTCTGAAAGAGATAGGAATACCAGACTACCTGACCTGCCTCTTGAGAACTCTATATACAGGTCAGGAACCAACAGTTAGAACCAGACATGGAACAACAGACTGTTTCCAAATAAGGAAAGGAGTACATCAAGGCTGTATATTGTCACCCTGCTTATTTAACTTGCATGCAGAGCACATCATGAGAAACGCTGGGCTAGATGAAGCACAAGCTGGAATCAAGATTGCCAGGAGAAATCAGTAACCTGAGATATGCAGATGACACCACCCTTATGACTGAATGTGAATACAAACTAAAGAGCCTCTAGATGAAGGTCAAAGAGGAGAGTGAAAAAGTTGGCTTAAAGCTCAACATTCAGAAAACTAAGATCATGGCATCTGGTCCCATCACTTCATGCCAAATAGATGGGGAAACAGTAGAAACAGTGACAGGCTTTATTTCTTTGGACTCCAAAATCACTGCAGATGGTGACTGCAGCCATGTAATTAAAAGATGCTTACTCCTTGGAAGGAAAGTTACGACCAACCTAGAGAGTATATTAAAAAGCAGAGACATTACTTTGCCACCAAAGGTCTGTCTAGTCAAAGCTATGGTTTTTCCAGTAGTCATGTATGGATGTGAGAATTGGACTATAAAGAGAGCTGAGAGCCAAAGAATTGATGTTTTTGAATTGTGGTTTTTGAGAAAACTCCTGAGAGTCCCTTGGACTGCAAGGAGCTCCATCCAGTCCATCCTAAAGGAAATCGGTCCCGAATATTCCTTGGAAGGACTGATGCTGAAGGTGAAACTCCAACACTTTGGCCACCTGATGTGAAGAACTGACTCATTTGAAAAGACCCTGATACTGGGAAAGACTGAAGGCGGGACGAGAAGGGGATAACAGAGGATGAGATGGTTGGACGGCATCATTGACTCAATGGACATGAGCTAGAGTAAACTCTGGGAGTTGGTGATAGACAGTGAGCCCTGGCATGCTGCAGTCCATGGAGTTGCAAAGAGTCGGACACAACTGAGAACTGAACTGAACTGAAACAAACATATGAAAAGAAGCTTAATATCATGTGTCATTAGTAACTATAAATTAAAGCAATCAGATACTACCAAAAACCTATTAAAATGGCTGAAATTCAAACACTGACAACATCAAATGCTGACAAAGATGTGGAGCAAAAGAAACTCTCATTGTTGGTAGGAATGCAAAATGTTATAGCCACTTAACAGAAGAGTTTGGCAATTCCTTACAAAGCTCAATGTGTAATCACTATATGTTCTAGCTCTCCGCCTTCTAGATATGCAACCCAAATGGGGTTGCATCCACACAAAACTACATCCACACAAAAACTCACATCAATGCTCCTAGCATTTTTATTCATAATTGCCCTCAAATTAGAAGCAAACAATATAACCTTCAATAAGTGAATGAATAAACAAACTCTGGTACATCCAGACAGTGTAATATTATTCAGTGGTAAAAGAACTGAGCCGTCAAATCCTGAAGATGCATGGAGGAAACGTAAATGCTTACTGCTAAGTAAGGGGGTCATTATGAAAGGCTATGTATGTACTGTATGATCCCAAGTACATGACATTCTGGAAAAAGGCAAAACTAGGGGAAGAGTGAAAACAGCAGTGGTTACTAGGACTTCAGCAGGAGGGAGTGATGAACACAAGGAACATAGGATATTTTTAATACGGGGTAAAATGGTTCTGTTTGATACTGTAATGGTAGACACATGGCATTATGCATGTATTAATATAGCACATTTGAGGATTTAAGAGCTGAGCAACGAAAAAGGTATGACCGCAAGGTGGCAGTAGCACCTGTATTTGAGAAGCAGTTTGACAGAGGCGTTGGTGACAGTCCCCACAGTATGAGAGACCATTTAGAGGCACAGGGAGCACCATGCAAAGGGCGAGAAGGGCAAGGGAGCTCCCAGGGGAGAGACAAGTCAGGGAGAAGTTTTATGTGTCTAGCAGTGTCACCCCACAGCACAGTGAAGAGGCAGGGCTCTGCAGGACAATAGTGGCTTGGGGTCTCTCTAGGTACAGGGCTTATCTTACCTATGGCTAGCAGATGTTGGGTGCAATTCCAAGGGACATGGAAAGCATAAAGGCATTACATAGTTAAAAGTATGCTCATTTTTTAATATATTTAAAACAATTGGATATGTAAAAATTTGAGCTTGACAATGGCAAGCTTTTGAGTGAGAGGGTCTCAGCCTTACAGAAGTAAGCAGTGTAGGGCCAGTATGCAGAGGCCACTTGCATTCATTTATGTAATAATTTGTTAACACCCAGGGAATTTTATAACACCAAGTACAAACCCTAATGTGAACCTGATTTAATAATATTAATAATTATCAATATTGGTTCATCAATTTCAGTAAATGTATTGATACTGTACTATAGATGTTTGTAGTACGGGAAACTTTGGAAGGGCAGGGAGAAGAAGGGAGAATGGGGTTTTATGGAAATGCTATGTAATTTCTTTTCAACAAATATTTATTTATTTGGCTGTGCCAAGTCTTAGTTGCAGCATATGGGTTCTAGTTCCCTGACCAGGGATCAAAGCTGGGTCTCCTTCATTGGGAGCATGGAGTTCTAGCCCCTGCACCACCAGGAAAATCCCTCTGTGTGGTTCCTACACAATTTTTCTGTAAAGATAAAACTGCTTTAGAAAATAAAGTAGTAAAATTTAAAAAGTCAATGAGGATAAAAAGTAGGACAAGATAAAGGGGGATTTTGGAAACATCATAATTTACAAAATAAAATAAAAATCCAAAGCAAAAAAGCTCTCTGCATATTCAAAATATAATTAATAAATCAATGGACAATTATAAACTGGTAAGAAATAAGTGGGATAGGTACAACAGATAAAAAATTCCCAATATTTAAGAGTTCTTAAACAGCAATGAAGGAAAACCAACAGTACAAAGAAGATGTGGAGTAAAGACCTATGCAGGCAGTTCAGAGAAAATGAAACAATTTTTGTCTGAAAGATATTAAGTCTCACTTATTAACAAAAAGGTAAAATGCAATCACTATGAGAATTTATTTTTCATCTGTAAGTTTGGAAAAGATAAACAGCTCTGGTACCTGTAATATCTGAAATAGTGATATTACCTGTTGGTGGAAATGTAGACTAGTAACGATTTCAGAATGACATATTCAATACCATAATAAAAAAACACATAACCTTTGACAAGCAGGTCTATTCATTGGAATATTTTCTACCTTTGTACTCACAGGTATGCTCAAAAACATATGTATAAAGGCATTGGTAGCAGCGCTATTTTATTAGCCAAAGGCTGGATCCCACCTGAATGTGCATCACTTAGATTTCTGTCATTTAATAAGCAGCTTTTTGCTAGAAATGTTTAAATCTTATGCTCCATTTGATGTCTCGGGCTTTCTATTTTTGTTGTTCAGTCACGCAGTTGTGTCCAGCTCTTTGTGATTCCACTGACTGCAGTGGGCAGGCCTCCCTGTCCCTCACCATCTCCCAGAGTTTGCCCAAGTTCATGCTCATTGCATTGGTGATGCCGCCCAGCCATCTCATCCTCTGACACCCTCTTCTCCTTCTGCCCTCAATCTTTTCCAGCATCAGAGACTTTTTCAGGGAGTCATCTGTTCGCATCAGATGACCAAAATTCTGGAGCTTCAGCTTCAGAGTCAGTCCTTCCAGTGAATATTCAGGGCTGATTTCCCTTATGACTGGCTGGTTTGATCTCCTTGATGTCCAAGGGACTTTCAGGAGTCTTCTCAGCACCACAGTTCAAAGGCATCAATTCTTTGGCATTGTGCCAAAGAATTGACAGAATTTTTATTACCTATCTCTAAATGTACTATTATTTCTGCTTTGCATAGATCCCTTTACAAATGTGGATTTTCATCACCTGTCAAGTTTCCACCAGCCTATCCCATCCTTTTTTTTACTAATAATTCACATGGATTCCAGTATGGATCTGTGACCTAGACCACTTCCTCAAGGTATAAATAGTACTTAAATCTGTCTCCTAAATATGAATATTGGTTCTCAAGGGCAAGTATTAGGTCTTTATTTGCCTCTTCTCCATGGAACCTAACAAAAACCTGGGTACATGATAAAGAAGACTTGCTGATTAGAAATATTTTGTTTTTCTAACCATAAACTGGATCTTATAGTACACATCATCATAACATAACTACATATTAAATCTAGAAACAATGGTCCCTTTTGTTTGGTTCTTGTTTTCCCTAACCTACTTGATACTGGTGTGGCTCAGAAGAGTAGGAGAAAACTTCATACCTGAACTTGGCGTTATCATCTGCAGGAGGAGCGTGGCAACAAAGTATCTAGAGAAAGATTGTCCTGTCATTTCCATTACACCTGATAAGAAATGAGGCCCGTTTAGAGACAGTGTTAACAGAAGCAAGAAGTTGCAGAAATCACATATCTCCACATCTTTTTTTCTGCAGTAATGGACTGCCAAATAGTGTTGCCAGACAAATGTAAGACTTCCAGTCTTATTTTAATATCAACAGTGATTTTAATAAAACAGTGACAGCTTTTTAGTATACATACTTTTGGTACAACATTTGGCATCCTGTAATTTTTATTTACTAAATCTGGTAACCTTGCTCTTAAGAATGGCCATTGTAATCACCAAGTCCAGCCACTGGCTCCTTTCCCATTAAAAGGTTTCTTTCACTCAGGTTAGATGTCATTTGTCTTCTGGTTTGTAAACTCCATTTGGTGAACTACTTCCGCAGGGAAAGTGTGTTAGTCCCTCAGTCATGACTGACGCTTTGTGACCCTAAGGACTACAGCCCACCAGCCTCCTCTGTCTATGGGATTTTCCAGGAAAGAATACTGGAGTGGGTAGCCATTCCCTTCTCCAGGAGATCTTCTTGACCCAGGGATCGATTCCAGGTCTCCTGAAATGCAAGTGGATTCTTTACTGTCTGAGCCACCAAGGAAGCAGGGAAAGTGGTTGCCTGTTTAGGGAATAGGTCCTAATCTTGAAGGTCCCAGTGTTCTAAACATAGACACAGTCAGTTACATTTAGTTATAAGGGAAAATCTAAAGACAGAGATTTAACCTATCTGGAGGGATGAACCAAGTAGCCATTTTAGAAGGGAATCTGACTTTCTTCTCTTTAGTTGGCACAATCCCTCTGAATTTTCTGCTCCTGGAGGACTCACAATTAGAGACAGATTTGTGGACCTGGTGATTGCAGCCATGAAATTAAAAGACGCTTACTCCTAGGAAGGAAAGTTATGACCAACCTAGATAGCATATTCAAACGCAGAGACATTACTTTGCCAACAAAGGTCCGTCTAGTCAAAGCTATGGTTTTTCCTGTGGTCATATATGGATGTGAGAGTTGGACTGTGAAGAAGGCTGAGCGCCGAAGAATTGATGCTTTTGAACTGTGGTGTTGGAGAAGACTCTTGAGAGTCCCTTGGACTGCAAGGAGATCCAACCAGTCCATTCTGAAGGAGATCAACCCTGGGATTTCTTTGGAAGGAATGATGCTAAAGCTGAAACTCCAGTACTTCGGCCACCTCATGCGAAGAGTTGACTCATTGGAAAAGACTCTGATGCTGGGAGGGATTGGGGGCAGGAGGAGAAGGGGACGACAGAGGATGAGATTGCTGGATGGCATCGCTGACTCGATGGACGTGAGTCTGCATGAACTCCGGGAGTTCGTGATGGACAGGGAGGCGTGGCGTGCTGCGATTCATGGGGTTGCAAAGAGTCGGACACGACTGAGCGACTGATCTGATCTGATCTGATGGCCAGTAAAAGCAACGGAAGACTGAAATGGTCTTTCTTAGCCAATCATGAAAGCTTTTTGCCAGTTCTATAATGATTTGGCTTTTGACTCAGCACACAAATGTGATAGTCATCTTTTATGCCCTCAAAAAAAAAAAAAAAAAAAGAGGTTTGTTAAGTGCTAGGAGATTATGGTAAAATGGACAGTGAATGGCTATAATAACATGAAAATGCCATGCTCTGCGCCTGATATACAGATGTCTGGAAATAGAAAGGAGCCACAGAAGACAGTAGGCTGAATTCAGGGCAGTTTGGTTGGTGATCACTCAGGATGACCCTGGGCTGTTCACCCTTTGCACTGACAGTTGGACTCCTCTGAAGGGATGAACCCCTTGGCTTGGACAACGAGAAGCCAAGGAGCTGACGGTCATGAATAAGCCTTCGTGGGGTCAGGATTGGTAGAAAGATATTTGGATTTACTTTCCAGAGCCTGAGGTAGTCCTCACTGTCTTCCATGTCCCTGCCTATAACATGCTGACACCCCTTGGCAACAAGCAGCTGATGCCCTAGCTTGGGTATGTGACCTGGCAACTGATCTTTCAGTAAATATAGCAGATTGGGTGCACAGAAGGAGTGGTCAGGTGGGATGGCACATTGCCAAAAATGGTGGATTTCCCTTGAAATACAGTGACATTGTTAATGTAGTGATTTTATATCCTGTATATTCTAAATAATATCCAACGCAACTGCCAAGGAGTCTGGGGTATTCCAGCAGACTTTCCAACTGGTAAGAGCTTGGTAAATTGATTATATTGGCTCCCACCCTCCAGATGAGGGTTCTAAGTTTGCCCTGGTATGTGCAGCTACTGTATTTGGCCTAACCCAAGCTTTCCTCTGTCCCTGTGCAAGCCAGGCTGTCACCATTAGGGCATTATGAAAACAGTACCATGCAGGATACCCTTATTGAACAAACAGTGATCAGGGATCATGTTTCAGATGTCATGATGTACAAGACTAGGCAAAAGTCCATAACACTGAATGGAGATTCCACCTTCCCTAAACCCCACAAACAGTAGGGTTAGTAAAAGGAAAAAATGGAATATTAAAGCAACAGATTAAATGTCTAGCAGGTAAAACCACCTCAGCCAGGTGCACTGAAGTACTGTCTCAGGTTTTAACACTTTTGAATGGTCAACCAGGAGAGCTTGTTGCTCCATATGCCAGACTGGAGACCCTTGCCAAGACAATCAATCCTTTAAGTGCACGCTGAATGTGCACTTAAAAATGACTAAAATGGTCAAGGTTATGTTATGTAATAGTTTACTAACATAAAAATATTTTTAAATGTTCAAACAAAAAGCAAATAGGCCAACAGAAGACTATAAAATCTAACACAAATCATGTTTAACCTGCCAGGAAAGTGAATCAGATCACAGAAAAAGAGATCTTTAAGCCAGAGGGATCACAGGAAAATTTCCTATATAATAGAAGCAGTAAAATTCACCCCTGTTCTGCTAGTTTTTTTTTTTTAAGCTATATCAAGTGTTTCTGATATATGTTCCTTACCTGTTTAGGGTGACTGAGTGAAAATGTTTTTATGAAGGTCATTCCTGTTACATTTTGTAAGCCAATAATTCTGCAGATATAATTTTTTTAAAGTTACCATAAATATTCCGTAGTGAGGTATTTCTGTTTATCTTTATTTTTCTTCATCCTAACTAGTAACATTAGAGAAGAGGAATCCTAGTTGCAAAGAATACTATGCAATGGGGACTGCTCACACTACTACTGTATGACTAAGAAATGACATGCGTAAGAATAATATTTTATTTGCTCCTGATCAAAACAGACAGCAATTGAGCCCAGCATTTGCTGTGGCGCATGCGCGCGCGTGCGCGAACACACACACACACACACACACACACACACACACACACACACACACACACACAATTAAGGGAAAATAGAGACAAACAAAAATACCTCACTGTGGAATATTTATGGTGACTTTTAAAAACTGAAAAAAGATTTTCCCTAGAGGTGACTGAGACGTCTCAGTTCACCTCATCCTTTAGAAGCCCAAAATCTCATAGTCTTCAAATATAGGTCTGTCAAGACTTTAGAAATGCAGGGACCGGAGACTTGCCAAAAAGCACAAGGAAGAAGAAGAGATGGAAGAAGTGATAACCATCTGTGAAGAGAGGACCTTGTCCCTGAATCTTCCACTTACTTGAGCCTGGAGATCCTGAGTCAGCCCTTCGTTGTCCTTAGAGAAAGTTCCGGGTCACCACCTGGGCTTCCCCCAGTGTGGAGGCTGATGGGCACCAGGCAAACTACCTACCAAAGTCCCTTCTCGCTGTGCCCATCCCACTCCCAGCACCTGATGCTGTCAGCCTGATCCTTACGTTCCTTTCCAAGGGAAATTCCGAGGACCCTGGCTACCTCCCTCTGTGGGTAGCAGTCTTTGTTCACATTCCGTGACTGCACCTGGCATCACTGTGCTAGCATTGCAAGTACTAACATGACCTGCCTCGCTCTGAAAGGAGGCAACGCATGATCTGATTTAGACATTCCCAGTAATTCGTGCCTGGAAAATCCCATGGATGGAGGAGCCTGGTGGGCTGCAGTCCACGGGGTCACTAAGAGTCGGACACGACTGAGCGACTTCACTTTCGCTTTTCACTTTCATGCATTGGAGAAGGAAATGGCAACCCACTCCAGTGTTCTTGCCTGGAGAATCCCAGGGACGGGGGAGCCTGGTGGACTGCCATCTATGGGGTCGCACAGAGTCGGACACGACTGAAGCGACTTAGCAGCAGCAGCAGCAGCAGCAGCAGTAATTCGTGCTGAGTAAAATGGCCATGATAGAGACATTTATTCTGAATGCTGTACCTGCACCCAGAGGGGAAAGGAAGGGAGCTGTGGAAGTGCAAGTAAGAGACACAAAATTCAGATTAGGCATTGGGGAAGCTTCAGTGAGCTGACAAAGGTTCAGAGAAGATTCTTGAAACAAGATGGACAGTTAGCCATGTGAAAAAAAGGAGCAGAGCAGGTTTTCCAGGCTGAGGGAGCAGCAGAAATGGTAAATTCAGAAAACTTGAAGTGGTTTGCTGTGGCCATAATGGGAGATATGATGTGAAAATGATGGGAAATGAACTGTAGAGAGAAACAAAGGTAAAATTATAAAGGTTGTCATTTTAAGAAATATCTATAATACATACTTAAGTGTATATACACACACATATATATACTTAAATCTCATATAATATAGGAAACACACATATTTAGGTATTATAATACATAGCTATATACATAAACATATACATGTGTGCTGCCCTGGTGACTCAGATGGTAAAGACTCTGCCTGAAATGTGGGAGACATAGGTTCAATCCTTGGGTTGGAAAGATCCCCTGGAGAAGGAAATGGCTACGCACTCCAGTATTCTTGCCTGGAGAATCCTATGGACAGAGGAGCCTGGTGGGCTACAGTCCATGGGGTCACAAAAAGTTAGATATGACCAAAAAATGACTTAACACATACATTTGTGCACAAATATATGGATATATTTATTCTTTATTACACATATTTGAGAATATATGCTTATAGACATATAAATACACTTACATATGCATGCATATCCTAATGATGCATATCTGTACATGTGTATGTGTGAGTGATGATATATGCACATATGACTAAATCTATGTGACTATATTTATGCACAAACACATAGACTTATGTATATATGTTAATATAAAAATATAAATGATATGTACATGAGATCAGGAAGAGGGTAATGAGAATTTAAAGTAGTATCTGAGGAGACAATGCATAATTGGGAACATTTGAGATCTATTTAGCATACAGGATTGATAGGGTGGATTGATCGAAACTGGGGAAATTGAAAACTTTCAGGATGTCTCCCAGATTTCAGCATTCCACTGACCAGATGAATGGAGAGAATATTATTTGAGGTGTAGCTGAGTGAAAGAACATTTTTAAACAAAAGGGCAAAATATGGTGATTGGGATGAGTGAGTTTGATTTGGGATAGATGGATTTTAATGTGCCTTTTAGCTTAGTTGATAAGGAATCCGCCTGCAATTCAGGACACCCATGATTCCTGGGTCAGGAAGATCCACTGGAAAAAGGATAGGCTACTCACTCCAGTGTTCTGGCCTGGAGAATTCCATGGACTGTATAGTCCATGGGGTCGCAAAAAGTTGGACACGACTGAGAGACTTTCATACTGTTCTGTTCATGGGGTTCTCAAGGCAAGAATACTGAAGTGGTTTGCCATTCCCTTCTCCAGTGTACCACATTCTGTCAGATCTCTCCACCATGACCCGCCCATCTTGGGTTGCCCCACAGGCATGGCTTAGTTTCATTGAGTTAGACAAGGCTGTGGTCCTAGTGTGATTAGATTGGGCTCCAAAATCACTGCAGATGGTGATTGCAGCCATGAAATTAAAAGACGCTTAGTCCTTGGAAGGAAAGTTATGACCAACCTAGATAGCATGTTCAAACGCAGAGACATTACTTTGCCAACAAAGGTCCGTCTAGTCAAAGCTATGGTTTTTCCTGTGGTCATGTATGGATGTGAGAGTTGGACTGTGAAGAAGGCTGAGCACCGAAGAATTGATGCTTTTGAACTGTGGTGTTGGAGAAGACTCTTGAGAGTCCCTTGGACTGCAAGGAGATCCAACCAGTCCATTCTGAAGGAGATCAGCCCTGGGTGTTCTTTGGAAGGAATGATGTTAAAGCTGAAACTCCAGTACTTTGGCCACCTCATGCGAAGAGTTGACTCATTGGAAAAGACTCTGATGCTGGGAGGGATTGGGGGCAGGAGGAGAAGGGGACGACAGAGGATGAGATGGCTGGATGGCATCACTGACTCCATGGACGTGAGTCTGCATGAACTCTGGGAGTTGGTGATGGACAGGGAGGCCTGGCGTGCTGCGATTCATGGGGTCGCAAAGAGTCGGACACAACTGAGCCCCTGAACTGAACTGAACTGAGAGACTTTCACTCCACTTTTGGAGTCTTAAGGTTATGTTCAAGAAGCACTTGGTTGTTTTGGGTCTAGAGCTCATGCTTTATCTTTGTTCTCCTCTTTGAGAGCTGCAGTGATGGGAGCTACTGGCCTTTTCACTGTGAAGTCCTCAGGAAGCCTCCTCAAGGCCTTCTCCTTTCCTGCAGGCCCCCAGGCCGAAAGCTGCCCCGCTGTTCCCTTTAGCTGTCCCCAGCCACACTCTGCATTGCTGTCCGACCCTCAGAACTCTTCCTCCTTGATGCACCCCAAATAAGGCAACTGGCCTCTCTTTTAAGCATGTTGCTGTCGGTTCTTTTAGAGCAACTTTGTTGTTGTTCAGTCACCCAGTTGTGTCTGACTCTTTGTGACCCCATGGACTACAGCACGCCAGACCTCCCTGTCTCTTACCATTTCCTGGAATTTCTCAGGTCCACGTCCATTGCATCGATGATGCAATCCAGCCGTCTCATCCTCTGACGCCCTCTTCTCCTTCTGCCCTCAATCTTTCCAGCATCAGGGACTTTTCCAGTGAGATGGCTGTTCGCATCAGGTGACCAAATTACTGCAGCTTCTGCTTCAGCATCAGTCCTTGCAATGAATATTCAGGACTGATTTCCTTTAGGATTGACTAGTTTGATCTCTTTGCTGTCCAAAGGACTCTCTGAAGTCTTCTTCAGCACCACAGTTTAAAGGCATCAATTCTTTGGCGCTCTGCCTTCTTTATGGTCTGGCTCTCACAACCATACATGACCACTGGGAAAACCATAGCCTCGACTATATGGACTTTTGTCAGCAGGGTGATGTCTCTGCTTGTCAACACTCTGTTTAGATTTGCCATCGCTTTCTTGCCAAGAAGTAATCATCTGATTTCATGGCTGCAGTCACCATCTGCAGTGTTTTTAAAGCCCAAGAAGAGGAAATCTGTCACTGCTTCCACATTTTCCCATTCTATTTGCCATGAAGTAATGGGGCCAGATTTTAGTTTCTTTAATATTTAAAGTCAGCATTTTCACTCTCCTTTTTCACCTTCATCAAGATGTTCTTTAGTTCCTCTTTGCTTCTTGCCATTAGAGTGGTATCATCCATTTAGAAAACTTAGAAGGTTAATGAAGTAATGTAGGTGGAGATGCAAATAATTCTAAAATATTAAAAGATGCTTGAAAAACAGATCCCTGGCCTATATAGCTCGATATACTCCAAGAAGAGTATGGGGTCCCTGGCAGAACTCTGCCATTTCATCTGTTACACATGGGATGAGCAGAAGACCATTAGCCTTCTTTTTCCTGGTCCCTTCCTCTATGGTTATCCTCTGTATGCAAAGCAGAAATATCTACCTAGGTGATTATAACCTATGTTGGGACCTCTCAGAAATCAGTCTGAGAGCCTCACAGGACTAGATACTTGAATAAGAAAGAGAAAGCTGAGAAAAACCCCAAGGAAAGCTATACACACTCCTCCAGGACCACCTCCTTGGCCCCAGGAGGGGTTCTAGCCAAGGCAAACTGTTAAACCTGACCACTCACTCATGTGCCCGGATCTGGTGTTCTTCTCTTCTCCAGATCCTTCTGGTGAAGCCCTGGTTGGGCTCAAGGCCTGTGATTGTATCTGAGCTAGCTTCCAGCACAGAGCTGAGCAGAACAGGTGCTAAGACATGTGCAGAGAATCTGAAGAGATTGTGAAGCACAAACAATGTGAAACTCCATCATCTGTGATTGTAACAAATATGCAGTGAAATATCTGGAGACAGAATTCCAAAGTTTTCTGTTGTTCAGGTGATGTAATTCCTGGAGTGAAATTAACCCCAATAAAAACATTTGTTAGCATTAACAAGGTTATTTCTCTTGTGAAATTCTTCTGCCCTATAACTCTTTCCCTGCCTCACGCAAGCATCCACCCCACACTATCAATAGCCCTCTGTATCAGATTCCACCCATCCAGCCAGCCTACACATTTGAATCATCTGGGGACTATTTATACTTTGGGGTGAGGAATCCCATTGGCTTAATTAATCAATTAACTACAATTTTGTCTATTTTAATTGAAAATTAATTCACATAACATAAAATTTATCCCATATAGAAGTATACAATTCAATGATTTTCAGTATATTCACAATGTTGTATAACCATTATCACCATCTAATTCCAGAATATTTTCATCACAACAAAAAGGAGCTCTGTGCCTCCCAATTCCCCTCCCTTAATCCCTTGGCAATCACTGATCTACTCTCTGTCTCTATGAATTTTCTTATTCTGGGCAACTCATATAAGTGGAATTATATGATATGGGTCCTTTTGTGACTGGCTGTTTTTTCACTCAGCAAAACACTTTCAAAGTCCATCCATATTGTAGCAGATATTCCTTTTCATAGGTCGATAGTACTTTAATTATGGATATACACTTTTTTCATAACCAAGAAAAACTAGTTTACAGACTATTCAGTTTTAATCATTTTTATTTTCTTGAACTCTGCCTTCCTCATGATAGTAAACTACTTTTCTAAAAACCAAGATATAATTAACATTTAAGTTTAAGGTATATGATGTATTGATTTGATATGGTGAAATGTGATTATCACCATAGCATTAGCTAACACCTTTAACATGTCCAATAATTTTATCATTTCTTTTTTTGTGGTGAGAACAATTCAGATAATCTCTTAGACGCTTTGAAGTTTATGACACAGTAATGTTGCCTATAATTGCTATGAAATGCATTTGATCTTCAGAACTTATCTACTGATGGCAAGTTTGTTACCATTAAACAACATCTCCCCAGTTCCCCCAACCCCCAGCCCCTAGTAACCACCATTCTCTGTTTCCACATGTTTGGTTTTTTAGATGTCATTGGCATTTTTAAGTTCCCCAGATGATTACAGTATGCTGCTGCTGCTACTGCTGCTAAGTCGCTTCAGTCGTGTCCGACTCTCTGCGACCCCATAGACAGCAGCCCACCAGGCTCCTCTGTCCATGGGATTCTCCAGGCAAGAACATGAGTGGGTTGCCATTTCCTCCTCCAATGCATGAAACTGAAAAGTGAAAGTGAAGTCGCTCAGTCGTGTCCGACTCTTAGCGACCCCATGGACTGCAGCCTACCAGGCTCCTCCATCCATGGGATTTTCCAGGCAAGAGTACTGGAGTGGGGTGCCACCTAGGTTGAAAACTATGCCTCTATAGCTAAAGGAGATTTCTGGCTTAGCTTTAAAATTTTGGGGGGCTGTGACAAAAAGACCTTTCTGAGAGGTAGGATAATGGAGTTTTCTCAGTCGAAGGTATTGGAAGTGAATCCCAAGTCCTATTAGCTCTGATGTTGAGTGACTATTTTTATTCTCTTTGCTGAGGGTGGGATTACTGTGTTATGGAAAAACAAGCTTCATCTTCTAACTGACAAGAGATTTCACTCTTATTTCCATCTATTGTATAACATAACAAGAACGCTTGTTCAAGGAGATTCAACCAGTCCATTCTGCAGGAGATCAGCCCTGGGATTTCTTTGGAAGGAATGATGCTAAAGCTGAAACTCCAGTACTTTGGCCACCTCATGCGAAGAGTTGACTCATTGGAAAAGACTCTGATGCTGGGAGGGATTGGGGGCAGGGGGAGAAGGGGACGACAGAGGATGAGACGGCTGGATGGCATCGCTGACTCGATGGACGTGAGTCTCAGTGAACTCTGGGAGTTGGTGATGGACAGGGAAGCCTGGCATGCTGCGATTCATGGGGTCGCAAAGAGCCGGACACGACTGAGCGACTGATCTGATCTGATCTGATAGAGTCAGAGTTTCAAGGTGGTTGATGGGAAAACTCTGCTCTAAACCAAGGAGGATGGTTTATATGACCTTAAATATTTTCTTCCATTGATCACACAGGTAATCATCATAAAAGAAGAAAACAGTAAAATCTCATCAAAATTTAAAATTTTCTCACAGGCAAATACAACATGAAGGATTTCTGACTTCTACTTGGGATTCACAAAGCTGGAATCCCAACAAAAAAGAAAGGCTGGATAATCAGCAAAATCATAAAATTTTCTTGATTTCTGCTGAATTTGCAGGGAAAACCTCAATGGAATTTAGAGTGAACCTGAAATTTCCATGAATGGAAGAGACACAAGCACTGACTTAGCTGAGCAGAGCATGGAAAAAAGAGGAACTACTGTAGAAACTGGTGTGAAAACTTGACTAAAATGGTGGTGAATAGATAAACGCCAAGTGAGGGCTTTTATGAGCGTAGAGATCCCTAGGAGGGGCAAACAAGAAAGAGGTTTGCACCTGCCTGCGGGATCACCACTGTGTCCCCCAGTGGGTGTTCCTGAGAATGACTGGAGGCAGGTTTAGAGACTAGAGAAAGCCATCTTATGATGCAAACCAGGAGAGGGCAGCCGCCTACTCTGGGAAAGGAAGAAGCTACACCCAGATCACCTTCCCTGGAACAAGAGCATTAAGTGCAATCATAGGGACTTCCCTGGCAGTCCAGTGGTTAAGACTTTTCCTTCTAGTGAGGAGGATATGGGTTCGATCCTTGGTTGAGGAGCTAAGATCTCATGCCTCACAGCCAAAAAATCAAACGTAAAGCAGAAGTAATATTGTAACAAATTCAATAAAGAATTTAAGAATGATCCACATAAAAAAATTCTTAAAAAAAAGAAAAAAAGTTTGGCAGAAGGACAGCAAACTCTATCACCTGCAGGGCATAGGTGCAGACCTGTTGTTATATCAAAATAAAACAGAAAAAGTTCTCTAGCCTTAAAGGAGGGGCAAGAAACTACTGTGATTAGACTATTGAGACAACTCCCAATGTCAGAAACCAGGATGACTGAGAAATCCTCCTATCCAAGACCCAGGCACATGGGACCTGCCTAAGTTGGAGCTAAACTAGGATAACAGAGAACACACCCCCAAAGCCCTACACAAGGCTAGCAAGCACTGAGTGACAAACATTAGCAGATTCCTATTAAGGGAAGGATGGGAGCACAGACTTCTGATACACAGGCTCGCAAGGAAAGCCTACTCTGGTTTCCATGGTAGCTCAGATGGGAAAGAGTCTGCCTGCAATCCAGGAGACCTGGGTTCAATGCCTGGGCCAGGAAGATTTCCCTGGAGAAGGAAATGGCAACCCACTCCAGTATTCTTGCCTGGAGAATCCCATAGACAGACCATGGGATCACAAAGAATTGGACATAGCTGAGTGACTAACACTTGGGGTAGGACAATAACCTTAAGAAAACACCTCTAACAAACCAGTTCCCCACTCCCAAGGACAAGTACATCAAGATCAAGAATGACAAAGAAAAGTTAAGATGATATAATCTAATATATATATTTAACTATGCTTAGTTGCTCAGTGGTGTCTGATTCTTTGCACCCCTGTGGACTGTAGCCCACCAAGATTTTCTGTCTATGAAATTGAATATATACATATACACCTACATACATGTATACATATCATACATATGTAAATATATGTATACATTATCATGGGCTTCCTGGATGGTGCTGTGGTAAAGAATCTGCCTGCCAATGCAGGAAACATAGATTCTATCCCTGACTTGGGAAGATCCCCTGGAATAGGAAATGGCAACCCAATCCAGTATTCTTGCCTGGAAAATTCCATGGACAGAAGATCCTGGCAGACTATAGTCTGTGGGGTCACAAAGAGCCAGACACAACCGAACATGCATGCACACATTATCATATATCCCAATATATGATACATCTGATATATCTGTATGTTCTTATTCTTGTATGTGTCTTTCGACAGAAAAGATCACTAATACCTGTTGTTATTCAATCACTAAGTCATGTCCGACTCTTTGCGACCCCATGGATTGCAGCATGTCAGGCTTCCCTGTCATTCAACATCTCCCTGAGTTTGCTCAAACTCATGTCCAGTGAGTCAGTGATGCTATCAATCATCTCATCTTCTGTTATCCCCTTCTCCTCTTGCACTCAATCTTGCCCAGCATCAGGGTCTTTTCCAATGAGTCAGCCCTTCGCATCAGAAGGCAAAAGTATTGGAGCTTCAGCTTCAGCATCAGTCCTTCCAATAAATATTTAGGGTCGATTGCCTTTAGGATTGACTGATCTCTTTGCCGTTCAAGGACCTAGAAATAAATTACTGCCTCATATGGTATACGTATGTTCACTTTGAATAGTTATTACCAAATAGCTTTTCAAATTCTAGCAATTAACACAAACAATACTACCAGCAAAATCCTAAATTTTACAACATGGATAACCTGAGGGACATTATGCTAAGTGAAATAAATCAGATACAAAAAGATAAAAACTGTATTATCTCACATTTATGTGGAATCAAAAAAAGTCAAACTCATAAAAGTAGAGAGTAGAATGGTTGTTGCTAGGGGCCAGCAGTGCAGGGAAAGTGGAATGATGTCAGTTAAAGGGTACAAGGGTTCAAAAATGCAGGATAAAAAAATCCTGGAGCCCTAATGCACAGAATGCTGAGTATAGTTAATGATTGTTGTTGCTGTTCAGTCGCTAAGTCATCTCTGACTCTTTTCAACCCCGTGGACTGCACTGAAGCCTACCAGGCTCCTCTGTCCATGGAATTTCCCAGGCAAGAATACTGGAATGGGTTGCTATTTCCTTCTCCAGGGGATCTTCTTGCCCCAGGGATCGAACCCATTGACTCCTGCATTGCTGGCAGATTCTTTACCACTGAGCCATGAGGGAACTTAATGATATTGCATTGTGTATTTGACATTTTCCAAGGGAGTTAATCTTAAGTGTTGTCAACACAATTGCAAATATATGAAGTAATGGATATGTTAATTAGCTTGATTGTGGTAATCATTTCACAATCCTTCAGTCAGTTCAAACTCTCAGTCATGTCCAACTCTTTGTGACCCAATGGACTGCAGCATGCCAGGCTTCCCTATCCATCACCAACTCCTGGAGCTTTCTCAAACTCATGTCCATCGAGTTGGTGATGCCATACAACCATTTCATCCTCTGTTGTACCCTTCTCCTTCTGCCTCCAATCTTTCCCAGAATCAGGATCTTTTCAAATGAGTCAGTCCTTCTCATTGGGTGTCCAAAGTATTGGAGTTTCAGCTTCAGCATCTGTCCTCCCGATGAATATTCAGGACTGATTTCCTTTAGGATTGACTGGTTGATCTCCTTGCAGTCTAAGGGACTCTCAAAAGTCTTCTCCAACACCACAGTTCAAAAGCATCAATTCTTTGGCACTCAGCTTTCTTTATGGTCCAACACTCACATCCATACATGACTACTTGAAAAACCATAACTTTGACTAAGTGGACCATTGTCAGTAAAGTAATGTCTCTACTTTTTAATATGCTGTCTAGGTTGGTTATAGCTTTTCTTCCAAGGAGCAAGTGTCTTTTAATTTCATGGCTGCAGTCACCATCTGCAGTGATTTTGGAGTTCAAGAAAATTAAGTCTGTCACAGTTTCCACTGTTTCCCCATCTATTTGCCATAAAGTGATGAGACCTGATGCCATAATCTTTGTTTTTTGAATGTTGAGTTTTAAGCAGGCTTTTTCACTCTCCTCTTTCACCTCATCAAAAGGCTCTTAATTCCTTTTTGCTTTCTGCCACAAAGGTGGTGTTATCCATATATCTGAGGTTATTGATACTTCTCCTGGCAATCTTGATTCCAGCCTGTTCTTCATCCAGCCTGGCATTTAACATGATGGTGGCTCAGATGGTAAAGCATCTGCCTACAATGTGGGAGACCCAGGTTCGATCCCTGGGTTGGGAAGATTCCCTGGAGAAGGGAATGGCAACCCACTGCAGAATCCTTGCCTGGAAAATCCCATGGACAGAGGAGCCTGGTCGGCTACAGTCCATGGGGTCGCAAAGAGTCAGACATGACTGAGCGACTTCACTTTCACTTTCATTCGGCATGTATGTTTAGCAAGCAGGGTGACAGTATACAGCCTTGACGCACTTCTTTCCCAATTTAAAACCAGTCCATTGTTCCATGTCCGGTTCTAACTGTTGCTTCTTGACCTGCATACAGATTTCTCAGGAGGAAGGTGATCTGGTATTCCCATCTCTTGGAGAATTTTCCAGTTTGTGGTGATCCACACAGTTAAAAGCTGACACTCCAATACTTTGGCCACCTCATGCGAAGAGTTGACTCATTGGAAAAGACTCTGATGCTGGGAGGGATTGGGGACAGGAGGAGAAGGGGATGACAGAGGATGAGATGGCTGGATGGCATCACCGACTCAATGGACATGAGTTTGGGTAATCTCCAGGAGCTGGTGATGGACAGGGAGGCCTGGCATGCTGCGATTCATGGGGTTGTGAAGAGTTGGACACGACTGAGCAACTGAACTGAAGATCTTTTTTGTACAGTTCTGTGTATTCTTGTCACCTCTTCTTAATATCTTCTGCTTCTGTCAGGCTCATACCATTTCTGTTCTGTATTGAGCCCAACTTTGCATGAAATGTTCCCTTGGTATCTCTAATTTTCTTGAAGAGATCTCTAGTCTTTCCCTTTCTATTGTTTTCCTCTATTTCTTTGCACTGAACACTGAGGAAGGCTTTCTTATCTCTCCTTGCTATTCTATGGAACTTTATATTCACATGGATATATCTTTCCCTTTCTCCTTTGCCTTTAGCTTCTTTTCTTTTCACAGGTATTTGTAAGGTTGCCTCAGACAACCATTTTGCCTTTTTGTGTTTCTTCTTCTTGGGTATGGTTTTGATCACTGCCTCCTTACAATGTTATAAACTTCTGTCCATAGTTTTCAGGCACTCTCTCTATCAGATCTAATCTCTTGAATCTATTTGTCACTTCAAGGGATTTGATTTAGGTCATACCTGAATGGTCTAGTGGTTTTCCCTACTTTCTTCAATTTAAGTCTGAATTTGACAATATGGAATTCATGATCTGAGCCACAGTTAGCTCCTGGTCTTTTTCGCTGACTGTGTAGAGCTTCTCCTTTTTCGGCTGCCAAGAGTATAATCAATTTGAATATATTATATTGACCATCTGGTGATGGCCATGTGTAGAGTTGTCTCTTGTGTGGTTGGAAGAAGGTGTTTGCTATGACCTGTGCGCTCTCTTGGCAAAACATTTTTAGCCTTTGCCCTGCTTCATTTTGTGCTCCAAGGCCAAACTTACCTGTTACTCCAGGCATCTCTTGATTTCCTACTTTTGCATTCCAGTCTGCTATAATGAAAGGACATCCTTTTTTTCTTTTTTTGGTGTTAGTTCTGGAAGGTTTCATAGGTCTTCATAGAACTGTTCAGTTTCAACTTCTTCAGCATTAGTGATTGGGGCATAGACTTGGATTACTGTGATATTTAATGGTCTGCTTTGGAAACACAGAGAGGTCATTCTGTCATGTTTGAGATTGCACCCAAGTACTGCATTTCAGAGTCTTTTATTAACTATGACATTATTTCTTCTAAAGGGATTCTTGTCCACAGTAGTAGATACAATGGTCATCTGAATTAAATTCACCCATTCTGGCCCATTTTAATTCACTGATTCCTAAAATGTAGATGTTCACTCTTGCCATCTCCTGTTTGACCACTTCCAATTTACCTTGATTCGTGGACCTAACATTTCACGTTCCTATGCAATACTGTTCTTTATAGCATTGGACTTTACTTCCATCACTAGTCACATCCACAACTGGATGCTGTTTTCACTTTGGCTCAGTCTCTTCATTCTTTCTGGAGCTATTTCTCCAGTAGCATATTGGGCACCTTCTGACTTGGGAAGTTCATCTTTCAGTGTCATATCTTTTTGCCTTTTCATACTGTTTATAGGGTTAAAGAAATGTACCATTGTTATACACAATATTGATGAATCTCAAAAACTTTATATTGAGTGGAGGAAGTTAGTCTTAAAAGATTACATACTTCATGATTTCATTCTGTGACTTTCTCAAAAACACAAAGTTATCATGATGGAGAACTGATCATTTGTTAGGAGTTAGAGGGTGGAGCTCCTGTCCATTGAGTCAGTGATGTCATCTAACCATCTCGTTCTCTGTCATCCCCTTTGCCTCCTGCCTTCAACTTTTCCAGCATCAAGGTCTTTTTCCAATGAGTTGGCTTTTCCCATCAGGTGGCCAAAGTATTGGAGCTTCAGCTTCAGCATCAATCCCTCCAGTGAATATTCAGAATTGATTTCCCTTAGGATTTACTGGCTTGATCTCCTTGCAGTCCAAGGGATTCTCAAGAGTCCTATCCAACACCACAGTTCAAAAGCATCAATTCTTCAGTGCTCAGCTTTTTTTATGGTTCAATTCTCACATCCATACATAACTACTGGAAAAACCATAGCTTTGTCTATATCGTATGGTAAGAGTATTCTATTTTTGTGAGAAACCACTCAACTGTCCAAAGTGGCTGTGCCTTTTTGCATTTCTCTCCAGCAGTAAATGAGAATTCCTTTTGTTTCCCAGGCTCACCACATTTGGTGTTGTTAGTGTTTCGGATATTGCATGCTCAGTCGCTCAGTCATGTCCAACTCTTTATGATCCCATGGACTATAGCCCACTGGACTCTTCTGTCCATGGAATTTTTCAAGCAAGATAACTGGAATGGGTTACCATTTCCTTCTCCAGGGGATCTTCCCAACCCAGGGATTGAACCCATGCCTCCTGAATCTCTTGTGTTTGCAGGCTGATTGTTTACCACTGAGCCAGTTTTGAAAAGCCAGTTTTGGACATTATCCCCTCTTAATAGTGCATAGTGTTATCTCATTGTTTTCACTTACAATTCCCTCATAATTTATGATGCTCAGTATCTTCTCGTATGTGTATGCCAATCAAGAAGTAACAGTTAGAACCATGTATGGGACAACTGACTGGTTCAGGATTGAGAAAAGAGTTTGACAAGGCTGTTTATAGTCACCATGTTTATTTAACTTATATGCAGAGCACATCATGAGAAATGCCGGGTTGGATGAGTTACAAGCTGGAATCAAGATTGCCAGGAGAAATATCAACAACCTCAGATATGTGGATGATATCACTCTAATGGCAGAAAATGAAGAGGAACTAAAAAACCTCTTGATGAGGGTGAAGGAGGAGAGTGAAAATGCTCACTTAAAGCTAAATATAAAAAAAAAAAAAAAAAAAAAAAACTAAGCTCATGGCACCTGGCTCCATCATTTCATGGCAAATACAAGGGGGAAAGGTGGAAGCATTGACAGATTTTTTATTTCTATAGAAACTTTCATTGAGACATTGGCAGGGATTACACTGAAGCTGTATATGCTTGCAACATAATTATTGAAGAATTTTTCTCATTTGTTCTGTTGTGGTTTTCATTTCTACAGTTGGTGGATTGTATCTCTGTCACTTTGTATAGTATATCCTTCTTGTTCTTTATGTCCTGTAAATTGGAGGTTAAAAGGGAGGTTTAATCTGATTCAGGTTTCTTTTGCTTCCTTTTTTTTTCCTGCCAAGAACACACATCATAGGTAGTATTTTGTTCTTAACATGCAGAATAATATAATCTCTGGTGGTTTCTCTTTCTGTGATATTAGCAACCACTGATGTTCAGCAACTAGGTTATTAATATATTTTCAAATTACTTTATTTAAGTAGTCATTATTTTGCAACCATAATATAACTATTTATTGTTAAATTAGTATTTTATTATTTTTTTCATATTTCTTATTTATCATTCATCTAATATTTTAGACATTGTCATTTCCATTTGGGAAAATTTTTTTCTTAGATAATTTTCATAGAGTCTACAGTAATGGTACATTCTGTAAGTCCTTGACTAGTTTTCATTTTTGCTTATGAGAAATTATTTGAAATGGGCAAAATTGTAGGTTCAAAGCTCATTTTGCCCTCAGAATTCTATATACGTTACTGTTTCTTCTGACATCTAGTGATACATGTTGGGTGTCAATGTTCATTTAATATTATGAAAGAAATTATACTAAGAAAGCAATGATGATTACTCATGGCTTTTGAATTGCAATCTGATTACAGGAAAATTTGAAGGGAAGATCATTATCTGAGGTTTCTTGGCCTTCAATTATAACAGAAACAAAATTTTCACAACAAAATCAGATACATCTCTAACTTAATACCTATTACTTGGGATTCTTGGGTGAACAAAGATGGAGAAATGGTGAGATTTGTTCAAGAAAACAGGGTGAATAGAGTTAATGTTCAAGTAGTATCAAGTCTTAGTAACTTTCAGTGAATGGAATAATGTATAAGAGCAGGTTAAACTGACCTATGTGGAAAGCAATGTCACAAGATGTGCTTGGAGAGACATGTATTGTGGTTTTTTTTGGGTGCTGGAGATAGAGATGTCAACAAAAAAATTGCCCACATATTACAGGAGAAGGGTAATAAGCCTGAGGAGCACAGCTATGATTCCGTGTGTTACTAGCCAAAAGAAAGGGCAAAAGAAGCTTGAGTCACTCTTTGGTTCCACACTTGAAGGGCTGTAACTTAACCTTAGTTATTAAGTAACCATAGTATGTTAATGTATAACTTGACAAAACATAGATTTGGGCCTTTGTCTTTTCTCTGGAAACAGGATGAACCTTGGGCTGATAGCCAGGTGGGAAGTGGGCCTTTTCAGGGAATGGAAAATAAATAAATGCTGGCAAAATGATAGCCTCAGAGTCAAGACTCTCCCCACCCACTTACCTCTTAGCGTCATGCCTAAAACAGTGATTAATAGACTGAAAAATGCCATCGAACCAGCTAAAACCATTGCCATATCCCACATCCAGTCATTATATAAGGGAAACAAAGGATCTGAAATAGAGACTGAAAAAAAATTTAGTTGAGTTGTCAATTAGGGGGAGAGAATATTAAAGAAATAACATTTAATATTACTTATACTGAGAATTTATTCTTTAGAAGTCATTGTTCTACCACTTAAAATGGATTAATTCCATTAATCCTTATATTAACTATATAAAATAGATTCATTAATGCTCTTTTGTGATAATCTTTTTTCTTATCAACTTTGAGTTGAATTTATAAGATGAAACCTTTGGATGAACAGAATGGCTTTTGTATTTGGGAGGAATGTGAATCTTTGGGAGCTAGACTATTGTAGACAGAATAGGCCCCTAAAAGTATCTGTGTCCCCAAACCTGGAACTTGTGAATATGTTACATTCCATGGAAATAGAGACTTTGCAGAGGTAATTAAGGTTATGAACCTTAACATAGGGAGATTATTCAAGTTTATTCATGCAGATCCAATATAGTTATATGAGTCCTTAAATCAGAGACTTTTTAAGACTGAAGTCAGAGAGATGTAGCAGAATGCAAGGTTAGAAAGAGTCAAATGATGAAATGGACTTGACCCACCATTGCTGGCAGAGCCACATGGAAAGCATGTGAAGAAATCCAGGCAGGCTGCAGTCCTCGGGCTGACAGTTGATAAGGAAAAGGGACCTCAGTCCCACAACTTTAAGGAACAAAAATTGGCCGACAATCTAAATAAATTTGGGAGTGAGGCTCTCTATAAGTATAACCCACACTGTGGCAAAATTCCTCTTCATCTTTGAAAAGTAAAAGTGCAAGTCTCTCAGTCATGTCCGACTCTTTGAGACCCCACGGATATACAGTCCATGGAATTCTCCAGGCCAGAATACTGGAGTGGGTAGCTTTCCTTTCTCCAGGGGATCTTTCCAACCCAGGGATCAAACCCAGCTCTCCCTCATTGCAGGTGGATTCTTTACCAGCTGAGCCACAAGGGAAGCCTTTCATCCTTGGGACCATGGAACTAGAAAACCAATTATTTACTCCTAACATATAATGGTGCCACAGGCATAGGAGAATATTGTAGTCACTCTCATTGAATTGTGAAGAAAATGAGAAGGAAAAAGTAGTCACTGCTCCCAAGTAATTTCAAAGGTCAACTGGGAAAACCCCATTAGGTTTCAAGTCCTGAGGATAAACACGTATGACTCATGACTCTAGCCTCTAGGCTTATAGCTTTGTTTTTGGAGACATTTTTCCTTCATGAAGGGCACGTGTGGGGGTGGTTTAGTTGCTAAGTCATGTCTGACTATTGTGACCCCATGGACTATAGCCTGCCTGGCTCCTCTGTCCATGGGATTCCCTACACTGAAAAATGATCCCAAAGATATTCAATATCTAATTACAGGCTGGAATAAAGGTTGCCAGATGAAATATCAACAACCTCAGATATGCAGATGATACCACTCTAATGGCAGAAAGGAAAGAAGAGCTAAAGAACCTCTTGATGAGTGAAAAAGCCTGCTTAAAACTCAACATTCAAAAACTAAGATTATGGCATCCAGTCCCATCACTTCATGGCAAATAGATGGGGAAAAAGTGGAAACAATGAGAGATTTTATTTTCTTGCATTTCAAAATCACTCAGATGGTATCTGCAGCCACAAAATTAAAAGATGCTTGCTCCTTGGAATAAAAGCTATGACAAACCTAGACAGCATATTAAAAAGCAGAGACATCTCTTTGCAGACAAAGGTCCATAAGTCATAAGTCAAAGCTTATGGTTTTTCCAGTAGTCATGTATGGATGTGAGAGTTGGACCATAAAGAAGGCTGAGCAGCAAAGAATTGATGCTTTTGAACTGTGGTGTTAGATAAGAGTCTTGAGAGTCCTGTGGACAAGGAGATCAAACCAGTCAATCCTAAAGGAAATCAGTCCTAAATATCCACTAAAGGAGTGATGCTAAAGTTGAAGCTCCAGTCCTTTGGCCACCTGATGGGAAGAGCCAACTCACTGGAAAAGACCCTGATGGTGAGAAATATTGAGGGCAAGTGGAAAAAGGGATGTCAGAGGATGAAATGGTTTGATGGCATCACCAACTCAATGGATATGTGTTTCAGCAAACTCTGGAAGTTAGTGAAGGGCAGGGAAGTCTGGCTTGCTGCAGTCCATGGGGTCACAGAGTTGGACACAATTTAGCAACTGAACAACAATAACCCGTGGAACTCATGCCTGGTACCTTATGTGATAAAAGAGTAGAGATGTCATTAAGTTATGAATCTCAAGGTAGCATATTATCCTGGATTATCTGGGTGGGCCCAATTCAATCACAAGTACTCTGAGAGGGGCGCAGAAATTTACTTTATACACAGAGGAGAAGACAATGTGAAGATACAGCTGAGAGAGTTTTTTTAATGTATTTCTACTGTCTTTGAAAATGTAAGAAATAATCCATTAACCAAGAAATGCAAGGAATGCAGCTCTAGAAACTGTAAAAGGCAAGAAAATGGATTCTCCCTAGACGTTCTGAAGAGATTGCAGGTTTTGTGACATATTGGATTTAGCCCAGTGAAATCCACTGTAGACTTTTGACCTCCAGAACTGTAAGATAATAAATGTATGTTGCTTTAAGATACTAAATCTGTGGTAAGTTGGTACAGTGGCCACCGGAAAAACTTTTGTGCTTCAAATAACATCATCAGGGGGAATTCCCTGGTGGTTTAGTGGTTAGGACTTGGTGCTGTCCCTGCTGTGAGGCCAGGTTCAATCCCTTTTCAGGGAACTAAGATCCCACAATCTGTGCAGTATAACCAGACACCAAAAAAAAAAAAAAAAAAAAAAATAGAAAAAGAAAAAAAGGGGAAAGAACACTATTGGGAAGCAAAAGGATAACCTACAGAATGTGGAGCGCAGAGGCAAGTCATGTATCTGATAAAGACTATGTATCCAGAATATATAAAGAAATACAACCCAACAGTTAAAAGTCAAGTAACACAATTTAAAAATTGGCAAATGATTTAGACATTTATCCAAAGAAAACATGCAAATAGCTGATAAGTACAAGAAAATCTCTTCAATGTCTTTGCTTATTAGAGAATTGAAAATAAAAAATCACATAGAGCAATGCTTGAGCTCAGCAAAAGAATGACATACCATATGGCTAACAGTGAAAGATATACAATAATAAGTGGTGAGAATATGTAGAAGTGTAACCCTCACACAGTGCTGGTGAGAATTTCAAATAGTAAGGCCAATTTGGAAAATATTTTAGCAGGTATAAAAAAATGTGAAACATAGAATTAATGTGATCCAGCAATTGCATTCCTAGGTGTATATCTAAGAGAAATGAAGACATATATCCACTCAAAATATTATAATTGAATATTCATAATGGAATTATTAACAATAATCAAAATTGGAAACAAACCAAGAAACATTATTGACTGATGAGTGAATGAACAAAATGTTCTATATTTATATGATGGAATATTATTCAGCAATAGAAAGGAATGAAGATTTGATACATATTAAAATATGAATAGACATTTAAAACATATGCTAAATGAAAGAAGTCAGTCAAAAATGAGTAAGTATCATTTGATTCCACTTATATGAAATGCTCAGGAAGAGCAAATTAAAACTGAGATGAGATACCACTGAACACACTAGCTAAAATTAGAAAGATGGAGGGAAACCCAAAGTGGAAAACATGAGGAATAAATATTCTCTTATCCATTGCAGGTGATGTGTGAAACAATACACACAGTTTAGTGGTTTCTTATAAAGTTAAAAAATTCACCTAACGCATGATTCCATGGTTGCTCAGTAGTAAACAATCTGCCTGCCAAAGCAGCAGACATGGATTCAATCCCTGGGTGGGGAAGAGATGGCAACCCACTCCAGTAGTTTTGCCTGGAAAATCCCATTGAGAGAGGGGCCTGCTGGGCTAGAGTCCATGGAGCACAAAAGAGTAGGACATGACTGAGCAACTAAACAACAGCATATGATCTGGTTTAATTCCTAAGCATTTATTTAAAAGAAATTGCTGACCACAGCTAGGTGATCATTAAACCTGAGGGGGGAAAAACCTTTACAATCAGAAATAATTTATATTTCCTTGGGCAGCTCTTGTAAAGACTCAGTTGGTCTATACCTTGGTCTGTTGGCTCCTCACGTCTACTTCTACAGAATCCTCAGGAGTGTTTTGACTTAGTTCAAATTAAGAAGTCCAGAGGAATTTTGGCTTAGGTCGACTATTTTTCTCAAACATCATATTCAAGTGCTTGGTTTGTTTATACAAACATTAATTTTCCTCTTGGTAATAGAAAGTAGGGTCTTTCCATCCACTGATTTGGTAACTTCTGAGGCAAGGTTTGCAATTTTCAGTGGACAGATTAGAAATATAGGACTGTGCATGTTGTGGTTCAAGGCTGCCTAGCATGAGGAAGGGAGGAGAGGGAACCGAGAAAGTTCTACTAGTGACCATCCTAATTCTCTAAAATTTTCTTCTGTGGTTTGACATGAATGCCTCAAGTAAAATAAAGGGTTTCTTTGCCTTGATTAGATGGCAATTGTCTCGTACATACATATTCGTTAGAAATCTCTAAATTATGAACTGCCAAGTGCTAAAATCATTTTTTGAGTACCATTTTATTAATCAATTTCGCCTCTAAATGATGACCATATTTCGTAATAGTCCAAGGAAAGAAAGTGAAAGTCACTCAGTTGTGTCTGCTCTTTGAGACCCCATAGACTACACAGTCCATGGAATTCTCCAGGCCAGAATACTGGAGTGGATAACCTTTCCCTTATCCAGGGGATCTTCCCAACCCAGAAATTGAACCGGGGTCTCCTGCATTGCAGGTGGATTCTTTACCAACTGAGCTACCAGAGAAGCCCAAGGAAAGAATCATAAGCTTCCTGAGACTGCATGTAGATTTAAGAGGTATATGTGAGCACTGCAATTGGATTCATGTTAACATTATATTTTCAAAGTAGACTCTAAGCCTTAAAGAGATAAGAAACATTGACCTAGAGTCATGAATGTACACCAACAACAGCATAGTAAATCAGTGGCCGGACCCAGTCATGTTTTCTGAAGCCAGAATGTTTCTTATTCCTTATGGCAGAAGGAGTTATGTCCTTAAGCGCAGTTGAAAACACTGGTGGCAGTCAAAGCAGCTTCAATCTTTGACACCCACAATAATCAGTGTCAGAATTTGGTCCTCTGAGACGTCACCTAAACTGTTGATCTTCCTGGTTATGAGGAAAAAGTCATACAGCTCTTGCTAAACAACACCAAGAAAACAGATATCTAGGGAAAGGAGATTTGTTAAGCTCTTAGTAGTAGTCACCACGATTAACCCCATTTACCTCGTTTCCGGAACTTCAGATATATAATGAGCATTCCAGAAAAGGCCAAAAGACATGGTAATTGAGTGATGCTTGAGCTCAACCAACCGAGAAAGTCATATGGGAACACTAGAACAGAGAGTTCGTATTAATGAAAGAGGAACGCAGGAATATGGGTTACCACTGACCCAAGAACCATTATAAGAAAAAGTACAGTCATTGGTTCATGCCCACTCAACCTAGGTAGGGCTAGGATGCGAGTTTACTTTGTGGGTGGTGGCTGACCCTAGTAAAACTGGACTTATGGACACAGCAGAACTAAGAGGAGTTTTTTCCCCTAATTCTCACCACCTAATCTAACACTGAATTAGTCTCGGGGAACCGGACAGATGCCCTGGGGTCTTCATTAGATTTCTGGGAGTTCTGAGGGTTGTGAGATTAGACAGATGGAGCAGTGGTGACACTGAGGTGACTGAAAGAAGAAAACACACTTTAAACCCCTCAGCGTTAATTTCCCTGTCAAGGGGCTTATTTCTACAAGTTTAACAGAAATAATTAAACTGTTTTACCATATATTACTAAAATAGTTATTCTTTGATCTCTATCAACTTTCAGAAGAAAATAACCAGAAATAATGAGATACTCCTCAAAGAAGCTCAGTTGAAGTAAAATTATGACCTCAAGCCTTTAAAAGACTTTCCTGGGGAAGACAGAGAAGAGCCACTCATTGTGATGTAATTGGTAGAAATCATGGATCAATAGATTTTATTTCCAAAAAGAAGAAAATTCCCCTGGTAACTATGGAATAGGCATGTTTCCTGAGTTTATAACCTCCTCAATCATTAAGGTGTGCAAACAGAAACCTGAAACCAGTTACTGCAAATAAGCATAATGACTGGAGCATGAGGATTGGAACCAGAGACATCTGCCTTCCAGGCTTGGCTCTATCACTTATGAGCTCTGATTTGTGACATTTTCATCTATAAAATGGTGACAATAAAAGCAAGTCTTTAGGATTAATTTAGGTGACTTTGGTAAAATGAATATTATTGATACAATGCCTAGCATAAGGTAGGCACCCAATAAATGTGGTACAGGGTTTTATGGACTAGGTAGGGAAACGGGTCCAACAGATTATATCTTCTCCCTTGACTCATCTCCTTTAAAATTGTCTAGAGTCAATTGCTAGATTCACATCCACCATCTAGCAGCTTACACAACTATATAGAATCTATTTTGCCTGGACAGAAGTTGGGAAAAGAATTGTCTTTAAAATTGTTCTATGTCTTTTTACCTAATAGGTCACTATCATTCAGTGATATGTTCACTCAGAAGGATGATACATTCATTCAGTTTAACCACAAAACCAGATGGAAGAGTCTGGTTGTAAAGGACTTGTTGGTTTCGAGACCTATTTCTTTTTCATGTTGACATTATTTAAGTTCTAAGAGGGAGGTGGTATCTTGAAAGTTAATGAGAATCTATATAAGCAAAAAGACTATCATCAAATTAAGTGTATTCTAGAGCAAGACTCATAGGATTCACCCATCACAAAGTGATTTTGAGTGAGGCAGACACTGGATTCACTTCATGTTGACTGAATATTTACTTAAGACAGAAAGCACTTACCTTGAGGGCATAGAACTAACTGTGGGTCTGAACCACTCAGGAAACATCTATACTGACCTCGTTCCTAAAACAGCATTGTCCTGAGAAGTTCCTAATTAAGAGATGTGAAGTTCATTTCTAAAGTGAGAAACAAGCCCTAAATCTTCCTATGATTGGCATTCATTGACAAATGTTGTACAGCTTTGCCTAAAACACCCCATGTGACTTACACATCACTTTAAGACAGATTCTCTTAGTGACTCCACACTGGTTGCAGCAGTTATCTCCATTTGTGAAACACTGACAACAAAGGAGCACAATAGCCAAAAACAACATCACGAACAGAAGCAATACAGAGAATGTCATCCAAATGTGATCTGGGTAAAACAGGTCATCTGAAAGAAAGGGCAGAGCCATTTGAAGATCAATAAACCCACAACATGGAGCACCATTGGATTGGGAATTTTACTGCTGATAAAGCAAGATTCTCTTTCAGGTCCTGTTTTTCTTCACTGTTTTTGTATGTGGGTTGGGGCTAAAGTTCACTGGAGCTGTTTTAGTGGCAATACAGAGCCTGGAATTGAGTTTGTTCGGGGGGTAGAATTTAACTTGAGGCTATAGTTGATAGAAGGAAGTCTCTTTCTCTCTCCCCCAGCCTCACTCTCGCTCTCGTTTCTTATTAACAATCCCAGTGCAAATGCTTCCTAATTATAAAGGAAACAAGCAGAATCCTGTACACCCTGCTTGTGGTTGAGAAGCTCAGTGGCTATAAGACAGCCTCAAAACTGTCTCTAGTGAGTTCTTAGGGTGTAAAGATAATGGAGACAAATAGATATTTCTTTACTTTTATGATCTGCACTTCTTGATAAAGTGAGGTTGCTCAGTCGTGTCTGACTCTTTGCGACCCCATGGACTATAGCCTACCAGGCTCCTCAGTCCATGGAATTTTCCAGGCAAGAATACTGGAGTGGGTTGCCATTTCCTTCTCCAGGGGATCTTCCCAACCCAGGGATCAAACCCAGGTCTCCCGCATTTCAGGCAGACGCTTTATCATCTGAGCCACCAGGGAAGCCCTTCTTGATAAGGTCTCTTTAATATTAGGATTATCTGGTATATCCCTTAAAAATGTTTATTGTTTCACTTTTAACCTTTGACTTCTAACCTATATGTAATTTATTTCTGTATATAATTCTATGTATGTTTTTTCTTCCAGAAATATAGACAATTATTCCAACATCTTATAGGAACTTTTTCATTTTTTTCGATGCACTAAACTTTATACTTCATAATTTGTTATACTGTTTTTTTTATGATTTGAATCTCTTTCTGCCCTTCTTAGTTTTTAGCATTGATACAATGGCCTACTCCTGTGATGGTACATAATGTTCTATGGTTGGAAATAACCACAAACTGTTTAACATTTATTCACAATTACTTTATTATAGTCAGTCAGTTTTTAATCTGATAAAGGAAATTCTTCCTCATTTTTAAAATTATTATTGCTAAATTTACAGATATTCATTTTTCCATACTAACTTCAAACTTACCTTATCCAACATATTTTTAAAGACTTCCAAGAGATTTCTATCTGGAATGTCTTTAAATAAATAATTATAATAATTTTGGTTTATTTTTGTCTTCAAGGAGGTGAATATTCTTGTTAAAAACTGACTATTTCTCCACAAATATTTATCTTTTTTTGAGGTCTTTTAGGCAGAATATGTGCTATATTTCATAGTCCTGTATTTACCTTGTGATGAAATTTTGCGGCTAATGTTAAGCACATGTCACTTTTTCCAGATTTTCCTTGGGATTGAGTTTCTTATTATTAGTCCTTGTTCTAGTTCCCAATTAAGGAAATTCATCATCCATAAATATACACCTTTGGGTTGCATATTTACCACATACTTGATATTTTTTAATATTAGCAACTGCATTTGAGAGGCTAGTTTTTCAGGGAAAATAAAGCTTACCTGGCAGTGTTTTTGTAGATTTCATATTTATTTTATATTTAATTTTTAATCTGTATGAATATGTGTGAATTGGATAAAAGTCTGAGAGCTTTTTATATGGGATGCGAAAAGTTGTAACAATATTGTTCACACAGCCTATGAAAGCCATTTTTTTCAAAATTATTATTACATGATTCAACTTTAAATACTAATTTAATTGCTTATGATACAGTTTTTCCTCACATATTATGTTTATGTTATAGCCTATTCCAATTTGAATCCTATCTGAAACTAATAATTGAATATACATGCATGTGTGCATGCATGTTCAGTCGTGTCTGACTCTTTGTTACCCCAGGAACTGTAGCCCACCAGGCTCCTCTGTCCTTGGGATTTCCCAGGCAAGAATACTTGAGTGAGTTGCCATTTCCTACTCTAGGGAATGTTCCTGACCCAGGGATCAAACACACATCTCCTGCATCTCCTGCATTGGCAGGTGGATTCTTACCACTGTGCCACCTGGAAAGCCCAAATATATCTATATAATGCTTCTAATTTGAATAAGAAACAACTATCTTTAGTGAAACAATAAGAAACATTTGAAAGATTTAAAACAGGTTCTGAAGAAAATTCTTCTTTACCATTGATAAAAGAGATCAAAACAAATGCTTCTAAATATTCAATTTTGCCTGCTGTGTTTATGTGTTTTCCTCCTATTTGTCTCCCTATTCCTACTCAGATAATTTGCAGATTTCTCTTAGTCCTCTAAAGGACATCTAAAAGGTGAATGCTCCAAAATTCAGTTCTAGGAACCTGTTTTTTTTTTTATTTTTCCTATCCTTATTCACTTTGTATCTTGTCCAATTCCATTGTTTTAAATATTCTTCTTAAAGACATTCACATATGTTTCAAGCCTGGTCTCCTCCATAGAACTTTAAACTCACTAACTAACTCCCAGTTGATATTTCCCTTGCAAGTCTTATCTCTAAGATAGGCTCATTTCACAAACTTCCCCATCTCAGGAGATGAAAACATTTTTTCATGACTCAAATTATCCTATTAATTTTTCTTTATGTTGATATATTGACAACGAAACTCTGACAAACACTCACCAGCCAGGATAATATTTGTTCGTTTCTCTTCACCTGTTAGAGGATTGTGAATGTAGCAAGTCATGTTGCCCCATGACTGGTTCCTAAGGACAAGAGTCATCTTCATGTGAAACAATCTGGCTCCATCCTGTGAATAGGATTTTGATGAATGTGGAACTATCTCTCCTCTGCTGTCTCTGCACTCCATCTGGGGCTTTGGGAACCACCCTCCTGAGTTATAATCCACCGTGAGTCCCTCAATGCCAGGAGCCTGAACATGGATTTGTGTTTCCAAGCCTAATGCTGGGGGAAATGGGACAGAAAGATCAAGACAGTTGTTGCTTTGAGGTTGGATTGGAAATCTGAAAAGAGTCTCATTAACATCGTGATCTTCAACAGAAGAAGAGGCAATACTCAAATTCACATCCAAATTAAAGTTAGGCAAATTCTGATCACTCTGCATTGTCTGTCCACTACATAGTATATTCTTGCATTAGATAAATAGATTTTGCTTATTATAGTATTTGAAACATGTTTGAAAGTGTGAAAAAATAAAAAGAAACATTGATTCATTTTCATATATTTCAGCTTACAGGGTCACAAGGGCATTGGTATGCAACATTCCACCATGAAACTTACCTGCTATGCTCAGATTCATGCTGGCCACATTATTAATGCCACTACCTTTAAATGAACGCTGATATGATCCATCATCAGAAACACTGATATTATGAAGTCTGAGCATCACCTTGCCCTGTCTAATGGCCTCATTCACAAACTCTGTGCGGTTCACATATTCTGGGGCAGCTTCTCCATTCACTTCATGGCCATCCCTGTATAGGTGAACAAGTTTGGAATTGTCCCCTCTGAACCAGCGCACCTCCATGCGCTCTGCACTTTGTGGTGGGGACAACTGGCAGCTGAGCTCAGCGTGTCCTCCTACTGTAGCCACCAAGTGTCTCGCGGGAATGGTTACTGTCCAGTTTTCTGTGGAAGAAGGTAGAAAACCAGGATACACGTGAGGCCAACAACTTCTTCGTTGCTACACATTGTAGGAGACACTGAGTTCTTATCATCTGACCTGGCCATTCTAAATGTCCAGCTATGACTATATCCCTTTCTAAACATCTCACTACAAAAAAATCAACTAGACACAGAAGAAGTATGTAATGAAGGAAATGAGAGGCAAAAAGCTATGAAATATACAAGAATAAAAATACCAGAAGAAGTTCATTATTTTAAATGTAAATGGACTAAACTCTCCAATTAGCAGACAGAGTTGGGAGAAGGGATAAAAACTCATGATACAACTAGGTATTGTCTGCAAAAGACTCCCTTTAGATCCAAAGACTTGAATAAGTCGCAAAGAGTCGGACACGACTGAGCGACTGATCTGATCTGATCTGATCTGAAAAGGATGGAAAAAGTTATTCAGTGCAAATAGTAACCAAAACAGAACATGCCTTGCTATAGTAATATCATGCAAAATAGGCTTTCTCCCCAGCTTTACTGAAGAATAATTGACAAAAATCAGTCCTTAATATTCATTGGAAGGACTGATGCCAAAGCTGAAGTTCCAATACGTTGGCCACTTGATGCAAAGAGTCAACTCATTAGAAAAGACCTCGATGCTGGGAAAGATTGGAGGTGGGATGAGAAGGGGACAACAGAAGATGAGATGGTTGGATGGCATCATCAACTCGATGGACATGAGTTTGAGCAAGCTCCAGGAGTTGGTGATGGACAGGGAGGCCTGACATGCTGCAGTCCATGGGGTTGCAAAGAGTTGGACATGACTGAGTGACTGAACTGAACTAACAAAAAATTGTATATTTAAAGTGTATAGTTCTCAGTCATTATTGTTTCAAATATTTCTTCTATTTCTTTCTCTTTTTCTTTTTGTATTAGCATTCCATTTTATTTTTTTAGTTGTCCCACATTTTTTAGATTTTTCTCTTCCATTTTTTTTTTTTTTTTTACTCTTTCTCGGTTTTCTTTTTTTTAAATTTAAATGTATTTGTTTTAATTGCAGGCTAATTACTTTACTATATTGTATTGGTTTTGCCATACATCAGCATGAATCGGCCACAGGTATACACGTGTTCCCCATCCTGAACCCCCCTCCCACCTCCCTCCCCGTACCATCCCTCTGGGTCATCCCAGTGCACCAGCCCCAAGCATCCTGTATCCTGCATCGAACCTGGACTGGCAATTCATTTCTTATATGATATTATACATGCCATTTCTCAAATCAATGCCATTCTCCCAAATCATCCCACCCTCTCCCTCTCCCACAGAGTCCAAAAGACTCTTCTATACATCTGTGTCTCTTTTGCTGTCTTGCATACAGGGTTATCATTACCATCTTTCTAAATTCCATATGTACGTGTTAGTGTACTATATTGCTGTTTTTCTTTCTGGCTTACTTCACTCTGTATAATAGGCTCCAGTTTCATCCACCTCATTAGAACTGATTCAAATGTATTCTTTTTAATGGCTGAGTAATACTCCATTGTGTATATGTACCACTGCTTTCTTATCATTTCATCTGCTGATGGACATATAGGTTGCTTCCATGTCCTGACTATTACAAACAGCACTGTGATGAACATTGGGGTACACGTGTCTTTTTCAGTTCTGGTTTCCTCGGTGTGTATGCCCAGCAGTGGGATTGCTGGGTCATAAGGCAGTTCTATTTCCAGTTTTTTAAGGAATCTCCACATTGTTCTCCATAGTGGCTGTACTAGTTTGCATTCCCACCAACAGTGTAAGAGGGTTCCCTTTTCTCCACACCCTCTCCAGCATTTTATTGCTTGTAGACTTTTGGATCGCAGCCATTCTGACTGGTGTGAAATGGTACCTCATAGTGGTTTTGATTTGCATTTCTCTGATAATGAGTGATGTTGAGCATCTTTTCATGTGTTTGTTAGCAATCTGTATGTCTACTTTGGAGAAATGTCTATTTAGTTCTTTGGCCCATTTTTTGATTGGGTCATTTATTTTTCTGGAATTGAGTTGCAGGAGTTGCTTGTATATTTTTGAGATTAGTTGTTTGTTAGTTGCTTCATTTGGTATTATTTTTTCCCATTCTGAAGGCTGTCTTTTCACCTTGCTTATAGTTTCTTTTGTTGTGCAGAAGCTTTAAATTTAATTAGGTCCCATTTGTTTATTTTTGCTTTTATTTCCAATATTCTGGGAGGTGGGTCATAGAGGATCCTGCTGTGATTTATGTCAGAGAGTGTTTTTCCTATGTTCTCCTCTAAGAGTTTCATAGTTTCAAGTCTTATGTTTAGATCTTTAATCCATTTTGAGTTTATTTTTGTGTATGGTGTTAGAAAGTGTTCTAGTTTCTTTCTTTTACAAGTGGTTGACCAGTTTTCCCAGCACCACTTGTTAAAGAGATTGTCTTTTCTCCATTGTATATTCTTGCCTCCTTTGTCAAAGATAAGGTGTCTATAGGTACGTGGGTTTATCTCTGGACTTCCTATTTTGTTCCATTGTTCTATATTTCTGTCTGTGCCAGTACTATATTGTCTTGATGACTGTGGCTTTGAAGTAGAGCCTGAAATCAGGCAGGTTGATTCCTCCACTTCCATTCTTCTTTCTCAAGATTGCTTTGGCTATTCAAGGTTTTTTGTTTTCCATACAAATTGTGAAATTATTTGTTCTAGCTCTGTGAAAAATACCGTTGGTAGCTTGATAGGGATTGCATTGAATCTATAGATTGCTTTGGGTAGTATACTCATTTTCACTATATTGATTCTTCCAATCATGAACATGGTATATTTCTCCATCTATTAGTGTCCTCTTTGATTTCTTTCACCAGTGTTTTACAGTTTTCTATATATAGGTCTTTAGTTTCTTTAGGTAGATATATTCCTAAGTATTTTATTCTTTTCATTGCAATGGTGAATGGAATTGTTTCCTTAATTTCTCTTTCTATTTTCTCATTATTAGTGTATAGGAATGCAAGGGATTTCTGTGTGTTGACTTTATATCCTGCAACTTTACTATATTCATTGATTAGCTCTAGTAATTTTCTGGTGTAGTCTTTAGGGTTTTCTATGTAGAGGATCATGTCATCTGCAAACAGTGAGTTTTACTTCCTCTTTTCCAACTTGGATTCCTTTTATTTCTTTTTCTGCTCTGATTGATGTGGCCAAAACTTCCAGAACTATGTTGAATAGCAGTGGTGAAAGTGGGCACCCTTGTCTTGTTCCTGACTTTAGGGGAAATGCTTTCAGTTTTTCACCATTGAGGATAATGTTTGCTGTGGGTTTGTCATATATAGCTTTTATTATGTTGAGGTATGTTCCTTCTATTCCTGCTTTCTGGAGAGTTTTTATCGTAAATGGATGTTGAATTTTGTCAAAGGCTTTCTCTGCATCTATTGAGATAATCATATGGCTTTTATTTTTCAATTTGTTAATATGGTGAATTACATTGATTGATTTGTGGATATTGAAGAATCCTTGCATCCCTGGGATAAAGCCCACTTGGTCATGGTATATGATCTTTTTAATGTGTTGTTGGATTCTGATTGCTAGAATTTTGTTAAGGATTTTTGCATCTATGTTCATCAGTGATATTGGCCTGTAGTTTTCTTTTTTTTGTGGGATCTTTGTCAGGTTTTGGTATTAGGGTGATGGTGGCCTCATAGAATGAGTTTGGAAGTTTGCCTTCCTCTGCAATTTTCTGGAAGAGTTTGAGTAGGATAGGTGTTAGCTCTTCTCTAAATTTTTGGTAGAATTCAGCTGTGAAGCCATCTGGACGTGGGCTTTTGTTTGCTGGACGATTTCTGATTACAGTTTCAATTTCCATGCTTGTGATGGGTCTGTTAAGATTTTCTATTTCTTCCTGGTTCAGTTTTGGAAAAGTTGTACTTTTCTAAGAATTTGTCCATTTCTTCCCAGTTGTCCATTTTATTGGCATATAATTGCTGATAGTAGTCTTTTATGATTCTTCGTATTTCTGTGTTGTCTGTTGTGATCTCTCCATTTTCATTTCTAATTTTATTGATTTGATTTTTCTCCCTTTGTTTCTTGATGGGTCTGGCTAATGGTTTGTCAATTTTATTTATCCTTTCAAAGAACCAACTTTTGGCTTTGTTGATTTTTGCTATGGTCACTTTTGTTTCTTTTGCATTTATTTCTGCCCTAATTTTTAAGGTTTCTTTCCTTCTACTAACCCTGGGGTTCTTCATTTCTTCCTTTTCTAGTTGCTTTAGGTGTAGAATTAGGTTATTTATTTGACTTTTTTCTTGTTTCTTGAGGTATGCCTGTATTGCTATGAACTTTCTCCTTAGCACTGCTTTTACAGTGTCCCAAAGGTTTGGGGTTGTTGTGTTTTCATTTTAATTCGTTTCTATGCATATTTTGATTTCTTTTTTGATTTCTTCTGTGATTTGTTGGTTATTCAAAAGCGTGTTTTCCAGCCTCCATATGTTGGAATTTTTAATAGTTTTTCTCCTGTAATTGAGATCTAATCTTACTGCATTGTGGTCAGAAAAGATGCTTGGAATGATTTCATTTTTTTTTTGAATTTACCAAGGCTAGATTTTTGGCCCAGGATAATATGATCTATCCTGGAGAAGGTTCCGTGTGTGCTTGAGAAAAAGGTGAAATTCATTGTTTTGGGGTGAAATGTCCTATAGATATCAATTAGGTCTAACTCGTCTATTGTATCATTTAAAGTTTGTGTTTCTTTGTTAATTTTCTGTTTAGTTGATCTATCCATAGGTGTGAGTGGGGTATTAAAGTCTCCCACTATTATTGTGTTATTGTTGATTTCCCCTTTCATATTTGTTAGCATTTGTCTTACATATTGTGGTGCTCCTATGTTGGGTGCATATATATTTATAATTGTTATATCTTCTTGGATTGATCCTTTGATCATTATGTAGTGTCCTTCTTTGTCTCTTTTCACAGCCTTTGTTTTAAAGTCTATTTTATCTGATATGAGTATTGCTACTCCTGCTTTCTTTTGGTCTCTATTTGCATAGAATATCTTTTTCCAGCCCTTCACTTTCAGTCTGTATGTGTCCCTTGTTTTGAGGTGGGTCTCTTGTAGACAACATATATAGGGGTCTTGTTTTTGTATCCATTCAGCCAGTCTTTGTCTTTTGGTTAGGGCATTCAACCCATTTACGTTTAAGGTAATTATTGTTAAGTATGATCCCGTTGCCATTTACTTTATTGTTTTGGGTTCGAATTTATACACCCTTTTTGTGTTTCCTGTCTAGAGAATATCCTTTAGCATTAGTTGGAGAGCTGGTTTGGTGGTGCTGAATTCTCTCAGCTTTTGCTTGTCTATAAAGCTTTTGATTTCTCCTTCATATTTGAATGAGATCCTTGCTGGGTACAGTAATCTGGGCTGTAGGTTATTTTCTTTCATCACTTTAAGTATAGCTTGCCATTCCCTCCTGGCCTGAAGAGTTTCTATTGAAAGATCAGCTGTTATCCTTATGGGAATCCCCTTGTGGGTTATTTGTTGTTTTCCCCTTGCTGCTTTTAATATTTGTTCTTTGGTTTGACCTTTGTTAATTTGATTAATATGTGTCTTGGAGTGTTTCACCTTGGGCTTATCCTGTTTGGGACTCTCTGGGTTTCCTGGACTTGGATGATTATTTCCTTCCCCACTTTAGGAAAGTTTTCAACTATTATCTCCTCAAGTATTTTCTCATGGTCTTTTTTCTTTTCTTTTCTTTGTCTTCTTCTTCTGGGACTCCTACGATTCAAATGTTGGAGCATTTAATATTGTCCTGGAGGTCTCTGACACTGTCCTCATTTCTTTTAATTCGTTTTTCTTTTTTCCTCTCTGATTCATTTATTTCTATCATTCTATCTTCTACTTCACTAATCCTATCTTCTGCCTCCATTATTCTACTATTTGTTGCCTCCAGAGTGTTTTTTATCTCATTTGTTGCATTATTCATTATATATTGACTCTTTTATTTATTTTAGGTCATTTTTAAACCTTTCTTGCATCTTATCAATCCTTGTCTCCAGGCTATTTATCTGTGATTCCATTTTTATTTCAAGATTTTGGATCATTTTCACTATCATTATTCAGAATTCTTTATCAGGTAGATTCCCTATCTCTTCCTCTTTTATTTGGTTTGGTGGGCATTTATCCTGTTCCTTTACCTGCTGGGTATTCCTCTGTCTCTTCATCTTGCTTATATTGCTGCATTTGGGGTGGCCTTTCTATATCCTGGTAGTTTGTGGAGTTCTCTTTATTGTGGAGTTTCCTCGCTTTGGGTGGGGTTGTATCGGTGGCTTGTCAAGGTTTCTTGGTTAGGGAAGCTTGTGTCGGTGTTCTGGTGGGTGGAGCTGGATTTTTTCCCTCTGGAGTGCAATGAAGTGTCTAGTAATGAGTTATGAGATGTCAATGGATTTGGAGTAACTTTGGGCAGCCTGTATATTGAAGCTCAGGGCTGTGTTCCTGTGTTGCTGGAGAATTTGCGTGGTATGTCTTGCTCTGGAACTTGTTGGCTCTTGGGTGGTGCTTGGTTTCAGTGTAGGTATGGAGGCGTTTGATGAGCTCCTATCGATTAATGTTCCCTGGAGTCAGGAGTTCTCTGATGTTCTCAGGATTTGGACTTAAGCCTCCTGCTTCTGGTTTTCAGTCTTATTTTTACAGTGGTCTCAAGACTTCTCCTTCTATACAGCACCATTGATAAAACATCTAGGTTAAAGATGAAAAGTTTCTCCACAGTGAGGGCCACCCAAAGAGGTTCACAGCATTACATGGAGAAGAGAAGAGGGAGGAGGGAATTAGAGGTGACCCGAATGAGATGAGGTGGAATCAAAAGAGGAGAGAGCAAGCTAGCCAGTAATCACTTCCTTATGTGCACTCCACAACTGGACCTCTCAGAGATGTTCATGGAGTTATACAGAGAAGAGAAGAAAGAGGAAGGAGACAGAGGCGGCCAGGAGGATAAAAGAGGGGAATGAAAAGGAGAGAGACAGATCTAGCCAGCAATCAGTTCTCTAAGTGTTCTCCACCATCTGGAAAACACAGAGATTCACAGAGTTGGGTAGAGAAGAGAAGGGGGAGGGAGGAGACAGAGGCGACCTGGTGGAGAAAAAGGAGAGTCCAAAGGAGGAGAGAGCAGTCAAGCCAGTAATCTCGCTCCCAAGTAAAAATGGGTACTGAAGATTGGGTTCTTAAAGGTACAAAATTGATAACAAATACCAAAAAGCAAAGATTAAAACTTTAGAGTAGAGGTTGGATTTTCAAAAATACAATATTAAAGAAAAGGAGAAGAAAAAAAAAGTCACAAAAATTATTTTTAAAATATATGAAGTTTGCTTTAAAAAATAGGGTCTTTTTTTGAAAAGTAATAGTAGGTTATAAAAATGAAAATTAAAGGAGTAATAGAGGACTTAAAAATTTTAAAAAGTTAAAAAAAAAAAAGAATGATCGTAAAAATATATCTAGGACTTTCTCTGGTATTGTTGTGGGCAGTGTGGGGTCAGTTCGTTTTCTGATAGTTCCTTGGTCCAGCTTATATTTCTCAAGATCTTAGGTCCCTTCCTATGTAGTCGGTACTAACTACAGGGTTTTAATCTATTGCACCTGTCACTTCCAAGGCGGTTCCCTCTGTTTTAGCTTCTTCTGTTTTCTGGTCTCTTCAGTGTCTGATTTCTGCCCTGACACAAGGGAGCCCATGGTGGACACTTTTTTAAGGCTCATTGTTCAGTCGTGCTGTGGGGAGGGAGGGACGCTGCAAACAACACTGGCATGTGCTCGCAGTGTCTCGGCCACACTGGGCCTGCCCCTGGCCATTTCGCGTGTGCTCTCCCTGCCCACACAGCTCAGGCTCTAGGTTCTCCTCCGGGAACCCTCCAAGGCCAGCCCTGGGCTGCATGCACCTCCCAGGTCTAAGCTGCTCAGGTTCAGGCACTCCGGTAGTCCTCAGAGGTGCAGACTCTGTGGGGCCTGCGTTTTGTGCCCTTCCCAGGTCCAAGCAGCTCAGGTGATGAGGTGTTTGGTGAGCACTGTTGCTGCAACTTATCACCTCTCCCGTCCCTGCTGCTCGGTTTTCTGGGTGTACAATCGGCACACCTTCTCAGGCGGATGATGACTGTCCAGAACCCCAAGAAGTCTTAGTTAGCAAAGAAGCCTGCTTGCAGTTTGGTAGATAATGTCTCTCTGGGGCTGTGATTGCCCTCTTCCAGCTCTGGCTGCCTGTCACTGGAGGGGGATGGTCTTCAGCTGGCTAATTCTGTTCAGTCCTTTGTTCTGTGCGCGGTCCTGGCGGTGTCTTAGGTTAGAGCTTTTAGCGTGGTATCTATCCCACAGTCTGGTTTGCTAGCCCAAGTTGGTTCGCTCTGATTACCCTCGGGGCATTCAGGCCAGATCCTTACTCTTAACCATTGCAGCCCGCGCCTCCCTGCCCAGCCCCCACCTGCTAGTGGTGGATGCAGGCATCTGCACTGCTTCTTCGCTGGGGGAGTTACCGTTGGGCTCCTAATCTGTATGCTTTTGAACTGTGGTGTTGGAGAAGACTCTTGAGAGTCCCTTGGACTGCAAGGAGATCCAATCAGTCCATTCTAAAGGAGATCAGCCCTGGGTGTTCTTTGGAAGAAATGATGCTAAAGCTGAAACTCCAGTACTTTGGCCCCCTCATACGAAGAGTTGACTCATTGGAAAAGACTCTGATGCTGGGAGGGATTGGGGGCAGGAGGAGAACGGGACGACATTGGGTGAGATGGCTGTATGGCATCACCAACTCGATGGATGTGAGTTTGAGTGAACTCAAGGAGATGGTGATGGACAGGGAGGCCTGGCATGCTGCAACTCATGGGGTCACAAAGAGTCGGACGCAACTGAGCAACTGAACTAAACTGACCACATGATGTACCAGGAAAAAAACAAAACCTGATTAATGCCTGATTAAAGGCATTTAGTGGGAGAAGGCAATGGCACCCCACTCCAGTGCTCTTGCCTGGAAAATCCCATGGACGGAGGAGCCTGGTAGGCTGCAGTCCATGGGGTCGCTAAGAGTCTGACACCACTGAGTGACTTTCACTTTTCACTTTCACTTTTCACTTTCATGCATTGGAGGAGGAAATGGCAACCCACTCCAGTGTTCTTGCCTGGAGAATCCCAGGGACGGCGGGGCCTGGTGGGCTGCCATCTATGGGGTCGCACAGAGTTGGACACGACTGAAGCGACTTAGCAGCAGCAAAGGCATTTAGTGAGTTAGTGGTAAGGTGTAGGAGGAGGGGAGATATCCTTTAGTTCTGTGATTAGATTTCAGTCTTTTAGTGAGCATGTGTCCTTGACTATGAACTTCATAATTGCTTCTCAGTTGCATCCCTCCTTGCTGCGTGCGTGTGCTCAGTCCCTTCAGTCCTGTCTGACTCTTTGCTACCCCTTGGACCGCAGCCTGCTAGGCTCCTCTGTCCATAGTATTCTCCCAGCAAGAATACTGAAGTGGGTTGCCATGGCCCCCACCAGGGGGCATGGATCAAACTAATTTCTCCTGTGTCTCCTGCATTGCAGGCAGATTTCTTTTACTCATGAGCCAAAAAGGGAAACCATATCCCTCCTTAATGGGACACAAAGGATACAGCAGACGGAAGTTGGATGTTTTCCTGCCCCCAGGTAAGTTAGACTCTGAGAAAATACCAATAGGTTAGGTTCTGGTAAAATATTGTCTCTTGAGGGCAGGCCTTGCTAAGAAGAACATATTTCAAAGTAATTGCTCTTCCCCTCCTCCTGCTAAAAACACAATGGCATTTCCCCCAATATTCCCTGTGAAAGCCTAGTAAAAACCATGGAGGTAAAACACAGAAGTGAGCTTTCTCATGATTGGGTCCCCTTGGAGTTTTTAACTTTCAGACTTGTCTACACTTGAGCCTGAAAGTGAAAGTGAAGTCACTCAGTCGTGTCCGACTCTTTGCGACCCCTTGGACTTGTAGCCCACCAGGCTCCTCAGTCCATGGGATTTTCCAGGCAAGAATACTGGAGTGGGTTGCCATTTCCTTCTCCAGGAGATCTTCTCGACCCAGGGATTGAACCCAGGTCTCCCACAGTGTAGGCAGACGCTTTACTGTCTGAGCCACCAGGGAAGTCTGGCCTACAGCAATTCAGTTATTACAGTTTAGATTTTCCTACCCTTGTACTGGCTTCCACAAAGATTTATGGCCTGGAAAGTTGTGAGTCTCTCTCTCCACTTAGGGCTTCCCTGATAAAGTGAAAGTGAAGTCGCTCAGTCGTGTCTGACTCTGTGGCCCCATGGACTGGAGCCTGGTGGGCTCTAGGTGCCAGTCTGTGGAATTTTCCAGGCAAGAGTACCAGAGTGGGTTGCCATTTCCTCCTCCAGGGAATCTTCCTGACCCAGGGATCAAACCTGGGTCTCCAGCATTGCAGGCAGCCGCTTTTACCGACTGAGCCACCAGGCTTCCCTGATAGCTCAGTTAGTAAAAAATCTACCTGCAACGCAGGAGATCCTGTTTTGACTCCTGGGTCAGGAAGATCCCCTGGGGAAGGGATAGGCTACCCACTCCAGTATTCCTAGGCTTCCCTTGTGGTTCAACCAGTAAAGAATCCACCTGCAATGTGGGAGACCTGGGTTTGATCCCTGGGTTGGAAAGATGCCCTAGAGAAGGGAACTGCTACCCACTCCAGTATTCTGGCCTGGAGAATTCCATAGACTGTATAGTCCATGGGGTTGCAAAGAGTTGGACACAATGAGTGACTTTCACCTCAGTATCCACTTCTGTATTTCTCTAATTTGGGAAGGAGCAATTTGTCCTATTACCTCAATTCTCTGTTGGATCCAGGAAGAGTTGTTGACTTTCAGTTTTTTTCCGTTTTTTACTTGATAGCAGGCCATAGTAATGACTTCCAAGCTCCTTACATGCTAGAATGGACACTGTAGGTTCTTTCCACAGCTGTCACTCAGTAAGAAGAGAGTGGATGCTCTTACCTGAAGTTGATGTCATCACTTGTAGAAGAAGAAAGCTCACACAGGACCCAGAAAAAGAAGAGGATTTAAGCTTCATCATGCCTGGAAAAAGAGACAAGTAGAAAGTCATAGACTGAGATATGAGGCAGGAAATGTCAGGATGCTCAAAATTAAATCAAGATCATCAATAGGTACAACTTGGGACTCTCCTTTCAGAGTATAACCCCTCTCAGTATTCAGTAAAATGTCTGAATTTTACCATGTCTCCCCACTTGGTTCTTATCAGGAGAGGCCTTCTTAATCCCTCTTTCCCATAAATTCACACTCTGCTTTTTTCCTCTTTCACTTTATGACCTAACTGACTAAATAAGCATTTCCTATGGCACGTGTAACAAATGGAGCAGAAAAAATTATCTTAAGTGAATAAATCAGGGGAGGGAATAAAAAATGGCAAACACAAAAGCCTGAATGCTTAAATATGCATGATGAAATAAGGAGAGTCTTTTTTGGATTATGTCCTTGAACAATTAAGATGAGATCAAATTATGGTGGAACTAAAATAGCTTGTCAACAATTTTATATATTAATTATAAAAAAGAAAGAGTGCTGAATTATTAGCTAGGTATCTTGTATTTTATCTGGCAACCCTCTTGTAACTCATAGAAACATGTGAGTTGGATTACAAAGTCAGTAAGTAAAAAACAAAAAAACATGAGATAATAACAAGAAAAAAAGGGGTTCAAATATTTATATATCTTTAAGGGAAGTGTAAAACTGTATTCACATCATAGCTATGTGCTAAAAAAATGAGTTAAGAGCTGAAGGAAGAAGTTCCTCTGGTCATGGGAAACAAAATCTGTCTACTATTGAAACTAAACAAAATTAATCTACTTTTGAAAAAAAAAAAGAAAGTCCTATTTGGCCTTTATAAAGCCCATGTGAAAATATTTAAAGTAATTGTGCTTAAAATTTTATTATTGTACATATCTGATAGATATGACAAATGATTATCAGCAATGCTAGCCTTTAAACAATTCACATCAATGGATAAAAGTAGGCAATTGTTGGCATAACACCCAGAAAAACAGATTACAGTTTCCAAAGGAATGTAATCTCTAAATGACTCATAGTTATTTTGGTATCTCCCTCCACTACCTCTCATTCCTATTTAGAATCATTAACTTAAATTTTGAATTTATGAAAGATAAATAGTCATTTTTAAAAGCAAGCTACAAAAGAAATAAAGGCACATGTTCAGACTTATAACAAATGTTCATATTTTTATTTGTAATACTCCATAGCTGAAAATGGCTCAAAATTTTACATACAGATAAATGGATAAGCAAGTTGTGATATGTCCATATGATGTAATTAACTCAGTAATAAAATTATTATAATAAATAAATAAATATATATTTAATAAAACAAATATCTAATTAATTAATTAAATTATTATATTTCAATTATTCCTCATTAAATTTTTTAATCTACTTTTAAAAATACAGTTAAAACACTAGTAATATTCTTTTATGGGGTACTTATATTTAATAACAATACGACATATACTTAAGGAAAGGATTCTTGGTCACTGGGGATACCTACCATAGTGTCTAAAGCATTGGCATCACTGTAAGCTTTTTGATGTCTTTAAAAAAAGAGGCTAGGGAAGGGGTTCCATTTCTGGGACCCAGTGCAGATAGGATTGGCCTTTAATTGTCAGCAATCGAAAAATGAAATATGAAAGCAGATCTTCCTTTTTTTCTTATTTTTAGCTGCCCTGGATCTTCACTGTGGCTCATGGGTTTTATTTGCCCCGTAGCATGTGGAATCTTAGTTCCCTGACCAGGGATGAACTGTATCCCCTGCAGTGGAAGGCAGATTCATAACCACTGGACCACCAGGGAAGTCTCCCAGATCTTCTCTTTTGAAACACCTCACTGTCTGTTACTTTTCTAAATCTACAAGTACCACTAGTCTCTGATAAAAAGATTGGCAAAATACTACACAATTAGAGCTAAAAGAACCCCTAACACCATGTTTAAGGAGGTGGAATATAGCCTTATCCTTATCTATCTTTCACAAACTGGTCACTTACTTGAGCTCCAGAATCCAGAAGAAATTTCTTTCCAGGTCCTTCATTAAGTTGTCTCAGTGTCCAAGGGTGAATCAGCCATGCTGCTGTACTGATAGTCGGTAAGAGACACTACAAAGTGGGTCCTGTGTACCACAGCGTCCACCTATTGCCTGCCACCTATTGCCACTACACAGCGTCCACCTATTGCCTGCCAGCTGAACTTGTTTTTATTCTAAATTGAAATCAATATGCTTTAATAGAGACAACAGCAAGGTGCCTGTTGTCTGATTTATAAAATCTCAAAACCACTTGCAGCTGCGCCTTGCATGACCTGAGAGAACTCATGTTATCTTTGCAAGAGACATGTACTGACATAACATGCCTTAGCCTGAAATGACATCTGAGCTCATCAGTCTTTATGTGTATTCCCCTGGACTTTTCCTTTACATCATGAGAATTCTGGGGAAATCTTAAGGGGAATTCTTTCTCTTATTAACAGACATATGCCATGCAAGTTACCTATGTAAGCACAATTTAAAATTTCCTCTTATTCATCCAGCCCTACTGAATACTATCTATTCTTCCCTACAACTGTTTTGTTTTCCTGCTGAAAACCATATTACATTCAATTTAGAGAAGGGCACAGGACAAACACTGGGAAAATAATTTTCTAAGCTGTTTTTAGTAATGAAACAATGGAATTTTTAAAGTAAGAGGAGCCTAGAGAAAGCTTAGACAGTCTGTGCTAGAAATTGTCTGGTCCATAGGAGACTTTAATGACAGCGTTCTAAAAAGGACATGAACCGAGGTCACTAGTGCCACGAAGTACAGCTATACGAGCTTATGGAGGACAGAACTTACAAGCTGATACGTGCAGGACCATGGACTAACCTCTAATTCTCCCTCTTTCATAGCAAGCTGTTCCGAGGCCAGGCACTGCTGAACTGAAGGCAGCATGGAGAGAGTTCCTCCTGTGATCTTCTGCTGTAATGCTCTACTTCTAAGACATGAGAAGTAGGAAGCATTCATGTGACTTTAGTCTCATATGCATGCTAAGTTGCTTCAGTCATGTCCGACTCTGTGTGACGTTATGGACTGTAGTCTGCTAGGCTTCTCTGTCCATGGCATTCTCCAGGCAAGAATACTGAAGAGGGTTGCTGTGCCCTTCTCCAGGGAATCTTCCTGACCCAGGGGTCAAACCCAAGTCTGTAACAAGTCTGTGAATATGTCCTGCAATGGCAGGTGGGTTTTTTTTTTTACCTCTAGCGCCACCTGGGAAGTCCTGACTAGTCTTAGCCTGCTTTCTTGAGCTAACTCAGACCTTTTGAGCCATTTCTGCTGAGCTCCAAAAGGAGGGTTTGGAAATGAGGGCCATCTAGACTTTTTCCTCTATATCTCTGACACTTGGAGGTTCAGTAAATATTCCTTCCCACTGTGTACACAGACCGGACTAATCTGTTTTTGGACCAGAGGAAAGTTTCACAAGGATTCAAAATTTGCTATTCTTTCATCCACATAAACTTTAGGATTACCTAATAATTTTCAGTTAAAAACTGTTGGGATTTTGATTAAAGATAATTGACATATCAAGACTTCTGATCAATGATTATGGGTATTGCTCAATGTATTTGAGTCATCTTTATCTGATTACTAGCAAGTGTAATTATCTTTTTGTTAGACATTAGGGGTTTTCCCTTTGTGGAAAACACATAATAAAATTTTGTCTTAGATGAGGATCCTGGGAAACTGTCTCTAAAATGTGGAATTGGATATAGGAAGTTTAATTGGAGTATATACTTGGGATCAACACCAAGAATCAAGTGAGTGAAGTAGGATTTAGCAAGAACAGTTGTTGAACTGTAATGAAGCAACAATGAAGGTTGGTACCACAGGAAGCTGGGATGGTCCATTAGGGTTGCTCCACCATGAGGTGGGGTTGGGAGTTGTAGACCCGCGTACAACTATAAGGACAATCATTGGTACAGATTTTCCTTGTACCTGAAGAGGATGCATGACCTGTGACAAGGAAGCTTTGGTTTGCTTTGGTTGAGGACAACTCCCATGAAGGCACTTAGCAGAGAAATTGTAATCACTGGCATCTTGGGAATGGGTGACTCAGTCTTGAAGGGAGATCTGGAGGGCCTACCAGAGCATCTGCTATATACCACCCCATGCACTGCTTGATCCATGTGCGTTCAATAGTAAATTAATCTAGAAGTCTCCATGCTGTCTTTTCCGAGTGAGCTTACAGCTGATCTTAGGGCCACAACTAACACCATCTCCCTCTTCTGCTACTTATTCTAGATTCCTCAACCTTTCAGCTATTCCTCTCACAGCATCTCTGTGAGCCTATGTAGCTCAACTAATGTGATGACTGAGCTTCTGATCCCTGAGATATGTAAGACCTTTATTACCACAACCTTCTCAAGTAATGAATGTTACATTTTACCATTTGCTATTAATATTTGACAAGTTGGGTGTCAAGCAGCAAGAAGGAACTTTTGGAGGTCATGGAAATGTTCTATACCTTGAATGTGGTCATGACTACAAGATAGAGATTTCTAAAAATGCCTCACACTATATTTTAAAAAGGTGCATTTTATTGTATATAAATGGTATTTCAATAAAATTTTTTAATTGAGAAATGGAGTAACAAATGAAGCTCTAATGGATTATCTGGCTGCCAAACTATGTAAATTATATACTAAGAACCTTAAGTGTTTGTTGAAATGACTCAGAAGACTTAGTTTATTAAAAAGGTTTTATTACAAAGGACATAATCCAGTAACAACAGAAGGGCATGCACTGGAAAGAGTTTGGAATTCCCAGAAGTGGTCTTCTTGGTCTACCTGTAGGGTAGCCTCACGCAGAATATGCATTGCCTCCAGATCTCGGATCACCACTGTGTTTGGTGAAGCATTCCAGGGCTAGAAAGCCCCAAATCTACCTATGGGGGGGGGGTCTCATATTGAACTGTTCACATAAATCTATTCCAGCTATGTGACTAGACTTAGGCTTTGAACCCTGACATTACCTACTCCCTCCCCCCACCAAAGTCTGGTGCTAATCTTAAATAAGATTATCATTCCTAAGCAATGAAGACAGACTGATGCTTCTGGCTTTGTAACAACTTACAGACCCATGGTTTCGGAACACCATTTATCTTTAGTTGATAGATTTTACATTATTTACCAAGGGTCAATAGCTCTAGAGATAAGCATTCAGTCAATCCAGACCAGCTGAGATTAACTGATGCTGTAAACAAACATAGTCTTCCCTCCCGCCTTCGTATGCCTCTTCCTGATGATAAGCATAAATTGCCCCTGTCAAGATAGTGGCAACTTTCCTCACCTGCTATTTACTTGGCCTGAGAAACCCAAACATTGCGTGGAACTTCTGATTCCGGCTATGATGAAGTAACAAAGATAGGACCTAACATTAATAAACAATGATTAAACAAGAAAAATAAATAAAACACACGAAATAAATTTTAAGAAATGGATTTTTTTAAACTGTGGAAACAGACACAATAAAATCAATGAGGCAAGTTCTAAATCATCTAGGCTTCTGGGAGGCAAATCTGATTACAGTTAGAGGAACAGAGAAAAGAAACAAAAGGCCTGGCTAAGTTGAGAAGATCTAATAGATTTCAGGAAGATAAGGTAGAAGGAAAAAGTAAGGCTGAATTCCAGGAAGAAGGGATCCATGAAGGAAAAGAGCTACCGAAATCTTCAGTTAAAGCACCTTGAACATTTCTGATTATTAAATAGTACATGTATAAAGTAAAACTCCACGAAACTGGGCAAAGGATGATTAATATTGCCTTAATACCATCACCAAAGGCACTACAAGAAAATTGCAGACCAAAATCCCCTGTGAAAACTGATTCAAAAATCCTCAACACAATACTAGTAAATAGAAGCCAGTAGCATATTAAAAGGGTTATACAACATGATCAAGTAGGATTTATTCTTAGATTAAAAGGATGGTTCAATACAAAAAAATTGATCAAAATAATATACCATATTAACAAAATGAAAGGAGAAAAACCACATGATCATCTCAATTGCTGCAGAAGAAATATACAACAAAATTCAAAATCCTCACATGATACAAAAAACAACTAGAAATAGAAGAAAACTGTCTCAGCATAAAATATATGAAAACCCACAGTGAACATCATTCAGTTCAGTTCAGTTCAGTTGCTCAGTCATGTCCGACTCTTTGCAACTCCATGAATCGCAGCATGCCAGGCCTCCCTGTCCATCACCAACTCCTGGAGTTCATTCAATCTCACCTCCATCGAGTTGGTGATGCCATCCAGCCATCTCATCCTCTGTCGTCCCCTTCTCCTCCTGCCCCCAATCCCTCCCAGCATCAGAGTCTTTTCCAATGAGTCAACTCTTCGCATGAGGTGGCCAAAGTACTGGAGTTTCATATTCAGTGGTAAAATACGGAAAACCTTTCCTCTAATATCAGGAACAAGGTAAGGATGTCCATTTTTGGCACTTCTATGAAATGGTAGATCAGCAGTAAGATTATCTGCTTGCCAATTCGGGAGACATGTATTCAATCCCTGGGTTGGGAAGTTCCCCCGGAGAAGGAAGTGGCAACCCCACTCCAGTATTCTTGCCTGGGAAGTCACATGGGCAGAGGAGCTTGGTGGGCTTCTGTATTGGCAGATGTATTCTTTACCAATGTGTCATCTGGGAAACCCATGTATATACCACTTACATCTTTTGTCTATTGATGGATACTTGGATTGTTTCCAAATCTTCAGCATAGTGCCTAGTTCACAATGTAGTATTGTGTTCTTCAAATTTTTTTGAAAGCATAGACCTCGTGTTAAATTGACCACAAACACACACACACACAATCAAACATAAAACAAAGGGACACGGAAACTTTGGGAAGTATTGTATATGTCTGTTACCTTGATTGTGGTGATGGAATCACAGGTGTTTGGGTTTGAACTCATCAAATTGTACTCATTAAATATGTTCAGTTCTTTGTATGTCAATTATACTTCAATGAAGCTCTTTTAAAAAAGAAAAAGAGTTCATGATTAAAGTACAAGTGCTCTTTCTCCTAAGCTATTGACAGAAATGTTGCCTCTCAATACTGACAAAGATTCTTTGCTTGATCTAACATTAGTCAGGGTCATGAGGCTTTCCTAGGCCCATCTGTGCACTTCCTTATAAAATTTCATTTTACCAGGAACCTTGCTAAATCAGTTTAACCAGAATCCCCACACCCCTCTCACTATCCAATAGCCTCAATGTCTGACCAGGTTCCTCATCCTCCACCATTACCTGTATCATGCCTGATCACCTTGACCTGTCTTCGTTCAGCAAAAATCCCTTGTCAGATTTCCCCTTACTCCTGATGTTTCCTCTTGGTGCTTTTGTTCACTGACTTCCACCCTGCTGCTTGGCAATAAATTCCCATTTGCCCCTGCTGAATTTGGAGCTGAGCCCGATCTTTCTCCCCCACTGTAAAATTCCATTCCATCCTACTTGATGGTCCTGCATAAAGAATGTATGACCATCTTTAACAAGTATCACTGAATATTTTTGGTACCATGGTGGCTCCCTTGGAGAGAGAGTTTGGGACTTCATCCTAGCAGTCTTCAATATTTTGTTCGCATATCCTCTAAAAGGATTTAAGTAACTCTGTAATCCCTTGAGAGCGTCCTAGGTAGTTCAGTGGTAAAGAATCGGCCTGCTGGTTCTTTGGCAAAGGCAGCAGATGATCTAACCAATTTAGATGTTGCTTTAAAAGTATTTTTAAGATATGATTAACATTTAAATCAGTAAGCTTAAAGAAAAGCAGACTACCCTCCACAGTGTGGGTAGGCCTTATTCAATCAGTTGAAGACCTTAAGAACTAAAACTAAGATTTCCCAAAGAAGAAAAAAGAAGAAAACATCTGGCTCATGGCTGTAATGTAGAAACCTTGCTTCTATTTCCAGTTTGCAGAACTATCCTGCAGATTTTGGACTCAAGACAGCAATGTCAACTCTTCCTCAGATCTCCAGACTGCTGGTTTGCCTCACAGATTTTGAACTTGCCAGTCCCCACAACAATCTCCTGACTCAGTTCCTCTAGTATATATATTTATAGACAGATATTCATACATATGTGTATTATATATATGATAGACTAATTAATATATATCAAAAATGGAAATTAATATAATTACCTCTCCCTGACTCAAATGACAGAATTCCTTAAAATCGCTGAGCCCAAAGCTAAAATCCTAAAAATAACCTTGCTAAATTAGCAGTTTCTCTCTCCATTAGTCATTTGGAGACCGGAGTTTGATATCTTTTATTATATTTTTACAGTTAAAAGTGCTGATAAAAGTTTCCAAGAAACAAGCAATATCCCTCCATTTCTAAAACTCTGGTAGAGAAGAGAAACTAAGCCAGAAGCTACTTCTTCAGAGAGATACAACTGATGAATCTTTGACAATACTAATCATGGGGAAAAAGTAAATATGAATAAACAATATTAAGAATGGAAATCACAATGTAATTGCAAAGTCAAGAAAAAATAAAGGTAATAAGATTGAAACAATGATTGTATACTAACATATTGGAAAATAGATGAAATGAGAAAATTCACAGGAAACAATCAACAGATTATGGCAGAGACTACCATTTTTCCTACAGTATTTGTTATCTTGTCCTTCTATCTCATTAGAACTTTTTTTTTTTAAGTGAGTACGTAGCCCAGTGAAATATAAACCACATTATTCAGCATCCTTTGTAGTCCTGGAGGCAGATGAGACAATTAAATATAAGGGTAATGATGGTCCTACTCTGAAGAAATATCCACAGAAAGAGGGTGTGTTCTCTTTACTTTGGTTCAGGTACTTTTATGAACTGCATGGAAAAACAATACAATTGAAGAGATAACTGGTGACTGTGGAATGGACCTCCTGCCTTAGTGAGAGAGAGGAAAAAAGACATTGCCGTCCTGTTTAAGCCATGATTACTTGGAGTTTGCATTAACCTGCATCTAAATCTAATCTAGAAAAAAACAAAATTGATGAACTGGATTTCATCAAAATTAAAAACTTCTTATCAACAATACCATTAAGAAACTAACGGAAAAGACTTCAATCAGAAGAAAATATTTGCAATGTATACATCTGACAAAGGGTTTGCATCCAGAATATATAAATAACTTTTACAACTCAATAAAAAATTTTAAAACAACCCCATTGAAAAAGATTTAAACAAACACTTCAGAAAAGAAGATATATGAATGGCCAATAAGCATGCTAAAATGTGTGCAATATTACTAGGTGTTAGGGAATTGCAAAGTAAACTACACTGAGATTTCACCTCAGAGTCACTGAAATAGCTAAAATAAAAACACTGGCAACACAACACCCTGCCAAGGATGTGACAATTGGAACTTCTATATACTGCTGTTGTGTCCAAGACTGGCAGTTTCCAGTAAAGTATATATCTGCCCAATAACTCAAAAATTTCTACCCCAAGGCCTTAATCCAAGAGAAATGAAAACACATCTAGAAATCTCTTTGTATAAGAATGTTCATAGTGGTTGTATGGTCAGGCCACTCAAGATGGCCATTCTCTTGCTCTCTGTATCTCTCCTCTGCTCCACCAGTGTTTGCTTTAGCTATGCCTTAGTTACATGATGGATCTTCTTTCTTCCCCAAGTCCCAGGTAATGATTGTTCCAGCTTTAGATCAGAACACTCCACTATGCTTCTCAAAAGGATGGTTAGGGACATGCCCCTTTGCTGTTTTCCCTGGTAAACAATGAGCCCACTAGATATCAATTGCCACTATACTGATAACCTCCCCTGCCATCAGACTTCCCTTGTGGCTCAGCTGGTAAAGAATCTGCTTGCCATGCAGGAGATCCAGTTTCAGTCCCTGGGTTAGGAAGATCCCCTGGAGAAGGGAATGGCTACCCACTTCCGTACTGTTGCCTGGAGAATTCCATAGACAAAGGAGCCTGGTGGGATACAGTCCATGGGGTCCCAAAGAGTCAGGCACAACTGAGCGACTAATATTGTCACTTTCCTTCTGCCACCAGGAGTGAGGTCTGTCTCCACGTCTTGCCTTGCCATCCACAGTACATGGTGGAGTGTGGCTCTAGGACCTTCCTTCAGACATGTAAGCTCCCCCATTCATTAAACCATTGATATCTCTGTTGCCAACTCTGGGCTCTTTCTTCAGTCTTGAAGCTGGGTAAGCACAGCCCTTGTAGTCCTGTCAAAAACCAGAAATAGTCCAAGTGCCCATCAGAAGGCAAATAGATACAATGTAGTGTATGGATAAAGGAAATATGCTATAGGGCACAATGAACAAGTGCATGCATTTTTCAAAATTCTTTGAACTGCACACACGATTTATTTGTTGCACTGTAGTGTTAAATTATCGGAGAAGGTGATGGCACCCCACTCCAGTACTCTTGCCTAGAAAATCCCATGGACGCAGGAGCCTGGTAGGCTGCAGTCATGGGGTCCCGAAGAGTCGGACACGACTGAGTGACTTCACTTTCACTTTTCACTTTCATGCATTGGAGAAGGAAATGGCAACCCATTCCAGTGTTCTTGCCTGGAGAATCCCAGGGACGGGGAAGCCTGGTGGGCTGCTGTCTATGGGGTCTCACAGAGTTGGACACGACTGAAGCAACTTAGCAGCAGCAGTGTTAAATTAACCTTGATTATAAACAGGAGAATGATTCTATTGATTATCCTCATTGTTAAGGGTGGGGAAAGATAAATTAATTGATAATCAGTTGACCCAGGATGGGAATTTTTCTAACTCCCCCTAATTTTTTCCTTCCCTGGGGACGTTTACCTGTCTCTACATGTTAGAATCTCCTTGACATTTAACAGAGCTCATTCCTGAGGTATGAGTGGGAAAGACAAAGGATAAAGAGGAAAATACTGAGCCGGGGAAATCTTAGAAAATTTTATTTTTGAATATTGGCCAAAAGCAATAGTAAAACATGGTAAGTTGTTCATACATGAAAAGATTCACTATAAAGAAAATCCCAAGGAGTTGAAAACATGAAACAAAACAAAAAACTCCTGGAACTGATAAGCAGTGATAGCAAGATTGTAGGATACATGGTTAATATCCAGAAATCAATTGCTTTTGATTCTATCTTTGCCGTTCCTTGGGAATATGTAATTATCTAAAAATTAAGATTCTAAAGTGGGAAATTTTATCTACTCTCATAAACTACAAATATCTGTAATCTTGCCTACTTTTGATAACTTGAATGCTGATAATCCATCAAATGACATAAAAAATTGCTGCTCCACCCTTTGAGATTTATTGATGGGACATAAGCCAAGAAACCCACAAAAATATCTGAAAAATGAGGTAATTTATTTTAAAATCATCTTATACTGAAACACATGCACATCTGTAGCCCTATCTCTCAAAGAAAATTACTAGTAATGTAAGCAGCTTTTGGCAGGATGTAGTTTTTTGCAGGAACTTTACAGAAGGACCCTTTGTCTTGTCACTAACCTTAAACCAGGCACCTCTGGCTCTACTCATCTCCAGCCTAAGTGCAACTTTCAAATATTTTGATCACAGAATGCCTTGACTAATCTATTGGTTCTTTCCATACATCAAAGCAGAAAATGAAGAATAAATAATTAACAGATGACTAGATCTTTTCTCTAGCATCCCCTTCAGTAATTCTGGCAACAAATCGTGTGAACAAGACAGAATCTAAAGAAAAATCACAAGAAGTTGACAAGCCTGCACACAGTGGGGGATGGAGTCTACGTTGACCCCTATCTCAGTGACTAACTGAGACTGTTACTGAATTCGAGCTCGCTCTGCTAGCCACATGAGAGGCCAATAAATCTGAGGGACGAGATACTGAGACAAAGAATATGGCTATTTGGAAAGTCGGCTGGCCTAGGAGATGGGAGACAAAGTTTGTCAGAGTCCGGATGCCAGGTTCTTTTAGAGGGTCAGAGAGAGAGGCAATGAACAATTTACGTAAAAAGGCAGAATAGAGAGAGAGGGGGAGTGAGGAACTAAAGTCAAAAGAGTCCTCAGTCTTGCAAAACATCTCAGGGAAGGGCCAGCCTTTGGAAGGGGGTGTGTTAATCTCTTCTATTCACAGGTGGGCAGGGTCAGATTATCTTTCCGAACCAAGGCACTTTAGTTTACCATCAGGCAGAGGGGCAGGGTCTTCTGAGGCAAGTTATTATGTATGATTGTAATAACAAAAAACGAAAAGCAAATCAAAGAAACAGCTTCCAACATGGACTCAGAATTGGCTTCTTACCGACTCAATGGACATGAGTTTGAGAAAACTCCAGGAGATGGTGAAGGACTGGGAATCCTGGCGTGCTGCAGTTCATGGGGTTGCAAAGAGTTGGACATGGCTGAGGGCCTGAACAACAACAGGAGGACTGCTTTCCTTTTTCCCTTTAAAGAACTTTCATGACAAAGCAGAATCTTCAGAAGTAGTTTTTTGGGGGACATTGAGTCCATCATCTCCCCAATTTGCTGGCATTCTGACTAAAGGCAACTTTCCTTTCTACCATCAACTGCCTCTTGGGTACTAATTTTCCAGCAGCAAGCAGCCAGTCCTAAAATGGTATGAGTAACATTTTAGTAAGTGTTTCCCTGGTGGTTCAGGTGGCAAAGAATCTGCCTGCAATGCAGGAGACCTGGGTTCGATTCCTGGGTCAGGAAGATTCCCTGGGAAGGAAATGGCAACCCACTCCAATATTCTTGCCTGGAGAATTCCATGAACAGAGGAGCCTGGTGAGCTACAGTCCATGGGGTCGAAAAGAGTTGGATATGATTAGATAACATTTTGGTATATTTTCATGAGTGCTTACAAAACTTCAGCATGCATGAGAATCACTTAGAGAACTTGTTAAAACACGCACCACTGGGTTCTACCCAGAGAGTAGGTGGAGTTTCTGATTCAGTAGATATAGTCAGGTGGAGTCCAAGAAGTTCCAGGTAGTGGTAATACTATCTATGGATATCCAGATCACACCTTTAGAATGACTGATAAACACCATAATTGTATTTTCCAAAATTAAACTAATTGAGAAATAATACAAAGATTAAGGCAGATTGTGAAATAAAATGTCATTGCAACATTTTAGTCACTCAGTCATGTCAGACTCTTTGCAACCCCATGGACTGTAGCCTGCCAGGCTCCTCAGTCCATGGAATTCTCCGGCAAGAATACTGGAGTGGGTTGCCATTCCCTTCTTCAGGGGATCTTCCCAACCCAGGGATCAAACCCAGGTCTGCATTACAGGCAGATTCTTTACCATCTAACTACCAGAAAAGCAATAATAAATCATTGGTATAAGATACAGTTAGCATATATGAGTGGGTGGGTGATTCATGACTCTAGGATTTAGGCATATGACATAGAGTCAGACAGCTGCTAAATTTACCTCCGCTGAGAACACATGTGGTCCACTGGAGACGGGAATGGCAAACCACTTCAGTATTCTTGCCTTGAGAACCCCATGAACAGTATGAAAAGGAAAAATGATGGGATACTGAAAGAGGAAATCCCCAGGTCAATAAGTGCCCAATATGCTACTGGAGATCAGTGGAGAAGTAACTCCAGAAAGAATGAAGGGATGGAGCCAAAGCAGAAACAATAACCAGTTGTGGATGTGACTAGTGATAGAAGCAAGAGCAATAATGCATAGGAACCTGGAATGTCAGGTCCATGAATCAAGGCAAACTGGAAGTGGTCAAACAGGAGATGGCAGGAGTGAATGTCGACATTCTAGGAATCAGCGAACTAAAATGGACTGGAATGGGTGAATTTAACTCAGATGACCACTATATCTACTACTGCTGGCAGGAATCCCTCAGAAGAAATGGAGTGGCCATCATGGTCAACAAAAGAGTCCGAAATGCAGTACTTGAATGCAATCTCAAAAATGACAGAATGATCTCTGCTCGTTTCCAAGGCAAACCATTCAATATCACAGTAATCCAAGCCTATGCCCCAACCAGTAACACTGAAGAAGCTGAAGTTGAATGGTTCTATGAAGACCTACAAGACTTAGAACTAACACCCCAAAACGATATCCTTTTCATTATAGGGGACTAGAATGCAAAAGTAGGAAGTCAAGAAACACCTGGAGTAACAGGCAAATTTGGCTTTGGAGTACAGAATGAAGCAGGGCAAAGGCTAATAGAGTTTTGCCAAGAAAATGCACTGGTCATAGCAAACACCCTCTTCCAACAACTCAAGAGAAGACTCTACACATGGACATCACCAGATGGTCAACAACGAAATCAGATTGATTATATTCTTTGCAGCCAAAGATGGAGAAGCTCTATACAGTCAGCAAAAACAAGACCAGGAGCTGACTGTGGCTCAGATCATGAACTCCTTATTGCTAAATTCAGACTTAAATTGAAGCAAGTAGGGAAAACCACTAGACCATTCAGGTATGACCTAAATCAAATCATTTATGATTATACAGTGGAAGTGAGAAATAGATTTAAGGGACTAGATCTGATAGACAGAGTGCCTGATGAACTATGGACGGAGGTTTGTGACACTGTACAGGAGACAAGGATCAAGACCATCCCCATGGAAAAGAAATGCAAGAAAGCAAAATGGCTGTCTGCGACCAAAATGATTCTTTGTGACCCCATGAATTGCAGTACACCAGGCCTCCCTGTCCATCACCAACTCCCGGAGTTCACTCAGACTCACTCACTCACTCAGTCCATCGAGTCAGTGATGCCATCCAGCCATCTCATCCTGTCGTCCCCTTTTCCTCCTGCCCCCAATCCCTCCCAGCTTCGGAGTCTTTTCCAATGAGTCAACTCTTTGCATCAGGTGACCAAAGTACTGGAGTTTCAGCTTTAGCATCATTTCTTCCAAAGAAATCCCAAGGCTGATCTCCTTCAGAATGAATTGGTTGGATCTCCTTGCAGTCCAAGGGACTCTCAAGAGTCTTTTCCAACACCACAGTTCAAAAGCATCAATTCTTCGGTGCTCAGCTTTCTTCACAGTCCAACTCTCACATCCATACGTGACCACGGGAAAAACCATAGCCTTGACTAGATGGACCTTTGTTTGCAAAGTAATGTCTCTGCTTTTCAATATGCTATCTAGGTTGGTCGTAACTTTCCTTCCAAGGAGTAAGCGTCTTTTAATTTCCTGGCTGCAATCACCATCTGCAGTGATTTTGGGGCCCAAAAAAATAAAGTCTGACACTGTTTCCCCATCTATTTCCCATTAAGTGATGGGACCAGATGCCATCATCTTCGTTTTCTGAATGTTGAGCTTTAAGCCAACTTTTTCACTCTCCACTTTCACCTTCATCAAGAGGCTTTTTAGTTCCTCTTCACTTTCTGCCATAAGGGTGGTGTCATCTGCATATCTAAGGTTATTGATATTTCTCCTGGCAATCTCGATTCCAGCTTGTGCTTCTTCCAGTCCAGCCTTTCTTATGATGTACTCTGCATATAAGTTAAATAAGCAGAGTGACAATATACAACCTTGACGAACTCCTTTTCCTATTTGGAACCAGTCTGTTGTTCCATGTCCAGTTCTAACTGTTGCTTCCTGACCTGCATATAGGTTTCTCAAGAGCCAGGTCAGGTGGTCTGGTATTCCCATCTCTTTCAGAATTTTCCACAGTTTATTGTGATCCACAAAGTCAAAGGCTTTGGCATAGTCAATAAAGCAGAAATAGATGTTTTTCTGGAACTCTCTTGCTTTTTTGATGATCCAGCAGATGTTGGCAATTTGATCTCTGGTTCCTCTGCCTTTTCTAAAACCAGCTTGAACCTCAGGAAGTTCACGGTTCACATATTGCTGAAGCCTGGCTTGGAGAATTTTGAGCATTACTTTACTAGTGTGTGAGATGAGTGCAATTGTGCGGTAGTTTGAGCATTCTTTGGCATTGCCTTTCTTTGGGACTGGAATGAAAACTGACCTTTTCCAGTCCTGTGGCCACTGCTGAGTTTTCCAAATTTGCTGGCATATTGACTGCAGCACTTTCACAGCATCAGCTTACAGGATTTGAAATAGCTCAACTGGAATTCTGTCACCTCCACCAGCTTTGTTCGTAGTGATGCTTCCTATGGCCCACTTGACTTCACATTCTAAGATGTCTGGCTCTAGGTGAGTGATCACACCATCATGATTATCTTGGTCATGAAGATCTTTTTTGTACAGTTCTTCTGTGTATTCCTGCCACCTCTTCTTAATATCTTCTGCTTCTGTTAAGTCCATACCATTTCTGTCCTTTATCGAGCCCATCTTTGCATGAAATGTTCCCTTGGTATCTCTAATTTTCTTGAAGAGATCTCTAGTCTTTCCCATTCTGTTGTTTTCCTCTATTTCTTTGCACTGATCGCTGAGGAAGGGAATGGCAAACCACTTCAGTATTCTTGCCTTGAGAACCCCATGAACCATATGAAAAGGCAAAATGATAGGATACTGAAAGAGGAACTCCCGAGGTCAGTAGGTGCCCACTATGCTCTGGACATCAGTGGAGAAATAACTCCAGAAAGAATGAAGGGATGGAGCCAAAGCAAAAACAACACCCAGTTGTGGATGTGACTGGTGATAGAAGCAAGAGCAATATTGCATAGAAACCTGGAATGTCAGGTCCATGAATCAAGGCAAACTGGAAGTGGTCAAATAGGAGATGGCAGGAGTGAATGTCGACATTCTAGGAATCAGCGAACTAAAATGGACTGGAATGGGTGAATTTAACTCAGATGACCACTATATCTACTACTGCTGGCAGGAATCCCTCAGAAGAAATGGAGTGGCCATCATGGTCAACAAGAGTCTGAAATGCAGTACTTGAATGCAATCTCAAAAATGACAGAATGATCTCTGCTCGTTTCCAAGGCAAACCATTCAATATCACAGTAATCCAAGCCTATGCCCCAACCAGTAACACTGAAGAAGCTGAAGTTGAATGGTTCTTTGAAGACCTATAAGACCTTTTAGAACTAACACCCCAAAAAGATGTCCTTTTCATTATAGGGGACTGGAATGCAAAAGTAGGAAGTCAAGAAACACCTGGAGTAATAGGCAAATTTGCCCTTGGAATATGGAATGAAGCAGGGCAAAGGTTAATAGAGTTTTGCCAAGAAAATGCACTGGTCATAGCAAACACCCTCTTCCAACAACTCAAGAGAAGACTCTACACATGGACATCACCAGATGGTCAACAACGAAATCAGATTGATTATATTCTTTGCAGCCAAAGATGGAGAAGCTCTATACAGTCAGCAAAAAAAAGACCAGGAGCTGACTGTGGCTCAGATCATGAACTCCTTATTGCCAAATTCAGACTTAAATTGAAGCAAGTAGGGAAAACCACTAGACCATTCAGGTATGACCTAAATCAAATCATTTATGATTATACAGTGGAAGTGAGAAATAGATTTAAGGGACTAGATCTGATAGACAGAGTGCCTGATGAACTATGGACGGAGGTTTGTGACACTGTACAGGAGACAAGGATCAAGACCATCCGCATGGAAAAGAAATGCAAGAAAGCAAAATGGCTGTCTGGGGAGGCCTTACAAATAGCTGTGAAAAGAAGAGAAGCGAAAAGCAAAGGAGAAAAGGAAAGATATAAGCATCTGAATGCAGAGTTCCAAAGAATAGCAAGGAGAGATAAAAAAGCCTTCCTCAGCAATCAATGTAAAGAATTAGAGGAAAACAACAGATAAACTGTGGATATTTATAAATAGGCCTGTGGTCATATCCTAATAAACATAATAGAATTTACCACTTTGTTCTGTTACAATTAGCATATTCTTTTAGGCAATGGAGAGTCCAAGTACAAGTCCTGAGGCTCTTTTTTCGGGGGGTCTGGTTTTCCATTGGTATGCCATTTCTATAGACACCAGGCACAAAGTTCAGAGTCCATTGGGAGGGTGACCATGTGTGTACCCTAATGTTCACAGCCTGGCCTAAGATGGAGTCCAGCTCTGTCTGTTTCCTCCTTTAGAACCAGAGATCAAATTGCCAACATCTGCTGGATCATCAAAAAAGCAAGAGAGTTCCAGAAAAACATCTATTTCTGCTTTATTGACTATGCCAAAGCCTTTGACTTTGTGGATCACAATAAACTGTGGAAAATTCTGAAAGAGATGGGAATACCAGACCACCTGACCTGGCTCTTGAGAAACCTATATGCAGGTCAGGAAGCAACAGTTAGAACTGGACGTGGAAAAAAAAAAAAGAACTGGACATGGAACAACAGACTGGTTCCAAATAGGAAAAGGAGTTCGTCAAGGCTGTATATTGTCACTCTGCTTGTTTAACTTATATGCAGAGTACATCATGAGAAACGCTGGACTGGAAGAAGCACAAGCTGGAATCGAGATTGCCAGGAGAAATATCAATAACCTTAGATATGCAGATGACACCACCCTTATGGCAGAAAGTGAAGAGGAACTCAAAAGCCTCTTGATGAAGGTGAAAGAGGAGAGTGAAAAAGTTGGCTTAAAGCTCAACATTCAGAAAATGAAGATCATGGCATCTGGTCCCATCACTTCATGAGAAATAGATGGGGAAACAGTGGAAACAGTGTCAAACTTTATTTTTGGGGGGCTCCAAAATCACTGCAGATGGTGATTGCAGCCAGGAAATTAAAAGACGCTTACTCCTTGGAAGGAAAGTTACGACCAACCTAGATAGCATATTGAAAAGCAGAGACATTATTTTGCCAACAAAGGTCCGTCTAGTCAAGGCTATGGTTTTTCCAGTGGTCATGTATGGTTGTGAGAGTTGGACTGTGAAGGAAGCTGAGCGCCGAAGAATTGATGTTTTTGAACTGTGATGTTGGAATAGACTCTTGAGAGTCCCTTGGACTGCAAGGAGATCCAACCAGTCCATCCTAAAGGAGATCAGTCCTGGGTGTTCATTGGAAGAACTGATGCTGAAGCTGAAACTCCAATACTTTGGCCACCTCATGCGAAGAGTTAACTCATTGGAAAAGACCCTGGTGCTGGGAGGGACTGGGGGCAGGAGGAAAAGGGGACGACAGGATGAGATGGCTGGATGGCATCACTGACTCGACGGACACGAGTTTGGGTAAACTCTGGGAGTTGGTGATGGACAGGAAGGCCTGGCATACTGCAATTCATGGGGTCGCAAAGAGTTGGACTCCAAATTCCCGGCTCTTTTCTCTGGATCCAGTTCTAACTGAAACTTCCCTGTGGGAAGGGATCTGATTTCCACCTTCTTCTAAACCAAGACAGTTGTAGCACAGAACTAGAAAGTGCTAATTCCTAAAGTTTGTCCCATATAGCACCTGTTTTTTGTCCCATATCCATTTATGAAATGATAACAAGCTGTCATAGACAGCTGCCACAAAGGGTAGAGATGGTCAGAAAAGGACCCCCCTGATGAGAATAGATGAGTCATTGGAAAAGACCTTAATGCTGAGAAAGATTGAGGGCAGGAGGAGAAGGAGATGACAGAGGATGAGATGGTTGGATGGCATCACCTACTTCAGTTGAGTTGTCACTCAGTCACATCTGACTCTTTGAAACCCCATGGACTGCAGCATGCCAGGCTTCCCTGTCCATCACCAACTCCTGAAGAGCGGCATGCTGCAGTTCATGGGGTCCCAAAGAGTCAGACATGACTTAACAGCTAAACAACAACAACAACATAGAGATTTTTAATTTTAGAGACTTATAGAAAGTCAGCATTTTGAGGAGTTTCAGAATATTTCAGGGAGATAGTTGGTGTCCCAAAAGTCTCAGAGAAATACAGAAAACTCTAGATATTTACATATTTTAGAAAGATATTGAGAGAGTTGATCAGAAAGTGTGAAAAAATCAGAGAAGTATTGAGATACTTCTCTGACACACTGACTCCTACGTGCCGGGAATGTCTCAGAGAACTTTTGACATCTTGCTGCAATTGAAAAATGCCATGACTCCCTCATCTATCTACAGATATTGTCTGTGGGAGTTTAGCTTTGATCATGGGTGTGAGAGGGAGTGAAGAAAGAATTCTCACCTATTGGTTTCTCACCTATTAGAAGTAAAGAGCCTCTTGAGAGAATGAAAAAGCTGGCTTAAAACTCAACATTCAAAAAACTAAGATCATAGCATCTGGTCCCATCACTTCGTGCCAAATGGGAAAACAATTAAAACAGTGACAGATTTTATTTTCTTGGGCTCCAGAATCACCGCAGATAGTGACTACAGCCATGAAATTAAAAGATGCTGGCTCCTGGGAGGAAAAGCTATGACCAACCTAGACAGCATATTAAAAAGCAGAGACATTACTTTGCCAACAAAGGTCCGTCTAGTCAAAGCTATGGTTTTTCCAGTAGTCATGTATGGATGTGAGAGTTGGACCATGAAGAAAGCTGAGTGCCAAAGAACTGATGCTTTTGAACTGTGGTGTTGGAGAAGACTCTTAAGAGTCCCTTGGACTGCAAGGAGATCAAACCAGTCAATTGTAAAGGAAATCAACTCTGAATATTCATTGGAAGGACTGGTGCTGAAGCTGAAGCTCCAACATTTTGGCCACCAGATGCGAACAGCTGACTCATTGAAAAAGACCCTGATGCTGGGCAAGATTGAAGAAGGAGACGACAGAGGATGAGATGGTTGAATGGCATCACTGACTCAATGGATATGAGTTTGAGCAGGTTCTAGGAGATGGTGAAGGATGGGGAGGCCTTATGTGCTGCAGCCAATGGGGTGGCAAAGAGTCAGACAGGGCTGAGCTGAGCGACTGAACAACAGCATTGGTTTTTCTGCCCAGGATGGTGGAATGGAAGATGCTAAAATTTGTCCTATGTCTCCTCCCTGTGGTCATCTGTTGAACTTCACATTCTGAAAACCGTTTCAGGGGCCCAGGCCCAGACTCATCCCAGTCAGAACTACCCGCTTTAAAAGCCTAGATCTTATAATTCACACATGACTATCTCCCTTCTCTAAATCCCTATCTCAGTTTAAATAGTTATAGTTGTGTGCATTCATCCTGCATTTGACACCACCAACAGCATTTCCCATGGATGCAGAACTGAGCAGTGTTTTCTATTCTCTCTTTAGTATTCACAAGCAAGCCAGGGATCCTGAACACTGAGCCTAAAAGAAGTGAATTCACTTGTCCACAGTTACACAGTTAGTAAACTGAAGTGCTGTCATTAAGACCTACCCCTCTCTTACTTCAAATCCCTCATCCTTATTCTCTGTCCCCACCTCCGAGCTCTTCAGTTGAATTTCCTTAAAGGAAAGCATCTAAGATCTGCTTTATTTCTGCCAATCACAGGCCAAGCACAGGGTTGGATACACAGTAGAAACTTGGTGAATAATGATAATTTAAAACTACTTGATGACTGACTGATTGATCACTTATTGATCAATGCCTGATTGGGGTCAGTGACTGCTTAGAAAGCCCTCCTAGGACAGATGGCTTTCCTGAAACCTAACAGGCTTGGTGAGACCACTGAGATATGTTACACCTCCATTTGCTGCATGATACAAAAGCAATTTTTTCCTGCATCACATTTGCCAGCATCAGCACGGGGGAGCCAGGAGCCCTACCGAAGCAGGTAAACTTCCAGAGAAAAGTTCCACAGGGAAAGGAGAGGAGGGGTAAATGCTGCAGACCAACCAGAGTGTCAGAGTCTAAGCTTCACACTACGGAGTCTAACAGAGCAAGCATCACACGCCTTCTCGTTGTTGTTCAGTCGCTGAGTTGTATCCGACTCCTTGCAACCCCATGGCCTACAGCATGACAGGCTTCCCCGTCATTTAACTGTCTCCTGATGTTTGCTCAGATTCACGTCCATTGAGTTGGTGATGCCTTACAAGGGGCAAATCTCTCCCTCGGTGAGACTCCTTCTTTCCAGTTGTTGGCACGTAACGCTGACAACTCCTCACAGGCGATCAGGCTTCTAGCTGCAGAATAAACTCCAGGTGAGGGGCCTGGTCCAGTCTGGCAGGCGTGGGGCCTAGCTGGGGACTGGAGCAGTGGGAATGGGCTGGCGAGTCTCTCAGAGTCCAGTGCAGGAGGAAGTCCAGCTTAGATGTTGGGATACTGTGCTCAAGCCTTGCTCCACCACTCGCTTGCCTCCTGACCTTGGACAGTGACTGGAATTCTCTGAGCAAGGACTCTAACTTGCTTGTGGTCCTTTTGCTGAGTCCTTGGGGAGCCCCCAGGCTGTTCAGGGTCTGAGCTCACAGCGGCCCATCAGAGCTGTTGTCACCCTAGCTGGGGACATAGCCAGGAAAAGCCCAGAGTGGGCAGTGCTCTGATGGGGAGTGCATGACCCCCCAACCTGGCCACTAGAAAGGCAGCAAAGAGCAGTCTGAGGAGAGGAGGGGAGGAAGGGAATGATCTGTCAGTCAGCGGACCTCCTGGAGGAGCAGGAAGGGCAAGAGCTATGCAGCCAGGGCCTTGACCACCCACCCTAGTCCCGTGTGCCCAAGCAGGAATCCTCTGCAGTCTCCTGACAGTGGGAGCTATCCAGCTTTAGCGCTCCAGACCCTGGCCTATCCTGCTGGTGTCTCTCCTCCTTTCTCGATGCCCTGAGCCTAGACCACCTTGGACACACATACAGTTCTGCACAGACCCTCTGAAACTCTTCTCTCTCATTTTCACTAGAGGGTGAAAGAAGCCGCCTCCACCCCTTGCCAAAGGGAAGCAGGAACGGTCACCAGGTCACTCTAACAACTTTTTGCAAAGCAATTGCCATGGGATTCTAGCTCAGTTCAAACAAAATTTCAGCTGGCCCATGGAGTGTCCTCCAGCCAAAAATGTCATTATTTGAGCCACACCTCCTGCAGTAAAAGGCCAGTCATCTGGGCTCAGTCACGGGCCAAGAGCGCCAGGGCAAGTGAGACCTCAGGGTGAGTGTTCAGTGCCAAGGGAGTGGCTGTGGCTAGGGCAGCAGGTGCCCTGAGCTTAGCTGTTGCCATGGTCTCCATGGCATGACTCCCCGGGTGTCCTGACTCACTTTTAGAATTCCAGGGAGGATACTCGGCCCCTATTATATTGTCCTCATCCATTGGACCTCAGCCAAAACTGAGACAGAAACTATCCCATTTCAACATCTAATTGCATACGCATTATCTCATGTAATAATCCTAACTTTTTAAGAGGTACATATTATTGCCTCACTCCTCACTTTGCAGATGCAAAATCTTGGCCTTGGTGGGTTAAATGATTCTTCTGTCATAGGTAAGCTAGTGAGCAGCAGAACTGGGACTCATACTCTGACTCCAATCTTGGCTCCGCTACTTCAGGAATGCGGGACTCCCCCTGGGAGCTCAGGGAACACAAGCATGCGCTGGTCACGCCTGTGCATGGGCTGTGGCCCCACGCCAAGCCCTTCTTCCACGCTCCAGACAAAGCCCCAGTTGCCAAGTGTCGGCCCCACCTCTCCTCTTAAGAAACCTGTTTACCAGGCATGTGGGGACAACGGCAGCCACAGCAGCTGACTCTGAGCTGTAGGCTTCAGATCTGACCCTGGGGGCAGGGAGAGCCCCAAGTCCAGGACAAGATCTCTTTCTCAAGTTCAACATCAGGAAGTAAGGACAGGCACTGTCCCTCAGAACCCTGGGGGCAGTGGGCTGGAGTGAGATTTCATCACCACGGGGAGGAGCCAGGCTGCTCTACGTCCTAGACTTGAGTTGTCAGAAGCCAGGTCAGAGTCACATCAGACTTGGCAGCTTCTGCGCAGAGCTGAGGCCGAGACACTGAGCTCTGGAGGTTCCAGGCTGCGCTGTGCAGGTAGGGGTCTGACAGGGATCATTTAGTGATGAGTGTTTTTACTTCCTTCTTTTTCTTTCCTCTCCTTTCTTCATCCCTGGGTCTCTGTTATCATCTTTCTCAATCTTACCCCCATATACAGATGGCAATCCTTGCTTCTTGGAATTAAGTCTCCGGTCTGTCCACATGAGCCCCCATCCTACCTGGGACCTGGGAGCAGGTGTGATCTGGACCTGGGCACAGTCCAGTGACCTGGCCCTTTGGTGGCTGGAGCGGGAGGCCCTGTGAAGAGGTTAGTGCCTCCCCTGCTGCACAGATGGCGTAATTTTCTCCTCCATCACAGCCCCTCCTCCAGGATCAGGCCTGCTCTCCTCTCTCTGCCCAATACAGAGCACAGCCACTGCCCCAGGTACCACTGATATTGCGTTCTTGGGAATGGTGCCCCCTGGAGTTGTGTGATGGGACAGCCCTGACAGAGGGTGTGGCCCAGAATGTGCTCAGTGAGTGACTGGGATCAGTTAAATGGAATTGCAATTGAATTTGAATTTAGAGGAGCATGTGAAAAAACAATAGCATCACCAGACCACGTGGGCTGAGGGCTAGGACACTGGCAGGAAGCGGGCAGAGGTGGCCAGGGGAAGAAGGGTGGCTGGGGGCGAGGGTGGCAGGAAGGGGGCTGACAGGTCTCTGGAATCAGGACCCAGACCCAGGGGGGCTCCTGTCCTCTCTCAGAGCCCCTACAGGAAGGGAAAAAATGAAGAAGTTTCCTACCCACCCTGAGAAGGGATAAACCTCATCTCTCTCCCTGTAGACATAGGACTAGGACAGAAAGGGTTGTGTGAGGCAGCCCAGCTTTTAGAGTCAGTCAGGCCTGAATTCAGAACCCAAACAAGCCACAGTTACAGGCCGTCACCAGTGAACCTCAGCCTCTCACCTGTAAAACAGTGATGAGAAAACCAGCTCATTCAGTTAATACAAAATTGTGATTGTACTGGGGTTGTGAGCCACACAAATCTTCTGCCACATGCTGGTAGATATTAGTCCTTACCTCCTGTTGTTCTGGAAGAGGACGTTCTCAGCAGGAAGGTTGGCTGCTGAGAGTGGTTTTTCAGGAAGAACTTGCAAGCAGCCAGGGTGGTGCCAGCCAAAAGAATAACACCATGTGCCCTGGTTTCTTCCTGGGCCTGGGAGCACCCCAAAAAGGAACGTCCAGGCAGCAGCATGAAAGGGGGTTTCCTTCCACATGGAAAACTCAGCTTCCACAGTGTGGACTGGTCTCTGGGCCCTGAGAGCCCCCTCTGCATCAGCATTTCATTCTCAAGCTCAGGATCTCACCTTTAGAGCTTCACTCCGTCAAAGGTGTCGCTGGTTAGTCAGTCCCTTTAGGATTTGAACAAACCCAGGGCTGCTTCTTACCCAGAGCTCCATGTCAGGGATAAGTATTTGCAGGTGCTGGGAGCTGAGTGGAATGTCTGCCAAGGGCTGGAGACCCTAAATGGAGGATTCTGGACCTTGGCCTCACACGTGGGGCAGGGACCCCAGGGGAGAGGAAGCCACAAAGGTCTGCATGTTTGCAGCTCAGTAAGAACAGCCGAGACCCTGCGCTCTCCATCCTTTCAACTAGGTGCCCTTCTCTGCCTGAACCTCTGTGCCAGCTTCCTCAGCCCCATCCACCCCCATGCTGGCCCCAGGGGGGTTCTCTAAACTGCCAGTCTCAACACCACGTCTCCTCTGGCATCCCCCAGTCTCCCTGCAGACCCTGAGCCAGGCACACTCCAAGCCCTCCCCTGAGAGCATCACTGCTATTCACTCTTCAGTGCCTGCTGGTCCCTCTGCCTGGAGGCCCTTCCACTGCCCCTGCTCCCGGCCCACCTCCTCGCTCCAACACCATGTGTTAGACACAGTTTCCACTCTCGGTGCATTGATCCTGCCCATCACTGGGACACAAATGTGAATGAGATACACAGAGAGCTAAGAGAGACATGCTCTAAATTGACAAGTACCTTCAGGGAGATAAACAGGGCTGCAGGCTGGGACTGTGGACGTTCCCCAGACTGGGAGTCAGAGAGGACTTTCAAGAAATGATGATGAGAAAGGACACAGAACAGACTGAGACCTGGTTGGCACGGCCCTGTTGGGGGTGGCACGTGGGCAGTGCAGGAATGAGGAAGCACACGCTGAGTTCTGACCCCAGCTCCAGGGGCTCGGGAGAAGGAAGAGCGTCCACGTGAGCAGGTGACCAAGGATGAAGGTGCCGTGGGACAAACTGGTCACTGTGACAGAGGATGGTGGGTCAGCAGTGACGAGCTTGAGGATAGCAGTATGTTTGCTCACCATGGGCCCTGTGGATGCTGGAGGCGAGCAGAGGAGCAGAAGGTTGGGAAGGAGCTGGGCAAACCCAAGCACATGGGGATAGGGAGACAGGAGAAGTGAGCTGTCCCATTGGATTGAAATTTTGGGTAGTGACCTCAGAGAACAAGTTCATGAGGCTAGTAGGAATAGCTGGCCCAGAGTCCAAGCAGAACTTTGGGCTCCAGAATCTTCCATGAGGGCACATGCTGGAGGCTAAGGGAGACCCAGGCTGCAGGTGGCAGCAGTAAGGGGACTGATCTTCCATTTACTGTGAGCTACGCATGGGGCTTCCCTTGTGACTCAGGGGTAAAGAATCCACCTGCCAGTGCAGGAGACCCAGGTTTGATCCCTGGGCCAGGAAGATCCCCTGGAGAAGGAACTGGCAGCCTGTTCCAGTATTCTTGCCTGGAAAGTCCCACAGACAGATAAGCCTAGTGGGCTACAGTTCATGGGGTTGCAAAAGAGTGGGATATGCCTTAGCGACTAAACAACAGCACCACACGGGCTAAACAGGATGCAGGGAGTGAGAATCGGAAAGTAAGTGTCTCAAGCAACTCATGTGAGCAGCCTGTTCAGCGGAAGTAGTTCCCCCTTCACCCCCAAAACACAGGCTGTTCTGTGAGTGTCCTGGTTACATTTAAACCATGACAACACCCCACTGTCACTAACTCTGACAGCACAGATATGATTCAGAAATGATAACACCCAGCACCGTATCCTATTCCACACTCCTTTCTTCACTTGAAATTAAGGCTTCTCCCCGCAGTTCCTGCCCTCAGTTGAGCTGGCTGCAGGCTGGCCTGCCTTGGGAAGACAGACCACTGCTGACTTGCTTTTTTCTCACTCCCCTCATCCTGCTGCTCCCCAGGACCTGCAGTGCCAAAGAGGAGAAATCGGGGCAGGAAGGTTTTGACTTAAAGGCTGTGGCTCAGCTCATGACCTAACAAGTTTTAGTCTGACTCTTCCTTGTGGGTGCTCCCATGGTCCACTGGGGTTTGCTCAGTTGGAAGAGCCTCCCCAGGGCTCCCTGCCCACATCCCTAATCCATTCTTCCATGGCTTCCAGGAATCCGGAGCTTCACTGCCCAACTCTTCCAGCTTAAGCCCCAGGCCCTTTCCAGGTGGTCCATTGGACAGGGTCTCAGAGGGTCCCCATGCTGTCTTTTTCACGCATGTGATCCATACCTAGTACACACACATACACAGGAGGAAAACATGCACTCTTTGCCCAGCCCCAGGGTACAGGTCAATCCCACACTGATAACTCCTGCCCACCCCATGTGGAAGCAGCTGGGCAGCCACAGCTTCTGCCTTCTACATGTGTCAGGCTGAGGCAGACTACAGTGACCCCAGCTGCAGGGACATGCACCAAGCTCTCCTAGTTTCCCTGCCAAAGCCCCTTTACTCAAAATCTTGGGGCAATGGGGAAGCAGCCCCCAACACCTTTCTCCCTTTCTTTTGGGAAAATATAGCAAAGATACACCCAGAGAAATATTCACAAAATACTTTATATTCTCCTTACAGAGCCTTTTTGTGATCCATAAGGCTTTAGTGTAGCCAATGAAGCAGAAGTAGATGTTTTTCTGGAATTTCCTTGCTTTTTCTATGATCCAACAGACCTTGGCAGCTTCATCTCCGGTTCCTCTGCCTTTGCTAAACTCAGCATGTACATCTGGAAGTTCTTGGTTCACATACTGTGAAGCCTATCTTGGAGGATTTTGAGAATGACCTTACTGGCATGTGAAATGAGTGTAATCGTATGAAAGTCTGAATATTCTTTAGTATTGCCATTCTTTGAGATTGGAACGAAAACTGACCTTTTCCAGGCCTGTGGCCAGTGTTGAGTTTTACAAATCTGCTGACATATTGAGTGCAACACTTTAACAGCATCATCTTCCAGGATTTTAATTAACTCAGCTGGAATTCCATCGCTTCTGTTAGCTTTGTTGGTAGTAATGCTTCCTAAGCCCCACTTGACTTTGTACTCCAGACGTCTGGCTCTGTGAGTGACCGCAGCATCATGGTTATCCAGGTCATTAAAACCTTTTTTGTATAGTTCTTCTGTGTATGTTTGCCACCTCTTCTTAATCTCTTCTGATTCTGTTAGGTCCTTACTGTTTCTGGCCTTTATCGTGACCATTCTTGCATGAAATGTTTCCTTGATATCTCCAGTTTTCTCAACGAGATCTCTATAGTTTTTCCTACTTATTATTTTCCTCTATTTCTTTGCATTGTTCTTTGAAGAAGGCCTTCTTATCTCTCCTTGCTGTTCTCAGTAATTCAGCATTAAGTTGGGTGTATCTTTCCCTTTCTCGCTTGCCTTCCACTTCTTTTCTCAGCTATTTGTAAAGTCTCCTCATGGGAATACCAGACCACCTTACCTGCCTCCTGAGGAACCTGTTTGCAGGCCAGGAAGCAACAGTTAGAACCAGATGTGGAGCAACTGACAGGTTCCAAATTGGGAAAGGAGTACGACAAGACTGTATATAGTCATCCTAGTTATTTATAACTTATGTGCAGAGTATATCATGTGAAATGCCAGGTTGGTGAATCACAAACTGGAATCAAGACTGTCAAGAGAAATAGCAACAACCTCTGATATCCAGATGACACCACTCTAATGGCAGAAAGTGAAGGGAAACTAAAGACTCTTTTGATGAGGATGAGAGAGAAGTGTGAAAAAGCTGGCTTAAAACTCAACATTCAAAAAATCAAGATTATGGCACCTAGTCCCATCATTTCATGGCAAGTAGGAGGGAGAAACACAGAAACAGTGACAGATTTTAATTTCTTGGGCTCCAAAATCACTGCAGATGGTGACTGCAGCCATGAAATTAAAAGACGCTTGCTCCTTGGAAGAAAAGCTGTGACAAACCTAGACAGCATATTAAAAAACAGAGACATCACTTTGCCAATAAAGGTCCATATTGTCAAAACCATGGCTTCTCTGGTAGTCATGTATGGATGAGAGGTGGACCATAAAGAAGGCTTAGTGCTTAAGAACTGATGCTTTTGAATTGCAGTATTAGAGAAGACTCTTGAGAGTCCCTTGGACTGTAAGGAGATCAAATTAGTCAATCCTAAAGGAAATCAGTCCTGAATATTCATTGGAAGGACTGATGCTGAAGCTCCAATCTTTTGGCCACCTGGTGTGAAGAGACAACTCATTAGAAAAGACCCTGAAGCTGAGAAAGATTGAAGGCAAAAGGAGAAAGGAGTGGCAGAGGATGAGATTGTTAGATAGCATCACTGACTCAATGGACATGAATCTGAGCTAATTCTAAGAGATAGTGAAGGACAGGTCATCAACAGGCGTTTGAATCCTCAGCTGCCATCAATAGTGCCTGGGTTGGGGGTTGATTTGCCCTATTTTCTTGGTCTGTTTGCCCCAGTTTGGCCTGCACTTTGTGGCATCCTTTCTGCTTTGCCTGGTTTTAATGATGACTAGTGCACTGTCTGGCCATAAGTAGCAATTCTCCCAGCTATTCCTGTGCAGCCCTGCCTGCCTTGGGCAGCTTCTCTCCTACTAAATTGTTTCCAACAGGCTGTGAGCGGGAACATAAATGCCAAAGCACAACTGCCAGGCCCGAGTTGGGGCCTTAGGGCTCAGTGATACGGCAAAGGCTTGAGGTTTGAGCAGAGGCTTTATGATAGATATTCTGGTGGTTTCATAGTCTTTTGCGCCCCCACACACAGGCCCTTTTGCCCACCCTCCACACTCTCTAGGCTCTGAATCTCCAAGTTGCCTGATGACCTAACAGATAGTTCACAGGAGTGGCTGAAGTCAGCCCAAACCAATTTGTTTGGGGTTAGGGACTCCGGGAGATACTGAAGGGCAGGGAAGCCTGGCATGCTGTAGTCCACGGGGTTGCAAGAGTCGGACACAATCTGGTGACTGAACAACAACAAAAATGTCCAGTGGGTTGCAGTTCAGCCTCGGCATCTGTGAGGGGTGGCTGGGGGACCAGTGCATGAGCAGAAGAACCCAGAGGGCCAGAATGGGTCCCTTGGGTGGTGGGCATAGGAGAAAGTGCACACCCAGGTCATCTCCCCACTATACTCCTCTTTTCTTCTCTCGAGTGATCAGTCTGGATTCCTCACTGTGGTTGAGGAGCCTGAGCTCAGACATCTCCCTCTCTCCCTGATTAACATTCAACCATGCGGCTAGCCTCGTAGCCTCTACACAGCTCACCCCCAGACAACTTGGGGCCCAGAGAACTCTGCTTCATTTTTAAATATGAGCAGGGAGTTCGCTGGACCCCTGAGCTGCCCCCAAGCTGAGTCTACTCCAGCCTCTCTCCCAGTGCAGTGGCCCTATCCCTGAGCTCAGCATAGGCTATGCCTGATGTTCTGAGCCAGAGGTCCAAGGAACTAGGAGGAGGGGTGTCCCAGGAGCTACGTTTCACTTCCCTCTCCTCAAAAGGGGAGGGAAGAGGGCCTGGCCCTCTACACCCAGGCCTAGAATCCTCATAGGGTGCTGGGTTGGGTGTGGATGGCAGTGAACAGGGCCCCCTGCTCCCCCGGCCTGGACCCCTGGCCCCTGAGTGTGCAGCCGAATGCAGAGCAGATGTTCCCAAGACTGAAACGTCCCAAATTCAGCAACTTTCAGGGGCAGTACGGGCACATCTGTGTGCCTGGTTCCTAGGGCCCTTGGTGCTTTGTGTTTGTTTCTTGGTGTGGCCCCCACCCCGCCCAAAAGCGGGCAATCCATCAGGGTTTGCAGAGGCCCTCAGGAGTGCATCCCAAACTCGGTTGCAATGTGAGGCTTCACTGAGGAGGACACAGGCTTAGAGTAACTGAGAAACCTGCCCACGGTCAGCCTGCTGCTGGAGACGTGCAGTGGGAACTTAAAAGCAGGCTGTGCAGGTCTCAGGCCTGGCCTGAACCTCCGTCTCCTGACTCCATGTCTCAGGGCATCTGCATCTCTCCCTGGACCTGGGGGGGCCTCTGTCCTTTCCAGGAGCACCCCTTTGTCACAGCACAGGGCAGGAGTGTAGATGCAGCAGGTGTGAATTGTAGCCATGCTCTGTAGCTTGGAGGAAACTACGTCTTTGCCCAGGCCTGTTTCTCACATCCTGAAAAAAGGAGAATGACACCTGGGTATGTTGGAGGTAGGAGCACGTGACATGGTGGACCCTTTGCAAGGGTCACAGCGGACCCCCCTTCTCCCTGTGCATGGATCTGACATTAAGACACCCCAACTCCAGGCCCAGCTTCACCTTTACTTCCGGGGTCCCTTTCCCTTCCTGGGCCTCAGTTCCCTCTCCACATAAGCATGACCTTGAGCATCTTGATTCTGAAATCTCCCTTCCACCCCCTGCCCAGTCCAGGTCGCCAGCACCCTGCTCTTTGCCTCCTGTTCTTCCTCCTACTCCTGCTCCTCTCAGGGGTGGGAGTGTGTGTGTCCAGGTGCGTGTGCGTGCGTGCGTGTGCATGTTTGTGTGTGTGTGTGTTTGCAGGGAAAGGGAGAGGCTTGGGGCTGGCAGTTAGGGGAAAGGGGCGGGAGTATCAGGACTTCATGTGCCAGTGGGGCTCGGGGATGGCTCAGCGGCCAATGGCGCTCGGGCCTGTTTAATCATTACAGGAAAGGAATGAAGCCAGGAGCACCTCAAAGTCCAGTCTGGTTGTGACTGACTAGCAGATGAGCACGGAGCTGGCAGCAATGGGGCCTGGCGCTTCGGGAAGTGGGGTCAGCACTGCGACAGTTCCACGCTCAGCGCCGGGTCCCAGAGGCAGCCTGCATGCCTACGATATCGCCGTCCTGGTCGTCTACTTTGTCTTCGTCATCGGAGTAGGGGTCTGGGTGAGTAGCCTGGAGGCTGGAGGTTGGCAGGGGAGGCAGAGACAGGCTCTCATCTGCAGCCGATTGTAGAGCTGGGGGCAGGGGTGGGCTGAAGGCAGGCATGTCTGGGAAGCACAGGGACTACTGTAGAAGGACTTTAAGGGGGGATCACCCTCTCAAGCCCTCCATTTAGAGATGGGCAACTGAGGCGCAGAGAGGGCTGTGACTTGTCTGAGCTCACACAGTGAGCCCGAGGCAGGCCAGGCCTGAACCCCAATCTCTGGACTCCCTGTCTCTGTGCATCTGATGCCTTTGACCCCATGTACCCTTGGCCTCCTGAGTCCCATTCCTGCCATCTTCCTCATGCCAGATCCCCAACTCTGTGAGTGCTTGACTCCTGACCCTGCCACACCCTCCACTGTGCAGCATCTTGGCATGGAGCTGAGCTTTCTAAAGGAGCTGGGGCAAGTGTGCTCATGGGAAGGGAGCCAGGTGGCTCCCAATGGGTTCTGGTCTCCAGCGTGTACTGGAGCCTCAGTGTGATGTATGGGGGCCAGGGTTGGAGGCCATGGAGCCCCGAGTTCAGATGCCAACTCTAACAGTTAGGGCAGCGTGGTTCCGGGAATATACTACAGAGCCTTAGTTTTCTCACCCAGACAATGAAAATAAAAAGGACTACTTGCTTTAGGAACATGACACATTTAAGGATCTGGTACAGTGCCCAACACACAGCCTGCAGCAATAAATGACCCCTATTGTCTCCGCAGCAGTCGAGGGAAATGCCAGCACTTTTAGACTCCGCTGTGAGGCAGAGAGGGATCTGAGTCCCAGCTGGTCGGTCACTTACAAGGCTGTGGCAAGGCCAAGAACCCTCTCTGGGCCTCAGTCTCCTCATCTGTAAAGTGGGACAAGCAGTCCCTGCTTCCCAAGTTGTGTGAGGAAGAACGGGGCAAACAGGCTCGTGTAAGGAAGAACGGGGCAAACAGGCTCATGTGAGGAAGAACGGGGCAAACAGGCTTGTGTGAGGAAGAACGGGGCAAACAGGCTCGCTGGCCCCCAGAGCCCGCGGTCATGAGAAGCACCAGCTCCTCTCCTCCATGACTTTGGACAAATTGCTTCCCATCTGGGGACCCCAGTTTCCTCATCTGTAGTGTAAATTCTTCGGGTTCATCTATCCTTCCTGAGGACCAGGACTAACACAGAAAGTCCAAGCAAAGACTTGACAAGCCTCAGACCCTGCACAGCAGTCCTGCCCTACTGAGTAATATATGCCTTTCTCTCAGGGGAAGAGATGCTTCTTCCAATTTCCCTTCATTCTTCCAGTCCTTCAGGCATTTCCGATGTATGTAGACCCAACCAGACATTTACTGTCTTCAGCATCTTAATTTGTTTAGTCACTAAGTCATGTCCAACTGTTTGTGACTTCAGTATGCCAGGCTTCCCTGTCCTTAACTATCTCCTGGAGTTTGCTCGAACTCAGTCCGTTGAGCCAGTGATGCTATCTAATCATCTCATCCTCTGTCATCCCCTTCTCTTCCTGCCTTCAATCCTCCCCAGCATCAGGGTCTTTTCTAATGGGTCGCCTCTTCCCATAAGGTGGCCAAAGTGTTGGAGTTTCACCATCAGTCCTTCCAATGAATATTAGGGGTTGATTTCCTTTAGGATTGACTGGTTTGATCTCCTTATAATCCAAGGGATTCTCAAGAGTCTTCTCCAGCACCACAATTCGAAAGTATCAACTCTTTGGCACTTAGCCTTTGTAGTCCAACTCTCGCATCTTAATAATGGTTTTAAATTTATCCCCCCTACCCTCTACCCTGTCTCACTTTCTGCATTCTGAGAGAAAGTTCTTTCATTCCTCACTCCCTTTCAGTCCTCAGAGTAATTCTTCAAAAGGACAGCCACTGCCCCCCTCCCCGTGCAGGACAGGGTTTGCTCCAGGGTCCTGGGTGGGCCTCAGTGATGTGATCTGACTTGAGGCAGGGGCAGGAGGCCACCCCCCATTCCCACCCCTGGCAGAGCCCTGCCTCTGTCTGGGGACCAAGTGCTTTGTGTCTTCCCAGCCCCCAGGATGGGAGTCTGGCTGGGTGGAGGGAGCAGGGTGGTCTCCCCACCATGGTAGCCTGAGGATGAGATCCCAACTCACTTCCTGAAGGAATATTTGGATGGGGTGGAGGGCAGAATAGGGCACAAAAGGACATGCCAATAATCTGGGCACATGCACAGTGCCATGCATTCAGTAGGGCATTTCACACACCCCACCTCACCTCCAACCCCCTCCTCCATTAACTCCTTTGTTCTTCCCACCAGTCCTGGTGGGCAAGGTGATTGACCCCACCAAAGCCCCATAGCTTAAAGATGGTGAAACCTCCAGCCTTGGTTCCCACCCTATGTCCCCATAGTGCCAGAAACCAAAGGGCAGGTAATCTGGGGCAGAGGGCAGAGCCTGGGGAGACTCGGGATTTCCTCACTCCTGCCGTTTCCCTTCCAGTCATCCATTCGTGCGAGCCGAGGGACCATCGGTGGCTACTTCCTGGCGGGGAGGTCCATGAGCTGGTGGCCAGTGAGTTCACCTTCCTCCTTCTCCTTCCCCCACCTCCCAGTCCCACCTCATCTTCTCCAATCTGGAACAAGGCTACAGCCTCTGAGGGGTTTCCTGGCTCTGGACTCCTTCTCTCAGGTCCAGAGACACCTAGCAACATGAGAGATATTGCAAACGCATAGCTGGGACCCGCGTCCACTGGGCGCCTCCTAAGTGTGGGTCCCAGGCAGGGCGCTGGACCTATAGAGCCCACCCAGAGTGTTCCCGTTCTAGAGGGGCTCAGAGCTGAACCAGGATGATAGACTCGTAAAAAACTTGATGGTTGCTCAGCCGGAGGGGAGCATGGGGCCTGTGAGCACATGGAGGAGGCCTCTATCCTCCGGACAGTGGAAGTGGGCTTAGGAAAGATTTTCTTGGGAAAGTGACACATAAATACTGCAGTTCAGGGAAGGAAATCTTAGAGGTAAAATTCCACCATCCTGAGGCCTTTGTGAAGCCCAGGCCCTCCCAGCAGGCCTCCCCACTTGCTCCCTTGGTCCTCCGGGCTAGCTTCCTCTTCCTGAAATAAGGAGGGAGGCGAGCCCTGCCTCAAAACTAACAGTGCAGAAGTCCGCCCCGGGGCCACTGAAGCTGGGCACATGCCCGGGCATGCCTGACGCATGGCACGTGTGTGCACGGACACACACCCCCACATACTCATACCCCTGTCTTGATTCTCACCAGCCTTCCCACCCAAAGAGTGGAGGAACCCAGGAGGCCCACAGGGCTCTCTGGAAGGTTCGGTGTCTGGGACAAGGAGAGGTGCAGGCAGGAGTATGACAGAATCCCCAGGGATGTGGGGGCTGTGGGCCTGGCAGCTCACAGGGACAGGGGCAGGGCCACTGGTACTGCCAGCAACCCCTCGCCAGAATAATGAGAACCCCCTGGAGGCTGTTCTGCTTAGCTTGTGCCCCTACCCCCAGCCCTAAACTGCAGCCCTGGAAGTGAGTCTGTGAGAAAGACAGAAGAGGACCGGCACGTCTCCTCTGGTCCATCAGGAGGGTGAGCAGGGGCTGGCCTGGATGTTCAGTCCTGCAGAGAACAGAGGTCTGGGGTGTGAGGAAAGTCAAGGCTTTGGAGCAGGACAGGGTTCCCCAAAGATGGAGGTGGAGCCAGGCTTGGGAATGTGTACCCCGGGAAAAAGGATGTGGGGCGCCCTCCTTGGGGGCCAGGGCTGGAGCTGAGCCACCTGCAGTGAGAGCAGCTACAGTCTGAGTTGGGGCAGAACCAGCCACGGATGAGGACTCTCGACCCCTCTGCCCCACTGGAATGTGTGTTTCTGGTGTCTGTGATGATTGTCCAACAACTTGCCTGCTTCCCTACTCAGCCAGTCCTGAGAAGTGCCTGGTTCCCCTCGTGTGTCCTGAGAGCAGTGTGGCTGGGAGTTAAGAGTGGAGGGAGCAGCAGCATCCTTGTCTCAGAGGGGCCATGCGGGTCCCCTGATGACCTTGTGGGTGTCTCCTTGAGTGACGAGTTAGGAGCCCTGGGCAGGGTGGAGGTGAAGGCACCTCGCTGTCCCGAGAGCAGCCTGGGGAGCTTCTTCCTCCAAAGTGGAAGGCCCAGTGCTCTGTGCTCTGGCCAGGGGTCCAGCCCAGCCACAGCATCCCAGGACCACCAGACAGAGGGAGGGAGTATGCGCGGGCGGCAGAGTGGCTCAGAGTCCTCAGCTAGGTCAGACGGGTCATTATCTCTGTGCCTTTGCACAGCTGCCTCTTCTCCGAATGGTTCAGTACTTTCTGCTGCCCAGCACTACGATTTTATTAAGGTGACACAGGGTCCAAAACTGGCTCTTCCCCTCCAGCCCGCAGCCCCTCCTCTTACCAATAATGATCCTGTCTAATAATAAAAGCTAACACTAATGACCACTTACTAACTGCCTAGCACCCGTCAAGCAGTGGTTACTGGAGCAGATGGCCAGGGTTGAAATCCTCGTTCTGTCCCTGATTAGTTCTGGAACTTGAGCTAGTTATTTACCTGTGCCTCAGTATCCTCGAGAACAATGGGGATGATAACAGAACCTTCCTCCTGGGTTGTCATGAGGAGTCAGTGAGTTGCTAAATTTAGAATAGAACCTGGCACTTGGCAATGCTGCTTGTGTACGGACAGCTATGACTGTCATCATTATCTGTCTAACAGCATGGCCTCAGAGTAGCTGGCTGCCTCCAGGAGAAAAATTAACTCAGAGGCTGGCCCATCCTGTGCTTAACCCCCGTGGCTCCTCCCCTGGAGTCTGCAGGAAAGCGGTGGCAGAGGGCCTCCCCCATCTCTCTCATGGGGGACTCTCCTTCTCCCTTTAGCCTTCTTCTCTCCAGAGGCCCTTAGGCCCATGGCCCCAGAGCAGAGCTTCATGGTCCTTAATGGACCTTGCTTTCCATGTCTTTTCTTCTTTCCCACTTTGCCTCTCAAATCTCTGGGTGTCCTGGAGGTGGTGACTTCATTTCTCCAAACATTAACTCCTGGAAAGATTAGTACCATCCCTCCAAATACTTTTGGAGATTTAAGTATATTAGTGCATATAAAATGCCCAGCACAGTGCTCAACATACAGTAAGTGCCTAATATGTGTCTATTCTGTTCAGCCTCCTCATTGCTCCCCAGTTTCCTCTCCTCCCTCTGATCTCACATTTATGAGTTCAGGTTCTGCTTTCTCTGCCTCCATTTCAGATCCTGAAGCTCATAGTCCTGACTCCAAATTGATTCAGATGAAAACTGACCCCTGACCCTCGACCCCACTTGTGCCTTGCAGATCGGAGCATCTCTGATGTCCAGCAACGTGGGCAGCGGCTTGTTCATCGGCCTGGCTGGGACGGGGGCTGCTGGAGGTCTTGCTGTGGGTGGCTTTGAGTGGAATGTAAGGAAGCTGGCTGGAAGATTCTCAGGGATAGAGGGGTCTTAGCCCACTCCACCCTATCCTGTCCCTGACCTTAGTGCTGAGAGAAACCTCAAAGGTGCTTGGGGAGGCTGCACGGTAAATGGAGAACCCATTTTATAGATAAGGAAACCAAGTCCTGATGGACCTCATCAGGTCACACAGGACTGAAATCAGGCCTCCGGTCCCTTACTTCCCCGCCCAGGGCTCTCCTCTGCATGGACCACTCCCCCTCCATCTGCATTAGGAACATGAATCCCTTTTCCTCCCCATTCTCCCAGGCAACCTGGCTGCTTCTGGCCCTTGGCTGGATCTTCGTCCCCGTGTACATTGCTGCCGGTGTGGTCACAATGCCGCAGTACCTGAAGAAGCGATTCGGGGGCCAGAGGATCCAGGTGTACATGTCTGTCCTTTCTCTCATCCTCTACATCTTCACCAAGATTTCAGTGAGTACCGTTCCCATGTGGCCATATCATGTTGCTCTGAAAATGCTTAGTAGAGGACACAGCACGTTGTTGCTATACGTATGTACAGATGGATAAATTGATAGCTGGATAGATGGATGGATGGATGGATAAATGAATAGATGGATGGATGGATGGCTAGATGGAAGAGCAAGGATAACAGAAATGGAGGATGAATTCACACCCCTTCATCACACGCTCCCCGTCCACCCCCACTAACAGCAGGGTAATTAGAGATGGATGATAAATGTTTGTTGAGTGAATAACAGTCCCTCTATCCAAAGAACTCACAATTTCAAGTTCATTCACTCGTTTATCTTCCCATTAAATTAGTCTTCATTCCGCACCAAGAATGTTACCATTAAAAAGGATGTATTCCTCCTCTATTGAGGCAAACTTAGAAGACAAACTCAGGTCAAACGATTTGCCAAGGTCCACACAGAGCACTAGCTCTGGGGCTGGAACTAATGTTTGGTTCCCATGGCCCATTCCAGGCCTCCTGCGGCTCTGTCATGTTGAAGCCCCTGTCATGGGTCACAAAATACTCAGGGAAAGGGACCAGGAAGCATGCCCTGAGTTCAGGGCTGGAAAAACTATAGCCTCTTTTCCACCAATGCTTGTAAGCAACCCTAAATCAGCTCAGGCCAAGGCTGTGACCCCAAGTCCTCCAATAAAGCCCAGCACGTGGGTATCCAGGATCTGTGTCATCTGCGGCTCCTGCTCTGTCAGGTCACCTGGGGCCCACATCAGGTCTGAGTGGGCTGGTGCTCTTTCAGGGAGCAGTTGAAGGCCCTCTGGGTTCCCACCCTCTCCCCCAGGGGCCTCTTCTTCCTGACCCCCACTCCTGCCTCATTTCCTCAGCATGCTACTCCATCCTCTCACCGCCAGCACATGCCCCTGGGAGTGCAGCTGGATCACAGGGCCCTCAGGCTCAGAACTGTGTGCTCCTCTGCGTTGCAATCCCCCCGGCTCCTCAGTGTCCACAGGCCAAGCCCATTCTCCCGAGCATGTCACTTAAGGCTCATCCTCACTGTACTCTGAGGGCCGACAGCACCTGGCATCACTGAGCAGGAAGGAGACATTGCCCAGTGGCCACACAGAGGGCCTCGGGTGACCCGGACTCCTGGGTCCCTGTCCCTGCAGACTGACATCTTCTCTGGAGCCCTGTTCATCCAGATGGCCTTGGGCTGGAACCTTTACCTCTCCACAGTGACCCTGCTGGTGGTGACGGCCGTCTACACCATCACAGGTACGGCCAAGTGGAGGTCACGTCGGGTGCAGGTGCCAGGAACAGAGACATGGAGAGGTGGAATGGGAAGCTCTGGACAGCAGGGGCACAGAGGTCCAGGGAGGGACAGAGTGAAAACTGACCAGGAGAGTGAGAAAGAGAAGCATGAGGGGGAAAGAGAGAGGCAGGCAAAGATGCAGAGTCAGAGGAAAAGATGGAAAGGCACAGTGCATCAGAGAAAAGGGGAGTCGGAAAGGGAAGAAACAGGAGGAAGCAGAGCTGGCCCGAGAGAGCCAGGGAAGGAGAGACAGTAGGAGACACAGAGAAAAATGGACAGCAGGGACCTGGGTGATGAATGGGGGACTGTCACCCAGGCCAGAGTCACCACAGGCTGCTCCAGACAACAGCCACAAGCCTGCCTTCTCCTGTCTCCTCCAGAGCCCCTCACACAGGCCTGAATGCCCAAGATGTGGGCTCAGGCAGACTTCCTGCTGGCTAAGGTGTGGGGGAGTTTAAATGGGTGCTGGGGTGGGGAGGAAGGAAGGGAGGTCTCCTGGGGGAGCTAATAGCACAGCCAAGGACGGGACTTGGTATTTCACAAAAGCACAGCCGGAGGACAGAAAGAGCAGGACCTGAAGGCCCGACCATGACCAGCCTCACCTGCCGGGCGGACTGGAGGAACACGAGGGGCGGGGAAGGCAGAGGCCAGAGTCCACTGGCTGAGGGCTCCGCATGTTCTCTGGTCTCCCCAGTGTGGCTGAGCACAGGGCGGGTGCCCCGAGAGGAAGGCCCTGCTGGTGCTGACGAGCCCTCTCCTTGGGTCCCCAGGGGGCCTCACGGCCGTGATCTACACAGATACTCTGCAGACCGTGATCATGGTCGGGGGAGCCCTCGTCCTCATGTTTCTGGGTAAGGAAGAGGCCTGAGTACATCCCTGCCCCCCTAAACTCCTTTCTGATCTGGGTCTGGATGTCACCTCCATGGTCTGCAGAGCACAGAGCCATTCCCCACTTCAGGCAGGGCTCCCAAAGAACAGGATTCTCTCTACACCAAACAAGGGCTCTTGAGCCTGAGCCCCACTTTCCTCTCTCATCCCCAAGTCCCATATGAGTTCCAAGCTCAGGGATCCCACACAGGACTGGGATCTGGGGGTGGGGGTAGGTGACGAGCCCACTGGGGCCCCAGGGCTGTTTCATTCACTGAGGTCTCTCCCTGCAGGCTTTCAGGAGGTGGGCTGGTACCCAGGCCTGGAGGAGCGGTACAGGCAGGCCCTCCCTAACGTCACAGTCCCCAACACCACCTGTCACCTCCCCCGGCCCGACGCCTTCCACATGTTCCGGGACCCTGTGCGCGGGGACCTCCCCTGGCCAGGCCTCATCTTCGGGCTCACGGTGCTGGCCACCTGGTGCTGGTGCACTGACCAGGTGATGCCCTTGCCAAGCTTGGCCAGCTCGTCACCAACTGGGAGGGCTCCTGTGGGCAAACCGCGTGCGCCAATGCACAGAGGGCTGGGACTGGCTTGGGGGGATGGGTGTGGGGCACAGTCAGCGGCCATGCCAGGGCTCACCAGGGCTGAGCGGAGCCCGAGCCAGCCCAAGCGGCACGCCTGCCCTGCTGCCTTTCCAGGTCATTGTGCAGAGGTCTCTCTCCGCCAAGAGTCTGTCCCATGCCAAGGGGGGCTCCATTCTGGGGGGCTACCTGAAGATCCTGCCCATGTTCTTCATCGTCATGCCTGGCATGATCAGCCGGGCCCTGTACCCCGGTAAGAGCCAGTCCCCCTCTGGGCAATACTGGGCCAGAGCAGGGACCACACACACTATTTCTATTAAGAACACGTAGTAAATATGTTAGGTTTTGGGGGTCTGACATACAGTATGTATTTCAGTAGGAGAAACTTGTATCTGAATGTCATTTTAAAGTCTAGCTTTCTCTTTACAAGGGAAAGACAAACTGAGGCACTCATGGTGCCTTGTAATGATATTTACTATTTGTTAAAATAAAAGGCCTAAAATCTAAAGGAGTCTATCAGGCTTTGCAGGGTGGTTTGTGGTTGAGAAATTTACCAGATACCAATAAACCATAAGACCCAATATCAGCCCATTCTTGGACCCTCTAGATGCTGGTCCCTGCCAGAGTCACCAGTGAACATTTTTTCTATAGGGTCAGAAAGCACATATTGAGCCAACCTGAGAAGGCATGGGATAATTTGGGTCTAACTACCATCACTTCTGCAGATGAGGTGGGCTGCGTGGATCCCGACGTCTGCCAAGCGATCTGTGGGGCCCGTGTGGGATGTTCTAACATTGCCTACCCCAAGCTGGTCATAGCTCTCATGCCCGTGGGTAAGTCCATCTCCCTCGCAGCATGCTTCACACCAGCTTTCCAGCAAAATCCAGAACCCACTATCCAGGATAGATTGATTGCATTAAGGATGCACATGGATGGGAAGAGAAAATGGGAACATTTACTTTTGCACCCCACTTCCTAACACACACACACACACACACACACACACACACACACACGTTTTCACAGCATCTGTGAGGTGCTGCTCTGTGCCCTGGCTCTGGAGAGGCAGGGATAAAAAGCAGGACTCTGTGCAGTCTCCAGGGTAGAGGCACAATGCAACGTGACCAGCATGAGACTCAGTGGGGATGAGGGACCCATATGAAGGCACCTGACCCACTTTGGGGAATGTGAAGGAAGGTTTTCCAGAGGAGAGGACATACAGCTTAGTCCCAGGGGACATCTTAGGCAGACAAAGGGGGAGGGGCGTGGGAAATGTTATTCTGGGGAGGAGGGCTGCATGTGCAAAGGCCCAGGGTTGCGAGAGACCGTGAAGTCTGAACTGAAAATTGCCAGTGTGGACTCAGATGCAGCAGGAATGAAGATCACCTTTGTGGGGGGGACATGGTGGCCATGTGTAGCATGGCCTTTACTCTGAGGGCAGTTGAGGGTCACGGGGGTTTCAGGCCAGCATGCATGATTAGGGGCTTCCCTAGTAGCTCAGACGGTAAAGCATCTGCCTGCAATGCAGGAGACCTGGGTTCGGTCCCTGGGTTGGGAAGATCCCCTGGAGAAGGAAATGGCAACCCACTCCAGTATTCTTGCCTGGAGAATTCCATGGACAGAGAAGCCTGGTAGGTTATAGTCCATGGGGTCACAGAGAATCGGACACGACTAAGTGACTAACACACACATACGTATGATCAGATGTGTGCTTTAGAAGGATCACTCTACATGGAGGGTTCAGCTTAGGGGGAGGCGGGTGATGATTACTAAGGGATTTCCAGTGGTCCAGGTTGTGATGGGGGCTAGGCTAGGGTCAGTGGCTTTAGGGATAAACAGAAAGGGTTTAGTTTATATTTGTGAGAAAGAATTGGCAAGACTTGATGACTGATCACATTTCAGAGACAAGAAAGACAGAGAGATCCAAAGAGGGCTCGCAGGTCTTGAGTTTATAGTAACATTGAGCCTGGGGACACAGAAAAAAAGGCAGGTTTATGGAGGAAAGTCGAGTTATTCCCTCCCTCCAGTAGAAACAGTGGAGGTGAAATGAAGGAAACAAATAGTGGAGGTGGGTGGAGACCCAGCTATGATGGGGCAGACACAGAGTGACCGGATGCAAGAGGTGGGAAGGAGGTAGAGGAAGAGGTCCGGGATAACTTGGAGGTGTCCGCTTAGAGACCAGAATTTATCATTAACCAACAGAAGAAGCAGGGGCCCCAGAGGAGATGCTGTCCTAGATCTGGGACACCTTGAGCCTTCTAGGGAGGCATGCGGGGGGTGGTTAAATATTCAGACTGAGGGGAAGGAGGACTAAGGTGGATCTGACCAGAGAGTCATGTTTCTAGATGCTTCCTCATCAGAATCATACAGATCAGATATCAGCAGGCCCCACCCTCCCTTGTTACAGGTGTAAAACAGGCCCAGAAAGGATCAGGACTGGTCCAAAGATCACACAGCTAGGTACTTGCAGAATCAGGAAACAAACCCATGGCTTCTGACCGTGGGAAACAGTAAGGAGTTTTCTCAAAAAACTAAAAGTAGAACGACCGTCAGACCCCACAGTTCCACTCCTGGGCGTATATGCCAAAAACCCAAATACTAATTCTAAAAGATACATGCACTCCATTGTTCATAGTAGCACGAGTTATAATTGCCAGGATAAGGAAGTAAACTAAATGTCCAACAAATGAATGGATAAAGATGGTATGCACACACACACAGACACACAAATGGAATACTACTCAGCCGTAAGAAAGAACAAAGTTTTGCTATTTATAGCACCATGGATGACCTCGGAGGGCATTATACTAAGCGAAATAAGTCAGAGAGAGAAAGACAGATGTGGTATATTATCACTTGTATGTGGAATCTAAAAAAACAAACTAGTGAATATAAAAAAAAAGAAGCAGATTCATAGATACAGATAAGGAACTAGTGGTTCCTGAGAATGGGGGACCCTGGGGTGGGGAACTGAAAGATGCAAATTACTGGGTATAAGATAGGCTCAAAGATGCAGTGTACAACACAGGGAATATGACCAATATTTTTTAGTAACTGTAAATGGGAACTAACCTTTAAAGTTTGCATTACAAATTAAAATAAATAAAATAAAAAATTTAAAAAGCTCAGAGCTTTCTGCTGCCCAGGCTGGGGCTTTAGCCTGGCACCATAGTGTCCATGATAAAGGTACAAAACACTGAAAAAAACTCAATAATTAATCATCACCCTTCTCCCAACCAGGGTCCACTAACCAAGTGTCTACAGGTTTAAAACCCAGATTGAGATGGCCAAGCTGAAGAGAACCTTAAAGGTCACCTGGTCCCACATCCTTTAATGCGCAGATGAGGAAACTGAGGCTCAGGGAGGAGAGATGACTTGGCCATGGCCGCAGAGAAAGGCAGAGGCAGAGGGTGGCTGGGACTAGCCTCTAGTTCTGTGAGTTTCCTGGGTTCCTGGAAGGGCACCTCATTCAATACCTCTGCCGTCCCTTCTCCTCTGAGCTCCTGACTCTGCTGGATGCTGGTAGCCTCTATAGCTCCTGGCAGATCGGCTTTCACCAGCCAGCGGTCCACAGACACCTCGTCTCTCCCCAGGTCTGCGGGGCCTGATGATCGCGGTGATCATGGCCGCCCTCATGAGCTCACTCACCTCCATCTTCAACAGCAGCAGCACCCTGTTCGCCATTGACGTGTGGCAGCGATTCCGCAAGAATGCAACAGAACAGGAGCTGATGGTGGTGGGCAGGTGCGCAGGCCCATCCTTCCTGGGTTCTCTCCCTGTAGGCAGAGGTCTTTCCCCCTGCCCCCTGCCCCCTGCCCCGGGTTACCCCAAGGAGATGTGGCTGGGTCTAGACCCTGCCCCGGCAGCCAGAGCACCTGGGACCTAGGGCCACCTTTCTCTCTGACATGGGTAAGTTCTTCCCCAACTCTGGACCATTTACCTCCCTCCAGATAAGGAGAAAAAAAGTCTCTTCCGTGCCTGCCTGTTCAACTTTATCTTGGAACTAATCAAGAGGGTAAATGAAAGCAGCTGACAAAGCATTTAATCAATCAAAGATGAACTGTATTGACGGGAAGGAGTTAGCAAGGAGCTCACCCCCAGTGTCTCCCAGACCAGCTCTGGCTGTCACCCCAGGATACCAGAAAGACTCAGTCTCAGCAGGCATCCTGCATCATACTTTTGTGCTGGGGATGCAGGGATGATTTATATGGTCCTGCCCCGAGGATGCACACAGTTTAAGAGAAAGGCAGAAACACAGGTAATGCAGTGAGGGGTGTGGGTAGATGGAGATGTTCATAGAAAGTTTGTCTCCAAAGGATGCAGAGCTTTAAACACTCAGTTGAAAATTTTGAACCTTATCTCATAGGTATTCATTTTATGGTTTTCAAGACATAACTTGGTGGCTATTTTTACTTTTTCTCCCTAGGTTGGGGATTTATAGTTTACATAAAGTTAAGAGGACCTTTCCGAAATCTTTGCTTCATAATTTAAGGTTCTGTAACTCAAGTTTCTGAATGTTCCTTCTCCCTTCTGGTAGATGGTACTTGAGTTTAGATAACTTACTCTTGTCCCTCTCCTTACCTTTGCCCTCACTGTTTCTTCCATCACGATGCCTCCTGCCCACGGCTGCCTAGGGACCCCCTAATGCCCACTCATCTGTGCACCCCCAGCTCTACCCCCAGGGGCTGACCATTGAAGGATCTGAGTGCAGGACAGATTTGTACAAATGGGTGGAGGATGAGAGGGGAGTGAATGGCAGGGAGGCCATTAGGTAGCTGCTGCTCTACTGGGGCCAGAAAGAGAGAATGGGAGGGAAAGGTGAGGAGAGGACAGAATCCTTTTCTCTCTGCCCACCTGCCAAGTTTTAAAGCAATCAGTGGGGATTGGGCGCCATCTCCTGGCAATATTCACTACTGCACCCAACACACCCAAGAACAGTTTTTCAACAGAGGCCCTTTACTGAGGTGTATAAAGGAGAAAGGTATGGATTTCTTTCTGAAAGCAGGTGGTCCATACACCCCCTTCAAGGGATCTAATTTTTAAATTCTAGAGTTTTATTTGGATTCTATAATTCTAATGTTCTTGGATTTTACAAATATAAATTTCTGTAATCTTTGCATCTGTGATCCTGGCCTTCTATCCGTCTCTGATTCAGCGGCCACGCGTTCCTCTCCTTTCTCCCTTCCTGGTTCCCACTCACCCGCTGCTGTGCTGCCCTGAGCACTCCTCACAGCGCCCTGTGCTCTCCTGCAGAGTGTTTGTGGTGTTCCTGGTCGTCATCAGCATTCTCTGGATCCCCATCATCCAAAGCTCCAACAGCGGGCAGCTCTTCGACTACATCCAGTCTGTCACCAGCTACCTGGCCCCGCCCATCACTGCCCTCTTCCTGCTGGCCATCTTCTGCAAGAGGGTCACAGAGCCTGTGAGTACAGAGCACACCTGTCTCTCCCAGAACGTCAGAGGGTCAGGAGAGCTACTCGGTCCATAACCTGACTGCCCTCTCCAGGCTTCCAACTCCCCGTCCACGTCGACAGGTCGAGATTTATTCATTCCTTCAACAAATATCACTCCCATTTTGGAGGCTCTGGGGATGCAATGGTTTACAAAGTTCACGTCTGCCACCACTGAGCCAGAGGGAGGAGAGATAACTCAACATGGGATAACAGCAAAGTCAGATGGCTTCCCAGGTGGTGGGAGCAGTAAGGAATCCGCCTGCCAGTGCAGGAGATGAAAGAGATGCAGATTCAGTCCCTGGGTCAGGAAGATTCTGTGAAGTAGGAAATGGCAACCTGCTCCAGTATTCTTGCCTGGACAATTCCATAAACAACAGAGCCTGGTGGGCTACAGTCCATGGGGCCACAAGGAGTCGGACACAACCAAGCAATAAAAAGATATACACAAGTAGGATGGCTGCTAGGGGAGCAAAAAGCAGGAGCACCTAACCTATGGGACGCCTGGGAGGGGGGTCACAAAGTGACATCTGAGCTGAGATCTGAAGGATTAATGGGAGAGGAAAGAGTGTTCCAGACAGAAGGGTCAGTGTGTGTAAAAGCCCATGGGGACAGGAAGATCTCTAACACTGCTGCTGCTGCTGCTAAGTCGCTTCAGTCGTGTCCGACTCTGTGCGACCCCATAGACAGCAGCCCACCAGGCTCCTCTGTCCATGGGATTCTCCAGGCAAGAATACTGGAGTGGGTTGCCATTTCCTCCTCCAATGCATGAAAGTGAAAAGTCAAAGTGAACTCGCTCAGTTGTGTCCGACTCCTAGCGACCCCATGGACTGCAGCCCACCAGGCTCCTCTGTCCATGGGATTCTCCAGGCAAGAACATGAGTGGGTTGCCATTTCCTCCTCCAATGCATGAAAGTGAAAAGTCAAAGTGAACTCGCTCAGTTGTGTCCGACTCCTAGCGACCCCATGGACTGCAGCCTACCAGGCTCCTCCGTCCATGGGATTTTCCAGGCAAGAGTACTGGAGTGGGGTGTCATTGCCTTCTCTAACACTGTAAGGTTCTAAATGTCAGCATATTTATAGCAAAGAGGATGATGAAACAAAGTGTGAGCTTACAGGGGTGCACATGTGCCATTCATGGAGCTGCACTGAAATCTAACAGGTCCTGGGAGGTACCGGGAGGGTGACCTTGGTCACTCCCTGGGATAGCCTGGAAAAGAGAGCCCCAAATCCATTGGCTGTACCTTGGGGGAGGTAAGAAACGTTGAGACATGACTGCCCAGGACCATGTGAGAGCCCAGGGTCATCAGGAAGGAGACCACAGAGCCCCCCACCCTCAGTGGGGTAGCTAAGCCAGGCCTCTGCTGGGTCTGCTGTTTGCAGAGCTCAAGGCCCCCTGCTGATAACCAGCATGCACAGTGGGACTCTGTTGAGTTCTGGAGGTTTCTAGTCATTCCAGAATTTTTGAAACTGGGCCAGCATCTCATATTGTGCAAATAAAAGCCTTCTAACCCTTATACCTGGGAAACAGGTGTAGGTTAGGGCCCAACAGTGCTACAGAGAAGATATGAAATTGAGCTTTTCTTTAAAGAAGGAAGTGCTCTGATTCTGATTTATTATGACAGGAATTTGGGGAGGAAGATCCTGGTTTTCCCCACTGATTACAAAGATTGCATTCTAGTTGAACATTAAACATCTATCCTTAGTACTTAGTAATTTGCTTATTGCTGCTCGTGAGTGAGGTCGAGTCACTGCTTTGGTCATTGTTCCACCGTGGAGCCTGGCCTGTCTGGTTCTGGAGCCCATGTCCTTTCCAGTGTATCACTCTGCCCGCTTTAGGATAAGACAGCACCTCAGCATTCATGGGAGAAGGCAATGGCACCCCACTCCAGTACTCTTGCCTGGAAAATCCCATGGACAGAGGACTCTGGTAGGCTGCAGTCCATGGGGTTGCTAGGAGTCGGACACGACTGAGCGACTTTACTTTCACTTTTCACTTTCATGCATTGGAGAAGGAAATGGCAACCCACTCCAGTGTTCTTGCCTGGAGAATCCCAGGGACGGGGGAGCCTGGTGGGCTGCCGTCTGTGGGGTCGCACAGAGTCAGACACGACTGAAGTGACTTAGCAGCAGTAGCAGCATTCATGGGGAACTCACTCAGACAGGCTTGCACACACTGTGACAACCTGTGGCTTTTAGCTTCTGAGGCTCTCCCACCTGGATCCCACCCCTGGTGTGCCCTCTCTCTACAGGGAGCCTTCTGGGGCCTCCTGTTTGGCCTGGTGGTGGGGCTTTTACGCATGATCCTGGAGTTCTGCTACCAAGCCCCAGCCTGCGGGGAGGAGGACCGCAGGCCGGCCGTGCTCAAGGACTTCCACTACCTCTACTTCGCACTCCTCCTCTGTGGGCTCACCGCCATCGTCATCGTCGCTGTCAGCCTCTGCACAGCTCCCATCCCTGAGGAAAAGGCAAGTGGAATACTCGGAGTGAGGCCCCCATGCTCCCCTTCCCCAGTGCCTAGAATTCCACCATTGACTTTCACTCTACTGGGTTGCGGTCACAGATGTCTTAGGGATGGTGAGCTCATTGTGCTGTTAATTCCCAAGTGAAAAGTAATTCATTCAATTGGAAAATTATTCAGTGGGCACCTACTCTGGGCCAGGCCCTGTCCTGGGCTTACAAAGATGAACGGTCCCTGCCAGCCACTGTCCATGGGAAGTGGGGGACGGGGGGAGGAGGAAAGGAAGACCTCAACACCGCCAACAGTTACTCTACCAGGAGAAAGCACAGAGGACCAAGCTCAGAGGGAGCAGTCGAGAGTAGGAGAGGCAGGCGCCCCTGGGGGAGGGGAAGGGTGGTCTGACAAGGCCACTTTGAGTTGGACCTTGAAGAAACCAGTCTATGAAAAAATAAACAATCTAGCAAAGTAAGAGCTCAGCGTGAAACCCTCACAGCTCCCATGCTGATGGATTTACCAGCCCCCAGACATGGACAGGGAGGCCTGGCTTGCTGTGATTCATGGGGTCGCAAAGAGTTGGACACGACTGAGCGACTGGACTGAGCTGAGACAGGGATGCTCTGTCTTTTGAAACTTTGTTTTCTTTAGAGCAAAAGGGCATTAGTTCGCTCAGGCGGCCATAACAAAGTACAACATACTGAGTGGATTCAACGATAGAAATTATTTTCCTGCAGGTCTGCAGGCCAGAAGTCAAGGTGTCAGCAGGGTTATTTCCTCCAGGGCCATCTTCCCTCTGTCTTCATGTGGGCTTTTACCTATGTCTGCCTGCGTCCTAATCTCCTTTCTAAGGACACCAGTCACGTTGGATTGGAGTTCACTCATCAGACTTCATTTAACCTTAATCACTTCTTTAAAGAGGAGCTTCCCAGGCGGTGTTAGTGGTAAACAATCCACCTGCCAGTGCAAGAGACCTGAGAGATGTGGGTTCAACCCCTGGGTCGGAAAACTCCCCCGAAGGAGGGCATGGCAACCCACTCCAGTAATCTTGCCTGGAGAATCCCATGGACAGAGGAGCCTGGTGGGCTACCATCCATGGGGTCACAAAGAGTCAGACACAATTGAAAGGACTTAGCACACACCGCTTTAAAGAACCTCTCTCCAAATACAGTTACACTGTGAAGTAGGGGGTGATTAAGACTTCAGCATGTGAATTTGGCGGGAACAGTATTCTGCCCGTAACAGAGCCCATGCCAAAAGTTGGTCCCTGACACACTGGGTGGAAATAATAACACTCCTTACCTTTAGAGTTGGCAAAACAATCTAGACCTTTGGTGTAATGAAATCCTACAAACAAGCAGCATCTTCACAGATGAGCCGAGAGGTTGACTTCCCCAGGGGACTCACTCCAGAAATGATCTCCGCCCACTCCTTGATCCTGCAGCTTCCCCACTGTCTGCTGTCTCATTCCGCACCAAAATCCTTCCCAATGAAAAATCTCCTCCCTGGCTCCTGGTCTCCTCCAGATACAGTTGTCTCCCTCTCTGAGCCTCAGCAGAAAACTGTGAAGAATGGTCTTCATCCCCAGCCTCCGCTTCCCTCTCATCTACTTCCCATCCCACTGCCGTCTGGATGGCGTCCCACTGCCCTCTGGCGTCGCTCATGCCAAGATGCCCAACAACCTTGTAACTAAAAATCAATGGCCACTTCCCCATCCTCACCTTAAGTGGATTCTGAGAAGAACCAGATATCACTGCCAACATGCTGCATCCTGGAGACCTCTTTTCTGCTCATTGTATTTTTATCCTGCCAGCTGACTGCCCCTCTGCCATCATCATGGGGTTTTCTTCCTGCTCCTTAAATATTGTTGTTCCTTGTGTGAGCCGTCATTTCCTCTCTCCCCCGCCTGCTTACTCAGTTGTCATAGCCTGCAGAGCTCACTCCTTAACCTTGACACTGCCCCGTCCTGTGACGTCTGGCTGCTCCTTTTTTCTTGTTTCACTTGCACAGCCGGCTCTAGGCTGAATCCCATCAGTTCACTCCAGGAGATCTTTCTAAAGCTAGAACTCAACTTCTTTGCTCTGCCTCTGTCTTCCGTGACTCTCCACTGCCGGCCAGTTTCATTTACCGTCAGCTCCTCCACCTGACCACAGAAGTTGCTACGTGGGGCATGAAGAAAAGTTACATGGATCAAAATAGGCTGGAGTTAAAACTTCCCTTAGGGTCCTCCCCACCATTCTATGCAAAACAAAGAACTCTCTCACTTGAAGGAAAAAAAAAAAAAAAGGACATTAAGGTTGATTACGCCCAGCTCCCAGCTGATTCAGCCTCTGGCTGATCTCCAGAATTTCTTGCCCCAGCCGTTTAAGAGATAACTACTCCGAACAACCTTGGAAAAGAACAGGCCCCCTTAAGACAGTAGATTTCCATATATATGCCTATATACACTTACTCTTTTCTTGGGTTAGCGCAGCAGCTCACTAATCTGACTACTGCCCCTTCTCACCTCATTAAGGTGATCTGTTCCTGTAAAGTGCCGGTCTATTTCCGAACCTCGCCTTCTCTAACTCCCTTACCCTACAGGGCACCTGTCTGCCTGTCCCCAGTCTTGCCTCTCCCTGTCTGTGAGCTCTGGGAGGTCAGGGGCCCAGCCTGATCTGCTGAGATTTTGGCCCCCCGAAGGAGGCCTGCGTGGAGCAGGTGCAAGGAGTTCAGGTTTTCAAAGGGTGGGTGAGTCAGGTCTCAGAGCCCGACCTCCTCCAGCCGCGAGCTCCTTCTTGTTCTCCACAAGGCTCTGCCGGCCTCCCAGGAACAGGGTCCTCTCTTCTTACAGTCCGACTGCCCTCCAAAGGCACCTGAGCTGAGACTGTTTGCTTTCCCTCCAGCTGGCTCGTCTGACTTGGTGGACGCGGCATCACCCCCTCTCTGAGCTGGAGAAGGAGCCCCCTGAGAGTACAGCGGGGACAGCGGAGGTGGCCTCTGGGGAGGGCCCCACAGGGGCCAGAGGAGCAGAAGACCCCGGCCAGGGCCAGGAGCAGCCTGGAGGTAGGCTGAGGGCATATGGGGTGGAGGGGAGCGATGGAGACAGACACCAAGTCATGGGTCCTCAAAGACCCCATTTGGGAGTTCACTGGGATGGGGTCTCTAAGGGAATCCTCAAAATATCACCCTTCCTCTTCCCAGATGACTACTGATATTAAACGAGTAAGGCAGATGGGAGCCAAAATATTGCCCTCATTACTGCGAAAGTGCAGGTGTAGGATCTGGTTTATACCACAGGGCAGTGTGCTTCCTAATGCTGAGCCACTGGGTCCTCGGTCGCTCTGAACTGGAAGGAGCTCAATTACCCTCACCCCCAACACCCCCGCCCCTGGAGATGAATCCGCTATACAACAGTTTGGGGTTTCAGCATGAGGCCCTAGCTCAGCACTCCGCCTGCGGCTTGCACCAGGGCTAAGCTGACCTGCCTCTGCCCCTTCTGTGCGCCTCGCTCCTTTCCTGGGTTTCTCACCATCTCTCCCCCGGCCCTGCTCTCTCATCATCTCCTTTCTCCCACCTGTGCTCTGCTGCTCCCCTGCCTCCCTCCCCTCTGATTCCTGTCCCTCAGCCCCACGCAGGTCCTGGGGACAGTGGCTCTGGCAGTGGCTCTGCGGACTCTCGGGAGCCCCGGAGCAAGCGCTGAGCCCTGTCGAGAAGGCTGCCCTGGAACAGAAACTGACCAGCATCGCGGAGGAGCCGCTCTGGAGGAGCGTCTGCAACATTAACGCTGTGCTGCTGCTGGCCGTCAATGTCTTCCTTTGGGGCTATTTTGCATGACTCCGCAGGCCTGGCTTCGGCCCAGGCAGGTTCAGCACTGCCAGGCTTGGCCGGCTGCAGACAGGCTTTCCTCCAGCCTCGCTGTCCACACGGAACCTTGAGATTGAGACTGCAGGGGGCCCTGACAAGTACCCTGGCCAGGCTGCACACTGAGGAGAGGAGCCAGGAGGCCCAGAGAGGGCGCTTGGTCTGCTCAGGACACACAGCAGGCCTTGCACTGGGTCTCGGGCTCCAGCTCTCTCCACCTCAGAACCTTTCACTCCTACCTCAGAAACAGTTTTCCCTCCTCTGGTGAGTCTGTTCAGGAGCTTTTACTCTACATGTGTCATGAGTGGCAAGAAAGTTGCAAAAATCCTCCCGTACCGTGTCTTTGCTCGCCCTTATTCTTTCCTTGTCCACCATCTCCCCCCTTTACCCTCTGTCTCCCAATCCCCGCTCATCCATTTCCAGCCGGAACCTCCCCAGGGCTTTATACTCTCATTGGCAGCTCTGCAGTGGTGGCTGTCAGACTGGAAGGAGGGACAGACCAGGTGGAGGGTAAGCAAGGTGGCAGCTGGCATTGGGGCAGGGAGCTCTTCTTGGTACACTCAGATCTCCCAGCTTCCTACTCTCACATCCAAACATGCACCAAGTCTCCAGCCCTTGAAGGACTTGGAGGCCAGCTGGAGAGAAAGGGCTTGTTGGAGACAAGAGAGATGAAGACCGGCTGCTTGGTGCTATGAGTAAGCCTGGCAGAGGGGCAGCGAAGACTACCTAGGAGCCCCTGCAGCTGTGCCTCTGCCCTCTCCCTCTGCCTGCCAGGCATCCAGCTACCCTGGAAAAAACCACGACCTTGCCTGGATGTCCCTCCTCCAGGAAGCTGCCTGATGCCCACAAATGGATCAAAGTCCCATTCCTGCTCCCACACCCGCTGGACCTGCTTCTGTGACAGTGCTGATCACAGGACTGTGAGATTTGGCTCCCAGACCAGACAGCACTCCAAGGGGCAGGGTCCAAGTGACTTTGTACCCAGAAAGTAACAGGCGTTGCATTAGTAACAGTAAATGTTGGATGGTAATTCTACAAAGTCCTGCCTGGGTGGGGAGCTGGGGGTGGCAAAGAATCTATTTCAGTTGGAGTTTACACTGAGTCTCAGATGTCTAGAATGAAACCACGGCCCTGTCCCATTGCCAGAGACACCCATGAGAATGTCCCTTCCTTCTTTTGTCTTTGTCCAGGCTGTCCCTACTCTCATGGGATACATATTAATGCTGACTTTGATCATCACTTTATGTTAATCACTCATCATAACTGAATACAAATAAAATTACTGTTTTGAGGGCTTCAATGCATCTGTGTGTATGAATACCTCTTGTAGCTGCTGCCTCTACATTTCTGTGCCCCTCAACCTTTTCCCATTCTGTGTCACCTCCCATGTCTATGCTATCCTTACTGATCATCAGGACCCTTTCTGGGCACTCAGCTGTTTCCCCCAATTTCCCTCAAACCGTCTACATAAGGCATTTATGTGCAACCGATTATACTGAAGGTTTGGGGAGGGGAAGAGCTGTAAGCTACAGAAGCACAATTTAAAATTAAATATTGAACATCTCCACTTCTCAGAGCTCTCCAGCCTGCTCTGAGGACTTCCCATGGGTCTCGCCAAGTCCAGCCTCCTACTACTCGCTGTGGTCCCCAGCTCCCTCTCCCAGCAGCTTCTCTCACGTATCCCTCTCCTCTTTTCTCTTTCAAGGACCTCTTCCTCAGTTCCCCCTGCCTTTGTTATACTGAGTCTCATCTGAACTCCAGATCTATAGAGAAATAGATTCATGAGCACACTGTTAACCATGGTCAGACAGCAGGAAGGGTGGTTCATTCTACTTCTCTACCCTCTGTGCCTGATTAATTCCTACTCATTGCTCACATCTCAACATGAAAGTCATGTCCTTCCAAAGGGAAGTTATGTCATCCCAGGCACCATCTCAACTTGGCCACCTGCATCCCAGAGCAGGTGAGTCCCCAGTATCCAGCATGTAGTCTTATGGTTCCAACTTTACCTTTAAAGAAAGTGTCAGAGTAACATATTTGCATAATTACTACATTTACACTTATCTCATCCCCTAGATTGTAAAGTCCCCATCACCTAGGAAGTTCCCTGGTCCATGTTAGGTGTTAAAAAAATGGAAGTAAAACAATGAATGGATGAGTGAAAGAGCATCCTTCCCAGAGGAAATCAAATATTCAAAATAGAGGTGGGGAAACTCATGACATAATTAGGAAAGGGAAAGTAGTTTAAAATGTCTGGACTGGAGGGAAAACTGGGCAGGACCGCCGCTACTCCACATGGCTTCTCTGTGCTGCAAGCAAGCCAAAGGCCCCCTTCCTTCTTGTATCTGAGACTCTTCACCAGGGCTCACAGGTGTGTCCAGAGCCAAGCTGCATCATCTCTGCCCCCACATGGCCCTTGGCCTGGTGCATTTGTGCAGGATGCCCACACATCTAGGAGTAGCAGCCCCACAATGTTGGGGAATGGCTGGGGAGGTAAGGGGGGTTAGTCCCGGGAGGAGGAGTCCTGCTGAACTTGGGACTTCATCATACCTGGATTATTGCACCAGTCAGAATGCTGTTATCTCTTCTCAGTCTCTCCTCCTCTGATTCACCCTGTGCATGATGGTGAGAGTGACCTTTGTAAAATGCAAATCTTGAGTCATTTACCTGCTTAAGATTCTTTGCAGACAGTGTTTCCTAGCCTGGCATGAGGCCTTACCAAAACTGCCAGAAATAGTCCCAGAGTTCAGTGCTTGGGCCCCTTTCTCTACCCCAGCCAAAGAGAGTAGGGACTTGGAAGCCTGACCTTCTGAACCAAATCCCAGCTATGCCACTTGCCAACTGTAAGATACTGGGATAGCCGCTAATCTCTGTCTTCATTTCCAGTCTACAAAATGCAGATAGTAATTGCAGATACTTCATTGAGTTTTTCGGAGAAGGCAATGGCACCCCACTCCAGTACTCTTGCCTGGAAAATCCCATAGGCGGAGGAGCTTGGTAGGCTGCAGTCCATGGGGTCGCGAAGAGTTGGACACGACTGAGTGACTTCACTTTCACTTTTCATTTTCATGCATTGGAGAAGGAAATGGCAACCCACTCCAGTGTTCTTGCCTGGAGGATCCCAGGGACGGGGGAGCCTGGTGAGCTGCCGTCTATGGGGTCGCACAGAATTGGACACGACTGAAGCGACTTAGCAGCAGCTTTGAGTTTTTGAAAGTTTTAAATGAGTTAATTCACATAAATTACTTAAAACAGGGCCTGGAGCAAAAATTCGGAGAAGTCAATGGCAACCCACTCCAGTGCTCTTGCCTGGAAACTCCCATGGATGGAGGAGCCTGGTAGACTGCAGTCCATGGGGTTGTGAAGAGTCAGACACGACTGAGCGACTTCACTTTCACTTTTCACTGTCATGCACTGGAGAAGGAAATGGCAACCCACTCCAGAGTTCTTGCCTGGAGAATCCCAGGGACGGAGGAGCCTGGTGGGTAGCCGTCTGTGGGGTCACGCAGAGTCGGACACGACTGAAGTGACTTAGCAGCAGTAGGAGCAAAATTAGTCAATAAACAGTAGCTATTATTACTACCATTAGTAGCAAGTGCGACAAAGGCAGGACATGCTGTTAGAGCAAAGCAAGAGAGCAATTAATTCTGCCTGAGGAATCAGCAAAGGACATAATAGACAGTTCTTATTGGAACTGGACTTTGTAGGATGAATAGGAGTTTTCTAGCAGTTCATACAAGATAGAGGGATAGTATGTGCAAAGTTGGTAACGTGCAAAAGTGCATGGTGGGTTCTGTAAAATAAGGATAATGCTTATTCATTTGCAAATACCAACCCTGTACATTTAATTTCCCCTTATAAGTCATGTTTTGTTTCAGCTTCTTACCTCTAAGGCAGTTAAAGTTTATTGGCCAGGGCAGGGAGGAATGAGCATTTGGCCGCTGCAGCAGGGGATGTCACTGCCCCACCCATATCTCCTACGCATGATTGCTGGGTGACTCCCACTGAAAGACTAAAACTCTGCTGAGGACTTCCTCCAGCTGCAGAAAAATACTTGGCCCCCTCCATAGAACAGGCTGGAAGTGCTGGGGAATTAATCACCCTTCAGCCAATGAGAAACAAGAGCTGGTGGGTCACTGTGGAACCATGGGTTCCTTGACCCCCTCCAGTGGGACAGCTCAGAGGCGTGCTCTAAACCATCTCCTGAGGCTCTCAGGGGGGTTGTGCCCCAGTTGCCCACAGAGTTAAGGTGCTCATTACATCCTGAAGAGCTGCCTTCCCTTCCCTGTCTTATTTCACCACGCCCTGCTCTGTTTCCCGAATCACCTCCTAAATAAACTGCTTGCACTTGGTTTCCCGTTCCATTTCTGAGGAGGTCAAACTAAGAGAGTCTTAGGGACTTAAAGGTCCTCACATCCTGGCTTAATTTTATACACAATGGAGTATTACTCAGCCATTAAAAAGAGTACATTTGAATCAGTTCTAATGAGGTGGATGAAACTGGAGCCTATTATACAGAGTGAAGTAAGCCAGAAAGAAAAACACCAATACAGTACACTAACACGTATATATGGAATTTAGAAAGATGGTAATGATAACCCTGTATGCAAGACAGCAAAAGAGACACAGATGTATAGAAGAGTCTTTTGGACTCTGTGGGAGAGGGAGAGGGTGGGATGATTTGGGAGAATGGCATTGATTTGAGAAATGGCATGTATAATATCATATAAGAAATGAATTGCCAGTCCAGGTTCGATGCAGGATACAGGATGCTTGGGGCTGGTGCACTGGGATGACCCAGAGGGATGGTACGGGGAGGGAGGTGGGAGGGGGGTTCAGGATGGGGAGCACATGTACACCCGTGGCAGATTCATGTTGATGTATGGCAAAACCAATGCAATATTGTAAAGTAATTAGCATCCAATTAAAATAAATAAATTTAAATTAAAAAAAATTTTGCTACTTGCTTTGGGATGCTCCATACCTCAGCTTTTTCATCTTTAATAAGGGAGGTGCAAGGGTTTGAATTCATTGAGATGAAATCTTGGGAGCCTTCTAATGCTGACACTGTATGCTTCTAATTTGATTTCACAGTGGTCTCCTCGGGGCGGGGAGGGCGGGGGGAGTGGAGGGGTGAGCGGTAGTGGAGAGCATCCAGGGAAAGCAAGTCACGTACCTTCACTTGAATAGAAACAGCACAGAGAGAAAAACCGACAAGTAGTTTTCAGAGAACTGAAATGTGATTGCCATGAGCAATAATAACATTAAGAAGCAGCTTTTGATGGTGAAAGGAAGATGTTTAAAAACAAGTAGGTGTTCTAAAAAATACCGTGAGGAAGCTATTCTTTGAGTGATTTGCAATATAGTTTAGATCCCAAAAGCACTCAATATGTGAAACTCTCAACCATGTCCCTGGGTGGGAACTGCCAGAAGCCCAGGCAAAACAGTGTCAGTTTTCCATTAACCTAGAGCGAGCGTCTCTCTAGACTTCCAGCCCTAAGTAAGATGATTGTAATTTCTCCTTTTCTCCAGGGTGATAAGTTGGGAGAACTTTAAAGTCTATCAGATAAATATAAATCCTAGAGGCTTAAATTGAGGTAATTACAGTTTACTTTCATATTTCAAGATCAAATCTCAACTTTTGCCAGGACTCACAAAGTAGAAATATCAGACTTTCTACTGCAATCTTATATAAACATTACAACTTTCATTTAAAGAGGAAAGGAAAAGCACCATTATATCTTCCCCTGAATAGAATGCAAAAGCCTGGGTCCATCTCTCAATATCGTTCATATGTAAAGTTTAGAATAATATATGTCCAGAATGGGAAGGAACCTTAGGGGTCAGCTAGCTTAGCCCTCCCACCCTCTTCAGTCAAGGTCAGTGTATCTCAGACAGCCTCCCTGACAGGCAAGTTTAGCCAGCCTCAGCTTCAGTCAGTCAGTTCTCTCGCTCAGTTGTGTCTGACTCTTTGCAACCCCATGGACTGCAGCACGCCAGACTTCCCTGTCCATCATCAACTCCCCGAGCATGCTCAAACTCATGTCCATTGAGCTGGTGATGCCATTAGCATCTGCTTGCACACCCCCAATAAAGAGAAACTAACTACCTGCCACCCCCTGAAAATAGAGTAACCATCGTCCGATGACACCGATGATAAGCAAGTCCTTTCTTTTGCTGCCTAAACTTTGCATCCCTGAATTTCCACCATTTACATCATACATGTCACATAATTTGTGAAAGCGTCACATAAATCATTTATGTTAAAATTACCCCACCATCCCTGCTATTTGTGATCTATTCACAAAACAGGGAATATCCTGTAGAATATCACATTTATCTGGGATGGGCAGCACACAGGACTAACACACGCATGCTCAGTTGCCTCAGTCGTCTCTTTTTGACCCCACAGACTGTAGGCCACCAGGCCTCTCTGTCCATGGGATTAATCCCAGCAAGAATACTGGAGTGGGTTAACATTTTCTCCTCCAGGGGATCTTCCCGACCCAGGGATCAAACCTGCATCTCCTGTATTGGCTGGTGGATTCTTTACCACTTGAACCACCTGGGAAGCCCCACTTAGAGACTAATAAAATAGGTCATTTTCCAAAAAAGAAAAAACCCTCACAACTATTGATATGAAAGTGCTTTTAGGCAAGAGCACTTTCATATCAATCGTCTCATTTGGTTCTCAATCCCACTATGGGATGTTGAATTGTTTACAGATGAAGAAGCAGCTGGGAGAGGTGCAGTGATGTGGCTGAGGCCTGACACTCAGTAGCTGTGCTGGCCTTTGAACCCAGAATTCTGACCCCACCTTCAGGCCTCTCCCCCTTGCACTACTCACGTATGCAGCATTCTTTGGGAATGCAACTCTAGGTTCTGGGCACATGGAATAAATGGGCAAAATATCTTCAGCCTCAACAGAGGCAATCTATTCATAACAATAAGGCAGGCAAGTAAGTAAGTTACTGCAGTCCCTTGCAATAGGACAGAGATTAGAGGTAGGAACAAAATACTTCAGGAAAAGAGAAAAGAGTAACGAATTCTTAGTAGAGAGGGTAGGAAGGGATTTACAGACTTGGATTTTGAAGGGTGAATAGAAATTTCCATGTGGAAAATGGAATGAATCCTATTTCCAAGCAGAAGAAACAGCACAAAGCTAGAAAGTTATGCTTAAAGTAAACTGAGGTACTCAGTGAAGCTGAAGCACCCAGTGTATAGGAGAATAAAGCAGATCAGCTAGGAGAAGTAGACAGATGTCATCCTAAGGACATGAATGTCACTATGAATTGGGTGCAATGATGTAGCCAAAAATGGATAGGGTCAGGGAGGGAAAGTGGGATTCCCAGGTGGCTTAGCAGTAAAGAATCCACATGCTGATGCAGGAGATGAAGGTTCGATCCCTGGGTTGGGAAGATTCCCTGGAGGAGGAAATGGAAATCCACTCCAGTATTTTTGCCTGGGAAAATCCCAAGGACAGTGGCATCTAGCAGGCTACAGTCCATGGGGTCAGAAGGAGTCAGACAAGATTGAGTGACTGAGCTCGCATGCAGGGAGGGTGAATGAATAAAGGCAATGAATATACCCAAGGAGCATCTTTTGTTTTTAGAAAGATTGTTATCAACACAGAAAGAGAACACAGAAAGGGAATAAAGGATCAGAAGCTGTTGAGGGAGGGAAATTTATGAGGTGAGTGCAGTATCATTGAAAATAATAAGGACGAATGGACAAAAACAGTACGCTGTATTCCCACCCTGCAACGCTATTAAGCCTTATGGCATAAAGGTATGGAATTTTGATGTATGCTGTAATGTGGATGGACCTTGAAAACATTATGCTTAGTGACATAAGCCAGACACAGAAGAAAGACAAAGGTATGATTCCACTTATACCAAGTACGTAAAATAGGCAAATTCAGAGACACAATGTAAAATACAGGCTACAGGGTTGGGGAGAGGCAGGAACGAGGAGCAACTGTTAATGGGCACAGAGTTTATGTTGGGGAAGATGAAATAGTCTGGGCATAGATAGTGCGATGGTTACACAGGATGTGAATGGACAGAATGCCACTTACAGAATTGTACACTTACACATGGTTAAACTCAGGTTAAGAATTTTACAATTACAAGAATAAGGGCTGGTGGTTGTATAGAAATATCCTAAAGCAAATACAATAAAACGATGGGTTTAGACTTGAGCCCACTGATGCTGAGGTATCTGTGGGATGACCCACTAGGACTGCCAAAGAACTTTTTTGTATCTGTGGGTCTGGAGCTTGGTGGAGGGATCAGGGCTTAAAATATCCTTCAAATTCTTGCCTGGGAAAAATGGAACCTGCCTCATAGAACTACTATTAGAACTGTGCTTCTGTGTTGGGGGTAGTGGTACTGCCCAGTGGTGTAAAATAATTGAGGACAGTGAATTACTTGAGTCTTTTATTTTGCGGGTACAACGGAGAAAGGGAGTGGGTGAGGCCTCTCTCTGTCCAGTCAGGCTTCTGGGAACTGGTTGGTTCGCATATGTTATAACAGACCATGGAGGTGGAGGGGGAGACAAGGACAGGGCTTATTGCCCAGCTGCTGGCGATTCTGGGGGGAGGCAGCCCCAACCAGCAGGGATGACCTCTGCTACAGAGCTACCCTGCCTGGGGTCCCACCCTTCTGAGGGCAGCCTGTGAAAGTGAAAGTGAAGTCGCTCAGTCGTGTCCGACTCTTTGCGACCCCATTGACTGTAGCCTACCAGGCTCCTTTGTCTGTGGGATTTTCCAGGCAATAGTTCTGGAGTGGATTGCCATTTTCTTCTCCAGGGGATCTTCCCAACCCAGGGATCGAATTTGGGTCTCCTGCATTGTAGACAGACGCTTTACCATCTGAGCCACCGCTCACCCAGTGACTAGTAAGTATAAAGTCCCAGACATTTCAGCCATGTCAGCCTAACATGAAATGACTCTGATGGGTCATTTTGTTCCAGAGCCCCCACCCAGTGGGGTTGGCCAAAGCTGCTATCACATCTACATCACAACTTAACCATCCCTCCCATCCACTGGAATGGTCCAAGGTGCTCCCTCACAAACATCCTGCATGCTAACCTGCAGTCTCTGAGTCTGAACCTCACCTGTGACAGGAGACTAAGTAGCTACCAGCTTTTTTGACTTTACCTAGAAAAGACTCTGATGCAGGAGGAGAAGGGGACGACAGAGGATGAGATGGCTGGATGGCATCACTGACTCAATGGACGTGAGTCTGAGTGAACTCCGGGAGTTGGTGATGGACAGGGAGGCCTGGCATGCTGCGATTCATGGGGTTGCAAAGAGTCGGACACGACTGAGCGACTGAACTGAACTGAACTGAGAGTAGTCATCCCAAACTGTGCTGACTGGATCCCTTAAGGCAGTCCCAAACTCTGGATTCTCCATGTGGACTGGTGAGTAGCTAATGGCTATTTTCTGTTTTATGAGATAAAGTGTTAACAGGCTTCAATTAATCCACTTGGACAACTAACAAAAAGACTATGTGTTCAGCAAATAATTCCATCCTGGCCACCCCAAAGCCCTCCTATAACAAAAGTCATTAAACCTTAATGTGTTTTATTTTCTTTCCTGTAGCCCTGAAGTGTTTGCTGACATTTGAAGCCTGGTAATAATCATCGTCCCCCAGCCATGTTTCTGAATCTTCAGGCAAATTCTTGGCTGTCCCATTTTCTGAGTCAGATGTTCTAATCAACTAATTCATTCTAAACAGCATTGCTTCTGGATATAAAGAAGGAAGAAAAAATAAACCTCTTTAAACTTTAGGGTCACAAAACTGCACTAGAAAAAGTCCCCAGTGGAATCACTGGATGGTCACAGATTACAGATTGATAAAAATCAATATAGTTGAGATGTTTATTCATTTGGCGTGGATCAAATGAACCAAGATTGAAGACAAAAAAAAAAAAAATTGCTCATTCAAAACCTCTTAGAGGGATTTGTTTTGGTTTTGCTTTGGTCTTCAGCTGCTTTTTCACAGTACATTTTAAAGCCCAGTAAACTAAGAAAAGCACATTTTGCATTGTATTTAAAGTAATCTCAGGAACATATAGACTGATTAACTAGGATATAGGTATATAAACCTTTATAAATAAGAGATTTCAAATGGACTCATTCTTTAAAATTGCATCTGCCTGATTAACAGTAGCAAATGTTTATTGAGCACTGATAATGTGCATATATAACTGTTATACATGCATTGTCTTGCTTCATCTTCCAACACACCTGAGACAGGTAGAGCCTGCAGGCATAAGGTGAATGACACCACTTGCAGTTGTGCAACGTGGCAGCCCAAGGATAGGTTCATTTTCTCTTTCTCTGATGAGGGAGGGAGGCGTGGAGGCACACAATGATTCAGCACCTTGCCACCAACTCACACAATTGATGCATGACACAGATAGGACTCCAACTGGCTGATTTAACTAACCCAGGGCTGTTACATTACCCTGCACCTTGCCCTCTGCTGCAAGACACAAGAGCTCACTGTGGCAAGGAACAGTGTCATCTCTGTGATAACTTCCTCTGTGTTCTAGCTGTCCCCTTTGCCTTCACTCTCCTTTTGCACATCTCTTCCTCCCCAAATCCCATGCATCCATTAAGGTCCACAGAAAATGTCTATAAAAATCTCCCTGGACCCCTTCTTCCTGTGGTAGAATTAACCACATCCTCTCTTTGTCCCCAGAGTACACTGTACCTGAATATTTTCTAGTTTCCAAGACAGAATAGTAACAGCATTCAAAAACATTTAATGAATGCACTTCTAGTACTTATAGCAGTTATCTTATTCCTTGAGACACAGAAGGAGCATTTTCTCTTGCCCTTCTGCCAACCCGCCATCCCTCATCTCTTATTTTTTTTTTACTCTTCTTTTGGACTCTACAGTTACCGGACTTGTTTATATTCACTATAGTATCTTCTGTAATGAAGGGTTACCACCTGTTTTTCCCTTTCTCCTTAGGACTCTAAATTTCTCAAGAGCAATGATGAAGTTTCATTCACTTCTGTATCCTCTTTCCTTGGCACCTGACACTTTCCCCAACTGACTTCTCAACGAATTTCAAAGAAATCTCTCTCTGGCCAGCTAAATTTGTCTACTGGATGTGGAATTCCATGTCTTAGTTCAAGGAGAGAAAAGCTCTTATCAACTGTATCAACCTATAGAATATAATTCAAAATGCAATTTCAATTTCTTGAAATTAAGGTCAATGTTACTGAAGGAATAAAACATTTATTAGCCCATTTCAAAATAGCTGCACAGAATATACAAAGTCCTGCATTTTTAGTGCTTTCATTTGTACTGGAATTGAAGAAAGGTTTCCATTTCAGAAAGAAAACACCATGAGTGTAAATAAAATGTACCATCATGTCTGTATTGGGTCAATGATAATTCTTGCATCATAGGCTGTATGATACGATAGTTTAAAACATACTTTCGAATCTATCTGAGGGTGGAAGGTGTATGATATAGTAAATCACCATACAAAGGAACCTCAATGTAGCCTAAATGCACTTATGCTTCTCTCATATTAAAACTTATGTGAAAATTTATTAGAACATTAGGCCAAAGTAATTTCATCCTTAGATGTCCAACTGGATTTGGAGAGACTATTAACATTTACACTAACACCTACGCTACGAACACAGCAAGGTCATCCGCTTAGATGGAGCAAGAAGATAAAAGAACTCTTCATGATAGTCAGCGTTGGTGACACAAGATTAGTACCTCAAAGCTCCCCAACAGGACATTTTCATTGCCTTCTCCAGAGGATCTTCCCAACCCAGGGATCGAACCTGGGTCTCCCGCATTGTAGGCAGATGCTTTACCATCTGAGCTACCAGGGAAGTACAAGGACATTTTCATTCTTGTTTCATACAATCATATCAAACTAGTGACCTCGTCCCCAAGCCCACTCTATATCATAAACATAAGAGGAGGAGGAAAGGAAATTCTGCAATAATGAGATGAATGGTGAACGAGGGAAGGACTAATACCAAGGCAGCATAAATGCTAAAGACTAAACAAAAGTTATATTAGGGTGGAGGCAGTGCTCGCTGGCACAAGTGGGTCTCCTCCACCTTCACAGCCCTGCATTTATGTTGGCTGATATAACTACTGAAGTTGACTGGAAGCCAAAATCATCAAGAATGCAATGAAATATATCCGGGATCCTTTTTTTTTTCCCCTAAAAAAAAGGTTAGGAAATATGTGAAAAATTTAGATGTTCCTGTCAATTAGAAGAATATTATAAAGTACAACAGAACTACTTGAAAAATTCAGATATTCAGAACCCATTCATTAGGGTTCAAGGAATAGAGGTTTCCACTTCGAGGACTTAACACAGTGGAGAATGTAAAGCCTGTCCAGACTAGTAGTTTTCTTTAAAGGCAAAGCAAACTTTTAAATGCTATCAGGTCCAATCCCTTTCTCAATTCAGACTCAACTTGATATGTCACTGCTTTTTAAATTAGTTCATCTCTGACTACACCTAACCTGAAGTGCAACACCAGTCATCTCAAAACCACCTACATGGTGTGGACAATCCTGCAAACAGACTTTCAGATGGGAGCAGGATGGTGTGTGGCTGAAAAGTAACCTGATTTTTATGCTTCCTTTCCCCTTCCCTCCCTCTTCACATTTAGTTTAAAAATCAATACTAAAGAACTGCAGTTTATATAATGGGTGCTATTGCCAAGTAGCACCAGTAGTACCTTTTTTCTTTTTTTATTGGAGTATAATTGCTTCACAACGTTGTGTTAGTTTCTTCTGTACAACAAAGTGCATCAGTTATATGTATACCCATATACATGTATCCCCTCCCTCTTGGGCCTCCCTCCAACCCCTACCCCCATCTTACACATGGAGGTCATTATAGAGCACCGAGCTGAGCTCCCTATGCTATGCAGCAGCTTCCCACTAGCGATCTACTTTACACATGGCAGTGTATATATGTCAATCCTAATCTCCCAATTTGCCCCACTCCCCACTCCCCATATGCCCATTCTCTATGTCTGCATGTCTATTCCTGCCCTGCAAATAGGTTCACATATACCATTTTTCTAGATTCCACATATATGTTAATTTACAATATTGATTTTTTGCTTTCTGACATTTCAGTCTGTATGACAGACTCTAGGTCCATCTACATCTCTACAAATGACCTGCAGCAAACGTAATTTTCAATGTCAAAAAGCACCAATAGTATCTTAATTATAATTACTCACATCTGGCCAGACTTCAGATCTCACTGGACACATTTTCAATCTTACAAACATTAGGAACTCAAGGCTATATCCTTTATCATCATGTATAACCTAACACCTCAAAGAATCATTCAGTGTTTCCAGTTTGCTGGTTTACCTTCTGACAAGTTTTCTGAGAGAGATGGGAATGAAATTAACTTGCATTACATGCAAGATGCTGCCCACACAAATGCCAGAAAGGGAAGCAAAATGAACAGCCAGACCATATGGCGTGAGCTTGACAGCATAAAGAAACTAGTTCTGCATGAGCAACAAGGAACATCTTGAAATGTACAAGACATATGTGTTTTAGAAAGAAAGCTGGAGTGTTTCATAATAAAAACAGGACAAAGTGAACCACGAGTGCTGAAAAAAGTTTTAATTAAAAATGGTTTTTTAGCCTTCAATGTGAATATACAATATGCTTCACAGATGGATTTTTATATTTAAATCTTATCCAAACCAAAAAGTAAGTGAGAAAAATAAAGCTTCTGGAAATGACACAAGAGGCTAAAATGTATGTAAACAATAGAGGATTCTGGTACAAACAAACAAGAAAGGAAGAACAATCCTTCTGTCACCCATTTGCTGCTTGCACACTGCGTAAGTAGATCATATAACCCACCTTTGGTGCAGACACGTTTCTCCCTGGTTTAAATACATAACAGAAACACAGACTTGGGAAACGACCTAAGTGTGCAGCCACAGAGCAATGATTAAATCAACTCAGAGTATATCAGTGCATTATTAAATAGTCATTAAAATACATTTATGCACCACTTTAGAAAAATGAAGAAATGCGTATGTGTTACCATTAAAATAGAAAGGTACAAAATTTGTTTGTAAAAACAAATGACTGTAGAAATACATAGAATATTGCCAGTAAAATGTACAAAATATTACAAGTTATCTCATTTTTACTTTCACATGAGTACTTTATAAGTCTTCCAATTTTTATGTATCTTTTTAAAATCAGAAAATAACATTTGAAAAATCCAATTAAAAATATTTCTAGAAATATTTTCCTAGAAAAAGTGATATAAAAACAATGACTCTAAGTTTATTAGAAAATGTTCTTATATTAATCTTTGATGTCTGACTTGTGGACCTTGTCTATATGGTTCTGCTCTGGGTCCAAGACAGGAAGGAATTATCCCTAAAGTTCACCGGCTATGGGCAAACAATGAATGAAACACAGACATTTAGCAGATGAAGACATGAAAATTATGCTCTGTGTGTACACAGGGCCAATGGCTATACTTTTCTACCTTTTCCTTGGAAAAAAAGTCTAAACCAAACAAAAAGCTATCTAAAGCTCTTCCCAATGCATTTAAACAGCTTGACGTTAAGCTGGAAAATCTCTGGCAATGATTTTAGTGTTTGAAAGTATCTTAATGCCAGGAATTACTCTTCTGTACAAAATATTTATTTTTTTAAGTTCAGCTGGGGTTTGAGCTTTATGTGAGATCTTTAAGATGGATCAAAAGTAAATTCAGGAATAGCATTTCTTATGAGGTTCTCTGAAGGTTTCATTTCAAAGCCATATTTATTTATTGTCAATGCTCCTTCCCTATGTGAAACTCTAGCTCCAGGCAACCAATCAACTTGCGATCCACGAACACACTTCACAAACACTTCCACATCTTTATGCATTGTTCAATTTTTTTCCACTTAAAAGTACTTTTCTCTTTTCCCACCTATTCTAACCAACCCATGCTGCAGACTGGATTCCTCTGTATTCATAGAGCCTTTTCAGACAAGTGACTAGTTCTCTCCATTTTTTGAACCTTTACTACTCACTGACTCTTCAGCAATTATAGATTCTTATCTCTTACTAGATTTTTGATACTTACTACAAGAATAAATTAAAAAGCAAAGATATTACTTTGCTGACAAAAGTCCATATAGTCAAAGCTATCGTTTTTCCAGTAGTCATGTATGGATGTGAGAGTTGAACCATAAAGAAGGCTGAGCACTGAAGAACTAATGCCTTTAATTTATGGTGCTGGAGGAGACTCTTCAGGGTCCCTTAGACTGCAAGGAGATCAAGCCAGTCAATTGTAAAGGAAATCAACCCTGAATATTCATTGGAAGAACTGATGCTGAAGCTGAAGTTCCAGTCTTTTGGGCTACCTGATGTGAAGAGTCAACTCATTGGAGAAGACCCTGATGCTAGGAAAGACTGAAGGCAAAAGGAGAAGAGGGCGGCAGAGGATGAGATGGTTAGATAGCATCACCAACTCAATGGACATGAATCTGAGCAAACTCAGGAAGATAGTGAAGGACAAGGAAGCCTCGTGTGCTTCAGTCCATGGGATCAGACATGACTTAGCGACTGAATGACAACAAGAAGTATGTCATCTGCTAAATTAGAGTGAAAATTCAATGAGAACAATTTAATAAGTAAGTAATTTTTACATTATCCAAAGTGTTTTGACATGCAAATGTTCAATAAATATGCAGAAGGATGAACAAATGGCTGGAGAAACAGACTACACAACTCTTGCCTTGGATCATAATATGACTTTGGGATGTCAAGTATATTCGCAAATGATACTATGAGAATGAAATGGTATTACATGAGTCCCTAAAACTTTTGGGGGTCTGAGGACAGAATTCAAATTCTATAGTAAGGCATATGAAGAAGGACCTTAATATAATGTCAACATACCCCCATTTCACCATACACCCCTGTACTCTAACCACACTGAACTGCAGTTCCCTGAAGATGCTGTGCCTCTTTCATGTCCACAAAACCTCTGATGCCCAGCCTCTCCTCTTCTGAGAAAATCATCCACTAAGACCAAGGTGAAAGACTGATTCCTTTGTGATGTCTTCCTTCACTCATTAAGGAAGTGGTTGCTTCCTCTTCCATACACCTTCCTTTTCCATACACCGACCCAAATATCACTCACATACATTTACAACATTTTACAACTCACTGTATGTATGTTTGAGAGGTCAGGATTCAGTTCAGTTCAGTTTAGTCACCCAGTCATGTCCGACTCTTTGCAACCCCATGGACTACAGCATGCCAGGCCTCCCTGTCAATCATCAACGCATGGAGCTTACTCAAACTCATGTCCTTTGAGTAGCTGAGGCCATCCAACCATCTCATCCTCTGTCGTCTCCTTCTCCTCCCACCTTCAATCTTTCCCAGCATCAGGATATTTTCACATGAGTCACTTCTTCACATCAGGTAGCCAAAGTATTGGAGTTTCCATTCAGCATCAGCCCTTCCAATGAACACTCAGGACTGATTTCCTTTAGGACGGACTGGTTGGATTTCCTTGCAGTCCAAGGGACTCTCAAGAGTCTTATCCGACACCACAGTTCAAAAGCATCAATTCCTCGGTGCTCAGCTTTCTTTATAGTCCAAGTCTCATATCCATACATGAGTACTGGAAAAACCATAGCCTTGGCTAGATGAACCTTTGTTGGCAAAGTAATGTCTCTGCTTTTTAATATGCTGTCTAGGTTGGTCATAACTTTCCTTTCAAGGAGTAAGCATCTTTTAATTTCATGGTTGCAGTCACCATTTGCAGTGACTTTGGAGCCCCCCCAAAATAAAGTCTGTCACTGTTTCCACTGTTTCCCCATCTATTTCCCATGAAGTGATGGGACTGGATGCCATGATCTTAGTTTTCTGAACGCTGAGCTTTAAGCCAACTTTTTCACTCTCCTCTTTCACTTTCATCAAGAGGCTCTTTAGTTCTTCTTCACTTTCTGCCATAAGGGTGGTGTCATCTGCATATTTGAGGTTATTGATATTTCTCCCATCAATCTTGATTCCAGCTGTGCTTCATCCAGCCCAGTGTTTCTCATGATGTACTCTGCATATAAGTTAAATAAGCATGGTGACAATATACAGCCTTGACATACTCCTTTCCCAATTTGGAACCAGTCTGTTGTTCCATGTCCAGTTCTAACTGTTGCTTTCTGACCTGCATTCAGATTTCTCAAGAGGCAGGTCAGGTGGTCTGGTATTCCCATCTCTTTCAGAATGTTCCAGTTTGTTGTGATCCACACAGTCAAAAGCTTTGGAATAGTCTAGAAAGCAGAAACAGATTTTTTTCTGGAACTCTCTTGCTTTTTCGGTGTCCAGCAGATGTTGGCAATTTGATCTCTGGTTCCTCTGCCTTTTCTAAAACCAGCTTGAACATCTGGAAGTTCATGGTTCACGTATTGCTGAAGCCTGGCTTGGAGAACTTTGAGCATTACTTTGCTAGTGTGTGAGATGAGTGCAATTGTGTGGTAGTTTGAGCATTCTTTGGCATTGCCTTTCTTTGGGATTGGAATGAAAACTGACCTTTTCCAGTCCTGTGGCCACTGCTGAGTTTTCCAAATTTGCTGGCATAGTGAGGGCAGCACTTTTACAGCATCATCTTTCAGGATTTGGAATAGCTCAACTGGAATTCCATCACCTCCACTAGCTTTGTCCATCAGATCAGATCAGATCAGTTGCTCAGTCATGTTCAACCCTTTGCGACCCCATGAATTGCAGCACACCAGGTCTCCCTGTCCATCACCAACTGCCGGAGTTCACTCAGACTCATGTCCATCGAGTCAGTGATGCCATCCAGCTATCTCATCCTCTGTCGTCCCCTTCTCCTCCTGCCCCCAATCCCTCCTAGCATCAGAGTCTTTTCCAATGAGTCAACTCTTCACGTGAGGCGTCCAAAGTACTGGAGTTTCAGCTTTAGTATCATTCCTTCCAAAGAAATCCCAGGCTGATCTCCTTCAGAATGGACTGGTTGGATCTCCTTGCAGTGCAGGGACTCTCAGGAGTCTTCTCCAACATCACAGTTCAAAAGCATCAATTCTTCGGCACTCAGCCTTCTTCACAGTCCAACTCACATCCATACATGACCACTGGAAAAACCGTAGCCTTGACTAGACGGACCTTTGTTGGCAAAGTAATGTCTCTGCGTTTGAACATGCTATCTAGGTTGGTCATAACTTTCCTTCCAAGGAGTAAGCGTCTTTTAATTTCATGGCTGCAGTCACCATCTGCAGTGATTTTGGAAAAATAAAGTCTGACACTGTTTCCACTGTTTCCCCATCTATTTCCCATGAAGTGATGGGACCGGATGCCATGATCTTCATTTTCTGAATGTTGAGCTTTAAGTCAACTTTTTCACTCTCCACTTTCACTTTCATCAAGTGGCTTTTTAGTTCCTCTTCACTTTCTGCCATAAGGGTGGTGTCATAATGATGCTTTCTAAGGCCCACTTGACTTCACATTCCAGGATGTCTAGCTCTAGATGAGTGATCACACCATCGTGATTATCTGGGTTGTGAAGATGTGTTTTGTACAGCTCTTCTGTGTATTCTTGCCACCTCTTCTTAATATCTTCTGCCTTTGTTAGGTGCATACCATTTCTGTCCTTTATTGTGCCCATCTTTACATGAAATGTTCCCTTGGTATCTCTAATTTTCTTGAAGAGATCTCTAGACTTTCCCACTCTATTGTTTTCCTCTATTTCTTTGCACTGATTGCTGAGGAAGGCTTTCTTATCCTTGCTATTCTTTGGAACTCTGCATTCAAAGGGGTATATCTTTCCTTTTCTCCTTTGGCTCTCTTCTTTTCACGGCTATTTGTAAGGCCTCCTCAGACAGCCATTTTGCTTTTTTGCATTTCTTTTTCTTGGGGATGGTCTTGCTCCCTGTCTCCTGTACAATGTCATGAACCTCCATCCTTAGTTCATCAGGCACTCTATCAGATCTAGTCCCTTAAATCTGTTTCTCACTTCCACTGTATAATTGTTAGGTATTTAATTTAGATCATACCTGAATGGTCTAGTGGTTTCCCTACTTTCTTCAATTTAAGTCTGAATTTGGCAATAAGGAGTTCATGATATGAAACCCGTGACCCCACAGGAGACCTGCCTATGGGTGTCTGGGATTCTCCAGTGAAGGCATGGGTCAGGTGGCTTGCTGCAGGGTTGGGGGCATGGACTGTAGGGGTACATGCATGGGATCTTTTGAGGGAGGTCACCACTATCTTCATTACCTCCACCATAGTTTGGCCCCAGATAAGTAGCAGGGAGGGAACACAGCTCCACTCATCAAAAGAAAATTGGATTAAAGATTTACTGAGCATGGCCCCGCCCATCAGAACAAGACCCAGTATTCCCCTCAGTCAGTCTATCCCATCAGGAAGCTTTCATAAGCCTCTTATCCTTCTCCAACAGAGCACAGACAGACTGAAAACCACAATCACAGAAAACTAACCAATCTAATCACATGAACCAGAGCCTTGTCTAACTCGATTAAACTATGTATGCCGTGTAGGGCCACCCAAGACAGACGGGTCATGGTGGAGAGTTCTGACAAAATGTGGTCCACTGGAGAAGGAAATGGCAAACCACTTCATTATTCTTGCCTTGAGAACCCCATGAACAGTATGAAAAGGCAAAAAGATAGGATACTGAAAGATGAACTCCCCGGGTCTGTAGGTGCCCAATACGCTACTGGAGATCAGTGGAGAAATAACTCAAGAAAGAATGAAGAGATGGAGACAAAGCAAAAAGAACACACAGTTGTGGATGTGACTGGTGATAGAAGCAAGGTCCGATGCTGTAAAGAGCAATATTGCATAGGAACCTGGAATGTTAGGTCCATGAATCAAGGCAAACTGGAAGTGATCAAACAGGAGATGACAAGAGCGAACGTCGACATTTTAGGAATCAGTGAACTAAAATGGACTGGAATGGGTGAATTTAACTCAGATGACCATTATATCTACCACTGTGGGCAAGAATCCCTTAGAAGAAATGGAGTAGCCATCATGGTCAACAAAAGAGTCCTTATGGTTCAGCAACACCTAGGCAAACATCACAATCACCTAGAGAGACTCTTAAAAACTCTTTAATAAGTTAAATTTATTGTATCAGGATCTCCAGAGATTGAGAGGAGGAAACTTTCTAACTGCTTCCTGAGTGACTCTCATCAGTCAGGATTTGGAAATACTGAACTGGAACAGAAAAGCTTTACCAGCTTTAGACCTGGATGCTACATAATCACACTTTCAACTAATGAGTGGAATGTTAGGTATGTCTCAGATACTCTTTGCATCCTACACTTAAGTTACTTTCAAATTATGACAATTTCCAATTATTTGGAGTAACTAGATCACTGAATTCTTTAAATGTCATGGAACTCTTTACTACTAACCATTTCTAGTACAACTCCTCATAAGTTATAAGCTGGCTAGCTTAACTTCCCTTGCTCTTCAATAGACTGGTGGTGTGTTCGTAAGTGGAATAATTAGCCAACATGTAGGGCCTGGGTAGAGAGAAGGAAAAACAAATGGCTGGAGATAGTCACAAACATACTGAAGAGTCTGAATGATGAAAACTAAGCCTTCTCCAAATATAGATGTTATCAATCAACGAGAACCAAGTATCACCTCTTAAAATCCAATATTAAAACCAATATTTAAGAGGAATATCAAGCAATAGCAGGAAAAGTTCAATAGGATATTTATGAGAAAATACTAATATTTGGTTTTAAGTCCTTGCTGAGCCACTTATACACCCACTTATATCCCCACTGTGTGACGTGCAAGACACTTAACCCAAATTTGTAAAACTGTAGATTATAACCCTGTCCTACCTAATTTATGAACATGTTATGGAGAAATACAACAAAGATAACTTATGTTAAAGGGCTTGAAAATGGTAATAGGTATACAAAATACAAGTTATTACTTATCATAGAAGTCTAGTGGAAATAGTTTTTCTAAGGTTTTAAAAGTTTGGTGGATTAAATTCACTGAAGTAAAATGTTCTTTTTCTTCCATTTTCCTCACATAAACACTTGGAAATACTTACTAACACAAAAGCTGGCATGTTCTCTCTCATTTGGAGAAAACAATTACCCCCCTGGGTTTCCAGTGGAACTGAAATTAGTTTGACTGTTTTAGTTTAAGATTATCAACAAAAATATCTCCAAATTATGCAGTTTCTATGCCAAAACACATTCTTTATTCCATATAGCTGTAGGAATGTATAATAAGTGAACAACTGCTGGGCCACAAAGGAGAGTCAGGATAATGCAAAATATTTTTAACTTATTCCTGTTGAGTGGTAGATTCCATTCAAGTATATTATTTTATTTAGCAACAGAATATTACTATAAACAGGATAAAGAGGGGGCTGTACTAAATAATTGTTTCAGAAAACATACATGTAATAGGTAAGTCCAGTAGATAATCTGTCAGCTGTGTAACAATAACAACAATAACTGTAGTAATCATATATTTATGCAGTCCTTACCATGTGCAAGGCATTGCTTTAAGCACTTTCTATATGTTAACTACTTTAATAGTCACAATGATCCCATGGGATTGGTAATAGTATCTTCATTGTATAGATGAGAAAACTAGGCACAAAGAAATCAGATAACCTGTCAAAGCTCACACAGTTATTAGGTGGCTGAAGTGGAACTAGAATCTAGAAGAGTGACTCCAGAGGCTGTGTATTTAATTACTAGGCTATTTTTCTGAGCAATGAATAATTCATATGCAGTAAGATGCAACAGCTAAAATATAATCATTCATCAGCAATTTCCAAAAACAAACACTTTAAAATTTATTTTATTTATCTTAAGTTATAAAGGAATTTTTTGAAATTGCTATTTTTAAAATTTAAGACTTCTAAAGAATTACATAGCAACCTGAGATGGGTCTACAGCTTTATGTGCATGTGTGTATGTAAGTAAGCGCACACACACACACTTCCGTGACTAGTGTCAAACAGCACAGTTTTCTGAAAAAGGTGACTACTCAATCACATTCATAACAAATTCTTAAGACTTACAGGGATGTTTATCTGACTGAGATGATCCAGGGTTACTTCTGTTGAATTATGGAGATTTAACTCTAACTTCCAAATGGGGGTTTCCCTCATAGCTCAGCTGGTAAAGAATCTGGGTTCAGGAGTCAATCCCTGGGTTGGGAAGATCCTCTGGAGAAGGAAATGGCAACCCACTCCAGTATTCATGCCTGGAGAATCCCATGGGCAGAGGAGCCTGGCAGGCTACCGTCCACGGGGTCCCAAGAGTCAGACACGATAGCAACTAAACCACCACCACCAGATGGGTAGATAGAGCCACTGACTCAATGGACATGAATTTGAGCAGACTCTGGGACATAGTGGAGGACAGAGGAGCCTGGCAGGCTACCGTCCACAGGGTCCCAAAGAGTCAGACGTGACTTAGTGACTGAGTAACAATTTTAACTTCTGCCTCTAACATCCCCCAGATCAAAAGAATAAGGTTAATTTGCAAAACATAACTGCGCTAAGTCCAAAATAAACAGAGGACAAAATAAACTTCCTAGTATCAAAACTGGTTAATAGGACAGGCCCTCAAACAACTGAGAGAAGCCACATATAAAGTTCAAGTGGACAATACTCTCAAGGACTAAGTCCTGTGTTTAGTTTCACTTGTAAAATCTACGTAAAACCTCTAGCAAAGTGCACAATGTATACAAGGTTAATAGGATTCTAAGTAATAAAAATAAATGATGTTAAGGTCTATGCCTGGGTGGATTTATACACAAAATAATGAAAGGGAAAGCAAAAGATGTCTACTTTAAGCATCTACTATTTTTTTAGGTATAATACTAATCACTTTGCAACATTTACCTAATATATTCTTCATAGTAACCATTTTAGGTAGGTATCATTCCCATTTTGTAAAAAATAAAATTAAGGTCTAATATCTTCAGATGGCACCACAGAATAGAATACAAGGCTAAGAAAGGCTCCGTGGCTTAGCTGGTTAAAGCGCCTGTCTAGTAAATAGGAGATCCTGGGTTCAAACCCCAGTGGGGCCTGCCGGTGTTCTATTTAGGCTCTGGAAGTTGGTGAAGGACAGGGAAGACTGGCGTGCTGAGATCCATGGGGTCACAGAGTCGGACACGACTAAGTGACTGAACTGAAATGAATATTATACAACCTACATAAACTAAATAACTAGTAAACTTAAGAGCCATACTGAAAGAAATCTGATTTGGTCTTGTGTCCTGAAATAATTTTGAAATTTTTTTACATTTATTCCACTTTCTGTCCAATCAGATCCTCAAGATCTATCAGAATACTATCTCTATACTGACCTGGAAGCACAGCTACTACAGTTACCCTTTATTGAGCGCCATGTTTTGTATGAGGTAGTTCACATGCATTAACTGGTTAAATGAACTCTACAAAAACAGCTTCCACTTCACAAATGAGGAAATAAGTTCAGAAAAGTTAAGCAGCACAGAGGTTACAAGAAAACACAGAGAACAAAATCTGAAGTTCATTCAACTTTGCAACCAACAGTATTGTTATTATGCCAGATGGATTATTTTTAAAATTGTTAATTTCTTTTCCCAGATCACTTCCAAAAAATAATTAGGATAGTGCCTAACATGTGTCAAAGAATGTCCACATTATGTTCCTACTTAATCCTAATACTTTTATGAGGAATGGAGGGCAATGTTTATCAATATCTTATTTCACAGGCTAAAAAAAGAGGTTCAGAAAAGTTGTGAAGAAAGCACTTTTTCTATTATTCAGTGTTGTTGTCAACCTCCTAGAAATAGACGTTACTGGAAATGTATGTACATAAATCTTTCAACATTTTGTTTGCATATATCACTAATTTTACTGAAAAACAAACACACACAAAAAAACTCCAGTGAAGCATGTGTTTCACTGATGAAAATAAGTCTCTAAATCTATTACAGTGTTCAAAGGCATTAAAGGTTTCCTCTCATTTCTGAACTATATCATAAACTCCAAAGATTAAACTTTTAAAAACTTAAACTGCAACAGAAATGTAGTGATGCTTGTGACAGACTTAAAGTCTATTTTTTTCCTGATAATACTATAGGCACCTGTGCTCTCTTGTTTAATATTTGCATGGAATACTATTTTGCCACTCCTCCACTTTTAGCCTATGTGTGTCCTTTAATATAAAGAGAGTCTCTTGTAGATAGCATATAGTTGGGTCTTGCTTTATTATCCATTCAGCCACTCTGTGTCTTTCGGAGAGCTTAATCCATTTACACTTAAGGCAATCATTGATAGGCAAGGATTTGCTTTTGCCATTTTGCTGTTTTCTGTTTTCTATTTTGTCCCTCTATTCCTCTCTTGTGATCTTCCTTTGTGCCTTGTTGATTTTTTGTAGTAAGATTCTTTAATTCTTTTCTTTTTTAATTTTGTGTGTCTTCTTTACACGTTTGTGTGTGTGTGTGTGATTATCATGTGGTTGGTTAAAATGTCCACTTCCCAAAGTGATATACAGATTTCCTATTAAGCCCATCAAAATCCCAATGACATTTTTTACAGAAATAGAAAAAAAAAAATCATAAAATCGTATAGAACCACCAAAGACTCAGAATAACCAAAGTGATCTTAAAAAAGAGCAAAAAAGCTGGAGACATCATACTCCTGATTTCAAGCTAAACTATAAACCCACAGCAATTAAAACAGTATGGTACTGGGATAAAGACAGAAAAAGAGCAGTGGAACAGAATAGACAGCCCAGAAATAAAGTAACACACACAGAGTCAACTGATCTTTGAAAGGGAGTCAAGAACATACAAAGGGGGAAAACCAGTCTCTTCAACAAATGATTAGGAAAATTATATATCCACATGCAAAAAAAAAAAAAAAGAAAGAAGAAATCAAACCCTTAACTTACATTATACATAAAAATCAAGTCAAAGTGGATTAAAGATTTAAACATAAGACCTGAAATTGTAAAACTCCTAATAGAAAATATAGGGGGAAATCTTGACATTGGTCTTGGCAATGATTTCTTAGATATGACACTGAAAGCAAAAGCAATGAAAGTAAAAATAGACAAAGTGGAACCACGTCACATAGAACCACATAGAAAGGTTCTTCAGTGCAAAGGAAACAATCAACAACAAAAAGACAATCAATGGGATGAGAGAAAATACTTGCAAACCTTATCATCTATTATAGTACTTCTTTCATTGTAATAAGTAAATGTCAGTTTTTCCGCCTATGAACTTGGGTCAGGAACTAGGTTTTTGTTTATCTCTGGACATTAGACCTTCAATAACATTTGTTAAATGGATGAATACTCACAAATTCTGGTTGTCTAAGGATCTTCACATAATTAAACTCAAAGTATATCATTCAGAGATAAATAATACTCTCATAACCCCAACAACAAAAAATTGAGTTTCTCTCCTTTTTCATTTTTGTAAATAAATTTCTAGCTAGTTAGATAATCTGGGATTGGGAGGACAATATCTTTCTTAATTTCTAAAAGGGTGTTCCTCAAACTAACTTTCTCCCACCAGGGCCTCAATAATAAGTAAAAAGCACAATTGCTTGGGGTCCGCTACTCTCAAGGTGCTTATTATGGTCACATACAAATTAGGACAAGAGCAACATAGGTTTTTTGTTTATTTTGATCTGACTTCAAAAATCCATTTTCAATTCTTGAGTTCTCCCAAGTTTTATATCTTTAACTGATTTCTGGACATTTTCCTCAATCTCGCCTCCACCCTCGTAAAAACTGATCAATATTGAGTATATCCCATCTTGGTTTCCTGTTCACAGAAGTCCTTCCCATCTTCCAGTGTCCAGCTAAAAGGCTGCCTCATTTAATGCAGCTCCAAGCCTGTGGTTCTCTTTGTGGTCCATTTTAGCATTCATCATATCCCATCAAAGTTTTTGCAATCTTGTACACAATCTCTAGTTAACAGCATTTGGAGTTTTCTGAACAATCATTTTCTCTCCCATTTTCATGCTTTTACAAGTTCTGTTGCATCAAGCTAGCATACTCTATGCTCATTCTTGTATTATTTTATCACAGAAGTTACCAAACCACTATAAATGCTGGAATATATTGTTTTGTCTCTCTCAATAGATTCTTTGTGCTTATGGGAAGATACATTTAAAAATTTTATACTCTATATCTAACACAGTGCTCAATAAATATGTGATAAATGGGTGAATGAGTGGTTGAATGTGTAACTAGCCTAAGTTTCTAAGATAACATAAAAATAAACATAATAGTTGTAAAATGATTGAGTCACTTTGGAAAGCAATTCTTCAAAATGTTAAACAAAGAGTTTCCATATGACCCAACAATTCTACTCTTAGGTGTATATTCAAGGAAAATAAAAACATATACCCATCACAAACTTCACAAATGTTCATAGTACCAGCATTTTTCATAATATCCCCAAAGTGAAAGCAATGAAAATGCCCACCAACTGAATAGATAAACAAAATAAGATATATGCATATAATAGATTATTTTTTAGCAATAAAAAGAAATAAAGTACCGACACATGTTACAACAGGTATGAGTCCTGAAAACATTATGCTAGATGAAAGAAGCCAGACAAAAAAACTCACATATTATATAATCCCATGTATATGAAATGTCTAAATGTCCAGAGTAGGCATAGAAACAGAAAGCAGATCAGTACGAGTTGTGACAAGGGAAAAAAGGCATGGGGAGCAATTGCTAATGGATACAGGATTCTTTCTGGGGTGATGAAATATTTATAATTAGCTAGTGGTTACAGTTGCACACCTCTGTGACTATACTGAAAACCACTCAACTGTATACTTTTAAAGGGTGAATTTTATAGCATATGAACTATCTCAGAAAAGCCATTATTAGGAATGAGCACAATAATGAGAATTCTCTCCTTTTGGTCCAGATTTTTAATCAAGGGCTTAATCTTTGAAATCAGAATACAACTCTGCTGCCGAAAACTTCCTGATCTACATCGATCAATTACACAATTGTAAAAATGTTGGAACATTAAAAGATCATTCTAAATTAACCTCTTCCTCAATATAGGAAAGAAAACCGAGGTCTAAGAAGGATAGATGACTTAAACAAGGTTATATAACTAGTAGTGAAACCAGGGAAGACACACTCTCAGTCCAATGATTTAATTTTTTCCTTAGCTGAATTAACATTTTCCTTCCTGAAATTCCTAGGATTTTTTTAAGAGAAAAATTACATTAAAAAGAAGGAGACAGACCAATTTATCTTTCATATTGTCTAATAACTATTGCTAGATTGTAGGAAATATTAAAAAGGGGGTTAAGAGAATAAACTATGGCATCTTTCTGCTTCTTTCAATGAGAAAAGGCAGCTATTAGTACTTAGAGGTTTTACTCTTGAAAGATAATACAACATAAGAATTCATCATAATAGTTAGGGAAAACAACAAAGACTACTCTTTCCTCAAGGGAACGGAAATAGACACTTAGCAAAGATGTTAAGTATGTGGAAATTTATATTTGATCCTTCAGGGAGATGTCAAATTTAATTCAGAGGAAAATGTCTCTTAAATATTTTCTAAAGTTCCCCTTTGAGACCCATTTTTTGGTGGCCTTTGTATGATAATGGCAAATATAGGTGCAAAGTAATATATATATATATATTTTTTTTGTACTTACTCACTCAGGAAATTTTCTATGATAGCAAATATTTTCTTTAAAGTTCATATTTGCTCTTTTTACCAAGGAGCCTGGGCTTCCCTTGTGGCTCAGCTGGTAAAGAATCTGCCTGCAGTGCGGAAGACCTGGGCTCAATTCCTGGAGAAGGGAAAGGCTACCCACACTCCAGTATTCTGGCCTGGAGAATTCCAGGCATCATACAGTCCATGGGGTCACAAAGAGTCGGACATGACTGAGTGACTTTCACTTCACTTCACTGATCTTCCCAGGTGGCGCTAGTGGTAAAGAACCTGCCTTCCAATGCAGTAGACAGGAGGCTCAGGTTCATTCCCTGGGTCAGGAAGATCCCCTGGAGGAGGCCATGGCAACCCACTCTAGTATTCTTGCCTGGAGAATCCTATGGACAGAGAAGCCTGGTGAGCTGCAGTCTGTAGGGTCTCAAAGAGTCAGACATGACTGAAGGCATGTAGCACACCAAGAAGCCACTTTTAAATAGGGGAATTTTTCATTTGTTTCCATCAAGGAGGAAAAGATATTAAGTTTTATTGATGTATGATTTTTTAAAAAACCATCATTCAATGCTGACCTTCAAAAACTTATACAAAAAATCATCAGAAAACTTACAACCAGAGGGTAGCTGAGTGATTGTGGAGTCCAGTATTTTCCTGACTCTGTCAACATGTGTCTGCAGATGGCATTTCAGAGGAAGTCTTGGGAGTTGGGGGAGAGGAATGGGAGGGGAAAGATAACCATAACAGCAAACACTGTTACACACTCAATTTAGTTTAGGAAAGTCTGGGTTAATCAATAAATATTTAATGAGCACCAAGTATGTATCAGACTTTCTATTAGATGCTAGAGCGAAGCATGTTTATGCCAGGATTTCTTACAGCCTCAAACATGCTAATGTTTTTACTAAGGTGACCATATGTAGTTTGCCTGAACAATTTGCCACTGTTTTTTTCAGTATTACTAGCAACCCCTTTTTATTCCTGTCATCTTACCCATGACTCTCTAAGTTTGAGTGGTACACAGATTTTTCCTAAACTTACATGACCAATGAAAATACTTGTATCTACATTCCTAAAGCCATCTCTTAGAACAGCAGTCTACAAACACAGTTCAGGAAATGCTGACCTATTCCGTTCCCTCCACTGATAACTGAGGAAACCAAGACCAGAGATCTGTAGCCTAGGATACCTGGCTCCTGTCTCTGATGTGCTTCCAATACATTGCAGATTGCCACAGATAAAACAATCAACATGAAGCTGAAAAGTCTTATTATTAGATAACAGGTATTATGTACTTTCTCCAATTAGAAAAATAAATCGCCCAATTTACATACCAATTCCAACTTAAATAGAGTTCAACTCAAGTATTTTAAGATCATAACTATAAAATTAACCAAAGATGGAATCAATGAGAAAACATTATCTTGTAGTCAACTCTTAAAGTTTGTAAGTCAAGTTTATCATTTCCTATTCTCTGCATTTCTTCTACTCTCTCTAATAAATATAAGGTAACTGATTTCTTTGTATCTTCAAAGCCTAACTGTCCTCAGATGTGTTTGGAGCCAGGGTAGAGGGGAGAGGGGGAAGAAGCTAATTTTATCAACCAACAACTTTTGAGTACAAAGAGTTATGCTCTAATATTTCCTCCCCTTTATGGTTCCCAGGTTTTTTTTTTTTTTTTTTAAAGTAAGGTTGCTACTTTCACGGGCTATTTGATACCTATGAATACTCTAAAGAGATTAAATTACAACATAAATCCCTTATTCTTTATGAGTTTTTACAAGCTTTTTAACAAAGGCTATTTTCTGATTCTGGTTCCACCAAAAGTTTTGACTCTAGGAAAAAACAATGCAAAAAAAAAAATCTATCTTTAAAAATCAGTTATTCATATCTGGGGTCACATTTGGCCATTCCTATTTCTCGCTATCTGTTAGGCATTTTAGGTAACTTAGCTAGCTCTTTTAGAGAAGAGGGAGTAAAGGATTATAGAAACTTTAAAAAGAAAACTATATCTTAGGAGCTAAGACATTAATAGCCTTTTCTTAGGGAGCAAACAGTAGAAAATACTAGTTAAAATAGAGTTTAAACTCCTGGTAAATTCATCTCTGTATATGTTTTTTTGCCTATGACCAAGAAATGAAAGTTAATAATAAAAATAATCTTAGTCAGACAAGATAACCGGTCGAGCAAATGGAAAGAAAATTACAAGGTGATGAAGGCAGAAGAGCATTTTTAGAGAGAATATGTTCTTGGATTTGTAGCTGGTGACATGAGAGACATGTGACAGGACAGCCTTCTCGTAATCAGAATGGAGGTTTTGACTGTGTTGCAGAACTGTGGGAATATAGCACTCTCTACTGTGATTGGAAAAAGAAGGCTTGCCCATGATACTTTATCATTTGAAATAATAAACTTAAAGTCTAACTACTGTGCTCAATTAGAACCACCTGATTAAAAAAAATAAAAGAGTACAGGTATTGATCACATCAAACGTTTTCATTGAGAAGTTGACAAGGACACTCATACAGTTTATCGCGGCTGATCTCAGAAGCTTTCCTGTGTATGAGAAACAGAACTACAGGCCTTTTTGTATAAGTTCCTGTATATCTTGTCCATGCTGTTCTCAAAGATGGGTCGGTGGGATTTTCCTTTGTAAGAGGCTGCCCTGTTGGACCAGTATTCACCATCATCCAAATGGAGGGTGCCACGTGGCCGTTGAAATGAGCTATAGAAAAGGATATAAACGATTAAAACAATAGTGAAGCAAAATGAGAGGTGGGATATAAAAATTAAATATTTACTAAGAACTTTATAGGCTTGATAACACTTTTTTATTTGTTAGAAAGAAATACTGACTTTTTAAAAGGCTAAGTTTATTTTTTAAACAAATAATGAACCCACTTCAATAAATTAAGTACTTATTATAGATAAGACCTCTCAGGCATGTTAGATGTGCCATGTAAAACTGTTATGTTCTTGCTATAAAAGGTTACAAATATTTTATTCATCTATTTGGAATCTCAATCCACAGAAAACAATTTCTTCCCTGACTTATCAGTCTCATGATTTTACAGTACTTGTGAACTGTGAAACAAGAACTCTTGAAGCTGGATATCTATAAAAAGAATTTGCTGTTTCACCTGGAGTCAATCTGCCACATGAACACAATAAAAGTGGTCATGAAAAAAGGCACAAAGTGGCTTAGAGCCTGCCGTACCCTTAGAGCCTGACACAGTGTCGATGAGGATGTAAAATAATGAGAACACTTATACACTTTGCAAAACCGTTTGGCATGACTCAGTAAGGTTACATACACAACTCTAGCCAACCCCCTGGCTCCTAAGTATCCCAGCAAAATCCTCACATGTGTGCACCAGAAGATATGTGCCAACATGTTCATAATCACACGCTTTGTAATAGAACTAAAAACTGCAAGCAATCTAAATATCTGTTTATGTTGGAACAAAAAACTGAGCTGTGGTGAGTGCATACAGTGGTATAATATGCAGCAGGGAAAATTAAAGATCTACGGCTACATGCATCAACATAGGTGAAACTGAAAAATTAATTCAGTGCAAAAAAGAAAACTTCAAACAATAAACAGTTAAAATTACATTTGTGTAGAATAGTTTAAAACAAGGAAAATTAAATAATTCATTGCTTAAGGGTAGATACATGTGTGGTATAACTATAAAGAAAAAAGAAAAATCACAATAGCAGTTATTTCTATGGAAAGAGGTGCGACTTGTTAGCGGCATAAGGTTATGTTCTATTTCTTAAGTTGGATGATAAGTAAATGGGCACTCCTTTTATTGCTGTTGCTATTTAGGACACACAAGTCTTAAGTATATACCTCTGTTACGGCTGACATATTTTATAATAGCATTAAAAAATTCACTTCTGTAAATCGTGTTAATAGGTGTCTCTATCTCCTGATGGCTTTGCTAAAATGGGAATCTACCTCATATATTCCAGCAATCTTACTAGATTTTATCAAACTTTCTTTACACCTGGTACCACCTCTTTCACACTGGAAAATTTTGAAAATGATAACATGATTAACCTTACTTTTACTTTGTCCATTCAGTTTCAGAGAGGTAATTAACACAATTTTAAATAATGTTAGTATAATCTTTAAAATATTTCAAAAGGCCTTAGCCAAGTCTGCAATGCTATTGCTTTCATATAGTTTCCACCTTTCATTAGCTTAGCTTCAGAAACAGTCTAGCCAAATGAATACAAGTTCTTTCATACAGTTTCTCACAATCCAAACTCCTGCCTAAAAACAGTCACTCAAAACAGTTTTTTGTACATTTTGAGTCAAATGGTAAAGAAATCACATACATAAACACATTAATAGAATATTTTTGCATATACTCTGTACCTCTGCAAACATTCTACAAGTCTAAGGCCCCACGTTTGCCTCTGTTCCCTCATACTACTTTCAGTTCAGTTCAGTTGCTCAGTTGTGTCCGACTCTTTGTGACCCCATGGACTGCAGCATGCCAGGCTTCCCTGTCCTTCACCACCTCCCGGAGCTTGCTCAAACTCATGTCCATCAAGATGGTGATGCCATCTAACCATCTCATCCTCTGTCGGTCCCTTCTCCTCCTGCCTTCAATCTTTCCCAGCACAGGGTCTTTTCCAGGGAGTCAGTTCTTCGCATCAGGGGGCCAAAGTATTGGAGTTTCAGCTTCAGCATCTGTCCTTCCAAGGAATATTCAGGACAGATTTCCTTTAGGATTTCCTTTAGGATTGACTGATTTCCAAGGGACTCTCAAGAGTCTTCTTCAACACCACAGTTCAAAAGCATCAGTTCTTCAGCACTCAGCTTTCTTAATGGTCCAACTCTCACATCCTTACATGACTACTGGAACAACTACAGCTTTGACTAGATGGATCTTTGTTGGCAAAGTAATGTCTCTGCTTTTTAATACGTTGTCTAGGTTGGTCATAGCTTTTCTTCCAAGGACCAAGTATCTTAATTTCATGGCAGTGGTCACCATCTGCAGTGATTTTGGAGTCCAAGAAAATAAAGTCTCTCACTGTTTCCATTGTTTCCCCATCTATTTGCCGTGAAGTGATGGGACAAGATGCCATGATCTTAGTTTTCTGAATGTTGAGTTTTCAGCCAGCTTTTCACTCTCCTCTTTCACTTTCATTAAGAGGCTCTTTAGTTCCTCTTTGCTTTCTGCCATAAGGGTGGTGTCATCTGCATATCTGAGGTTACTGATATTTCTCCAGGCAGTCTTGATTCCAGCTTGTGCTTCATCCAGCATGGCATTTCACATGATGTACTCCACATAGAAGTTAAACAAGCAGAGTGACAATATACAGCCTTGATGTACTTTTTTCCCAATCTGGAACCACTGTTCCATGTCCAGTTCTAAATGCTGCTTCTTGACCTGCATACAGATTTCTCAGGAGGCAGGGAAGGTGGTCTGGTAGTTCCACCTCTTTAAGAATTCTCCACATTGGAAAGCCCTCATAATACTTTAGGAGTCCCCATATGTTATCTTTTTTTCATTGGATTGTATTTGCTTTATTTGTTGCTGTGTTTTGTTTTACATCAAGTCATGCACTAATTAATATTCACAAAGCACAGATCTGTACTTTATGTCCCTGTTGTCCATAGTCATCAACTTTACTGCATAATAATGTCCTTTTCTGAACTCTGTATTTTGCCAGGCTAGTTCTACCACAATAAACCTACTCAACACAAATTCGAATTTCTATTAAGCCACTACCCAAATCTCAGAAAAGTAAGCAATAGTAGGGACATTAACTTTGAAAATCATTGTGTAGGTTTTTCTGATATTGTAAATCTAATTCCTAATCTCTATCATAAATTATTATATTTAATGCCATCAGGCATAGATTTGCTACTGCTTTGGTATTATTAGACAATACTTTTTTTCATATCACAAAGCTGCTTTAAAATATCAATGCTATCTCAATGGCTTGCAATGAATAAATAAAGTCCAATAACCTTTTCAGAAGCAACTGTGAACCTGGAGAGTTTCTGTAAAAAAAGAGCTGAAGTGGTCAAAACAGATATCCTAAAACGCTTTAAAAATCCTGAAGATTTTGACAGGGAGATATTTCTTTTTAAAATTGTAAAACTTTAGACAGTATTGTGGTTCTCTGGAAAGAATTGGGAATTGGCTCATCCTGTAAGTCTGAATTGCAAAGTAGAGATGTTTGCAAAACAGGTCCTAATATAGCCCATGGATAGGTGCAAACAAAGAACAGCAGAATCTTAAAAGCAACATTTACTTCTAGACATAGAAGCACTGGCTATCTAACTAATAGATTGTGAACATATTGAGTCAATTCTAATTTTCCATTACCGAGAACATTAATAAGCTTAAAATGGGTAAGCAACACTAAAACATCTTATTATAGTAATAGGCTTTTAAAGACCACACTTCTGTATTTTACTAAGAGTATCTCCAGCATTCATTCATTCAAAGCACTCAAAGTTCCTACTCTACAAAGCATAGCATCAGTGTTATGTAACATAAAATGGTTATCTTCAAAGCAGGATAAAATTGCTATTTTATTAAATGCAGCATAGATATATATTTTTTTAGCAATTTTCTCTTGCCTCTTCAATAGGGAGCTCTCTATTTAATTATGACAATGCTATTAAAAAAAAAACACACACAAAAAAGAACAGAGACTAGGATAATATCTGCGAACTAAGCACTTTCAAAATTTAAATGTTGTTAAGATATAAATTATAAATTTTTAAAGCCTTGCATATATTTAGACAAGAGAAAGGTCTTACGCAGCTTAACATGTACTAGGATACCAAGGGCATGACTAAGTTTTATACTCAGAAAAGGAGGAACTCACTTGAAACCCTGACAGTGTTTTCTGTATCAGTATGAAATGCAGACCAAGTACATACCACTTTACACACGGTATTCAGATAACATATCTATAAAGTGATATACATGAAGAAAAGGTCAGAGGGTAAGATATATGGCACACAAATGATAAGAACAGGTGGCAAGAATACACAAAAGAACTGTAAAAAAAGATCTTTATGACCCAGACAATCACTATGGTATGATCACTCACCTAGAGCCAGACATCCTGGAATATTAAGTCAAGTGGGCCTTAGGAAGCATCACTATGAACAAAGCTCGTGGAGGTGATGGAAATCCAGTTGAACTATTTCAAAATGCTGTTAAAGTGTTGCAGTCAGGTCAGCAAATTTGGAAAACTCAGCAGTAGCCACAGGAGTGGAAAAGGTCAGTTTTCATTCCAACCCCAAAGAAGGCAATGCCTAAGAATGCTCCAACTATGGCACAAGTGCACTCATCTCACACGCCAGCAAAGTAAAGCTCAAAATTCTCCAAGCCAGGCTTCAGCAGTATGTGAATCGAGAACTTCCAGATGTTCAAGCTAGATTTAGGAAAGGCAGAGGAACCAGACATCAAATTGCTAATATCCGTTGGATCATCAAAAAAGGAAGAGAGTTCCAGAAAAAACATCTATTTCTGCTTTACTGACTAAGCCAAAGCCTTTGACTGTGTGGATCCACAACACACTGTGGAAAATTCTTCAAGAGATGGGAATACCAGACCATCTTACCTGCCTCCTGAAAAATCTGTATGCAGGTCAAGAAGCAACAGTTAGAACTGGACATGGAATAGCAGACTGGTTACAAATTGGGAAGGAAGTACGTCAAGGCTGTATATTTCCACCCTGCTTATTTAACTTATATGCAGAGTACATCATGTGAAACGCTGGGCTGAATGAAGCACAAGCTGGAATCAAGATTGACTGGAGAAATATCAGTAACCTCAGATATGCAGATGACACCACCCTTATGGCAGAAAGCGAGCAGGAACTAAAGGGCCTTTTGACGAAAGTGAAAGAGGAGAGTGAAAAAGCTGGCTGAAAACTCAATATTCAGAAAACTAAGATCATGGCATCCGATCCCATCACTTCATGGCAAATAGATGGGGCAATGATGTAAATAGTGAGAGACTTTATTTTCCTGGACTCCAAAATCACTGCAGATGGTGATCACTGCCATGAAATTAAAAGATGCTTGCTCCTTGGAAGAAAAGCTATAACCAACCTAAATAGCATATTAAAAAGTAGACACATTACTTTACTGACAAAGATCCATGTAGTCAAAGCTTTGGTTTTTCCAATAGTCATGTATGGACGTGAGAGTTGGACCATAAAGAAAGCTGAGAGCCAAAGTTTTGATGCTTTTAAATTGTGGTATTGGAGAAGACTCTTGAGAGTCCCTTGGACTGCAAGGAAATCAAACCAGTCAATTCTAAAGGAAATTTGTCCTGAATATTCATTGGAAGGATTGATGTTGAAGCTGAAACCTGTTGTGAAGAATAGACTCATTGAAAAAGACCCTGATGCCGGGCAAGATTGAAGACAGGAGAAGGGGCTGACAGAGGATGAGATGGTTGAATGGCATCACCGACTCAATGGACATGAGTTTGACCAAGCTCCAGGAATTGGTGATGGACAGGGAAGCCTGGCATGCTGCAGTCCGGGGGGTCACAAAGAGTCAGACACAAATGAGTGACTGAATAAATATACTGGATGGATGTATGATGGATATATGGATAGATGTAAGTAAGGAATGTAGGAAGGAAAGATTCAAAATCCTGGAGATCAGGATAGATGATAGGGAGAAGCTTTAATATGAGGTAATAAAATTGTGAAAGCATTTTGCATCTTTAAAGTTACAACAGAAAATAAAATGTCATAAAATATCATTAAAGCCATCAAGAGACTTCTGGTTCAAGATGCTGGAATAGAAAGACGTGCACTCATCTCCTCCTGCAAGGGCACCAAAATCACAACTAGCTATTGAACAACCATCCACAGGAGGACCCTGGAACCTACCGAGAAAGATACCCCATGTCCGAAGGCAAAGAAGAAGCTGCACTGAGATGGCAGGAGAGGCACAATCACAGTAAAATCAAATCCCACACCCGCTGGGTGGGGGACTCACAAACTGGAGACCAATAGTACCAAAGAAATTCTCCCACTGTTGTGAATGTTTGGAACCTGACATCAGGCTTCCTAGTCTGGGCACTCGACAAAGGGACTGGGAATCCTCAGGGAATCCGATCTTGAAGGCCAGAGGGATCTGATTATAATACTTCCACAGGGTTGGGGGAAACAGAGACTCCAGTCTTGGAGGGCACAAACAAAACCTTGAGTGCACCAAGACTCAGAGAAAAGGAGCAGTGATTCCACAGGAAACTGAACCCAAACTACCTGCTAGTGTTGGAGGGTCTCCTGTGGAGGTGTGGGTCAGCAGGGGCTCACCACAGGGATGGGGGGACTGGTGGCAGCTGTCTGGGAAAGCCCCATCTTGGCGGTCACCCTTAACTCCCAAGGGATGGGTCACCTCAGGCCAGAAAGCTACCAGAGAGGGAGCAAACCCTTCCCATCAGCAGATAATCAGATCAAAGATTTACTGAGCAAGGCCCTGCCCACCAGAGCAAGACTCAGTTTTTCCCACCACAGTCCTTCTCATCAAGAAGCTTACACAAGCCTCTTAGCCTCTGCCATCAGAGAGCAGACAGAAGAAGCAAGAACCACAATCCCACAGGGAGTAAAACAAAACCATGTTAAGAAAGTTAATTAGTATGAAAAAGCAGAAAGTTACATCTCAGATGAAGCGACAAGATAGTGTCAGAATAGTGATAGTGGTTGGTCCCGCTGTCAGAGAATGTCTGCAGAGGGGTAATTTTGGCCAAGATCTCAAGTTCCCTTTTGACTTCTGCTGAGAGAAGCTTTAAGGCAAGCAAGTGGGTGATTACTTTGAGTGTGATTCCCTCATATTTGAGATGGAAAGTAGAATGGGAGTGACTTCTTGCCCTATTATATAACTTGGGGATAAAACAAATAATATCATAATCATTCATCCATGGACTAGTGTCTCCCTAATATACTCTCTAGTCTCTCCTGAACATATTTACAGCCTATGCATACACATAATATTCTAGACGACCAGGGATAGATAGAACTTTATCAAGGACAACTGTGGCTATCTTGTCCCTGGAATTTTATTGTCTGTCCATTAAGCAGTAAGTAAGATCTCAAGTACTCCCATACTGTTTGCTATTATCAGAATAATGATAGTGAATATAATTCAGGATCTTGGAAAAAGAACGGAGGTAAAGATTGAGATGATGCAAGAAATGTCTACCACAGACCTAAAAGAACTAAAGAACAAACAAACAAGAGATGAATAGTACACTAGAAGGAATCCATAGCAGAATAACTGAAGCATGGATAAATGACCTGGGGGACAGAATGGTGGAAACCACTGCCACGAACAGAATATAGAAAAAAGGATGAAAATAAAAGAAGCCAGCCTAAAAGACCTCTGGAACAACATTATCACATGAACATTCACATTATAGGGATCCCAGGAGGACAAGAGAGAAAAAGGACCTGAGAAAATATTTGAGGAGATAATAGCTGAAAACTTCCCTAACATGGAAAAGGAAATAGTCAACCAAGTCTTGGAAGCACACAGAGTCCCAGGCAGGATAAACCCAAGGAGGAATACACTGAGACACATAACAATCAAACTGACAAAAATTAAAGACAGAGATAAAATATTAAAGCAACAGGGGAAAAACAACAAAAAAACATATAAGGGAACTCCCATAAGGCTGATTTCTCAACAGAAACTTTACATGACAGAAGGGAACAGCATGACATATTTAAAGTGATGAAAGGGAAGAATGTACAACCAAGAATACTCTACTCAGCAAGACTCTCCTTCAGATTTGATGGAGAAATCAGAAGTTTTACAGACAAGCAAAAGTTAAGAGAATTGCACCACCAAACCAGCTTTACAACAAATGCTAAAGGCAGAAAATAAGAGAAGGAAAAGCCCTACCTAAAGAAAATAAGCCCCAAACAATTAAGAAAACGGTAATAGGATTACCTTAAGGTAAGATTTAATTACCTTAAATGTAAATGGATTAAATGCACCCAAAAGACACAGATTGGCTGAGCAGATGAAAACCTGTGCATGTATGCACTTCCACTTACAATACTCTACTTGACACCCCAAACTGTATGCAGTTATTTTATATTGTTAGGTTAATCATGTCCCCATTATGACTTGCAATTGTAATTATCTTTTATTTTTTGTCTGACTATTGATTGTGAAAACTGATAAACATCTTTTACTATTTGTGATTATGTAACTATTACTCAATACTACTGTATCATGATTGGTCAACAGAAATATTATAGAATTCTATATCACCAAAGCTACCATTTAATAGAAAAACCTGTAATCACTTTTTAAAATCCATATGCATATCAGAATTACCTTGGAATTTTTTGGAAAAAAAAAAAAAAAAAGACAACAAGATTTCTTGGTAAATTATAGCAGTAGTTCTCAAACTTTAACACACATCAGAGTCATCTGAAGGGCTTATTACAACTCAGATTATTGAGTCTCACACCCAGAATAACTAACTGAATATGTCTGAGGTGGGGTCCAAGAATTTGAATTTCTAACAAATACCAGGGTATTTATGATACCACTCATCTAGGAACTACAGTAAATTACTGGCTTTTCTATAGAAATGTGAAACTTTAGGGAAAAAATTGGATGTTGTTTAAGTTCTTTTACTATTCACATAAACTATATAGTAAACATTAATAGAAGTTTATTCAAATGAATTTACTGAAGACTGGTTACTTACAGGTCACTTACTTCCCTTTCTTGGATGTGTAGAAATGAGCCACTGACAAGAAATAAGATCTGGTTGCTTTCATCATCATTAATTCCACTGTTGATTCCTCATCTAGAGATGTTATTAAATATCACAACCATACAGTGTTTACTTAAGTAATGCCTTAAAGCTTCAACAAATGCAGTTGATCATTATTAATAAAGGACTTAATTTTAATATCTGAACTTTTTTAAAAAAACTGAGCTCCTAGTACACATCAGAGACCTTGATACACAGTCAAAAACAAAGGTAGGAAAAACATTGGTGCCTTATGCTTAACACGAGGAGGCAAGACAGACACAGAATGAAACAATCATTATGGGATAAATACTGCTAATTGAGAATATATACGTGAGAGGAAATGGTAGGATAAAGGAAAAAACGACAGTCTAAGATCCAACCAGTCCATCCTAAAGGAAATCAGTCCTGGGTGTTCATTGGAAGGACTGATGTTGAAGCTGAAACTCCAATACTTTGGCCACCTGATGCGAAGAGCCGACTCATTTGAAAAGACCCTAATGTTGGGAAAGATTGGAGGCAGGAGGAGAAGGGGACGACAGAGGATGAGATGGTTAGATGGCATCACTGACTCAATGGACATGAGTTTGGGTAAACTCCAGGAGTTGGTGATGGACAGGGAGGCCTGGCATGCTGCGGTTCATGGAGTTGCAAAGAGTCAGAATATGACTGAGCAACTGAACTGAACTGAACTGAACTGAACTGCTGAGGTCATAAAAGGTATCTCAGAAGATGGAATAACTTGAGCTTAGTCCTAAAGAATGGATAGACATTCACTAGATAAACAAGATGGCATTGGTTATTCTCTATATCATACTATAACAGAACCAAGGCACAAATTATCTGAAACATCATAATATACCAGGTCACACAAAATCCAAAGAATTCAAATTAAAATTAAGCAACATTTTTCTCACTTAAAACTGAAAGTTTATTCTTGTTCAAGGGACTTTAAGTCTATGTATTATTTTGATTTTTTTTCCCATTTACTAGTACCAAAGACAGCTTTTTGGCTATGTGTTACACCTTGGTAAATTCATCAAGTTAACTGGATAGTAAGCAATGGCAGGAGATTAAAATTACAGTCAATCTGTGTTATTCAAGAACATATAGTTAAAGTTTAAACTAGTCACTTTGAGATTACGTTATAAACAATTTCATAATTATAAAATTTATGTTGAGCATATTCCTACTGTTAGTAACCTGCAAAATATGTACAAGTAAATAGAAAACAGTTTATATAAATAGCCAGTCCCATAAAACGACAACATAGCTAAAAATTCAGGGCGATAGTTATAAATGGCCATGTAATATTCTAAACATGAAATTAAAATTATTTTTATACTCTTCTCTATTTCTGTGGCCAACTCCCATCATGAAGTATCACCCCTTTCCTGATATTTCAGTTCAGTTCAGTTCAGTCGTTCACTCATGTCCGACTCCTTGCGACCCCATGAATCGCAGCACGCCAGGCCTCCCTGTCCATCACCAACTCCCAGAGTTCACTCAGACTCACATCCATCGAGTCAGTGATGCCATCCAGCCATCTCATCCTCTGTCGTCCCCTTCTCCTCCTGCCCCCAATCCCTCCCAGCATCAGAGTCTTTTCCAATGAGTCAACTCTTCGCATGAGGTGGCCAAAGTACTGGAGTTTCAGCTTTAGCATCATTCCTTCTAAAGAAATCCTAGGGCTGATCTCCTTCAGAATGGACCGGTTGGATCTCCTTGCAGTCCAAGGGACTCTCAAGAGTCTTCTCCAACACCACAGTTCAAAAGCATCAATTCTTCGGCTCTCAGCCTTCTTCACAGTCCAACTCTCACATCCATACATGACCACAGGAAAAACCATAGCCTTGACTAGATGGACCTTTGTTGGCAAAGTAATGTCTCTGCTTTTCAATATGCTATCTAGGTTGGTCATAACTTTCTTTCCAAGGAGTAAGCGTCTTTTAATTTCATGGCTGCAGTCACCATCTGCAGTGATTTTGGAGCCCCCAAAAATAAAGTCTGACACTGTTTCCACTGTTTCCCCATCTATTTCCCATGAAGTGATGGGACCGGATGCCATGATCTTCATTTTCTGAATGTTGAGCTTTAAGCCAACTTTTTCACTCTCCATTTTCACTTTCATCAATAGGCTTTTTAGTTCCTCTTCCCTTTCTGCCATAAGGGTGGTATCATCTGCATATCTGAGGTTATTGATATTTCTCCCTGCAATCTTGATTCCAGCTTGCGCTTCTTCCAGTCCAGCGTTTCTCATGATGTACTCTGCATATAAGTTAAATAAGCAAGGTGACAATATATAGCCTTGACGTACTCCTTTTCCTATTTGGAACCAGTCTGTTGTTCCATGTCCAGTTCTAACTGCTGCTGCCTGATATTTAGTTAGGACTAATTCTCAAACTGGACAGTGATGCTGCTGCTGCTGCTGCTGCTGCTAAGTCGCTTCAGTCGCGTCCGACTCTGTGCGACCCCATAGACGGCAGCCCACCAGGCTCCCCTGTTCCTGGGATTCTCCAGGCAAGAACCCTGGAGTGGGTTGCCATTTCCTTCTCCAATGCATGAAAGTGAAAAAATAAAGTGAAGTCGCTCAGTCGTGTCTGACTCCTAGCAAATTATACATGGAAGAGAATTTTCAACATCCTGAAAACTGAAGAAATTTGAAATATATACAGAAGGTATTAAAAAGAGAAAGAGATCTAAGGACCCTGGTAATTGGTAACGGTACAATAGCAAATGTCCAAAATTTCCTGAAAGGCAGTATGAAAGTTGAGAAGGACTATCTTCACAGTAGTAAATTCTTTCCCGAATCCAGCTCTCAAATCCCAAATTATTAGAAAAGGTCGCTTAATAATTTCTTAATAAGAGATTTCTTTCAAGTGAATTTCATATTCAAAGGTGATAGAAGAGACAGGACAGTTAGCACGGGAAATGCAATAACAAGTACTCTGATAACCACAATGAATATCTAGATCATAAGATAAAGGATTGAGTCCTGGGCATAGATTTTTCTGGGAAAAAAAAAATGAAAGAAAATAATTTCTCATTATGAATATTCTTTATTTGATTGTCATTATATTTCCCCTTAGTTCTTTAAACATAGCTGCTACATCCTCGGGGCCAGCTCAAGCTGTTTTTAATAATTCATTTTCCATGTGTATGGGTCACACTTAACTGTTTCTTTGCATGTCCCATAATCTTTTGTCAAAAACAACAATTTAGATAAAAATTGCAGCAACTCTGGGTTCTGTCTCCTTACCTAGAGTTGTTGTTATTTGTTTAGTGACTTGTCTAGACCTATGCCATGGAGTCTGTTTCCCTTGCACACTGTAGTTGCTGGTGTCTCTTGTTCTTTTCTTTTTTTTTTTAAATTATTGTTTCCATTTTTAAGCCTGGCCTTCTAGAGGTTGCCCTGGGTCAGCATAGCTTCAGTCAGTTCAGTTCAGTTCAGTTGCTCAGTCACGTTCGACTCTTTGCGACCCCATGAATCACAGCACGCCAGGCCTTCCTGTCCATCACCAACTCCCAGAGTTCACTCAGACTCACGTCCATCAAGTCAGTGATGCCATCCAGCCATCTCATCCTCTGTCGTCCCCTTCTCCTGCCCTCAATCCCTCCCAACATCAGAGTCTTTTCCAATGAGTCAACTCTTTGCATGAGGTGGCCAAAGTACTGGAGTTTCAGCTTTAGCATCATTCCTTCCAAAGAATACCCAGGACTGATCTCCTTTACAATGGACTGACTGGATCTCCTTGCAGTCCAAGGGAATCTCAAGAGTCTTCTCCAACACCACAGTTCAAAAGCATCAATTCTTCGGCACTCATCATAGCTTGCTGCTGCTACTGCTGCTAAGTCGCTTCAGTCGTGTCCGACTCTGTGTGACCCCACAGACGGCAGCCCACCAGGCTCCCCTATCCCTGGGATTCTCCAAGCAAGAACACTGGAATGGGTTGCCATTTCCTTCTCCGATGAATGAAAGTGAAAAGTGAAAGTGAAGTCATGTCTGACTCTAAGCAACCCCATGGATTGCAGCCCACCAGGCTCCTCCATCCATGGGATTTTCCAATGATTGGGTCAGAGTCAATAACCCTATAAAGTTTCCATTTTTTTGCCAATGGATCTATGTGTGGCTTAGGGAATATATTTAACATTTATATGGTTGACAAAACTGCCCTGGAGTTTGCTTTCTGCCTTCACAAGATCTGACATTCATCCATGGACTAGTGGCTCCCTAATATACTCTCTAGTCTCTCCTGAACATATTTACAGCCTATGCATACACATAATATTCTAGACAACCAGGGATAGATAGAACTTTATCAAGGACAGCTGTGGCTATCTTGTCCCTGGAATTTTATTGTCTGTCCATTAAACAGTAAGTAAGATCTCAAGTACTCCCTTACTGTTTGCCAGTAGGATCATTATTGTTTCCATTAATCCCTCTACACATGTCATTTCCTATACTATGCTCCATATAAAGTCAGTCCCCTCAGGAAGAGGAACTGCCTGACTTTTGGCATAACTGCCCCAAAACCTTTGTGCCAAGGATCTGGGGGTCCAGGTGGGCCTTGGAGCTCCAAGGAAAATGGCATAGACTCCTAATGCTCTTATAGAACCTCAGTAGATTTTCTTGATAAATGCTTCTCAATTTGTAAGTTTTTAGTCAATTTCCAGAGTCCTTAAGTCCTTTTTTTTTGATAATTCCATTCAGTTTTGTTGCTTTTGGAGGAGAGGATTTGCTGCGATCCTCACTCAGCCATTCCAGAGGTCCATGTGGACTTCCCCTTGACCCCGGTGTCAGAGGATGTCTGCAGAGGGGTAATGTTGGCCAAGATCTCAAGTTTTGACTTCTGCTGAGAGAAGCCTTAAGGCAAGCAAGTGGGTAATTACTTTGAGTGTGATTCCCTCATCTTTGAGATGGAAAGTAGAATGGGAGTGACTTCTTGGCCTATTATAAAACTTGGGGATAAAACAAATAATATCATGATCAGTTCAGTACCTTCTGGAGTTAATAACAAAGGTACTCTTATAAAATGTCTTGGAGCATTAACCATTCTGTCCTATTGTTTCAATTATGTCCTAAGGGTCCAAGAGAAGAGGCAAGGAGTGTACTGTAATCTTAAAAATGTGTCAGTATAACTTTCCTGATGCTCTGCTTAACTCTCTCACTGGAGAGGTACTAAAACAGTCTCAGGTGACCTAAAGCTGAGCCATTAACATTGCCTGTGAACTGGAAAAAGAATCAATACTAAGGTTTACGGCAAACTTTAAACAGAAACAAGTGCTTTTCCAAATATGGTCCTTATATTACTTGCATTAGAATCATGTACAATATTTTTAAAAATGTTAATTTCTAGGTCTCACTCCTATATATAAGGAACCAGAATCTACGGAAGTAGAAAGTAGAAATCTGTATTTTTAGAAGCAATATCATGCATATAAAATTTTGAAAATCAGACTGTTTACCAACCCCTTATCAACCCTACTCACTTCTTATCCAAAGTAGAATTAATTATGTGGATACAGAACACAAAATTGGAATGCTAATCCATATGACAATAATTTAGGGAACAGAAGTCTAAGTAACAATAATAAATGGTAAAAATTCTTCCCAAGGTATGTACTTTCTTGCACCTTCCTTTTCCTGTTTGAATCACTTCTTCTTCAAACTCACTTAAAATACAGGGAAAGTAGAATATTCCTTTAAGATTGGGAAGCAGTAACTTTGGACAGGAGTTTACATTTATACTCTGTGTAATGAACACAAGGAAAAGTCCTCACATGTTCGTGAAACGCTTACACGAGCCTACCACGGTAAAGATCAGAGATTTCAGTCCATATCCCTGGTTAGCAATAAAACATATTCCATTATCTGGAACTTTTTTCCTTACACTTGTTCAGAAAACTCAGGAAGGCGGAAGACATAGTAATCAGTGGTATAGCATCAATCAGTCATACAGACTCAGAGAAATTTTAGTTATATAAACTCAAAATTTACACATTCAGTTTTTAACACCACACTTAATGGCAATTAACACAGTTTTCAAAAGTCTTCATGAGATATGTTAGTATAATTTTGCAAAAATTTTATTATTACTACAACATTTCTGAAATTTTAGGCTAGAAGAGCTGAATTTCTCCTATACTATTGAAAAATAATTTTTAAATTATAATAAATTAAAATAATTTAGCTTACTTATGGACAAAAATTATGAAACCTGTTGTTTGGATGAGAGTTAATACATCCTGAAATAAATTAGGACTATGTGGATTTGCAAGGCAGCCAAATACACTGTAAATTTTAAGTAGAAAGAAAGGCAACACCATTAACTGACCATATCTGTTTTCATTGAAAATTTTCAGTAATGCAAACATTAAAACATTTTACTAGGATTTTATATAGCTAAAATAAAATATAAATAAGTAAATAAATAAATATAAAAATTTGTCACAAATCCTGCAGATTAAAAATAAGGTTATTTGGACACTAACTATGAGAAGATCTCTGTACACTGCATTAGTCAAGCTCATACCTATACTCTGGGTCACTGTCATAGGCAGAGTCTCTATATAAAAGACCTCTTTTCAGTTCCAGTTCATCTTCTTTCTCTGGGTCTCGCTCATCCTGAAAAATTTAAAGATTTCCATTAATTTATTTTATAATTAAAATTACACCCATGTTTCTTTGGTAATTGTGATCCCCCTCTCCCAATACAAGAGATTGAATTAAATGCTGAATTTCTTAAGGAAAGAAACAAAAAGGTAAATGAGAATTTATTATTCTGTTAAATAAAACTAATATAGCTTTTTTTCTGTTATAGTATCACTTACACTGTTTATCAGAGACTAGCACACAGATGTTTCTTGCATCAGTGAATGATTAGGAATGGATACTGTCTCAAGATACATAATAAAATGTGCAGAAGTGATAGTTCACATACTTTTCCCTGGTGGCTCAGATAGTAAAGCATTTGCCTACAATGCGGGAGACCTAGGTTCGATCTCCAGGTTGGGAATATCCTCTGGAGAAGGAAATAGCAACCCACTCCAGTACCCTTGCCTGGAAAATCCCATGGATGGAGGAGTGTGGTAGACTACAGTCCATGGGGTTGCAAAGAGTCGGACACGACTGAATGACTTTCATTTCACTTCAAAAAGATTATACCTATGCTCTGAAAAATAAGTATTTGGGAAAACTATGCATATGTAAGCATTTAGACATACCTATGGCCCCCCAAAGAAGTGACTTAGCTTTATCACTCATATGCCAAAATGCAGTAACAAGCCATGAGAAGCGAAAACAAAAGCAAAGTAGTTGCAATCAAAACACATGGCTCCTCCCACTCCAGGCAGCCTCTTCTTTACTCCTGACAGATCCACTCAAAGGCAGAAGAAAAAGAATTCTAAAGAGATAGCTTTTTTTGTAAACTATGTCATTCACAGTAGTGCTCTTATATATATTAACTTTATATAATTCAGTATCAAATATCTTTCTCAACTATTGAATAATACTTTTATTCTACAGTCAAATAGGCACAGAAATAGAACTGATGGTAAAGGAACTAGTAAGCACAAATAGACTGTTATAAGGATTAGTATTAATATGTTATTCTTCATTTTATGTAAGAAATTTGTTAAATAAAGATTATGAAGAAAAATGATTTAAAAAAAAAAAAGCTTCTGCACATCAAAGGAAACTATTAGCAAGGTGAAAAGACAGCCTTCAGAATGGGAGAAAATAATAGCAAATGAAACAACCGACAAACAACTAATCTCAAAAATATACAAGCAACTCCTACAGCTCAACTCCAGAAAAATAAACAACCCAATCAAAAAATGGGCCAAAGAACTAAATAGACATTTCTCTAAAGAAGACATACAGATGGCTAACAAACACATGAAAAGATGCTCAACATCACTCATTATCAGAGAAATGCAAATCAAAACCACTATGAGGTACCATTTCACACCAGTCAGAATGGCTGTGATCCAAAAGTCTACAAATAATAAATGCTGGAGAGGGTGTGGAGAAAAGGGAACCCTCTTACACTGTTGGTGGGAATGCAAACTAGTACAGCCACTATGGAGAACAGTGTGGAGATTCCTTAAAAAACTGGAAATAGAACTGCCTTATGATCCAGCAATCCCACTGCTGGGCATACACACTGAGGAAACCAGAAGGGAAAGAGACACGTGTACCCCAATGTTCATCGCAGCACTGTTTATAATAGCCAGGACATGGAAGCAACCTAGATGTCCATCAGCAGATGAATGGATAAGAAAGCTGTGGTACATATACACAATGGAGTATTACTCAGCCATTAAAAAGAATACATTTGAATCAGTTCTAATGAGGTGGATGAAACTGGAGCCTATTATACAGAGTGAAGTAAGCCAGAAGGAAAAACATAAATACAGTATACTAACGCATATATATGGAATTTAGAAAGATGGTAACAATAACCCGGTGTACGAGACAGCAAAAGAGACACTGATGTATAGAACAGTCTTATGGACTCTGTGGGAGAGGGAGAGGGTGGGAAGATTTGGGAGAATGGCATTGAAACATGTAAAATATCATGTAAGAAACGAATTGCCAGTCCAGGTTCGATGCACGATACTGGATGCTTGGGGCTAGTGCACTGGGACGACCCAGAGGGATGGTATGGGGAGGGAGGAGGGAGGAGGGTTCAGGATGGGGAACACATGTATACCTGTGGCGGATTCATTTTGATATTTGGCAAAACTAATACAATTATGTAAAGTTTAAAAATAAAATTAGAAAAAAAAATAAAAATGATAGTTTAGCCACAAAAAAAAAAAAAATTGGTGATGGCATGAAATTAATTAGGAAGAGAGCATTCACTGATAGTTCAGTGATTAAGAATCCACTTTGCAGTGCAGGGGATGCAGGTTCAGTCCCTGGTCAGGGAACTAAGATCCCATACGCTGTGGAGCAACTAAGCCCATGTGCCACAACTACTGAACCAGCATGCTCCAGAGAGTCCACATTCTGCAGCAACTGAAGCCCACATGCTCTGCAGCCTGTGTGCCACAACTAGAGAGCCTACGTGCCACAACTACTGAAGCCCTGGGCACTGGGAGTCCACACATCACACTAGAGAGTCTGTGGGAGGCAAGATCCAGCATGATGCAACAAAGATTGTGTGCTGCAACTAAGACCCAACACAGCCAGATGAATAAGTAAATAACGTAAGCAATAAATACTACAACAGGTTTGAAAATCACAGAAAATGTGAACATATATTTAGAATTATTATAATTTCCAGGTGAATTGAGCACATTACCATTATGAAGCAACTCCATTTATTTCTATTAATGCTTTTTCCCCTGACATTTTTTGGTTTACTTTTAATACAGCTATAATAGTGCTTGGATGATAAGTATTTGTACTTTTATTTTCAACTTTTCCTTGTTATCATATATATATCTTTTTCTTAAATACTATATAGATGGATGTTGCTTACTTTTGTCCAGTCTGATAAATCAATGAAGAAGAGTATATACTATATTATCACAGAAAATGTTATTGCCAGTAGAGAGTACAAAAAACATTACAAGAGAAAGTGCAAGGAATAAAAGAAAAAATGTTTACTCATTTCTAGATCATATAATAAATGACATCAGAAATAAACATAAATCAATATTCCTTATTTAATTTTGTCAGTACGGTTGAAAAAAATTTTTGACCAGAAGTAATAAAAACGTAGACTGAATTTTAAAAGTTTTTGTATGAAAAAATACAGAACTGCCTTTAAGATCTGAATCTTAAATATTCATTAAATAACCCCTGTTTTGAGCTGAGGAGACACGGGTTCAATCCCAGGGTCAGGAAGATCCCCTGGAGAAGGGAATGGCAACCCACTCCAGTATTCTTGCCTGGAGAATCCCATGGACAGAACAGCCTGGTGGGCTACAGACTATGGGGGTCTCAAAGAGTTGGACATGACTGAGTGACTGAGCATACACAGCACACTTACTATCCTAGACTCTAAGGACAGAAAGATGATTAAGACATGATTCCTGCATATACATGAAATAAGATTAGTTTATTCTGTGAATATATATGAGTAGAATGGATCGACAGGTAGAATTATTATGAGATACAATAAAGGACAAAATGAAGAAGACCTTTCTAATAAATAGAACATTCTAAAGCCAGAACAGTGTCTTAAGAGGGAGTAAGATCACAGTCACTAAAGCTATTTCTATAGAGCACTGATACCTATCCAGAACCAAGGAGTTCAGGGAGGGAAATTCTGCCCCAAGAAACAAAAAGACTATATAGCCTTTATGGCTATTCTTTTCAAATTTTAAGACTGTATTTTGGGACATTTATTATACATATGCAAACACATACGTATCTCTTACAAGCATCCTTATAGGCTTTTTTTTTAAAGATTAAATTGTGAAAAAGCAAAGAGGCAACAAACAACACACTTTATCCAAAGCTATTAACTATGAGTAAAGCAAGTATTTGAAGAGATATATCAGTCTCATTAATGCCAGAAAAATTCAGTTCTGGGGCATGGAGGAGGGATTCCCTTCTTATTTCTCATCAACATTCCCATTTGCCCACATGTAAACACAGATGAATGACACCAATATTTGCTGAGTTCCTTCAAGGTATTCAGGACTGAATTAGGTACTTCTCATATGAATATCTTATAAGCCCTCAATAACCTTATAAAAAAGGCACTGAAACTTGGAAAAATTAATAACTTACCCAAAGATTCAAGTTATTAAGTGGCAGAGCTGGAATTTAAACCCAGATAATTTACATTATCTTGTCTGCTACAATGCAAATAAGTTGGGCTATAAAATAAAAATCTCCATTCTAAGCCATTAGATTATTCCCCTATATGAAAATTAAGGTCAAAGTCTTTCAGCTAATATCTATTCAGTTAGTTTTTTAAGAGGATATTCTGTAAAAATTTAACCTAGAAGAAACTTTTTTAGGAATTCCATGAAGAAAAATTTTTCTTTCAGCAAAAGTCATTAATAAAATGACACTTTATTAAAAGAAGCTGTGGGCTCTCCTTCCCTGAAACTGGCAGTAAGTTAAAGATTCTCTTAAGGTTCCCATCATTACACATGCAACTGACATCATACTTAGAACAACCCTGGAACAAAGATATAAAAGGTATCTAACTCATGCTTGCAAACTGAAAAACTTAGGACAAAAGAAGTTCAACACTCTAAGATAAAGCCACAACTAAAAAGGTTGTCATCTCACTCATTAAATAGTATTTAATTAATTATACACCATCATTCTCAAATGAAATTCTCACGTATAGTTAAAATATCTACAAGATTTTTATTGCCATCAAATTCAAAACATTATTTATAATGAATTGTGTACAAGGACAAGAATTCAAATATAATTTAACTATTAGTTCTAATTTGCATTATCACCCTGGACATTTAATAGATTTAAATTTCTAAATCATAATATAGAGAAAATTTAGTTCAGTTCAGTTCAGTTGCTCAGTCGTGTCTGACTCTTTGCAACCCCATGAATCGCAGCACGCCAGGCCTCCCATGACTCAAACTCATGTCCATTGAGTCGGTGATGCCATCCAGCCATCTCCTCCTCTGTAGTCCCCTTCTCCTCCTGCCCCCAATCCCTCCCAGCATCAGTCTTTTCCAATGAGTCAACTCTTCGCATGAGGTGGTCAAAGTATTGGAGTTTCAGCTTTAGCATCATTCCTTCCAAAGAACTCCCAGGGCTGATGTCCTTTAGAATGGACTGGTTGGATCTCCTTGCAGTCCAAGGGACTCTCAAGAGTCTTCTCCAACACCACAGTTCAAAAGCATCAATTCTTTGGCGCTCAGCTTTCTTCATAGTCCAACTCTCGCATCCATACATGACCACAGGAAAAACCATAGCTTTGACTAAACGGACCTTTGTTGGCAAAGTAATGTCTCTGCTTTTGAATATGCTATCTAGGTTGGTCATAACTTTTCTTCCAAGGAGTAAGCATCTTTTAATTTCATGGCTGCAGTCACCATCTGCAGTGATTTTGGAGCCCAAAAAGATAAAATCTGACACTGTTTCCACTGTTTCCCCATCTATTTCCCATGAAGTGATGGGACCAGATGCCATGATCTTCGTTTTCTGAATGTTGAGTTTTAAGCCAACTTTTTCACTCTCCTCTTTCACTCTCATTAAGAGGCTTTTCAGTTCTTCACTTTCTGCCATAAGGGTGGTGTCATCTGCATATCTGAGATTATTGATATTTCTCCCGGCAATCTTGATTCCAGCTTGTGCTTCTTCCAGTCCAGCATTTCTCATGATGTACTCTGCATATAAGTTAAATAAGCAGGGTGACAATATACAGCCTTGACATACTCCTTTCCCAATTTGGAACCAGTCTGTTGTTCTATGTCCAGTTCTAACTGTTGCTTCCTGACCTGCATACAGGTTTCTCAAGAGGCAGGTCAAGTGGTCTGGTATTCCCATCTCTCTCAGAATGTTCCACAGTTTATTGTGATCCACACAGTCAAAGGCTTTGGCATAGTTAATAAAGCAGAAATAGACGTTTTTCTGGAACTCTCTTGCTTTTTCGATGATCCAGCAGATGTTGGCAATTTGATCTCTGGTTCCTCTGCCTTTTCTAAAACCAGCTTGAACATCAGGAAGTTCATGGTTCACGTATTGCTGAAGCCTGGCTTGGAGAATTTTGAGCATTACTTTACTAGTGTGTGAGATGAGTGCAATTGTGCGGTAGTTTGAGCATTCTTTGCCATTGGCCTTTCTTTGGGACTGGAATGAAAACTGACCTTTTCCAGTCCTGTGGCCACTGCTGAGTTTTCCAAATTTGCTGGCATATCGAGTGCAGCACTTTCACAGCATCATCTTCCAGGATTTGAAATAGCTCAACTGGAATTCCATCACCTCCACTAGTTCTGTTCATAGTGATGCTTTCTAAGAGACCACTTGACTTCACATTTCAGGATCTGGCTCTAGTTGAGTGATCACATCATCATGATTATCTTGGTCGTGAAGATCTTTTTTGTACAGTTCTTCCGTGTATTCTTGCCACCTCTTCTTAATATCTTCTGCTTCTGTTAGGTCCATACCATTTCTGTCCTTTATTGAGCCCATCTTTGCATGAAATGTTCCCTTGGTATCTCTGATTTTCTTGAAGAAATCTCTAGTCTTTCCCATTCTGTTGTTTTCCTCTATTTCTTTGCATTGATCACTGAGGAATGCTTTCTTATCTCTTCTTGCTAGTCTTTAGAGTTGTTCAAAGTCACAAGGCTAAGAAGTTGCAGAGCTGGCCTTGAACCAGGTTTTTATAATTCTATAAACCGCTTTTTATTGTAAGTATAATAGAGGATAACAAATTCTAAAGGGAAGATCACTTAAAAGAACACTTAAATGCTAACTTTGACATATTTCTGGAGGCAAAGTGTGGAAAAACATGGGTAATGGTTAACTTTATGTCAAACTGGATCAGCCATGGTGCCCAGATATTTGGTTAAACGTTATTATTGATATATCTGTGGTCCTTTTATGGCTGAGATTAACATTTATTTTTTTCTTTAATATATAATTTTATTTCTGGTTATAGAAACAAATGCTAAGAGGAGAAACAAAATATCCCAGGCCACATCAACAATAGATAAAAGAACAGTTAAAATAATGAAACACAAAAAGGTAGAAATTTTAAACATTGTTATAGCTTTAAAACATTAACATCTGGTACAATTAGAAATCACATTCAGGTCTCAAAATTTTTTTAAAAAAGTATGACTCCCTATTAAAAAAAAAAAAACAAAAAAACAACTGTATCCCATTTGAAATGAAAACACAGGCCGGCCCAGCTGCAGTGGGTTTCCCCCTGCCCAAGTGCCGGGGTGTGTGAATCCCTCCTGGGTGCCCCAGAGCCCAGAGCCCACGTGCAAATGGTGAGACACTCCCACCCAGTGTGCCAGGGAGCCTAATTCCCAGGATTCTATAGGACTCTGCTTTTTAAAGCACTGATGATGAAACAATGTGAAAAATAGTCACCATAAAAAAAAAAAAAAAAAGAACATCAGCCCCCTATTAACATCCCTCCCCAACAAATGACCCTAACAGGAAAATTCTCAGTCAGATAAGAAAACACAATTCGTGCTGGGTTTATCCCTCGCCCATGTGCGCCCAGCTACCTGGGGTCAGAGTCCGACTGCAACCGATAATCAGGGACACACTTTCCTCTCTCCTCCCCATCCCTGTCCTGAAGCAGAAATCAAGCTGGGTCAGTAGCCCTCGACTAGGTACCCAGAAAGCCCATCTTGGAAGGAAGCTGGAAGAGGAGGAGAGAGGGGCCAAACTTAAAAGTGTTTAATTTTTAAATCCTATTTTTACTTATTAAAAACATTTTTTTGGACAAGTTAACCCAGAAATTTAGAGGCTATGGTCTTAAGAGGCTACAGACCTGGTTGAATATCCTTTAGGCCAGTTAACTTCATGCACAAAAATTCCCTTTTGGAGTCACAGGCCTTGTTGAAATTAACATTTACATCGTTGGATTTGGAATAAAGCAGACTGATCTCCATAAAATGGGAGATTTTATCTAGTCAGCTGAAGACCTTAATAGAACAAAGACTGATCTCCCCTCAAGAAGGAATTCCACCAGCAGACTGCCTTTGGATTTGAACTATAAACTCTCTGCTGAGTATCCACCTGACGGACCATCAGACTAACCCTCTGCAATCACATGAGCCAATTCTTTAAAATTTCTTTCTCTCTCTGTTATACACACACACACACACACACACACACCCCTCCTGTTTCTTCTGTTTCTCTGGAGAATCCTAATACGGATGAGAATAAGAAACTCCTGATGCATACTACTTGGAGCCTTTAGCACCTCGATTTCAACAATGGACAGTACAATCAGACAGAAGATTAACAAGTAAACAGAAGACCTGAGCAACACTATAAACCAGGGAGACCTAACAGACATCTACTGAACACTCTATCAGACAACAGAAGAATATACATTCTTCTTAAATACAGGAAATTCTCCAAAAGAGACCGTATTATGTTAGACCCTAAAATGAGGCTCAAAAAATTTAAAAGGACTAAAGTCATACAAAGATTTTTCTGGCCACAATAATCAGCTAATTAAATCCATTATTAAGAACTGTCAAAGATGGGCTTACTTAAAACATTTAAGAAATAAATAATCTTACAAAAAGACTCTTTCAGAGAATGGTTGGTAATATTTTTTGACTCATTTTTATGAGGCAAGTGAAACCCTGAGGAGGACACCACAAGATAGGAAACTTACATATCAAGCACTATCATTAATTTAGATGTAAAAATCCTAGGAAAAATATCAGCAAATTGAAACTGGTGACATGTTTTTTAAAAATTATGACAAGAATTCTGTTCCAAGTATCCAAGTATGGTTTAACATCTGAAAATCAAGTAGTTTACCACATTAAAGTAAGGAAAAAAGCATATAATTATCTCAATAGATACAATGTAGTAAAATTCATACATTTATAATTTAAGTCTCTTTGAAGATAAGGAATATAGGAAACTTCTGTAACCTGACAAAGCATGCTCACAAAAAGTCTACATAAATCATCACACTCAATGTTCACTAATGATAGAAAGCTTTCTTTGGACGGCAAATAAGCCAAGACTTTTCTATCACCACTTCTATTGGATACTGGAAACCCTAGAAGTGTAATAAGGCAAAGATAAATAAATAAAAGAAATAAAGATTAAAAAGGAAGAAATAAAATGTCATTATTTTCAGATTTTATGATTACACATAAAAATATCCAAAATCTACCATCTATTAACATTAATATGTGAATGTAAGGTCATCACTGGATACAGATAATTATACAAAAATCTATTCTAAGAAATCATCAGCCGCCCGTCCCGTGATGCCCCGCGGCTGACCTGCGACCTCGCGGCTCGCCTTTCCCTGAGGCCAGCTCTTCTCCCCGCCCCCCCTCACACCCCCTCGGCGAGCTTGCTAGGGCTCTAGCGGCCGCGACGCGTGCTGCCGGGAGCAGCTCCTCCCTGAGCGACCGCAGGCCTCCTGGCAGGCGCCTTCCCTTAGGCTCTCCTTCTCGCGGCGGGGCCCGGCGGGCGGGTAGCCACGACCGCGTCCAAATTAAAAAAAAAAAAAAAAAAGAAATCATCATACCAAGAATTAATAGACAATAGAATTTTAAAAGATACAATTTATAATAAAATAAATATCAGACATTAAGGAATAAATCTATTGAAATACATGCAAGTCTTCTAAAATAAAAATGACAAAATTGGAAGAAATTAAAGATCTACATTTATTTTTAAAGTCTATCTTTATGAATTAGAAGATTCAATACTGGTAAGATATCAGTTCTCCTCTAATCAAAGCACAGATTTAATGTAATCCCAATCAAAATCCTAGCAGGGTTTTTAAAACTGACAAGTTAACACTGGAATGCAGATAAAAATACAAAGAACCAAGAATAATCATAGCAATCTGCAAGAAAGAATAAAGCTAATGGACTTATGCCATAGGATATCAAGTTATTATAAACTTACAGAAATTGAGAGAGTATGGTATTAATACAAAATTAGACAATTAAATCAATTAAATAGAAGAAAATTCAGAAACAGACTTATGTATCTAAACTCCCAATGGAACAGAACAGAATCCAGGACTATCTCCAAGAACTTACAGTGAGGAAAAGAAAGGCTGTTTAGAGAAAGATGCTGGATCATAATCATATGAGGATAAAATGAATCTTGATCCAAATCTCACATTATATATACAAATCAAATCCACATGCATTGTTGATTTAACGTGAAAGGCAACATGATTAAAGATTTTATAAATAGGAGAATATTTTTAGAACCATGGTTAGCCAAAGTTTTCTTACATGGGGTAAAGCAAGTGCTAACCAAAGCATTAACCAATGTACCAGTGCAACTGAGCTACATTAAATTAAGAACTTGTATTCCCAAAAGGACTCTCATTAAGAAAACAAATATGCAAGTTACAGATCGAAATATATTCATAATATAAAACATGCCCATCAGAAAATGTCCAGGAATGAAAATAAAAGACCTTAAGAGACACATGGCAAACAGAGAACACGTCTAATGTGTCTAATGTGTGCTCTTTGAGAAGCTCTATAAATGTCAAACAGTAAATACAAAGAAAACCACACATAAGTGTGTAATATTTAACTGCTAAAAATAAATTACAAAGAAAAATATTTTAAGAATTGTCAGAGAAGGGAATTCCAGGAAGATGTTACTGGCACTGTGGTAGGTAGAATACTGGTTCCCAGTGATATCCAAGCCTTAATTCCCAGAACCAGGGATTATGATACTGCAGATTGTACAGATTTGAGGTGGCTGCGTAGTCGCAGGAGGGCCTAGAGGAGCTATCCCACGTTGAAGGTCAGGAAGGGCGACGATGAGGAGATACCCCTTGTCCAAGGTAAGGAGCAGTGGCTGCGCTTTGCTGGAGCAGCTGTGAAGAGATACCCCATGCTCAAGGTAAGAGAAACCCAAGTAAGACGGTTGGTGTTGCAAGAGGGCATCAGAGGGCAGACATACTGAAACCATACTCACAAAAAACTAGTTAATCTAATCACACTAGGACCACAGCCTTGTCTAACTCAATGAAACTAAGCCATGCCCGTGGGGCAACCCAAGACGGGCGGGTCATGGTGGAAAGATCTGACAGAATGTGGTCCACTGGAGAAGAGAATGGCAAACCACTTCAGTATTCTTGCCTTGAGAACCCCATGAACAGTATGAAAAGGCAAAATGATAGGATACTGAAAGAGAAACTCCCCAGGTCAGTAGGTGCCCAATATGCTACTGGAGATCAGTGGAGAAATAACTCCAGAAAGAATGAAGGGATGGAGTCAAAGCAAAAAGAATACCCAGCTGTGGATGTGACTGGTGATAGAAGCAAGGTCCTATGCTGTATGCAGCAATATTGCATAGGAACCTGGAATGTCAGGTCCATGAATCAAGGCAAACTGGAAGTGGTCAAACAAGAGATGGCAAGAGTGAACGTCGACATTCTAGGAATCAGTGAACTAAAATGGACTGGAATGGGTGAATTTAACTCAGATGACTATTATATCTGCTACTGCAGGCAGGAATTCCTGAGAAGAAATGGAGTAGCCATCATGGTCAACAAAAGAGTCCGAAATGCAGTACTTGGATGCAATCTCAAAAATGACAGAATGATCTCTGTTCATTTCCAAGGCAAACCATTCAATATCACAGTAATCCAAGTCTATGCCCCAGCGAGTAACACTGAAGAAGCTGAACGGTTCTAAGAAGACCTACAAGACCTTTTAGAACTAACACCCAAAAAAGATGTCCTTTTCATTATAGGGGACTGGAATGCAAAAGTAGGAAGTCAAGCAACACATGGAGTAACAGGCAAATTTGGCCTTGGCATACGGAATGAAGCAGGGCAAAGACTGATAGAGTTTTGCCAAGAAAATGCACTGGTCATAACAAACACCCTCTTCCAACAACACAAGAGAAGACTCTACACATGGATATCACCAGATGGTCAACACCGAAATCAGACTGATTATCTTCTTTGCAGCCAAAGATGGAGAAGCTCTATACAGTCAGCAAGAACAAGACCAGGAGCTGACTGTGGCTGAGATCATGAACTCCTTACTGCCAAATTCAGACTTAAATTGAAGAAAGTAGGGAAAACCACTAGAGCATTCAGGTATGACCTAAATACAGTGGAAGTGAGAAATAGATTTAAGGGCCTAGATCTGATAGATAGAGTGCCTGACGAACTATGGACTGAGGTTCATGACATTGTACAGGAGACAGGGATCAAGACCATCCCCATGGAAAAGAAATGCAAAAAAGAAAAATGGCTGTCTGGGGAGGCCTTACAAATAGCTGTGAAAAGAAGAGAAGTGAAAAGCAAAGGAGAAAAGGAAAGATATAAGCATCTGAATGCAGAGTTCCAAGGAATAGCAAGAAGAGATAAGAAATCCTTCTTCAGCAATCAATGCAAAGAAATAGAGGAAAACAACAGAATGGGAAAGACTAGAGATCTCTTCAAGAAAATTAGAGATACCAAGGGACCATTTCATGCAAAGATGGGCTCGATAAAGGACAGAAATGGTATGGACCTAACAGAAGCAGAAGATATTAAGAAGAGATGGCAAGAATACACAGAAGAATTGTACAAAAAAGATCTTCACGACCCAGATAATCACGATCGTGTGATCACTGACCTAGAGCCAGACATCCTGGAATGAGAAGTCAAGTGGGCCTTAGAAAGCATCACTACGAACAAAGCTAGTGGAGGTGATGGAATTCTAGTTGAGTTCTTTCAAATCCTGAAAGATGATGCTGTGAAAGTGCTGCACTCGATATGCCAGCAAATTTGGAAAACTCAGCAGTGGCCACAGGACTGGAAAAGGTCAGTTTTCATTCCAATCCCAAAGAAAGGCAATGCCAAAGAATGCTCAAACTACCGCACAATTGCACTCATCTCACAGGCTAGTAAAGTAATGCTCAAAATTCTCCAAGCCAGGCTTCAGCAATACGTGAACCGTGAACTTCCTGACGTTCAAGCTGGTTTTAGAAAAGGCAGAGGAACCAGAGATCAAATTGCCAACATCTGCTGGATCATCGAAAAAGCAAGAGAGTTCCAGAAAAACGTCTATTTCTGCTTTATTGACTATGCCAAAGCCTTTGACAGTGTGGATCACATAAACTGTGGAAAATTCTGAAAGAGATGGGAATACCAGACCACCTGATCTGCCTCTTGAGAAACCTGTATGCAGGTCAGGAAGCAACAGTTAGAACTGGACATGGAACAACAGACTGGTTCCAAATAGGAAAAGGAGTACGTCAAGGCTGTATATTGTCACCCTGCTTATTTAACTTATATGCAGAGTACATCACGAGAAACGCTGGACTGGAAGAAACACAAGCTGGAATCAAGATTTCCGGGAGAAATATCAATAACCTCAGATATGTAGATGACACCACCCTTATGGCAGAAAGTGAAGAGGAACTCAAAAGCCTCTTGATGAAGGTGAAAGTGGAGAGTGAAAAAGTTGGCTTAAAGCTCAACATTCAGAAAACGAAGATCATGGCATCTGGTCCCATCACTTCATGGGAAATAGATGGGGAAACAGTGGAAACAGTGGCAGACTTTATTTTTTTGGGCTCCAAAATCACTGCAGATGGTGACTGCAGCCATGAAATTAAAAGACGCTTACTCCTTGGGAGGAAAGTTATGACCAACCTAGATAGCATATTCAAAAGCAGAGACATTACTTTGCCTACAAAGTTTCATCTAGTCAAGGCTATGGTTTTACCTATGGTCATGTATGGATGTGAGAGTTGGACTGTGAAGAAGGCTGAGCGCCGAAGAATTGATGCTTTTGAACTGTGGTGTTGGAGAAGACTCTTGAGAGTCCCTTGGACTGCAAGGAGATCCAACCGGTCCATTCTGAAGGAGATCAGCCCTGGGAGTTCTTTGGAAGGAATGATGCTAAAGCTGAAACTCCAGTACTTTGGCCACCTCATGCGAAGAGTTGACTCACTGGAAAAGACTCTGATGCTGGGAGGGATTGGGGGCAGGAGGAGAAGGGGACGACAGAGGATGAGATGGCTGGATGGCATCACTGACTCGATGGACGTGAGTCTGGGTGAACTCTGGGAGTTGGTGATGGACAGGGAGGCCTGGTGTGCTGCGATTCATGGGGTCACAAAGAGTTGGACACGACTGAGGGACTGAACTGAACTGAACTGTACAGATTTGATTGAGGTTAAGGATCTTGATAAGAGGAGATTACCTTGCATTATTTGGGTGGGCCCAATCTAATCAATCATATGTGAGAGTTGGACCCTATAGAAGGCTGAGAGTCCCTTGGACTGCAAGGAGATCAAACCAGTCAATCCAAAAGGAAATCACCTCTGAATATTCACTGGAAGGAGTGATGCTGAAGCTGAAGCTCCAATATTTTGGCCACCTGAGGCGAGCAGCCGACCGTCTTTTCTCAATTGGAAGAGACTCTGGTACTGGGAAAGATTAAGGGCAGGAGAAGAAGAGGATGACAGAAGATGAGATGGTTGGATGGCATCACCGACTCAGTGGATATGAATTTGAGCAAACTCTGGGAGACAGTGAAGGACAGGGAAAGCCTGGTGTGCTGCAGTCTGTGGGGGTCACAAAGAGTCAGACACTACTTAGCAACTGAACAACAACAACAATGTAATCAAATGATTTGTTAAAAGCAGAGAAACCTTTTATGGCTATGGTTAGACAGAGGGAAATGTGACTAAGAATAAGGGTCAGGGAGATGGAATTGTTGCTGGCTTTGCAAATGGAGGAAAGTGGCCACAAGCCAAGAAATGTGGGTGGCTGCCAGAAGCTGGATATAGTAAGGAAATGGGTCCTCCCTGGAAACTCTAGAAAGAAAACAGATACCTTGATTTTGGCCCCATAAGACCCATTTTAAAACTCAGGTCTACAGAAGTGTAAGATAATTAATTTCAGTCACCAAATTTATGATAATTTGTTATGGCAGCAAGAAAAAACAAATATACAGAGGTATAAATCATCTCATAAGAACATATAGAAGTTGTTTTGAGGTTAGATGGAATAATTCATGGCAGACCAATGCTATTGCTAAAAACTAGAAAAGCCAGAAAAAAATAAAAATTTACAGTTTTTAAACATATTAGAAAGGTGCAGAAACAATGAAGACTAGAGATACTAAAATTTCAGAGGAGAGAATCTTTCAAAAGTGGTCTAATGATCTATAGCTCTATTTTTCCTCAAAGCATTTATACATTCTGAGCATGGACAAGAGGTGAAGAATCAGGGCTTATATTATGACAAGGGTCATTGCTGTGACACAGAAAAACTAACAAAGCTTTTGATGGCTATAGGGAAATGGAGTGATGAAACTAGTGATGAAACTGACATACAGCCAGTTTCTCAATCATGACATCTACTGATTTATAAAGGTGTACGGGACTGCTAGGTAGATAACTCAAAAGTATCTGAAAAGTAGAGCAGATATTAGCGCAGTCTTATGGTGCTTAAGAAATAAAGATATACCAGGGCAAGAAGCCTTGAAAATACAAGAAGCAAAATTCATAGAAGTAATATTGACATTTGAGGAACTGGATTCTTAACCTGAAGACTGAACAATCTGGACTAGTGAGGGTAAAAAAACTTGGTCCTGGCTCAAGCAAAGGTTATTTCTGGGGGACAGAGCACCCAGCAGAATTGTTTCATGAAACACACTAGGCTAGAGAGGTAAAACTGAAGACTCGAAGAGCCTCAAACACAGAAAAGGTCCTTATTAAGGTATTTACTAAATTTTGAAGGTGTGCTAGGTATAAATCAGGTAACTTCAAAATAACAAAAGAGTTTCACTCAAAAGCTCAGTTGGGGGAAGAAAAACCACAGTGGGCCAATTTGAGAACAGTGAAATTGGAAAAAGTTTTCCTACTTCCATAGTGATGAGTACAAATGGTTTACAGTGCATTCTGAAGGGGCTGGAGCAGTCTGGGATCCATTAACTCTCAAAACTAACATCCCAAAGTCACCTGTCAAGATAAAACTTTACACTGAATAAAAACATCTGGGAAAAGAATCTAAATTGATCAGGGAAATAAAATAAGAAAAATTCTATATAAAAGTTGGAAAGAGAAAATCAGAAAATCTAAATTGCCACATTTTCAAACAAATGACCAAAACAGAAAAAGAAGAGCTCTCAATCTACAAAGTTAGAAAAGTAAATCTAAATCATACGTCCTTCTAAAATTTAAGGAAAAAATAAATTTGCACACACACAAATCATCATAAGTGGGTTAAGCTTCATAAAAAGTTTTTTAAGAGGGGGGGGGGAAAAGACCAAATAAGAGCCCTCGACAAATGCATGCCAGGAAAGATATGTTTGCAAAACAGATAAAAAATGTATTAAATTATCTATGCCCTCATGACAGACAGTTGACTTACCAAGAGTAAGTGGTCTTACAGGAGAACAACACAGAAACTTCTACATCTTTTATGATCTAGCCTTGGAAATCATACATTATAATTTCTGAAACAGTCTGTTGTTTACACAGATCAGCCCTATTCAGGCACAGTGGAAGGAAATTACACATTAATCACTTATACACGGAACTAACACTAATTGAAGGATAGAAGGGACAGAGTATAGTATACAATATGTTCTATGACAAGGTAGGTAAGTACAATTGTTCAAAAGTAGATGAGATAAAAATGTGGAAGGCATATGTTTTAAAAAAAATTAACTGTTTTTGGGTCATCTTTGGTGGTAGTTTGTTATTTTTGTCCTGAGAACATTTTGCTGAGAAAGCAAACGAGGACTTGTATTATATTCTTTTTATATTGTATGTTTTATCTTTTATATATGTATATTTTTATATTCTCTGGTATCTTTGAGAAATGAGACTTGATGTGGGAAATAAGGAGACACATATAAGATATACTGCATTGGCCATAATGCTCATTTGTTACAGAAAAAAAATCCTGAACAAACTTTCTGGCCAACCCAATAAATTAAGGGGAGGAATCTGTGATCCTAATTTAGAATCTGAATATATGAAGTATCATTTGTTTAAAAATATGTCTTTTCTAGTTCTGCCCGATGAAAAGACCTAAAAAACAATGACCAATTCTGTAGCATGAACACCACTAGCACACAAGTTTTGTTCTGAAAATATAACTGCCCATCAAAACAAACTAGAATTTCTTAGAGAAATGGGTGCCATCAGATCTAGGTGAGGAAATGTGCAAGACGAGCCTGGAACTGTTACAGCCTACCAAGGTCACGTCCAAAAGACTTGGGAGCCAACACGAAGAGCTTCCTATTGCCCAAAGTTACGCTCATTAAATAAATACTGTAACTCCACTTATATGCATTAATCACATATAATGTTATGTGTCTGTGTGTGTGTGTGTATATATATATATATATATAAAATCCAAAATACACAAAGCTCAAATTGTTAGAACAGGGAAATTAAAATTGGCAAATTACAAAGGGAGATTTTTAAAAACTGTTCTCTCAGTATCTGATAGAATTAACAGACAAGAAAAAATCAGTAAGGATAAAGAAAAACTGAACCATATTAACAAACCTGACCTAGTTGTCAAGCACACTACTCAACAAAAACAGATATGATGTGTTTTTTTTCTAAAATGCACTTGGAAGAAAAATGGACCACATATTGAGCATAAAAGAGATCTCAAAAGTTCCAGAAGACTGAAAACTCACGTGTACTCAAGCTACAGTAGAATAGAGCAAAAATTTCTTAAAAAAGAAAAAACAGACTCCTCCCACACCAAAAATGTTTGGGAATCTAGCAATATACTTTTAAATATCCAAAGGATAAAAGAAAAATTACAATGGAAATGGTAGCAAAAATATGACTCATTAGATGGGTATGAAATCTACAGTTTTAAATACATGTATACAATAGGAGAGAGAAGGCAATGGCACCCCACTCCAGTACTGTTGCCCAGAAAATCCCATGGACCGAGGAGCCTGGTAGGCTGCATGCAGTCCATGGGGTCGCTAAGAGTCAGACACGACTGAGCGACTTCTTTCACTTTCCACTTTCATGCACTGGAGAAGGAAATGGCAACCCATTCCAGTGTTCCTGCCTGGAGAATCCCAGGGACGGAGAAGCCTGGTAGGCTGCAGTCCATGGGGTTGCATAGAGTCGGACACGACTGAAGCAACTTGGCAGCAGCAGCAGCATACAATAGGAAAAAGCCTAAACTTCATGATGTGAATAGTCACTGAAAGTTTCTAAGAGAAAGAACAGTAAATTAACTCCAAAGAAAGAAGAAGGAAGTGATATAGACCAAAAATTAATAATGTAGGAAACATATATACAACAGAGCCAATAAAACCAAAAGTTGATTTTTCAGAGGGAAAAAGTAACAAAAATCTTATTATTCCTTTGTGAGACTGACTTCTCAGTTGCTTATAATAATCTCCAATTTACTATCATCATAGAAAAGTGATTTTAAAAAAAGAATAGCAAACATTATTAAATACTTTCTATATGCCTGTGCCATTCTAAATATGTTATATATACCAATTCTACTAATACAAGAAACCTATCAAGAAACTGGAATAGAACAGTACTTGCTGAACAGACTGGTTCCAGACGGAGCCTCCATAAAACAGCACACAGTCCTAGTTGCAGGCATACAGTAGCAATTTATTAAATTTGTTAAACTTACTAATCAACTTCAAAATTTTAATATTTAAACCATACTATTCCCTGGCAAATCATATACCCTTCTTGATTTATTCTTTCATTATATTATTTTCACAAATCTCACTCTAAATTGTCATTCTTTCCACAAGCCAACTGACTACTTAATGCTATCAAATTCATTTCCTAAGAAAAACACTGATTATATACTGATCACACAAGAAGAGGCTGCCCGTTAGCAGTGGGTATATGTGCTTTGTTTGGACCACAAAATGTTTTGTTTTAATGTGAATTAAAGATAACAAATTTATATAAAAATGAATACTTTTAAAAAATAATTGGAAGATCTGGCAACATTGTGCCTGAATTCCTATATGGCAACACTTTTATCTAGAGCTGAGTAGTGGTTTTTTCATCCAGAGAGGTTACAGACTTTCTCTATTGGTCACAGTACTCAACACCTACCTTAACTCTTGAATGCATCTGACTTCATGACTCCTGGATTTCAGGATAAAGTCTATGCGTCCTATTCTGTTTTTCCCACAATTTGGCCCAACAAGAACCTTTCAGTTTCACTGGATTATACCTCACAGTTTCCAGAATGAGTTTTATGTAAAAACATGAATTTCTAGACAGTATAGGCTGATAGGATTATATCACATTCTTATTTGTGCCAAAAAGCACCAGAAACTGGGGTTTCAGACACTGTAACAGAAGGACTGAGGTCTTTTTGTTGAAATTTTAGATTTTCTTGAAAAAATGTTTAAGTCAAAATGTCAAGAGTCTTCTCCTTACTCAACTAGGTTTTATTTCCAACGGGATCTTTCATGATCACTAACTTCCATTAACTTGTTTGAGACGGGTTCTCTTCATTTGTAAATGTCAAATTTCTGATACAGTATGTTTTACTCTCCTCTCTACTAATAAAATATTTAAGGATTTATGAAGGACCTTTTTACTGCCTCAGAAGAGGTTGATATTTAAATTCTTTGTGAAATAAAAACTTTTTACTTTTAAAAATTCTTTGTGATGTAATTTTTTAAAAAACCCAAAAAACCTTATGTTTGTATTCAAGACAATACAGCTTTGTCTGGGAGTCTCTTTCAGGCAGGACCGACGTGGACTTTGGCCTGCTCTGTATTTAGGGAGTGTGTTTTAGTGTACAGTTTGCAACGTGTGCCTCTGGTATGCTGCTGTTTGTTTCTGAACATGGATCTTGTGTTTCCATGTTTTCACATGTTTATGCTTAGGTATATTGTAGATATATGCATAAGACTGTATGTATTCTTAGAGCTTAGTGTTCAAGATCAAAGAGTATTAATATAAATTTAAATCTTGGCTCCAATCATCCTAAGTAGCTATGTGACCTTATATGGAAGTCATAACTTTTCAGAGGCTCAGTTTCTCATCTATGAAATAGTACTTCTTAATAGTACTCACTCTGTAAAATTATTATGAGGATAAAATGGAATAATAAATACATGCATGGTGCCTGGCCATGTAAATGTTTAATAAAGTTATTATTCCTATGTAACCAATTTCAGTTTTTCTCTGGAAAAACAATAACATTTCCTACTTATGCTTTTTATTCTTATCCTTCATCATATACTGTGCCATACTACTTTTTTAATCTTTCGTATTTCTTTTTTGGTTTAAAAATAATAACTGAATTACATAAGTTCCTTATGGAAAACTTGATTTCACGAAAATATCCCCAGTGCTTTGCATAGTCCAAGCAACAGAGGATGCAGATACTTGATGAAAATGTTCAATATATACCGCAAGAAAGAACTGAGGCAAAAAAAAAAAAAAGAATAATTTGAAGAGCTTGTGTTCAGACTGCTCTTAATGTAAAACAATTTAAGATACTGAGATTTAGTATATCATGTAAGTCAACGTGAGCAACCTTACTGCCTTCCACTCAAGAAAGGCAGGTCAGGGACAAAGACAAATTAAAGGAATTAAAAGAAGTGATGCTAAGGTCTTTTACTTTCGAGTAGGAAGGGGCTGTTTGTGTGTGTGTGTGTGTATGTGCATGTATATGTATACTTACATTGCTTTTGTTAAAGGCATTAGAAAGCTGCTTAAACAACACTGTGAGTAGTGCCGAGATTCCTGAGGGCAGGGGTGAGCTAACAGCCTACAGCTGTTATTTTCCTAGGGGCATTTGTGAATTCTGAGAACAGAACAAGAAGTTGAGAAAAGCATGCTTTGTCACAGGTCCACTGCTGGAGGACAAACCAACCAGCAGTGTTTTGGCAGTCTTACTATGTTGGACAAAACTGAAAATCCGAGAGGCCAAAACTCAATGAGACACACTGGGTGCAAAACCGCGTCGACGGGTCCTCAATACACTTGCAGAATATCTGAGACTGTCAAAGCTCCGCAAAAGTCTCTGAAAAAGTTTCTGCTATCCTGCCTGAGAAGATGAGCTTTATAAATAGTACCTATGAGAACGAAGCATGTGAGCAGGAAGGGGTCTGTAATCACACCAACTCTCAGGTAGAAGTCAAAAGGACTGAAAATGAAGAACTCAATAGGTTTTTAAAAAAATATTTAGAGAAAAATTGCAAAGATGAAGAGTTCTTGTACACAGGAATGTCACCCTTCATCCAAGTTCTCTTAATGTTAACATCTCATATAAGTAGAGTAAATTTTGCAAAACTAAGAAATTAACATTGTATACTATTACCTAAACTACAGACTTTATTTGGATTTCACCAATTTTTTCAATAATGTATTATTTCTGTTCCAGGATCCAAAATAGGATGCTGTGCTGCATTTAGTCATCGTTTCTCCTTTGTTTCCTCGAATCTGTGATAAGTTTCTGTGCTCTCTCTTTCTCAAGATTTTGACATACTAGTCAGCTATTTCGGAGAAGGCGATGGCACCCCACTCCAGTACTCTTGCCTGGAAAATCCCATGGACGGAGGAGCCTGGTAGGCTGCAGTCCATGGGGTCATTAGGAGTCGGACACGACTGAGCGACTTTACTTTCACTTTTCACTTTAATGCATTGGAGAAGGAAATGGCAACCCACTCCAGTGTTCTTGCCTGGAGAATCCCAGGGACGGGGAGCCTGGTGGGCTGCCGTCTCTGGGGTCGCACGGAGTCGGACACGACTGAAGCGACTTAGCAGCAGCAGCAGCAGTCAGCTATTTTGTACAATGGAGACGGCAATGGCAAACCACTCCAGTACTCTTGCCTGGAAAATCGTGTCCAACTTTTTGTGACCCCATGGACTGTAATCTGCCAGGCTCCTCTTTCCATGGGATTCTTCTCAGCAAGGATATTGGAGTGGGTTGCCATTTCCTCTTCCAACCCAGGGATCAAATCTCTGTCTCTCGCATTGGCAGATGATTCTTTACCACTGCGCCACCTAAATTATTATTTCTTTTTTCCATGTTCTATTCTTAGACATAAATCAAGCCCAGCCCAAGAGCAAGAGAAGAATTAAGCTCTATTCCTTGGAGTGGGCAATATCAACAACTATTATTTAGGATTCTTCTGTAAGGAAGATTGGTCCATTCTCATCATTACTCATTCATCGTTTCACTTACATCAGTGTGGACTCATGGATATTTATTTCACTGTCTGGATTATAATTCAATACTAATGCTATTTATTTTGTTGCTCAAATTATTCAAGAAATGGCCAGTTGGGGGGCTCATTTAGGTTGCTCCTGTGTCCTTTAGATATGCCCCATTCCTCTTACATTTTGAACAATTCATCACTTTCCATAACGTAAGATGTTCCAGGCTCTACCCTGAGAATTAACTATCGCTCCAAGAAAAAAGGCCTGTTGATTTTTATAGAAAATAAATATTCAGAAATAATAGGTATTAGATCTTGGAGCTGGGTATGCTTATTGCTATTGGGTTGTCACTCCCTCTAGGCCCTTTCAAAGGGTAAAGACAGGAAAATACACGAGTATACTAACACATGTATACTCATATCTATAACTCTGAATTAATCTGTCTGTATATATTTAAAAAAAACCATGAATTAAAATTGTCATCTCAGACTCTAATCCAGCTTCACAGAGTTCATTCTAGCTTTATCCATCTTGTTTCTTTGTAACTTCTTTTTCTGACAGTGAGAAACCTGGTTATTTTATCCACAATTTATTTACTTATTTGTCCAACTCTCATATAAATGTAAAGCATTTTCAGAGTTGTTAATCCATATCACTGTGTAAAGCACATTTATCTACTAGAGCAAGGGTTGGCAAACAGCTCCCAGGGCAATTCTGGCCCTTTGCCTGTTTTGGTATGACTGATAACTGAGAGTAATTTTTATATTCTTAAATGACTAGCTGGGGAAAGAATATTTCATGAAAATTTCATGGAATTCACATTTTAGTGGACATGGATAAAGTTTTACTGGAACACAGTCATGACCATTTGTTTATGTGTTGTCTATGACTGCTTTTGTGCTCTGTTAGTAGAGTTGAGTAGTTATATGACAGAGATCCCACAGCATACACACAGAAAATAATTACTATCTGACTCTTTCCAGAAAAAGTTTGGTAATTTCCAAATAAGAATAGAGTGATCATGTAGTTCTTCTTGGCTTTAGCTTTACAGTATCCAGCCAAAACACCATATTTCAAAGTTATTTAGATAAGCTAATTTAAAGACAAGTCTTGTAATTTTAATACTGCTAGTTCATTATAATCTACATTAAATCTTCAAGAGTTAACATCACACTTTAAATTTTTATATAATAAATTTAACTCTTTCTAATGTATATTAGAAGAGTAAAATATTCTGTCTCCCCCCACCAAGTCATTTAAAAATATAAAAATTACTCCTAGCTATCAGCCATTTTCCTAGGAGTTTTGACAAATATATTAAGTCATATATCAGTTATACCAGTATATTAATCAGTCTCTGCACCCTAAAAATTCCCATGAGGCGAGTTTCTTTGCAGTTAACAGCTTCTGTGTCTCCTAACCTTTGCTATTTTAACAATGTCATATAAATAAAATCATACAATGTGTAGCTCTGGGGTTCTGGCTTTTTACATTTAGCAAACTAAATTTAAGATTCATCATGTAACATACATTAATAGCTTACTCTTTTTTATTGCTGAATTATATTCCACTGAGCTGTACCATAGTTTGTTCACTGTTCACAATTAAAGAACATGCTGTTTTTGGAAATGATGCATAAATTTTCTATAAACATTCACGTACAGGTTTCTGTGTGAAGACAGGCTTTTAGTTCACTTGGGTAAATAGCTAAGAGAAGGACTGCTGGGTAATATGGCAAATAGGAAAACGAGTCCGTCAAGGCTGTATATTGTCACCCTGTTTATTTAACTTATATGCAGAGTACATCACGAGAAAAGCTGGACTGGAAGAAACACAAGCTGGAATCAAGACTGCCGGGAGAAATATCAATAACCTCAGATATGCAGATGACACCACCCTTATGGCAGAAAGTGAAGAGGAACTCAAAAGCCTCTTGATGAAAGTGAAAGTGGAGAGTGAAAAAGTTGGCTTAAAACTCAACATTCAGAAAACGAAGATCATGGCATCCGGTCCCATCACTTCATGGGAAATAGATGGGGAAACAGTGGAAACAGTGTCAGACTTTATTTTTGGGGGCTCCAAAATCACTGCAGATGGTGACTGCAGTCATGAAATTAAAAGACGCTTACTCCTTGGAAGGAAAGTTATGACCAACCTAGATAGCATATTCAAAAGCAGAGACATTACTTTGCCAACAAAGGTTCGTCTAGTCAAGGCTATGGTTTTTCCTGTGGTCATGTATGGATGTGAGAGTTGGACTGTGAAGAAGGCTGAGCGCCGAAGAATTGATGCTTTTGAACTGTAGTGTTGGAGAAGACTCTTGAGAGTTCCTTGGACTGCAAGGAGATCCAACCGGTCCATTCTGAAGGAGATCAGCCCTGGGATTTCTTTGGAAGGAATGATGCTAAAGCTGAAACTCCAGTACTTTGGCCACCTCATGCGAAGAGTTGACTCATTGGAAAAGACTCTGATGCTGGAAGTGATTGGGGGCAAGAGGAGAAGGGGACGACAGGATGAGATGGCTGGATGGCATCACTGACTCGATGGACGTGAGTCTGCATGAACTCCGGGAGTTGGTGATGGACAGGGAGGCCTGGCGTGCTGCGATTCATGGGGTCGCAAAGAGTCAGACACGACTGAGCAACTGATCTGATCTGATCTGATATTTAAACTTACACAAAACTACCTTCAAACTGTCCTCAAGAGTGGCTGTAAGTTTAAGCATTCCCACCAGCATTAAATGATAATTCCTGTTGGTCCATATCCTTGACAGTATTTTGGGGGTTTCTTTTTAGGGAGGCACTGGGGGGTAGTTTCATTTAACAAATTCTAACAGGTGTGTAATAGTATCTCAGATTGTGTTAATTTGCATTTCTATGACTACTGAGCATCTTTTCATATGCTAACTGGATAAAATGTCTGTTCAGATCATATGCCCAGTTTTAATTTTATTTATTTTTTTATTGTTGAGCCTGAAGAGTTGTTTTATATATTTCAGTTTTGGATACAAGTCCTTAATTATATATGTGATTTACAAATATTTTTATTCAGACAAGGGTTAATCTTTCTATTATTTTAACAGTGTCTTCATAGAGCAAAAAATTTTAATTTTAATAACATTTATCAATAACTTGCCTTTTCCTTTATAGGGCTTCCCTGGTGGCTCATATGATCCCTGGATCAGGAAGATCATCTGCAGAAGGAAATGGCGACCCACTCTAATATTCTTGCCTGGAGAATCCCAAGGGCACAGAAGCCTGGCAGGCTGCAGTCTACAGGGTCACAAGAGTCAGACATGACTGAGTGACTAACACTTTCACTTTCCTTTTCCTTTATAGATCATGTGTTTGATGTCGTATCTAAAGTCGTTTTAAAATATAAATTAAATGGATTTTCTACTATGTTTATGCTGTGCTTAGTTGCTCAGTCATGTCCAGCTCTTTTGCAACCCCATGGACTGCAGCCTGCCAGGCTCCTCTTCCATGGGGATTCTCCAGGCAAGAATACTAAGGTGGGTTGTCATGCCCTCTTCTAGGGGATCTTCCCAACCCAGACAGCGAACACAGGTCTCCTGCATTGCAGGCAGATTCCTTACTGTCTGAGGCACCAGGTAAGTCCCAGTATACTGGAGTGGGTAGCCAATCCTGTCTCCAGGGGATCTTCCTGACCCAGGATTCACACCTGGGTCTCCTGCATTGCAGGCATATTCTTTACCAGCTAAGCTACCAGAGAAGCCCCTACTATGTTTTAGGTCTATGATATATTTTTGATATATTTGTAATTATGTGTTAGCAGTTTGTTTTTGGTTGTCCACAACCATGTGTTAAAAAGAGAATAAATGCAAAGACTCCATTTAATTGGGTTTATACTTTTGTTAAAGATCAGTACTTGTGTGGGTCTATTTCCAGAGGATTTCTTCTATTCCTTGATATCTGTGTCTATAAGTTAATCAATACCACAGTCTTCATTGGTGGCACGGTGATAAAGAATCCACTTGCCAGTGCAGGAGCCACAAAGGACTCGGGTTCAGTCCTTTGGTTGGGAAGATCTCCTGGAGTAGGAAATGGCAACCGGCTCTAGGAGTCTTGCCTGGAAAATTCCAGGGACAGAAGATTCTTGCAGGCTACAGTCCAGGGGTCACAGAGTTGGACACAACTAAGTGCCTGAGCGCACACACACACACACACACACACACACAGTCTTCACTGCTGTGCTTTATAGTTAAATCTTAAAATTAGGGGGTGGCTCCTCCAATTTTGTTCTTTCAGAACTTATTTGGTATCTCAAGTACTCTTCCATTCACATTTTAGAATCAGCTTATCAATATCCACTTGAAAGCTCGATGGGGTTTTATGATTTCATTGAAAAATAGAGTTCAAACTGGGAAAAACTGACATCTTAACATTAAGTCTTCCAACCAATGAATATGGTGTAACTCTCTGTTTTAGTTCTATCTTCTTTGATTTCTTTCAACAGTGTTTTGTAGTTCTCAGAATGCACATCCTGCATTCTGTATAATCCTGCTAGAATTATATGTAAGCACTTCAGTTTCTGGTGCTATTGTAAACTATATGAATTTTCTTTTTTAAAATTCTAATTGTTCATGGCTAGTATATAGGAAAAAATTACTTTCTTTTTATCCTGTGACATTGATAAACTTACTTCTTAGGAGTTTTTCTGTAGATCATTTGGAATTTTCTACATAAATAACCATATCCTTTGCAAATAGTTTTGTTTCTTGCCTTCTAACCTTGATGCCTTTTATCTATGTTCTTATCTATCTGTATTATCTAAGACTCCCAGTATGATGTTAAAGAAATGGTGAGAGAGGGCTTGCTTGCCTTGCTTCTGAGCTTAGGGGGAGAAAGCATTTAGTCTTTCACCATTAAGTATAATGTCAGCAGTTAGGTTTTTTAAAGATGCTTCTTAATTACGTTAAGGAAGTATGCTTCTACCTCAACTTTACTGACAGTGTTTAACATGAATAGAGTTAAACTTTGCTGTATACTTTTTCTGTCTATTGAAATGACACAGAACAAAATGTATTTACTCTGTTAACAGGATGAATTTACATTGTGTTTCTGGAATAAGTCCACTTGATTACAATACATTTTCATTTTTATATATTGCTGATTCTAATTTCCTAACATGTTGTTAAGGATTTTTATGTATATATTATATGGGATTTTGGTCTATTTTTCTTTTCTTGTAATGTCATTATCTATTTGACATTAGAAGAAATATTGATATCATGAGATGACCCAGGATGTATTTTTTCTTCTATTTTCAGGAATGTATAAAACCAGCATTATGTTTTCCTTAAAGGTTTGGTTGAATTCACTATAGAAAGCCTCTGGGCTTAGGGTTTTCTTATATGGGAGATTCCTAACTTTAAATTAAATTTCTTTAATGAGATAAAAAATTAAAAGCATCAAAACAAGCATAAGATACATATGATATACAGTCTAAAGACCCTATAGAAGTGTAATTTGAAATTCCAGAGGGACAGTATTGGAACAGAAGCAATGTTTAAAGAAAGAATGAATGAGTTTTCCAAAACTGATGAAAGATATCAACTTAAAAATTTAAGAAGCTCTGCAAACAGTATAGAATTAATCCAAGAAAACTACACTTAGGCATATCATAGTAAGATTACTAAACACAAAGTTGAAGAGCAAATCTTAAATGCAAGAGTGTGGGGAAACCCTACAGTACTTCAAAGGAATGACAGGTGACTATTCAAGTGACACAGAAGAAGCCAGAAGACAGTGAATGGCTTCCTTAAAGTGTCAAAGGAGGAAACTCCCTAGTGGTCCAGTGGTTAGACTCCATGCTTTCACTGCTGAGAGCAGAGGTTCAATCCCCGATTAGGGAACTAAGATCCTTGTGGTATGGCCAAAAAATAGGAAGATAAAATGCCAAAAGGAAACAGCCACCAACCTGGATCTAATACAGAATTTTATATCCAGTAAAACCAGCCTACATAAAAGTAGAACCATGATATTTTTAAAAAAACAAAATTGGAATTCAAAGCCAGGATAGTAACATTAAAGAAAGTACTACAGGGAGGAGGAAGATGACTCAAAAACTGAAATTGGAACATGGAACCTCAGGAAAGGATGAAGAATAACAGAAAAGGTAAATATGTGATTAAAATGAATAAACATTACTACAGAAACAAAATGAATTTGTTGTATGTTTTATATATGTAGAATCAAAATGCAAGATAATAGATATCAAAAAAATGAGACAGGTTAAAAAAACAGTAAATGTTTTTAGGTCCCAACATTATTGGCGAGGTCAACAAAGAAATAATTTGTTATGTATGCAAGTTGCAATCTCTAGGGCAACCAATAACATAGTTAAAAAAAGTGGATAACAAGTTAATAAAAAGGAAAAGGATTATAAAAAAGTTATTAATTCAAATGAAAGCTGCATCAGTCTACATGAAAATTCTAGATTTTCAATCTGGAAAAAAATCTCATGTGCTATTCACAAGATACACACTTTAAATATAATGATTAAAAAAAGGATGGAAAATATATACCATGTATATATGGCCAAAATAAAGTTGCTATAACTGTACACCTAGCAGTGTAGGTGCTGCTACATAGTACTATGAAACAAGAAATAATACTAGAAATAAAAAAGACACTTTACAATAAAAGATTTGTATCACAGTCTGAAATCTGTATCCAACCAACATGGCTTCAAAATATATAAAACAAAGTTAACAGAACTACAAAGAAAAAGAGATATCCACAGTCATAGAACTTGAAACTTTCTTGAAATTTGCCACCTTCCTCCACTATGCAGAAAAAATAATTCCAACTAGATCATATGTTTAAATGTGAAAGAAAACAAAAAGTCTTTAGAAGAAAACATAGGATGGAGTCCTGAAGTAGACTAACAGAAGAAATTTTCACATACTGAGGGATGGAGAAGTCATTCTGGCCTGTCCCTCATGTGGCTTGAACTTTACGCTAAGTACAGCCAGCAGTTCTTATGAACTTTATCGAACTCAAGGATACTAGCAGTTCTCAAGACAACATCTGCAGCAGCAATCAGCTGCAATCTTAAGATCACAAAGGTCTCCTCTTATGACTACACAGCCATTTCGACCATAACCAACCCTAACTTATTAACTCATCTATCTATAACTCTGTGGGTTTTGCTAATATAAGCCTCCTCCATTTTGCAGTCTGGCAGAACACAATTCAAGAGCTACTCCGTCACAGTTCAAATCTCTTGGGCTATAGTTCTCAGTCTGGCTCTAATAAAACCTTTCTATTCTTATTTTAGATTGTTTATTGATTATTTCCACTGATAAGACAAACATTCTAAAAATGCTAATACAAAAGATAAATTGGATTCATTGGACTTAAGAACTTCTTTTCTTCAAAAGATATCATTAAAAGAAAGAAAAGGCAAGGTACAGAGTGGGAAAAGAAAATTATGAAGCATATATCTGACATATCAAGAATCTATATGGAAATTTTAACAAATTAAAAGAGACAATGCAGTATAAAAATGGGCAAGTAACTTGAACAAATACTCACAAAAGAGAATACCCAAACAGTCAATAAACTAGTCACCAGGAAACAGCAAATTGAAACCATTATGTGATAAAACTACTTCTCACAGTCAAAATGCCAAAATTAAAATGCATGTATGCACACACACATATACATGCACACAACCTATCAAGCAGAAGTGAGCATACGAAACAAACTGAACTCATTCACACTAGTAGTGGGAGTGTAAATCATTAAAATCACTTGGAAAAGCTTAATGTTTATACAGTTTATGACTGAGCAATACAGTGGTGGCAACATACCCAAATAAAATGTATACAATGTTATCTGAGGATACATACTGTTCATAACAGTTCTAAAATAGCTCAAACCAGAAACAACCCAAAGGCCCATCGATAGATGAATGCATTAACCAATGGTAGTATTTTCACACAATGAAATACCATGCAGCAGCAAGAGTGAAGAACTAGGTAACAAGATGTCTGCATTGCAAAAATATCCGAACTGGAAAAACAAAATGAAATAAGTAAGAAAAAAAAAGGGAAAAGACACGGTAGGATGTCACTGCTATAAACATAAAAACATGCAATACTTTTACTTCTAATCTTCTAACACTTCTAATCTTGTTATTAGAAGTTAGGATAATGTTAACCTTGGGAGAGGCAGTCACTGGGACTATCTGTAATTATACTTTGAAAACAAGTTTAATTTAAAATTATGCATAATTGAAGCTTTCAACTATATAAAATGATGCCAATGTCACATAATCCAGTTACATTCCCAGGACCAAGCTTGGTGTCCAACATGACTCCTGATAAACAATTGTTTTTAAATAAATGACTGAAACAAGATACCAAACATAAAAAGAATAATATACTGTAATTATTTCCCACCTGTCATTTATTTATATGTTCATTTGCCTTATGTCAGATTTTCATACTGATGTTATTTAGTACTAAACTGATAAACCTGACCTCTTCTTGTCCTCTTTTAAGTATTTAAATAGCATAAAAATCAGCTGGGAAACCTCCAAAACACATGTCTCATCCCTCCTCTCATTCTACCATTCAATCAAATCTATTTGCAGGAAATGGAATTTATTCTGCGTCATAAAATAAGAGTTCCCGTATTTTGAAGGCTGTGAAAAATTATCGTGAAATCACTACTTACTGACTCTTTATGAGATAGGTATCACTAATATTTTTTTTATAGTTAACATGATCTGTGTCAAACATTTTGCATAATGACTCAGGTCAGGCAGGAAGTTAGATATGTTCCCTTTAGCTAAACCACTGACTTCCATTAAATGGAGGTTGTATCTTTTCTTTTCCTTCCCAGGGATTAAATATTGTGAGCGTTAAACATCTTGGGTGGTTTTCATGCCTAATTTAAAAAAAAGCCTTCAAGAGAAAAATTTAGAAACTAACATATAAATGTCTTTGATGAGCCTGATGTGATTTCAAGACATTCTTTACCCGGTCATGGATCTCATCACAGTTGGAAGGTGAACACCAATCAGAATGGAACCTGTAGGCATAAAAAACAAAGATGATTGCATTCCAGAGGGAGAGAAAAATAAATCACCAAATGCCAGACACATAGTTATTTTTTCTTATCCCTTTGTGATAACATATAAGGATTAGAATAACATATTTTCTTTCTTTGAGGATGAGAGACAGATATAAAATCAAATACTCAACCTCAACTATAGTATTAGGTCCTCACAATATGTTCAATTCATAGTCTAACAAAGTTGGACATGCTTTGGGGACAGCAAATCTATATACCTAACCATTTTAACAATGTCCATATATAATTCTTTAGAGCTTTATCTCTAAACAAAGATATAAATTTTTATATTAGAGCAATAATTCCACATACAGTACCTTTAAAATTATTTTCCATTCTTGGAATTAAACATGCCAAAGAAGAACTAAAGCAGCCCATCATTTCTCTTTCTCATGCATTTCCCAAACACAAAGCTGGCACTAGTATAATTAAGATATCTTGCTTTATCTAAGTGATAACGAAAATTTCTACATCCATCTGATTATAATGTATCTACATGACATATTCTTGATAATTCCTTTATAAAGGAAGTACGTGAAAATCACTCAGTCGGGTCCGACTCTTTGCGACACCATGGACTATACAGACCATGGAATTCTCCAGGCCAGAATACTGGAGTGGGTAGCTGTTCCCTTCTCCAGGGGATCTTCCCAACCCAGGGATCAAACCCAGGTCTCCCGCATTGCAGGCAGATTCTTTACCAGCTGAACCACAAGGGAAGCCCAAGAATACTGGAGTGGGTAGCCTATCCCTTCTCCAGTAGATCTTCCCGACCCAGGAATCTAACCAGGGTCTCCCGCATTGCAAAAGGATTCATTATAAAGGAATGAGTTATTAAAATGCTAATAGTTTGCTTAAAACCTTCTAGCTTCTAGTTTGTCCTTACAAAGTTATAATTTTATGTGTTTACACAAAGTATAAACTATTAGGCAGGATAAATGACTTACATAATCTGTTTTAAAGAATGCAATCAATAATGGATGATCAACTATATCTAAATCTTAATCTCCTGCATTTGTAATAGGAAGTGTTGCCTGCACTGATGGAAATATATTGGCAGGCCTTATTACTGGCTACGTATGTAACACATCTTGAAAATCAGAGACTCAAATGTGCAGCTCCAGGAGGATCTCTTTGATGATACTGAGAGAGGATCCACTAGTCTGTGCTGTGGTATAAGGAATGACTGCCTAACAGTCTTACTGCATTTAGAAAGCAAAACCTTTAGCATGAGAATATCAGCTCCTATTAAATTAGATTTGCTATTATTTCTTAGTCTGATTTTATTAATAACTCTATAAGCTAATATAATTATTATGCCATAATATTAATATTTATACTTTGAAGAGAAAACTGGTTTTGAAACATAACACTTATAATCAGAAGTGAAACCCGTTTATGGTGTACTAACTCTACTGGAGTTATTCTTTTGAAAGGATTAAAGCAAAAAGGACCTTCATGATAAATAAATAAAGTCATTTGCTTAGAGTCGCTGATAAAGCTTTCAAAATGTGTTTATTCCTATACATGATAAGGAGTCAGCATTTTACAGCAATCTTAGAGGAAAACTTATTTAATTTTAATGAATATGTACCTAGAAAAAATAGAGCTCTATGTTCTGTCATACTCCCAATTTTGCCAAGGACATACAATCTATGTTTACATCAGTTTAAATTGTTTATTGATTCCAATGGATTGTATAAACACTCTAGTATATTTCTCAGTGACCTAAAAGCCAGATCATAGAAAGTCTTATATTTAAACATGTGGTACTAAGCATGCTAAAAAGAACAAAATGTTTTTTCTTTTGGTAATATGTCTTAAAGACATATTGTCTGATATATTTTACTTTCCTTTACAGACTAGATCTAGATTTTTTTAGAAAATACACTCGAAGTAGAGGTGTTCTTAGTGAAAATAAAAAAGTTTATTTATATTATAAAGTACTAAAATAAAATTTTATCAACTTATTTAGATGTGTTCAAACTAAACAACTATTATATTCTTTAATTTTAAAAGTACCTCAAATTTCTTCCAGTCATAGGTAAAATATGTAATGTTTAACATTTGAATCACTGGTATCCTTCTAGCAAAGAACTTATTTATCTATATCTACTATCCAACGCCAAAATAAATGCTGTCACCTACTCTAAACCATCCCCTGCACTGAAATATGAAAAAGGGACAGCTGACATTAGCTAGCCTCAATAAAGAAGTTTTGAAAACAGCCTCAATGAAGAATTTATCAACCTGACTTCAAAATACTGAGACAAAATTATATACAAGGAAAAAAAAACAACACAAGATTAAATTTGATATTTTACTATAGCAGTAGACAATTGCAGACTTCTTCAAAATATGCAAAAAGATAGAAAAATAAATCAAGGTTTATAATAAGATATTCAAGGAGTTATAGGTTTAAAAAATGCTTGAAAACCTACAGATATAGCAAAGAACCTAATCAAGAAAACCACAAGTGCTTAATTCTAAAAGTAGGGAAAAGCAGAGTAGCACCAACTGAATGTTTGAGCATCAGAGCAGTCGTGGAAGCAAAGAAAGTCCCCTGGTAACAGAGACACAAGTTATCAGACTTCAGTAGAAAAACCTCTCTTTAAGAGCTTCTCTTGAACTTTTAAAACCTACAGATACACAGACATATCTCTCTATATAGATGTACCTACCTACCTATCTGAACTTATATCTATATAGATCTTATACCTATATATAGAACTTATACCTATATAGATCTACCTACCTACCTACCTACCTACCTATCTGAACTTGATTTCCAGAGGCATGATTGACTTTAAGTAACGTTAGTCAAAATTCCCTAATTTAGGATGAGTGTTTCTAGCATTCCTTCATATACCTATTTCAAATGGTTACAGGACTAACGATGAAACAAATTTATGTGTTCATAACAGGGGTGCTTTAGTACAGTTACCAAACTGGCACACTCTTGTTTGAATCATTGGTTTTGAGATGAACTTTTGATAGATTCTCTACAGCTAATTTAAACTTTCTTATTTATGCCTGATGCCCCTAGCACACTGTAGAGATTTAGTGTGCCTCTTTAGCTTTTTGATACCATGTGTGATGATAGATTATATTTCTATGTGTTGACGGTATATCTCTTAGGTTTTCAAATTTCTACAAAATTTCTTAAATACCGAGGGTTGGGTTTGTTTGCTTTTTTTTTTAATTTATGACAATTCTTGTTTTCTATGTTACTAAATGTGAGGGAGGCAAGGAATTTTCAATTTGGATTCAACAACAACAAAAACAGATGAAGAGGAATTATTTCTTTCACATTCAAATTATAACAAGTGTCTTAACTTTGTTTGCCAAAACGTTTTTAGAGGGAGAACTAGATCATTAACATGATTAAGATTCTCTTGGCAGTTGGGGATAGGTAATTTGATGAAAGCAGGTGCCATGAACCCATAATATACAGTATCATTATTATCAGTAAAAGAAAAAATATAACCTATGCTATTTTTATACATAAGTCATGACTATAATGTTAAATTCCTATGAATCTCTTAAAAACAATTATCATATACTCTATTTTTCACTTTGGGAACTACAATATTTAATTAGGGTTAAAGTGACTCTAATTAATAAACTCACTATAGTTAATAAACTCACTTTGAGAGAACTGAGCTGGGGAGGAGTATCTGACACTGTGCAATATGTTCTAAGCAAAAACAATTTAAAGTAACTCTCTTAAAATCAAATAACCCTTTTGCAAATAATCACGTGACATACATAATTACTGCCTGCTCTTTTCTAATGATTATTCAAAAATTAATACAGAAATAGAAACTAAGCATTACCTTTCCCTGAGAGAAGCTCGATTTAACACAGGGCTTGGAGAATGCTTCGGCATGGTAGAGGGTGCTGAATGAACAAGTAAGGTCCTGGCTGAATGCTGGGGCTTGCTGCATGACCTTGAACTCAAGTAGTCTTCGCACCTTTCCAAAGACTCATCGAAGTCTCTCCCATGAGGTGTTCTGATGACCTGTTTAAAAATTACATATGTAAAAAAAAAAAAAATTACATATGTATACACAGGATATATATATATATATATATATATATATAGTGACATTATACACATACACATACAACATTTGTAAAAATAAAAAAAATCAAATATAATGTCACAGCTATATTTGAAGATAAATTTCATTAGGGGGTTCCCTGGTGATCTAATGGTTAGGATTCCATGCTTTTACTACCATGGCCTGGGTTCATTCCCTAGTTGGGGAACTGAGATCTCACAAACTGCATGGCAAAATAGGTTTAAAAAAAAAGATAATGTATGTAAAAACACATGAAAATTCTCAACACAGAACAAGTCCTCAGTAAGTGGATTCAAACGTTAAAAGCTATTTTGGGCTTCCCCAGTGGCTCAGCAATAAAGAATCAGCCTGCTAATGCAGGAGACGTGGGTTCGATCCTTGCGTTGGGATGATACCCTGGAGAAGGAAATGGCAACCCACTCTAGTATTCTTGCCTGGAAAATCCCCTGGATAGAGGAGCCTGGCAGGCTACAGTCCAGGGGGCTGCAGAGTCAGATAAAACTGAGCTACTGAGCATAGCAATCGTTACTACCACTATATGACTAAACATTGAATAATCTGACTATTCAATCCACATGTCCAAAATCACTGCAGATGGTGACTGCAGCCATGAAATTAAAAGACACTTGCTCCTTGCAAGAAAAGCTATGATCAACCTAGACAGCATATTAAAAAGCAGAGACATTATTTGCCAACAAAGGCCCGTCTAGTCAAAGCTATGGATTTTCTAGTAGTCATGTGAGGATGAGAGTTGGACTATAAAGAAAGCTGAGCTCCAAAGAATTGATGCTTTTGAACTTCGGTGTTGGAGAAGACTCTTGAGAGTCCCTTGGACTGCAAGGAGATCAAGCCAGTCAGTCAATCCTAAAGGAAATCAGTACTGAATATTCATTGGAAGGACTGATGCTGAAGCTGAAGCTCCAATACTTTAGCCACCTGATGCTGGGAAAGATTGAAGGCGGGAGAAGCGGACGATAGAGGATGAGATAGTTGGATGCCATCATCGACTCGATGAACATGAATTTGAGCAAGCTCCGGGAGTTGGTGATGGACAGGGAAGCCTGGCATGCTGCAGTCCATGGGGTCACAAAGAGTCAGACACAACTGAGTGACTGAACTGAAAATCTATAGAACTTTATCAATTCCAAGGCCTTTTGAGTAGGAATGGGGTAAAGGTAGGGATGGATATATAAAGCAAAGGACAAATACACATGAACTGATAATAGTCTAGCTATGAGGCCAAACAGAACAGAATGCTAGTCCTCATACTCATCCATTGCTTCATAATAAATCAAGGTAGATAAATGAATAAATTCCTACCCTTGTAGAACTTACATTCTAGTAAAATTTACATTCTAGTAAGGAGAAACAGATTTAAAAACACACAACCCCCTGTAAAATAAATAGGTAAAATACACAGTATATTGAAGGATGGTAAATACCATGGGAGGAAAATAAAGGAAATAAGAAGTGCTGCCAGGTGGGGTGGGAGGGATATGTAGGGAAGCAGCTGTAATTTTACATAGGGTGGTCAATGGGGACCTCACAGAGAGAACCGCCCTAGCAAAATTCTATGGAGTATAGGCCTGAAGACCCTATTAAACATCACAAGACGTAAATCATGGGGACATTCCAGAAAGAGAGAAACAAACAAAAACCACACACAAAGATCCTGTGGGTGGGGTAGGGTATATGCCTGATAATTAGAAATACCAAGAAAGCCAATAGGGCTAGATTGAATAGTAGGAAATAAAGTAAAAAAGGCAAATTTTAAGGATTTAGACTTCTATTTTGAAAAGACAAGTTCTTTTATTTATTTTTTTGGGGGAAATAATATCTTCTTGGCTACTGTGTCAAGAACAATCTATAGTGTCCATGGGCAGAGTCAAGGAAATCAATTAAGAAATTATTAACAACAAAGCATGGAAGAGAATGCTGGCTTGCCTCTGAGTGATGGCAGTGGAGGCAAAAAGTGATCAGATTCAGATGCCATCTGGAAGATACAGTCCACAGGAACTGCTGATAGACTGTCAATGAGAACATCAAAGTTTTTTGGTGAAAGCAGCTGGAAGAATTGAGTTTGTGTAAATTAGTTATGCCCTTCCAATGGGACAGATGGAAGAATAAGATATTAGGAGTCTGGTTTTTGATATGTTGAGCTTCACGTATCTATCAATCATCCAAACTATCAGAGTAGAGGTTCAGGGGAAGACTCAAGGTTAAACATATAAACTGGTCATTTTTAGAGTCTAAATGGTATTTAAAAATATGGCACTAAGTGATATAACCAAGGAAGTGAGCATAAATAGGAAACCTCTGAAAACTGAGCCCTGGGAATACTCCACTGTTTATAATCTGGGAAGATGAGAAGCAGACTAAGGAATGGCCAGGAAAAAAGGGGAAGAAAATGGAGAATGTATTATGCTGGAAGTCAATTAAATAATGTATTTCAAGGAAGGGGAGTAACTAGTTCAGTCTAATGTTGCTGATAAGACAAGGTAGAAAAGACTTGGAATAGTATCAATAATTTTAATAAGAGTAGCTTTGATGGAGTGATGGGAGTGTTAATCTGGAGTTAAATAAATTCAATTCCTCTTTCTTGTTCCTTAACACATATTTAACTTCCCATCACCATATTACTGGAGAAGGGAATGGCTACACACTCCAGTATTCTTGCCTGGAGAATTCCCTGGACAGAGGAGCCTGGTGGGCTACAGTCCATGGGGTCGCAAAGAGTCAGACAGGACTGAAGCAACTTGGCATGCAAGCACCAAGTGCTGAGACTACAATAGTGAACACGACAAAGTCCCTGCCTTTATGAAATTTTGTCCTAGCAGTTATTATCAACTAAATATTTGACCTTTAAGAAGGTCACTATGACCTTTCATCTTTCTCAGACTCATTTCTCCAGGTTTAATAATGGCTACCTTATATCTAAAAATCTTCCATAATTTATTTTAAGTTTCCTGCAGAATAGGCAATGGCACCCCACTCCAGTACTCTTGCCTGGAAAATCCCACGGACGGAGGAGCCTGGAAGGCTGCAGTCCATGGGGTCGCGAAGAGTCAGAAACGACTAAGTGACTTCACTTTCACTTTTCACCTTCATGCATTGGAGAAGGAAATGGCAACCCACTCCAGGGTTCTTGCCTGGAGAATCCCAGGGATGGGGGAGCCTGGTGGGCTGCTGTCTATGGGGTTGCACAGAGTCGGACACAACTGAAGTGACTTAGCAGCTTAGCAGCAGAATATCTAGATGTGTGAATTAGTTATAAAACAAATGTAAGCAATTTATTATTAAAACACCACTCCTCCTTCAATACTACCACAACTTTCACTGCTTTCCAGAATTACAGCAACATATGGTGAGCCAGCAGTCAACAGAGAGAATCAAACTTTGATTCCAGAACCAAATAGCATGTAATTCAAATGACTCAGTTATGGTCCCAAATAACTGACCAAGAATATGTGATCCAGACTGAATGAGAGGAAAAAACTGAAAAATGCTCTGAAGACTGATGGGAAAGGGAAAAAAAAGTGCTATAATGCTGTTTCTCGAATTATATCCAAATCTGAGCCACTTGGCTTATAGAGATTATTTATCTCCATTAATTTCAATGCCAGTTGAGTCATGTTGGCTGCAGACCATTTCACTTTTTGTTTACTAAAATTTCTCCACAAACTAGTCAGCAATGCTCTACATAAAGCCTCTTCTAGGTGACTACAACTGTTTCTCTTTATCAGACTAGTCACGAAGAATCTCTTGGACAACACATTAGCTAACACAGAGATCTAGAGAGGTACAGGGATTTGAACTCACAAACCAGATAAGAGAGGGTATTAACACAAAGAAAACTGGCAGATATGCTAGGGGGCAAATCTATATGACAATACCTGCAGAAGGACATTTATAAACTTCTAATGGTCTAAATGGTGGAGGGCTCATGGAGGAGGTAGGTTGGAATCAAGGTGCTAAGCAGAGAAAAGGGGGAGATAGGGCATTCCAAGTGGAAGAAAAGGCACAAGGAATAAACAATGAAGATACAATCACATGGCTAGTTGTGTAGGAAAGTAATTGGAGAGAATATCACAGAGGCAGAGAGGGGCACACTGCAGAGAACCTTGAATACTGTGTATAACTCAACACTATCCAATATTTATTAAGCATCTTCTATGTATCAAGTACTGAACAAGGTAGGAGACAGTAATCACAGATAAATATAATAGGAGACTTCAAAGATATTACCGTCCAGAATGAGAGACATGAAAAAACAAATAATGATAACACAATGAGGAAGGAGATTAGAACTAAATAGATATACAATGAGTAACAGTGCAGTGGGGATACAGCTGGATATATTCCTTCCATGGAATTAGAATAAATATTTTGGAAAATTATATTTCAAAATGAGGGAATGGAAGGTATAATAAGGGGATGAGATAAGAATCCACTTCAAATTTTCAACCTAGACTTAGCTAAGAAGCATTTTCATAGCTCTTGTGAGTTTTCCATAGGTTGCTCATTCACCTCCAGAAATCAAAGGGAATGTCCTTACTTTGGCTCATAATGGAAGAGGCATATTTCTCGGATGATTCCTCAAGAACCCTAGCTTAGAGTGTTCAAAGAATTGGGTTCAAATCCCTGCTTGTTATGTGACCCTGAGCAAGTCATTTACTCTAAGTTTTCATTTCCTTATCTATAAACTGGGGAAACAACCTTATGGGTTTGCTACAGAAAATAAACAAGACAAAATTAGTACAAACACAAAGCAGAGAGCTTGATTCATGAAAGACAACAGTATTTATTTCCTCTGTTTACATAAACCTTCATATTCCAGCATAAAGAGTTTCTTCCTTTTTACATTTATGGAAATAGTTCTTTAAATCCTTTTTATAAGATCGCGGAAATGCAACAATTCCAATATTGCAGATGTTGAAATGCATCAAGATAAAATCTAATAGTTTTAAACCAATCTGAAATTGTTATAGGTTAAAAAAGAAAATTTCATTTCACCAAGTTCATTGTAACTACATAAATGTAATTATGTAGATAACATACTTTTCAAATATGTGATATATAATGGTTGAGTTATGCCATACTGCAGAAATAAGGTTCCTGAAAAGCTGCTTATACAATAAGTTAAATCATATTTGTGCCCATAAAATTTATAATTTACAGGAACTTCAAAGTTAAATTAATGGAAGAAAGAACCACTAAGTATAAACAGGAACCAGGAAACTCACTTATCCAAAAAATATTTGTTGAAGACTGGTACTACATGCCATACTTGACAATTTCTCTTTCATCATGGGAAATATATTAAAAAAAATAATTCTAATGGAATTTGCTGGGAAGTAGTTGAGGAGGATGATGACAGGAAAGAAGTGTGGTAGAAGCACTACTTTCAGGATAGTAAGGATAAGGCAGGTGGCTGCTGCAAGTGCCAAGCTGCTTCAGTTGGGTTCGACTCTTTGCAACCCTATGGACGATAACCCGCCAGGCTCGTCTGTCCATGAGATTCTCCAGGCAAGAATACTGGAGTGTGTTGCCGTGTAGTCCTCCAGGGGATCTTCCCAACCCAGGGACTGAACCCACATTTCTTACATGTCTCCTGTATTGGCAGGCAGGTTCTTTACTACTAGTGCCATAGTCCTGAGTAAAAAGGAAGAGAAGCAGATTTTTGCAACTGAGATGAATTTCTCAATTTTGCTGAAAGCATTCCTTTTGAATCCTACTCAAGTGAATGATCAATTCCTACCTCACCCAATTTAAAAATCCATATGCTCAACTATCCTGTTTAGTTTAAGGAAAATGTACTTTCTTTATACTAGAGAAAATTTTAAAAGAAATTCCAAAATAATGCAATGAAATTGATATGTAATTCTTAGGTGTGCCAATATTTAGGGGGTAGGGGGAAATTCCTTCCTTCTTAGATTACTCCTTGCACTTACATAAATAATTTGTTTAACCCTCACAACAACCTTTGTGGTACTTTTACTATCTACACTTTATAAGAGAGGAAACTGAAGTAAAGTCAAATAGCTACTGTTTGGTGGTAGTAGTCCCAGGTCAGTGAACTATCAGAGATCCACGGCAGGAAAAAAAAAAAAAAAACAGAACACTCCCACAGCCCAAGCCTCAAAGGATGCCTATAAGGAAAGTTCCACAGAAAGTCCAACTAACAGTTGGACTTACTAACAGCCCAATAAAGAGTGAAGGAACAAACTGGTAAACTGCTTCCAAGAAAGAAAATATCCCCCAATTAATTTTATGATGTGATCATAACATTGCTACCAAACCACTGAAGAAAAGTAGGAGAAATCTAATTATAGATCTCTCTTACTAGTGACCATGGGCTTCCCAAGTGGCACTAGTGGTAAATAACAGATGAGGGTTTGATTCCTCAGTAGGGAAGATCCCCTGGGGAAGGGCATGGCAGGCTATAGTCAATAAGTCGAAAAGAGTAGGACACGACTGAAGCGACTTGGCACACATGCATGCACACATGCATGACAATATGTGGAAAACTATCTTAAACAAAATATTAACAAATTAAAGTTAGTGATGATCAAAAAAGAATATAACATGATTAAGCTGGGTACTTTCAAAGAATACAAGAATGGATTATCAATAGAAAATCTATTAATTCACCATAGGAAAAACATTATCAACTCACTAGAAGCTGAAAAAAGTATTCAGTAACATCCAACATCCACTCATAATTCAAAAATGTAAATTCTTTGAAAACAAGGAATTTCAAAGGGAACTTCCTTAACTTGCTAAAGGATATCCAACAAAAATCTACTGCAAACAACATTCACAGGTGTGAAATCTTCGACATGATCCTATCTAAGACAGGATCAAGACAAGAAGGCACATAGTATTAGTTTTGTGCTGCAACCTATCAGGTTGCACTGCAAGAGCAAATTAAGTCTGAAAATTAGTGGCTTAACATAATAAAGGTTCATTTCTCCCTGTACTTTATGGTAATACAGGTTAGCAAGAGAATCACACTTCACAAAATTGCCCAAGGACCTGTGCTGATGAGACAGGCTGAACAACTTGCAGCTCTACCATCGAGAACAGGCGACCTCACTGTCACTATAACAACAGAGAGTTCTTATCAATTCTTCTATGCCGCTCCCTGGAAGGGATCCACATAATTTCCATTTATAGTCTACTGGCTGGAACTAGGCCCTATACACCTGCAAGAGGGCTTGAAAATATAGGAGAGGAAATGAATAGCCAGTAGGCAATAAATATCTCTGCCACATGCACAATCACCACTTTTATTTCAGTACATTGAAAATTCTAGTAAGTCAAGACAAGGTAATCTGTAAGGCAGAATTAAAATTCATTGTTTGTAGATGATATGGCTTCCTCTACTAAACAATTCAAGAATATCTAAGACAAGAATGTTATACAAAAATCTATTTCAAAACCATAGATTAGCAAAACACATATAAAAGTATTTTTACATAAAAAATTGTTTACAATGGGAACCAAAACTATAAGGTTTCTGAGACTAAATCTAACAATGTGTAACACATTAATGGAAAAGTGTATATAACTTTAGTAAGACATGTGAGACCTGAGATGACCTGCATTCACAAGGCTAACAGAACTAAAATCTTAGGCTCACCTACCTCAAGAGGACTTTACCATGAGTTTTAATGCTATAAACCAGTAAATAGCTTCATTATTTGCTTTAGTATCTTCCCATAAATCATTTGCCTGAACAACAGTCTGCTCAATCATCATTCAGCTCCCTTCTCATAATGATAGATTCTTAATCTGAGCAAACAGTCCCCTTCTCAGCCCAAGAGATAACTCAGGAAGACAAATTTCTTCCCTATTAAATACTTGCTTACTTATCAAGACTTGCTTTAAGACTCTAATCTTCATGTCCAACGTTGTTGTTGTTTAGTCACTAAGTTGCATCCAACTCTTTGCAACCCCATGAACTGTAGCCTGCTAGGCTCTTCTGTCCATGGGACTTCCCAGGCAAGAATACTGGAGTGACTTGCCATTTCCTTCTGCAGGGGATCTTCTCGAACCAGAAATCGAACCTACATCTCCTGTTTGGCAGGTGGATTCATTACCACTGCACCACCAGGGAACCCCTAATCTTTTATATCGCAAACATTGCCAATGAGATTCCCTGCTTTAAAGTTCAGTTCAGTTCAGTTGCTCAATCATGTCTGACTCTGTGACCCCATGGACTGCAGCATGTCAGGCCTCACTATCCATTACAAACTCCCAGAGTCCACCCAAATTCATGTTCACTGAGTTGTTGATGCCATCCAACCATCTCATCCTCTGTCATCCCCTTCTCCTCCTGTCCTCAATCTTTCCCAGCATCAGGGTCTTTTCAAATGAGTCAGCTCTTCACATCAGGTGGCCAAAGGACTGGAGTTTCAGCTTCAACATCAGTCCTTCCAGTGAACACCAGGACTGATCTCCTTTAGATTGGACTGGTTGGATCTCCTTGCAGTCCAAGGGACTCACAGGAGTTTTTCTCCAACACCACATTTCAAAAGCATCAATTCTTAGGCGCTCAGCTTTCTTTATAGTCCAACTCTCACATCCATACATGACCACTGGAAAAACCATAGCCTTGACGGACCTTTGCTGGCAAAGTAATGTTTCTGCTTTTTAATATGCTGTCTAGGTTGGTCATAACTTTTCTTCCAAGGAGTAAGCCTCTTTTTATTTCATGGCTGCAGTCACCATCTGCAGTGATTTTGGAGCTGCCCAAAAAATAAAATCAGCCACTGTTTCTCCATCTATTTGCCATGAAGTGATGGGACCGGATGCCATGATCTTAATTTCTGAATGTTGAGCTTTAAGCCAACTTTTTCACTCTCCTCTTTCACTTTCATCAAGACGCTCTTTAGTTCTTCACTTTCTGCCATAAAGGTAGTATCATCTCCATATCTGAGGTTATTGATATTTCTCCCAGCAATCTTGATTCCAGTTTGTGCTTCATCCAGCCCAGCATTTCTCATGATGTACTCTGCATATAAATTAAATAAGCAGGGTGACAATATACAGCCTTGACGTACTCCTTTCCCAATTTGGAACCAGTCTGTTATTCCATGTCCAGTTCTAACTGTTGCTTCCTGACCTGCATACAGATTTCTCAAGAGGCAGGTCAGGTGGTCTGGTATTCCCATCTCTTTCAGAATTTTCCACAGTATATTGCGAGCCACAGAGTCAAAGGCTTTTGAATAGTCAATAAAGCAGAAGTAGATGTTTTTCTGGAACTCTCTTGCTTTTTCGATGATCCAGCAGATGTTGGCAATTTGATATCTGGTTCCTCTGCCTTTTCTAAAACCAGCTTGAACATCTGGAAGTTCACGGTTCACGTATTGCTGAAGCCTGGCTTGGAGAAATTTGAGCATTACTTTACTAGCATGTGAGATGAGTGCAATTGTGCGGTAGTTTGAGCATTCTTTGGCATTGCCTTTCTTTGGGACTGGAATGAAAATTGACCTTTTCCAGTCCTGTGGCCACTGCTGAGTTTTCCAAATTTGCTGGCATATTGAGTGAAGTACTTTCACAGCATCATCTTTGAGGATTTGAAACAGCTCAACTGGAATTACTCAACAAAGCAATTTGAGCTCAACAAAGCTCAACACTAGCTTTGTTCGTAGTGATGCTTTCTAAGGCCCACTTGACTTCACATTCCAGGATATCTGGCTCTAGATGAGTGATCACACCATCGTGATTATCTTGGTCATGAAGATCTTTTTTGTACAGTTCTTCTGTGTATTCTTGCCACCTCTTCTTAATATCTTCTGCTTCTGTTAGGTCCATACCATTTCTGTCCTTGTATCAAGCCCATCTTTGCATGAAATGTTCCCTTGGTATCTCTAATTTTCTTGAAGAGATCTCTAGTCTTTCCCTTTCTATTATTTTCCTCTATTTTTTTGCACTGATTGCTGGGGAAGGCTTTCTTATCTCTCCTTGCTATTCTTTGGAACTCTGCATTTAAATGGGTATACCTTTCCTTTTCTCCTTTGCTTTTCACTTCTCTTCTTTACACAGCTATTTGTAAGGCCTCCTCAGACAGCCATTTTGCTTTTTTGCATTTCTTTTTCTTGGGGATGGTCTTGATCCCTGTCTCCTGTACACTGTCACGAACCTCAGTCCATAGTTCATCGGGTGCTCTATCAGATCTAGTCCCTTAATTCTGTTTCTCACTTCCACTGTACAGTCATAAGGGATTTGATTTAGGTCATACCTGAATGGTCTAATGGTTTTCCCCACTTTCTTCAATTTAAGTCTGAATTTGGCAATAAGGAGTTCATGATCTCAGCCACAGTCAGCTAAAGCCCTTCTTGCTTTAAAGCCCTTCCTTAAAACTGTGGAGCCAAGACTCCCAAACACTTAACCTTTAAATATTTACCTATAAATATCCACCCTTAACTTTTCAGAGATATTACTCTTAACCTTTCAGAGATACTACTAAGTCTGCAAAGGTGATGCTCTCCCTTACTGCATAATCAAAGCTCTGCTTTGCTTGATATCAACAGATTCTTCAGTTATTGTGGTGGTGTTTTGGTGAGCTGGCAATTGACAACCCTGAAATCCAACTTAGATCCTGAAGATCCAAATAGACCCTCCTTGTTGCCACATCTAAGACACTCAACTCAGAAATATTTTTTTCCTCTGGGACTCTTGGGCCTCCCTCCTTGGTGGGGGAGTCTCTTTTAACTATCAATACAATGGTGTGGGAACTGAATCTTCTTGTTAGGTCTGGACTCTGCTCTCCTTTTGGTAAAGCTCCCAAATGCTGAGTTACTTTGTCTCGCAGGAATGGAGAACCCTTGTCATTATCTGGTCAAATCTGAAAACTTGTATCTCAGGTGGAAACATGTCTTGTTATATATGTTACTAATATGTCTCTCTGTCACTTTCTGCTCTGAGTCTGTAAGAGGAAGTCCACAGCAAAATGACCAGGAATGAACTACTAAAGCTATCCTGTAGCCAAATCTAAGAACTGACAGGTTCAGATGTCCTCAATCTACCAGAATCCTTAGTAAAAACTTTGCCCTTGGCCACCTGTCAGAAAATCATGAAAACTTTCCTCAGTTTCTTCTTTTTATTTTCCTCCATGGGAGAAAATGCTTCTGGAAGAAACCACTACCAAACCTTCCATCTTCTTAGAATTACAGATCTGTCAGGTCTCCAATTTAAGATACCAATCACTAGGTTGGCGCCCAAGACATAAGCTGTATCAGCAACATAATGACCAATGCTGTCAGATTCTTATGCCTGTATTTCAGTTTAGACCAATGCCCCCTCCAAGTCAGATTCAATCTTTTGATCATCTTACATATATTTACACGATGATTTTAAATTGCACACTTACTGTTCCAAAAAGCATAATTTCACTAAGTATATTTTAGAATTACAGTGGCTACCTTGGAGGGTGTTTTATATGAACAAAACTGTTTATGTAAAAGATGCCTTAGAATGAAAAAGAGCAAAATCCTACATATCCAATAGTCTGCACTTCTCAACTGGCACAATAAAAATTCCAAAAAAAAAAATTTCAGCGTTTACAAATTGCTTCCTTAAAAGATCTGTTGGCCAAGGCCAATTTTTAAGAATGTGAAAATGTAAAATTATGTCTTGTTAGGATACCCTCACACCCCACGAAAGAAATGGCCTTCAGCCCACTATTTATCTCCTGCCCTATCCTCTCCCTTGCCTGAGAACCCTATCCTCTTTCTGTGAGCTTTCATTCCCATCTCAAGTGCCAGAAACAAACGCTCAGTGACTTCTTAAAATTAATCCCCTTCAGAATACATCAAGTGCCATATGGTTTACTTTTAAGCTCCGATCTTTTTCTGAGCTGAATAGTCAAGACATTCTCCAAAGTCTAACAAACAAGATAAACAAGAAATTGCAGCAGAATTTAGAATTCTGTATACTTTAATTCGGCTTTTCCACATTTCCTATCTCAATAAAAGGTATCAAGAAAACACTGAGTTGTCAAAATCAGAAATACAAAAGTTATTCATAATACTGCACGGCTAAGAGCCTTTCAATACTCTCTGATTTCAAACTTTTCTTGACTTTTTGCTTAGTTCATAGAATTAAAAAAAAAAAAGGGCCTGGAGATATTTTTATTGAGATTTTGTTAATTTTTGAATTACCCTACATAGAAGTATATCTTTATGACACTGATGTTTTCTCTAGGAGAACATAGTACATCTTTTCCATCTGTCAAGTCTACTTTTCTGTCAACATTAACCCTAAATATCTGTCTAATATCTCCACTGCAACTGACCTCCATTACTATCATCTTAATCCAAGCCATCATGTCTCACATTGACTATTCAATAGTCTACTAACTTGTCTACTGTCTCCATTCTTTTCCCAGTCCACGCTACTATCAAGACTAATATTTTCAAAGTACAAAGCCAACTATATCATCTCGTTGTTTAAAATAACTTCATTTGCTTCCCATTGTACCTAGGATAATAATCAAAATTCTTAACATGGCAAAAAAGATTTATCCCTATCTACTACTCCAGCCTAAGCTTACACCATGTGCCTGCTCATGTCTGTCACTCCTAGCAACACTGGTCTTTTAGTTGCCTACCCACTGAGCCTTTGTAAATGCTACTTCCCCCTTTTGCTTTGGGCATGTGCTTCCCTCCTTTTCACACAGTAAATTCCTATCCACCTTCAGAGCTCCAGAGCAGTCACTGAGCCTCAAAATCCTTTTTCCGTTCTCCTTCACCAGATCAAATCCTCCTAACATATAACTAGTCGAAGCCAGCATGCATATCCCTCATGATATTTGTCACAGTTCCAATATATATTGATTTTTGTGATTTTATTATCTCTCTCATTATCATAAAATATCCATGAAGGCAGAGACAGTTACTAGTTTTGCTAATTTTTTGCTAATTTCTATTAATAATATAATAGAGTTTTAGTCATATCATCTTTCTTAATAGTAAAAGAGAAGCTGGGAGTAGAGAGGAACAAGGCATTCTAGATATGACAGAACAAAGGACTAGCTTTCCATCACAATTCATCTTTGCTTCCTTCAGAGCAGAATTACTGCTGAGAAGCAATCCCTGCATGTAGGTGTGGCCATCTGGTTAGTTCTTGACAGAGTGTAGGTAAAAATGTCATGTGTCAATTCAAGGCCAAGGCTTTTAAGAAACAGATATGCCTCTTCAGGTTCTCCTTCATTTTCCACTATGTGAAGAGGACAGCAATGCTCTAGAATAAGGTGAAGACACAAAATGGGGTCACTTCGTGGACCTCTCTTCTCTTGCCTCTGCAGAATATATTTCTCAACAGAGCAAGGCAAAGTCTTGCTTTTCTAAAAATTTCTTGCAAACACTCCTAGTTTCATAACTCTTTTCCTTATAGATACCGTATAGCGTTCCACTACCAACTATTATACACCTCTAAGAAAACAATCCTTTATTTCTCCATGGGAAAAACAGCCCCGTTCAATGATGAATATGTATTTCTATGGAAATCTATCTCTTCAATACAAAAAATAATCCTGTGAGCTGACTTACTACCCACACAGACAGCCTTAGAAGGGTAGTATGAATGATTAACTTCTACTCTAACTCTGAAAGTGAAGAATACGGAGTTGAGGGTGGGCAGATAGTTAAGGGATAGAAGTGAAGCTCTTTAAAATATTTCATTTAGAAGAGGGAATTCTGAATATATACACCTACCTTTAAATAGACCAGTCAACACAGAACTGGATTATAGTTACCTTAGGATAAAGATTAGTGTCTGATAAACTTTTTCACCTTTCTATACTTTTATATATTTACTTTACTTCTTTTCTCTTTATAATCCACTCACACGACACACATATTTTAGGAATCCACACTATGTATTAGACAATATGCTAAGTACTGCTGCTGCTGCTAAGTCGCTTCAGTCGTGTCCGACTCCGTGCGACGCCAGAGACGGCAGCCCACCAGGCTCCCCCGTCCCTGGGATTCTCCAGGCAAGAACACTGGAATGGGTTGCCATTTCCTTCTCCAATGCATGAAAGTGAAAAGTGAAAGTGAAGTCTCTCAGTCATGTCTGACTCTTAGCGATCCCATGGACTGCAGCCCACCAGGCTCCTCCGTCCATGGGATTTTCCAGGCAAGAGTACTGGAGTGGGGTGCCATGGCCTGCTAAGTACTAGTGATTATCAATAAGTAAGACCAATAGGATCCTTGCCATTTTGGAACGGACAGATTAGTTTGTTTTTTTTTTTTTAAAGGCAGACTATAAACAAAGATGTAAATAAAGAAGGAAATAAATACATAAAAATTGTGAAACATGACTTGAAGAAAATGTACAAAGACAGGCTTATCCCTTGGTGTTACAAGTAAGGTGGCTTCTCCAGGTCCCATACAAGACAATGAACATTATGCTTTTTGATGTATGTGTGTGTGTGCATGTGTGTGTGTTTACAGGCATGCTCACAAGCACATATATTACACAGATCGGTATACATGTATGTGTTTAAGTAAATTCCACATAATAGAGTGGGTCTGCACCAGGTGAACTATGCCAGGCCCACACTCCTCTAGGGACAGCCTTAAACAAGGGCACAGCCCTATACAAACACTATATGAGGGATGGTTCTATTTAAGTGCTATGATCTCAGATGCCAATGCTTGCATAGACAGCAAAAGAATGCATAAGAATCACCTGGAAACTTGTAATAAAAATTTCCAGTCTCTATTCTCAGCAATTTTCATTTAGTAGGCCTGGAATGGATTGTCATAAAGTTCCACCTATACGATTCTGACACTTTGGTAGATTTGGATCCTCAGTCACAACTCTGCCTTGGCTCTTCCGTATTTCTTTCACCAAAATCAAAGCATGGCAAAGAACTATGCTATTCAGTGCCCTAAAGCACAGAATAAATCGTCTTCAAGTAAATAAACAAAAGTATTATAAAGAAAGGTGTGATTTTTGTTTTGTTTTCCTAAATATAATGCCTCCTCTTATTAAGAAGTTTTCACTTAGAGGCAGAAAAGATAAATCCTGGGGAAATACTTCTCAAAATGCAGAACATGAACTACGAGTGATATAGCAGGTTTTTAATATGCTGCCCAAAATAAATTTAGATAATACACAAGATTATTTTACATGGTGCATGGACATCCACTAAAAGACAGTGAATCACAAAGGAAAAAATGTACTTTCTTTTCAGTTCTCTTTCAATCAGAAATCTTCAGTTAGCTATTGGTAATGTCTGCTACACCTGTATGTCATTGCTTATCTCATTTTAAGAAATAGAGAACATGTCTCAGAGTCTTGTTATCTAGCTAGAATTTAATACCATTGTTTTGTTTTCCCTGTATTTTTAAGGCTATCATCCATTTAAAGCATATGATACTGATTTTCATTTATATTAATTTTCATTTATACTTATAAATGAAAAGAAGATGAACTTTCAGTTTTTGAATTTTTAAATTAACTTCTATTACAGTTGATTTACAATATTGTGTTAGTTTCCACTGTACAGCAAAATGAATCAGTTATAATATATATATATATCTCTCCACTCTTTTTTAGATTCTGTGGATTTTTTAAAGATAGCATAAATTATATGCAGATATTACAAAAATTATGAGGATGCTGCTGTATGAATGAATGAATGAATAAAATTTAGCATTACTACTGTGAGATATCATTAAAAGTAACAGCCAATTTTGCTGTCTCTAACTCCCTCTCATACAAACACACACACACACAAACACAAATAACTAGTCCAAATGAACAATCGAAAGTCGCAAAATAGTTATAGGAGACACGCAATGAAAAGTCTATTCCAGACAAAATAATGACATTCCATAAGATGACAATTATTGTTTGTAAATTTCTTGACTAAATGAATATGATAATATCTGACCATACATTTCAGAAATTTACGTACGCTCTAACCTGAAAGCCAGGATAACTATCACATGTAGTTTTTATTACATACCTTATAATCCTTGGGTCGATAGCAGCCAAGATGAGAATGATCTAAAAAAGGACATATAAAAGAAACTATAAATATTTCTACCAAAAATAAATTTGGTTTAATCTTTGCTTTTTCCTACAATCACTGTTTCTATGATTATAATTCACACAGCAGTTTTCAGAAATACGTTCAAAATCCTTCAACAATGTTACAAAGATGATAAGCATAAGTTCAAATCTATAAGTTCTTTAGCAAATAAATGATTTCACAAATATTATTTTCATTACAGTAGGAGATATCTGATATAGACCATGTTAATTTTTATTTGATAAACCAATCTGTGTGCATGACACTTTTTAGTTGACAAACCAGTTTATGATGATCCATATTTTGAACATGCAGACTTGATAGATATTGCCAAACTACAAGTGTTCCTAATCTTGGAGTCTATGCCTGAATCAAGTGAGTGTAATGGAAACAGGACCAGCTTTAGCAAGTGGGAGCACACTGTCCTGTAGTGTATACATCTTGCTGACAAATAGATGTGCATTACAGTTTAGGCACCAGCACTTCTAATATGGCGACGGGCATATTCTCTGACTTTTCCAGTACTTCAGTTGTCCCATGTACCTCTTTCATTAGATTACATTAGATATTACATGTGAGGCAGTAAAATAAACGCTAACTATTATTACTAACAGCTTTCCTGGTGGCTGCAATGTGGGAGACCTGGGTTCAATCCCTAGGTCGGGAAGATCCCCTAGAGAAGGAAATGGCAACCCACTCCAGTACTCTTGCCTGGAAAATCTCATGGATGGAAGAACCTGGTAGGCTACAGTCCATGGGGTCGCAAAGAGTTGGACACGACTGAGCGACTTCACTTTCTTTCTATTATTACTAACACAACATCAACACATTACTGTTGAATTCTAACTCAAACAAGGACAGGTTCAATCTACCACAGATGCTAATTTGGTCAAGTTACACAATTAATTTCATGCCTCATTTTAAAAGTATAAAGACAATGCTTACCTTACCTCAAAACAGAGTTATAGTTATGATTAAGTTATACAATTCATAAAAGTAACTATTCTCAGTATTTACAACAGTGGGTTATAAAATTATTTTAAATCTCTCCCTAAAACAAACCACTACATTATAAATGTACATTTGGTGTTCTATTTATGACTTAAAGGAGTCAACTTTGTAGAATTACAATTTCTATTATATTGATAGATGAGAAAATCAGAACCATAATTTGAAACTCTACTTTACTAATACATTTCAATAAAAAAACACTCTTAACAGTCTATATTTTACCTTCCCTAACCACTTTGTACAGAAAAACAGGCTATACAGATACAGACCCAGGATAATCTGTGCCGTGCTGTGCTTAGTTACTCAGTTCTGTCTGACTCTTTGTGACCCCATGGACTGTAGTCCGCCAGGCTCATCTGTCCATGGAATTCTCCAGGAAAAAACCATTTATAAACTTACTCTAATTCAGATAAACTTCTACAATTTTCTTTCATTTTTATAAATTAAACTAATACTTTGATCTGAGGTTTCCTAATGTTCATATTTAATCACCCTTACTAACAATTAGGCACTAACTATATCCTAAATGTAGGAGATAAAGGAGACAAAAATCATGGCCCATGGTTGTACAGTGCTTATAATTTACTTAAGTTATTACCAAGTCAAATAACAGCAGCATAAAAGGACAAGCTACATCAGAATGGTACTGGCAATTAATGCTATCAAAAAGTCATATCAGAGCCCAGTGTCTCAAAGTTGAAGACAATCAGGCAAAACTTCCTATAGGAGGAAAAAGTTGAGCTGGGCCTTAATGTATGGGTCACACTAAAGAAAAGTATAAGGAAAATGAAAGAACTAATTTAGATTGTGTGTGAGTATATGTGTGCTCTTGAACAATTTACATTTCCTTAAATCTCAGATTTCTTCATCTGTAAAGTGAGGATAACTAATAGTACCTAAAATTTTTGAGGTTACTGTGAGTAATGAATCAATGAAATATAAGTACTTAGAATAGTGGCTAGCAGAAAACACAATATATATTAGCTATTATTTGATTCTCCTATAATCTCATGAAATCAGTGTTACAAAATGAATATTTGTGTCCTCCCAAAATGTGTATGTTGAAGCCCTACTCCTCAAAGTAACAGCATTTGGAAAAGAGAGGTATTTGCTAAATCCTAAGCAAATTAAAAAAGGACAACTTTAAAATGCTCAAATGACCAGATGAAGCTTCCAAATATTCTTAACGTACGAGAGATACTAAGTTTCTTCAAAAGGATTGCATAGATTAGAATTATATTTCATGGAAATTCTAGCCAGAGAAAACTTGGAGATTTTATCTAAAAAAAAAAATACATCTAAAGGATAGTAGGGAAAGGAGTAAGAGAGTGGTGGAAAAAAAAGGAACTTGGGGTTGTAAGATCTGGGTTCAAGTTCTATAGTGCTCCAACAGGTCACATAGCATCTCTAAGCTTTGGTCACTCTCTTCCTGATCAAACATAGTTAAATCCACCTTCACATGACTCGAATGAAGACTAAACCAATCAACACTGGTGAAAATGGTATCCAATAGGAACTTAAAAATTATTCTGCAAGATAATTTGATAAGAAAATTTTCAAGAAGAATTTCCAAGATAGTCATAAGTGAAAATTTACTATGCCTAAGACAGTCTATCGTAAGACATTTCCACAAGTATTTAAATAGCTGATGAGAATCCAAAGTACAGTTGCTCAACTACAAGACAGAAAGAAAAGCAGTCCACAGAATAGGGGCATTAAAATTAGAGAAAAGAGAAGGGAAGCTCTTTATGGTAAAAGGCAAATAATAAATGTATAAAGAAAAATGGAATTTTTAAAATATTTGGTAAAAATCACCATAATAAACTGTTTCCAGCAAGAACCATCAACATATGGTAAAGAGGTCAAAGTCAAGGAGTATTAACTGAGTCTTGATCTCCCCAAAATTACAAAGGGAAGGAAGAAATAGCAGCTTTTTCCTGCAGAAACCTAGCAGATACCACCGTAATCAAGTGAGCAAATTAACATCATCAGTAACAAAGCAACATCACATACATCTTGACGTGCTGCACTGAGAGTAATATATCACTTCTGTTGTATTTTGGGAGAAAAAGAATAAATCTAATAAAGAGTAAAATAGTAAAACAAACCCAAATTGAGGGATTTTCTATTTAAAAAGTGGCCTTTACCCTTAAAAATGATCACAAACACAAAGAAAGGCCAAAGAACTGATCCATATTAAAGAAAACAAAAGAGATGTGGCAACTGAAGGATATGCATGATGTGGCATTCCTTTTGCTATAAAAGTATTAGAACAAGTGGCAAAATCTGAGTTAGGTTTATAGATTAGTCAACATTATTATATTGTTAGTTTCTTGTTTTGATAATTACATCACCTTAAGATAAAAACTGTGTTAGTTTTCTCGGGCTGTCTTCTACCATAAATTAGGTGAAGTAAACAATAAACATTTATTTCTCATACTTCTAGATACTGGAAGTCTGAGATGTGGGTGCCAACACAGCCAGGTTTTGGTGAAAGCTCTCATCTGGCTTGAGGATGGCTGCCTTTTGGTTGTGTCCTTACATGATAGAGAGAAAGGAACAAAACTCATCTAAACCTAATTACCTCCCAAAGGTAATGACCCATCTCCAAATAACACCACTGGGGGTTAGAACTTCAACATGTGAATTTTGAGGGACACAATTCAGTCCATAGCAACGTCGGGAAAAATTTTTACGCAGACACACATACAGAGATGGAGGCAAGGAGGAGAAAGAAAGAGAAAGATTGAGGGAGAAGGAAAAGCAAATATTAGTATTTGTAGATTCTGAGTAAAAGGCATAGGGGAATTCTTTGTACTATTTCAACTTTCTATAAGTCTAAAATTATATCAAAATAAAAAGTTAAAAGAAAAAGCACCTCATTATTGACCTAATTGTACCTCTATATAGGCAGCTGATTGCTTTGATATGAAGTTACTAGAAACTATAATAGTTCTGCTGGGAAATATATAATAATTGTTAGGGGAAATCAGATATTTAAGTGCATTCCAAAAACATCTTCCCAAGAAAAGTCTATATTGAAGTCATTTTCAATTTTTCTGGTCTTTAAAGCATATTTACTCAATGTCTATAAATTTAGTCCAAGAGGGGAAACAGTATAACATCTGTTCCTAATTTCATATAATCTATTATTCAGAGTACAAAAGGCTTATCAATTACCCTATTTATCTCCCAATTAATGCTAAAAAAGGAAAATAGGTGAGTGCAAACTCTTCATGTTCTTAGATAAGAATGTTTTATATCCTAATTTTAAAAGAGAGAGATTATATACTAGAGTTTAGAATCAGAAAGAGACAAAGCTCACAATATATTGATTATATTTTTTTACTCTCACTTTTCTATGCCTTTTTCTTAGTGTGCAATAAATTAACTTAAAAGCTTCTGGTGAATTGACTAGCCAGCGTCTACAGATATTAATACTTAGACGTCCCTAATTAGGCTTCCCAGGTAGCTCAGAGGTAAACAATCCTTCTGCCAATGCAGAAGACGTGGAGATGCTGGTTCAATCCCTGGGTCGGGAAGATCCCTTGGGGAAGGAAATGACAACCCACTCCATTTTTGTGACTGCCTGAAGAATCTCATGGACAGTGCAGCCTGGTGAGTTACAGTCCGTAGGGTCACAGAATCAGACACAACTGAGCGCGCATGTGCGCGCGCGCACACATACACACACACACACACACACACACACACACACACACACACACACACACACACCCCCAACTATAAAATACTATTTAATCTTCTTTATTAAAATCATCTTCATATTGAACTTAGAAATAACCTATCTAACTATTAGGATCAGGCCTAAAAATGAAAAAAAAATTGTTATAAACTAAATCTAAAGAATGTTATCTTTCCCGAAATATAAATTTTATTGTGACAGTTGATATTAAGTGTCCTGTGTGCTAGGGCATCTTGCATAGTAATATTTATCATGTTATCTTCATTCTTCAATAAACTGATAATCAGAGCAGTTAAGATAATTTGTTCAAGAATGCTCCATTTATAAATAAGTAGCTGAGCAAGCATTCAAATATACGTGTAAATGTATGTCTAAAAGTATCAGCTTGAACTCTTTCTACAACTGTATTTCCCAAAGCCTGTTCCACAAGCAGTAATGCATGTTAAAGCAGGAAAAAGGTTTCATGGCCAAATAAATTTAAAAATTGTTGAGCAAAACAAAATCAAAGTTTTTTGTTGTTGTTTTGTTTTACTAAAAGGTATCACAGTCTTTAATATGCTAATATGTGTTTTGAATCACAAAGAAGATGGTTTATAGCAGCATTTAAATTCTATTATTTTTAGAGAGTATCTACCTGGGTGTCCCATAGGTTTTATTTATTTATTTATTTTTTCCCATAGGTTTTAAAAAGTGTCATTGTAACATACTTTCCAATATAGCCACGATTCTGTTTTTTTTTTTTTTAATTGATAGGAAAGATAACTAAAACAATAGAGATAACTTGTATATTACCATTGTGCAGCCTGGACCATCCATCTCTTTCACAGTCTCTGCCAGGAGATCCAAATAGAGCATCGGCCCTAGGACTTGGGGGATCAACCTAGAATAAGGAAAATTTCAATGTAACAAAAAGCTTAATTTTTTTTCAGTCTAATGGTAACAGAAAATCAAGTAAGGTGCATAGATCACATATCATCAGGTTTACATGATACTGCCTACATAGTTCAGGTACGTTCCAAAATCAGAGCTTAGCCAAGTATTTTGCTGTTTGTTTGTTTTTAAGTAAAATTTAAATCCAAGAAATTTAAAATTATATTCTGAATCCACTCTAAAATCAACAGATTTACAGTTGAAATGTCCATTGTTCTATTGCCTAATTTGCTTCCCACTACAGAGTTAAAAGGCAATGGCACCCCACTCCAGTACTCTTGCCTGGAAAATCCCATGGACGGAGGAGCCTGGTAGGCTGCAAGTCCATGGGGTCACTAAGAGTCGGACACGGCTGAGCGACTTCACTTTTACTTTTTATTTCCATGCATTGGAGAAGGAAATGGCAACCCACTCCAGTGTTCTTGCCTGGAGAATCCCAGGGACGGCGGAGCCTGGTGGGCTGCCGTCTATGGGGTCGCACAGAGTTGGACATGACTGAAGCGACTTGGCACAGAGTTAAAAAGAGAAATCTTACTTTGCTACATTTCAAAAACAAGTTTAGCCTTTTATTACTTATCTCCTTAGCATACAGATTTTGAATTTAGTGTCTTTACCTGGCTGTGTTTAGGAGCCAGCATTCTGAGTATAGGAATAACATATTAACAGTCATCCATGTTTTCTAACAAAAAGAGTCAGACTGATTTAAATCTGTGCAAAAAAGACAGCTCTATCTACCAAAATTAAAAGTTTTTTACATAAAAGGGCAATATCAAGAGAGTGAAAAGGCACCCATGTAGTAGGGCAAAATATTTGCAAATTATTATCTGAAAAGGCATTAATATTCAGAATATATCAACAAACTTCAAAAACTCAATAAAAAAAAATTGAGCAAAGGACTTCAAAAAGACACTTCTCCAAAAAAAAAATATATATACAAATGACCAATAAGCACATGAAAAACCATTCAGCATCACTAGTCATTAGTAAAATGTAAGTCAAAAGTCTATTTTACCCCCATCATGAGATACCATTCTACACCCTCAGGATAGCTACAATAAAAATAAAACAGAAAATAACAGACATTAGTGAGAATGTGGATAAATTGGAAACATCATACATTGCTGGTGAAAACACAACAAACTCTGGAAAAGAGTTCGGCAATTCTTCAACAAGCTAAACACAGAATTACCACGTGTTAGTCCCTCAGTTAGGTCTGACTCTGTGAACCCACAGACTGTAGCCCACCAGGCTCCTCTGTCCATGGATTTCCCAGGCAAGAATACTGGAGTGGGCTGCCATTCCCTTCTCCAGGCAATCTTCCTGACCCAGGCATTGAACTTAGGTCTCCTGCATTGTGGGCAGATTCTTTACTGTCTGAGCCACCAGGGAAGCCCATATGGCCCCGCAATTCCATTCCTAGGTATTAAAGCAGTTGGGAATTAAAACAGATATTCAAACAAAACTTGTACAGGAATGTTCACAGAAGTACTATTCACATAACTAAAAGGTGAAAACTCAAATGTCCATCAACAGATTAATGGATACACAAAATGTACACTGAATTATTCAGCCATAAAAAGAATCAAGTGCTGATACGTGCTGCAACACAAACGAAACTTGAAAGCACTGTACTAAATGTACTAAATGAAAAACAACAAAAAGGCAAAAATTGTATGTTTCTATTTATATGAAATGGCAGAATCAAAATATTATATTATGACTATTTTACCATAATAGAAAAAAATACTAACTTCCACATAAATAAAAAAAGCAAAGAATGTAGCTTAACTCATAGAATGGTTGTGCTGGTTTGTTTGGGAGCGTACTAGTTCCTTGAAACTTCTTTATTCTTTAAGATTACTTTTTATACAGTACCTATAAAACTAGAATGTCTTTCCTAGGAGTATTATATTTTGTATATTCATATATCAAATTAAAATTTTGCTTGGTTACCAATTTTGTTAAGTGCTTTGAAAATCATGAATGGTTACAGAGGTGGGAGGCATATGTTTATAAACACAGTTGGAAAAATCTAGTCCTTTACAGTCACTGTAAGTAATTTTGTAGCTATAAACGTAGAAGCATGTATTTCTTCCTGTTCATTGCAAGTTGAAAGGGAAATTATTTAATAAAAATCTCAAAATTTATACCAAGAATTAAAAAAATTATTCTATTTTAAGTAGTGACATGAAAATAATACTAAACATTTTAAGAGTAGTTATTTCCCTAAGCAATTTTTATGTGGCTAATGTTCAAAATATTCCTAGCTATCTTTGTACATAGGTATTTTAATTAAAGTGCTAATATTCCTTCAGGTTAGAATTTAGTCCTTTCTTTTCAATTTAATTTGCAATTGTGGGCAAACAAAATTAAAGGCATTCTGGAACTGCCATCAAACAAGCAAGTAATCATATCTGGATATTGTTCAAACAACCAAAAACAGTGACCAGAACCTATAAATAAGTTCCATAATTAAGACAAGTGCAATTACAATGATCTCAATAAAATGTAACCATTTAAAAGTTACCGTAACTATTAAAATTTTTTTTTACAATAAAAATCTATTACTTTAGGCTAAAATAATAAAAGATACATAGTCAAAATAAGAAAATGGAATGAAATATTGCTTAAAGTATATCTAAATATTTTTAAAATGGTATCACAAATGTTAAAAAAGCTATTAGATCATCAAAGGAACATGTTTACTTGTTTGCATTTACATTCACATTTTAAAATTTGGGAAAATGCACTGGAAACATTAAAGTAAGAAAGTGTTTTATAGATACCTCAAAAAGTTGTTTTGCTTCTATAGGCACTTGAATCTTCAAGTTTATTATTATATAAAGCAATTTTTAAAATTAATTTGCAATTTTTTGTTACTGAAATGCTTTTAAGGTAAAATACTTTTATAAAAATTAAAGAAATTATGAAGATTCTGAGAAAGATTTTTATTAAGTATTATTCAGTTCAGTTCAGTTCAGTCGTTCAGTCGTGTCCGACTCTTTGCGACCCCATGAATCGCAGCATGCCAGGCTTCCCTGTCCATCACCAACTCCCGGAGTTCACCCAAACTCATGTGCATCAAGTCGGTGATGCCATCCAGCCATCTCATCCTCTGTCGTCCCCTTCTCCTCCTGCCCCCAATCCCTCCCAGCATCAGGGTCTTTTCCAATGAATCAACTCTTCATATGAGGTGGCCAAACTATTGGAGTTTCAGCCTCAGCATTAGTCCTTTCAATGAACACCTAGGACTGGTCTCCTTTAGGATGGACTATAGACCCTTAAAAATTAGCCAAAATCTTTTTGACTATCATATGGATACAAGCTTTAAACACAAAACATATCATAACAGGCTTCCATACAGAAAGATTAGAAACTCTATTACCCTTAAAGTTAAGTCTTCTCTTTGAAAGGCCTTTCTGTTCCCATCAAATGATGATTTGCTTCAAACTCCATTATATAAGGTTTACCCAAGGGACATAATTACAAGGGAAACTATTCCATTACAATTTTTTAAAGGGCTGGGGGGTGGGTGTCTTCCTTTTCACAAAGAAAACTAGTTCCTATTTTAAAATCCTACTCTGCCATTTTAGTACTAATGTCAATTATATATCAGTTCAATTTGTAAAGTTATTACGCTGTCCACTTATAAGAAGAAAGGAAACGGCTACTTAGAGGACTTATGGGATTCATAATGGAGCTTGATCTCTGTCAGGTTTAAAGGCTGCAAAAGAATGTTTTTATTAAGTTAATTTTCCATTTTAGATTGCTAGGCTAACATACAGTTCATGAAGAAAAATTATTCATATAAGCTAGAAGTTGAAAGAAGTTTGAGTAATATTTTAGTGCAATTACAAATTAGATCAATTTCAAATGGAAATGTTTCAAAGAACACATACATGTCTAATCACAAATGGAGGTTTATCTGTTTCTTTTTTGAATTCATAAGGGCCGAGATTTAAATGGGCCAGCCGCCGCCTGGTGTCTTCCGATAGCTCACACATGCGTCTTTTTGTGTAAGGAGATGGAGAGTGTGATTTTGAAGAAATTGTAGGCTGTTCGTAGTTTTTTGCATTTATGCAATACTTATTCCTCTCAGGTGACTTGGATTTTTTCTTTTGTGACCTTGATGTTCTGTTTTGTAGTCTGCCGTGTGGTTTTTCAACTGGAGCCGTATGGTAAACAAATTTATCCTAAACATAAAAAATAAAAATTAGTTTGGCCAGGAGAATATATTTTATACATATTATGACCCTTGGGTAAACCATATATATAACCAAGGTTATAAGGTACATATAATCTATCAAAACCAACTAGATCAGTCTCTCTTATTTGTGCAGATTCTGGGGGAAGTCAAATCCATGTCCTCCCAAATAACTCTGTCTAGTAACAAGTAAAATATACTGTACCATACTTCTTCTTAAGTATAATAAGTACTTTATAAAAGTTAAAGCCCAATATTTAATCATTTGAAAAATCTAAGAAAAAATTAAAAAGTTATTTTTCAATATACTAAAGATTAATGTAAATGTTGGTTTATCATTTATAACTATGTATTCAAATAATTGGCTATATAATTTAAGAGGGTAAGTATAATAATCTTACAAATACACATCTAATTAGTTGATTATAAAATCCTAATGGAGAAAACTATATATGTTTTATTCATACTATTATAATTACATATACTTGCACAATATGAAAATCTGAAGTAAAGCTTTTTACATATTTTCATTGAACATATTATTTGAATTATACAAGGTGATTAGAATTTTAATATCTCTTCTAAACTTTAAAATTCAATGGCAGATAACCATAACGTCTTAATTCTGTACTTTCATAAAAGTAAAAATGTCCAAAAGACATGTTACAAATTTTAATAACTAGTACTCTATCTTCTAATAATATTGGCTAATAGTCCAAAATTTTAAAAACAAACATGATATTTCTAAAATTTTTGAGTTATTAGGATATTTTATTCAAATAAAAATTATTCTGCCTTACAAAAGCTGGGTCACAAATAAACAATGTTAAGACCACTTCAAGCATTATCTAGATTTATAAGCTTTCCAATATTAGAGAAAACAGACGGTTAAGAATCTCTGAATGTCCTCCTAACTTTATAACTTTAAAAAACCACCTAACCTACCTCTGCCCTTTTCTACCTTCTCCCTACCTGCTATGGGTATCTATTTCAGAGTAAATAAAATACAAACATAAAATAGAAAAGTCATGCATTTTTAAAAGCAGATAAACAGAAAAGAAAATAGGAAAACAAGAAAACATTTCCTGATTAGGAAAAAAGTAAGTCCACAAGTTTCATACAGACCAGCAGCATCAGATTATTTCATCATCTTTCTTTCTTCTCTAGCTCTTGTTAATGCTCCTGGACCTTCTCCCACCTTGTTCAATGACTTCAACAAGTTAATTCAGAATTTTCATCCCATTTCATGCATCTTTATGACATCACGCTGACTCAAAGCAGCAGCAATGTTAGCACATGAACCTTTGAGGTTTAATAAAATGTTCAAGCAATGAATCTTTCCAAGACCTTGGACTTAGACTTTCTACTGCTGAGCTTTAACTATTTCTTTCTACCTTATCTTAGATTTCATCATTATTCAGATTCACTGCACCCTAAACTCTGAAAATCTCTTGTTGACCAAACCTTCTTTTCCTCAACCTACTCCTTTTATTTTCACTGAATCTGTTACTTGCCCTCCTGTCCTCTTCAGCCCCTAGATCTCTTTCCCCTAGATCTTCGTACATTTTTAGTGTCTCTTACTTTCAGATGCAGATGAATCCATCATTACCTATTTCAGCAATGCTGTAAAGTTCCTTCTTACCCACTTCTATTTATACCAAACCAACACTAACTTGAACTTTCTTCTTCATTACACTTTTTAAATGCTGAATATCATACAGAAAGTGAGCTATATCTGTGCTGCATCTACCACAGATTCATGCTTTCTAACCTAATCAACCCTTAATGTATCCTATTAATGTCCAACAAAACTTAAAATGCTAAGTCACTTCAGTCGTGTCCGACTCTGTGCAACCCAGTAGACAGCAGCCCACCAGGCTCCCCCGTCCCTGGGATTCTCCAGGCAAGAACACTGGAGTGGGTTGCCATTTCCTTCTCCAACACATGAAAGTGAAAAGTCAAAGTGAAGTCACTCAGTCATATCCGACTCTTAGCGACCCATGGACTGCAGCCTACAAGGCTCCTCTGTCCATGGGATTTTCCAGGCAAGATTACTGGAGTGGGTTGCCATTAGTGGCTGTTTTATACTGTTTCATACAAAATGGCTCCCTCCATCAGCTACCAGGCAACAGCAATTGTAACAAAAGGAGACTTGAAAAGAGCTTGTCTTCTTTTACTCCAGAAAAACTTTTCTGCCTTATGTGAAGGAGCTGAAATTTGCCTGCTAGATGAGGACAGTCTATGGCCATCACCCCAGTTGACATCAAGCCAAATACCAGGAATGTAAAGTCCCTCTCAGACCAAGAAGTCATCTAACTGCCAAACATTTAGGTGAAGCCATCCTAGACCACTCAGCCCTAGCCTAGCCAGCCCAAACCAAAAGAAAGACACAGCCAAGCCACACAACAGTGAGAAACATCTTAAGTTACTTAGTTACACAGGAAACCTGATACAGATTATCAGACATACTAATAAAGTCACTTTATTAATATTAATACGTAACTACTTACTACTAATGATAAACTCTAATCTGTGGTAGGTAAAAGAAAGTAAGTAGAAATGATTTATTCCAGAAAATCCCAATAATATACCTTATTATTATCAGTCCATTCAATTGGTGACATCAATTGTGATTTAAAAAACTTGAAAAAAAAATGTTCCCAAAGGAATAAAGATCATTATAAATATTTATAAACCTAAATTATCATATGAAGTTTATTTTACTCACTCTTAAAAATTAAAATGGTTTGTCTTATTTAAAACTGTATTTAAAGCTGAAAATGCTGTTTTATAGCCATTAAAAATTTAATTGTAACTAATACTTACTTGGGAAAAAAGTGGATTTAGCATGTTCTCAAACAGTATCACATAAAATTAAAATTCTGCCTGTTACCATCCACAATTTTAATGTAAAAATGTATACTCTGTTGCACCTATCAGACAATATATTCTAATATCTCATCTATGTCTTCTACATCTCAATTATCTTAATTAAAACCATAACCTCAGTAACAGTCACAAAATTTTTTAATTATATATTACATGCCAGGCACATATATTCTCAAATCTTTAAATCAGTCTTATGAGGAACTTGAAACCAAATCTGTCTTATTTTCAAGAATATTGTCTTAAACATTAACATCAGTAACTAGTTTCTCACATTTCTGTTCCACAAAGAACAAATGACAAACACTGAAACAGCAAGTCAGCCGAAAGCTTAGAGAGGAAAATGCTAGTCCAGTGAAACTACCAGTGGGATGACAGCTCTCATTAATTAGTAAGGAGTCTCCCACCAAGCTGTACACTTAGAGCATGTGCACTCTTCTGTGTGTACGCCACACTTCTGACCGAAAAAGAGAACTTTCCACCCATCAGCAGAAGCGAACACCCCAGCGTGGAAAGGAAACTTGTTCTGATCAGGGAAAGAATTTACGACAATTTATAAATGTGCACAGAGCATATCTCCAAACAAGTCAGTAAGCCAGCTCTACATCTGGCAAGCAAGTCATCAGACCTCTAACAGCAGTATTTCATCTTGCATTTAAAAGAAAAATAATTAGGCTAAACTCTGACATAGCAAATGTCTTGCTAAACAAAGTAAAAAAGATCCCCTTGATAATCTTAAAACTATATTTTACCTTTTTTAGCTTGTTGTCACCCTGAGAAAATTTACTGTTAAACTGTGGATGTAGGAAATTAACATTCTAGTTTTCCCACCATAGGTCCAGTCCTGCCCTGTTTGGGGCCACTAGGCTTTATATAGTCCTGGCTCATCGTCACAGGCTGCCCATTGTTACCTGGTCATAATGCAGCCACATATGTATGAGTAATGCCTGGACATTGTTAGATCATCTGCGGACAGGGTAGCAAGATGAGCCTGGTGACTCAGCAGAAAGTTGGACCAAAATGGAGTATTAGATCCAGATATCTGAGTTTGCTAAAGACAGTTTTTACAAACATAGAAGGTACTTAAACTGAAATAGCCAAGCTTCTCTTGATCTGATAGCATTAGAACAGCCACCAAACTCAAGCAACAGTCCCTTAAGGAATCAGAAACACTCAAGAAGCTATACCTACTAAACACCTATAACCCAGTCTGAGTACCTGTGGTCCCATTTGATAAAAAGGGAACTTTTTAGCAAATCCTTTGAACTTTAAGTTCTTTAAGATTTATAGAAGCCTCCAATCTGGTTCTCTGTGGGACTTCTTGATCCCAACATCTTTCTGGCAGTTTAATTTCTTTCCATTTAAAACAAAAAAAAAAAAACCATGAAGTAAGTAAGTCAATGTACCATCTACCAACTGTAACAAGCTTTTCACATTAACACTTATTAACATGTAAACAAAATGCTAAATACCTATGATAACTGCCTTAAAGATTCAAATATAATCCCTTACGATTATACAGTGGAAGTGAGAAACAGATTTAAGGGACTAGATCTGATAGAGTGCCTGATGAACTAAGGATGGAGGTTCATGACATTGTACAGGAGACAGGGAGCAAGACCATCCCCAAGAAAAAGAAATGCAAAAAATCAAAAGCAAATGGCTATCTGAAGAGGCCTTACACATAGCTGTGAAAAGAAGAGAAGCGAAAAGCAAAGGAGAAAAGGAAAGATATACCCATTTGAACGCAAAGTTCCAAAGAATAGCAAGGAGAGATAAGAAAGCTTTCCTCAGTTATCAATGCAAAGAAACAGAGGAAAACATAGAATGGGAAAGACTAGAGATCTCTTCAAGAAAATTAGAGATACCAAGGGAACATTTCATGCAAAGATGGGCTCAATAAAGGACAGAAATGGTATGGACCTAACAGAAGCGGAAGATATTAAGAAGAGGTGGCAAGAATACACAGAAGAACTATACAAAAAAGATCTTCACGAGCCAGATAATCACGGTGGTGTGATCACTCACCTAGAGCCAGACATCCTGAATGTAAAGTCAAGTGGGCCTTTAGGAAGCATCACTACAAACAAACCGAGTGGAGGTGATGGAATTCCAGTTGAGCTGTTTCAAATCCTAAAAGATGATGCTGTGAAAGTATTGCACTCAATGTCCGCAAATTTGGAAAACTCAGCAGTGGCCATGGGACTGGAAAAGGTCAGTGTTCATTCCAATCCCAAAGAAAGGCAATGCCAAAGAATGCTCAAACTACTGCTCAATTGCACTCATCTCACATGCTAGGAAAGTAATCCTCAAAATTCTCCAAGCCAGGCTTCAGCAATATGTGAACCGTGAACTTCCAGATGTTCAAACTGGTTTTAGAAAAGGCAGAGGAACCAGAGATCAAATTGCCAACATCCACTGGATCATGGAAAAAGCAAGAGAATTCCAGAAAAATATCTATTTCTGCTTTATTGACTATTCCAAAGCCTTTGACTGTGTGGATCACAATAAACTGTGGAAAATTCTGAAAGAGATGGGAATACCAGACCACCTGACCTGCCTCTTGAGAAATCTGTGTGCAGGTCAGGAAGCAATAGTGAGAACTGGACATGGAACAATGGACTGGTTCCAAATAGGAAAAGGAGTACGTCAAGGCTGTATATTGTCACCCTGCTTATTTAGCTTATATGCCGAGTACATCATGAGAAATGCTGGGACGGATAAAGCACAGGCTGGAATCAAGATTGCCGGGAGAAATATCAGTAACCTCAGATATGCAGATGACACCATCCTTATGGCAAAAAGCGAAGAAGAACTAAAGAGCCTCTTGATGAATGTGAAAAAGGAGAGTGAAAATGTTGGCTTAAAGCTCAACATTCAGAAAACTAAGATCATGGCATCTGGTCCCATCACTTCATGCCAAACAGATGAGGAAACAGTGGAAACAGTGACAGACTTTATTTTGGGGGGCTCCAAAATCACTACAGATGATGATGGCAGCCATGAAATTCAAAGACGCTTACTCCTTGGAAAGAAAATTATGACCAACCTAGACACCATATTAAGAACCAGAGATATTACCCTACCAACAAAGGTCTGTCTCATCAAGGCTATGATTTTTCCAGTAGTCATGTATGGATGTGAGAGTCAGACTATAAAGAAAGCTGAACACTGAAAAATTGATGCTTTTGAGCTGTGGTGTTGGAGAAGATTCTTGAGAGTCCCTTCGACTGCAAGAAGATCTAACCAGTCTATCCTAAAGGAGATCAGTCCTGAGTATTCATTGTAAGGACTGATGTTGAAGTTGAAACTCCAATACTTTGGCCACCTAAGATGAAGAACTGACTCATTTGAAAAGACCCTGATGCTGGGGAAGATTGAAGGCAGGAGAAGGAGACGACAGAGGATGAGATGGTTGGATGGCCTCATCGACTCAATGGAGATGAGTTTGAGTAGACTCCAGGAGTTGGTGAAGGACAGGGAGGCCTGGCGTGCTGTGGTCCATGGGGTTGTGAAGAGTCGGACACAACTGAGTGACTGAACTGAACTAACTGAACTGAAAGATCCAAAAAATGTGAAATGAACTGCTGCCAAAATAAAAAAAAATAGCACTTGCCACATGAACAATAAATATGAACTAATACATTAAATCATTAAATACTTTAATTAAATTATTTTAACCTGAGTGCGGCACTTCCTTGAACTTATCAGACATTCAGTAATCACTGAGGTTGTAGAAAATTCCAGCTTTGGAGCAATTCCCTGAAGAGAAAAGACAGGGTATTATTAGACATTTTAACTTTTAAAAAGATAATTATTATTGATGAAAATAAAACCTATAGTAACAAACATTTATCAAGGTTCAGCTGCTTTATTTGTTAGTTTGAACTTCTTATTAAGGATAAAGACAACAAACTAATGTTAAATGTTATCAAGAAACAGTTTCACTGCTGATGATTCACTTACAAGTGATTATATCGCTTTTATGGAGAAATTAAGAAATTTTTCATTTTCAAGTATTTCCCTATAAAAAATTTTAAAGATTGTTAATAATAATATTAAAGTTCTAAATATGTGAAAATACTTAATGGATTCCAACTCTTTGAACTCTTACAAATTGAGACATACATAACTACATAATCAAGAAATACTTTCATAGTCTCTAGATGCTAAAAAATATTCACAGCTCCTGGGTATATAGTTCTTGAATATAGAAGACAGATAAGTCTCTACCAATTCTTCCAACAGTGTTTCCCATAATGAAGCTTAAATCCAGATCTATGAATGAATGAATCTGGTTTCTATTTCTTGCAACATTTCAATCATCAGCTTAAACACTGTTTTGAGATAAGTAGAGAAAAATGGTAAAATTCAAAGGAACAGTCACAAAGTACCTGAGAAAATATCTGGAAGCACACAAATGACAGCCACGCAAATTATAATTCATCAAAACATCAAAGATACAGAGTTGTCTGTGCCCAGGGCTGCTTCATTCTAATATAATGGAAGTCAAACATCTTACCCTGTCTTTGACTTACTAACTTTAAAGTTTCAAACATTATACACTACAAAAAAGTTAAATATGAGCTACCTATGAATTAAGTGGATGACTTTTTCAGCAAACATACTTTTATTGATGATATCCACTATGCTTATTTATTAGTTATCTATTGTTGCAAAGCATGTTACTTAGCAGTTTAAAACATCATTACACGTTTATTATGTCACATAGTTTCTAAGGGTCAGCAATCTGGAAGAGGCTGAACTAGGTGATTCTGGCTTGAAATCTCTCCTGGGATTTGAGCAAGACATTGTTTGGGCTGTAGTTATCTGAAGGCTTGTCTGAGCCAAGAGGATTTGCATCCTAAGATTCACACAGCTGCTGACTGGAGGACTCACTTCTTTTCCATCTTTTAAAAAAGAGGACATGGCTCCTTATCATACACACCTCTCCACAGGACTTCTTGAACGTTCTCATGATATGGTAACTAGTTCTCCCAAAGAAAAGCAAGGAAGAAGACACAATTCTTTTTATGCTTTAGTCTTATAAGTCTAACACTGTCACTTCTGTCACTTTCTATTCATTAGGGCTCCTAAGTACAATCCACATTCTAGAACAAAAGAAGCAGACTACATTTTTAGCAGAAGGGCATGAAAATTGGGGGGGGGGGCATGTTTTTAGACAATCACAATTCACTCTTTGTTCATAAATTACTTAGATTTCTCTCATGTGTAAAATAAATGCATGCCCTACAGAAGGAAATAGAAAGAAAGGGAAAGGAAAAAGTTTCACCCTTTTAAAACACCAGCTTGAAATCCAGGATGTTGACATCTAAATCAAACCATTATTTAGCCATCTCCAGTATGGTTCTTTAAGTACAGTTCCAAGAATATAGTTCCTTACAATTAAATATATATGAACTAATAAAGAAACAAGTTATGTGCCCCACATATAATCAAGGTATGTATGTGGCAGACAGGATAATCACTATAGAATACAAGAGGCAAACAGGAATCACTTTGTTATTATTCTTATTCAGTGGCTAAGACATGTCTGACTCCTTATGACCCCATGGACTGCAGCACATCAGGCTTCCCTGTCCTTTACCATCTCCCGGAGTTTGCTCAAACTCATGTCCATTGAGTGAGTGATGCCATCCAACCATCTCATCCTTTGTCACCCCCTTTTCCTACTTCCTTCAATTTTTCCCAGCATCAGGGTCTTTTCCAATGAGTAGGCTCTTTGCATTAGGTGGCCAAATGATTGGAGCTTCAGCTTCAGCATCAGTCCTTCCAAAGAATATTCAGGGTTGACTTCCTTTAGGACTGACTGGTTTGATCTCTTTGCAGTCCAAGGGACTCTCAAGAGTCTTCAGCACCACAGTTCGAAAGCATTAATTCTTTGACACTCAGCCTTCTTTATGGTCCAACTCTCACATCCATACATGACTACTGGAAAAACCATACCTTTGACTATACAAGACCTATAGGCAAAGTAATGTCTCTGCTTTTTAATATGCTGTCTAGGTTTGTCATAGCTTTCTTTCCAAGCAGCAAGTGTTTTTTAATTTCATGGATACAGTTACCAACCCAGTGATTTTGGAGCCCAAGAAAAGAAAATCTGTTACTGTTTCCACTTTTCCCCCTTCAATTTGCCATGAAGGGACTGGTCCAGATGCCATGATCTTTGTTTTTTGAATGCTGAATTTCAAGGCAGCTTTTTCACTCTCCTCTTTCACCCTCATCAAGCGGTTCTTTAGTTCCTCCTCACTTTCTGCCATTTGAGTGGTATCATCTGCGTATCTGAAACTGCTGATATTTCTCCTGACAATATGGATTTTGGTTAGTGATTCATCCAGACTGGCATTTCACATGATGTACTCTGTATATAAGTTAAATAAGGAGGGTGAAAATACACTGCCTTATCATACTCCTTTCCTAATTTTGAACCAGTCCGTTGTTCCATGTCTGATTCTAACTGTTGCTTCTTGACTCACATACAAGTTTCTCAGGAGATAGGTAAGGTAGTCTGGTACTCACATCTCTTGAAGAATTTTCCAGTTTGTTATGATCCACACTGGCAAAGGCTTTAGTGTAGTCAAAGAAGCAGAAGTAGTTGTTTTTATGGAACTCCCTTGCTTTCTCCATGATCCAACAAATGTTGTCAATTTGATCTCTGGTTCCTCTGCCTCTTCTAGAACCAACTTGTACATCTGGAAGTTCTCAGTTAATGTACTGCTGAAGCCTTGCTTGAAGGATTTTGAGCATAACCTTGTTAGCAAGTGAAGTGAGCCCAACTGTATAGTAGTTTGAACATTCTTTAGCATTTCCCTTCTTTGGGATTGAAATGAAAACTGACCTTTTCCAGTCCTGTGGCCACTGCTAAGGTGGCCATATGGAGTGTAGCTGACATACTGAGTGCTGACATATTGCGTGTAGCACTTTAACAGCATCACATTATCTTTTAGGATTTGAGATAGCTCAGCTGGAATTCCATCGCCTCTACTAGCTTTGTTTATAGTAATTCTTCCTAAGGCCCACTTGACCTCGCACTCCATGATGTCTGGCTCTAGGTGAGTGACCAAAACATCTTGGTCATTAAGATTTTTTGTGTAGTTCTTCTATGTATTCTTGCCACTTCTTTTAATCTCTTCTGCTTCTGATAGATTGTTATCGTTTCTGTCCTTTATCATGTCCATCCTTGCATGGAATTTTCCCTTGGTATCTCCAGTTTTCTTGAAGAGATCTTTAGTCTTTCCCATTCTATTGTTTCCCCCTATTTCTTTGCTTTGTTTGTTTAAGAAGGCCTTCTTTTCTCTTCCTGCTAGTCTCTGGGACATTGCATTCAGTTGAAAATACCTTTCCCTTTGCTCCTGGCCTTTTGCTTCTCGTCTCCCCTCAGTTATTTATAAAGCCTCCTCAGACAACCACTTTGCCTTCTTGCATTCCTTTTTCTTTGGGATGGTTTTGGTTATTGCCTCCTGTACAGTGTTACAAACCCCCACCCGTAGTTCTTCAGACACTCTGTCTATCAGATCTAGTTCCTGGAATGTATTCATCATCTTCACTGTATAATCATAAGCGCTTTGATTTGGGTCATACCTTAATGGCCTAGTGGTTTCCCCTACTTTCTTCACATTACCAGTAGGGGGAAGGAAGGGGGAATCTAGAGACAGGGGACAGAGAAGTACAAACTACGAGGTGTGAGCCAGCTTCAAGTATGTATTGCACAACACAGGAAATACCCAATATTTTATAATAACTGTAAGTGGAAAGTAACCTTTAAAAATGTGATAAAATTTCACATCCTTTTATAATATATATGCTCTAGAAAGTGGGCGCAGAGGAAACATACTTCAACATAATAAAGGCCATATATGAGAAAGCCACAGCTAACACCATTTTCAATGGTGAAAAGCTGAAAGGCAACAAAGACACCCACTCTCACCACTTTTCTTCAATGTAGTTTTGGAAGTTCTAGCCACAGCAATCAGAGAAGAAAAACAAATAAAATGAATCCATGTTGGAAGGAAGAAATAAAACTATTTGCAAATAACATGATACTACACAGAAAATCCTAAAGACACCACCAGAAAACCACTAGTGCTCATCAATGAATTCAGTACAGCTGCAAGATACTAAATTAACATATAAAAATCAGTTGCATTTCTATACACTAACAATGAGCTATTAGAAAGAGAAATTAAGGGACCAATCTCATTTATCATGACATAAAAAGGAATAAAACACTTAGGAATAAAACCTACCTAAGGTGGCAAAAGATCTGTACTCCAAAAATTATAAGACACAAATTGGAGACAACACAAACAAATGCAAATGCATGCCATGTTCTTGGATTGGAAGAATCAATATTGTTAAAATGACCATACTACCAAGGCAATCTACAGATTCAATGCAATCCCTATCAAATCACCAACAGCATTTTTCACAGAACTAGAATGAATAATTTTAAAATTTGTATTGAAACACAAAAGACCCCAAATAGCAAAAACAATATTGATAAAGAAGAATGAAGTTGGAGGAATCATGCTAACTTGAGACTACACTACAAAGCTACAGTCATCAATATAGTATGAAACTGGCATAAAAACAGACACACAGACCAATGGAACAGGTTGGAAAGCCCAGAAATAAACCCAGACACTCATGGGGAAAAGATAGTCTCTTGAATAAGTGGTGCTGGGAAAACCTGGAAAACTGGATGGCTACATGTAAAGGAATGTAATTAGAACACTCTAACACCATATACAAAAATAAACTCAAAATGTATTAAAAACCTAAATATAAGACCAGATACCATAAAACTCCTAGAAGAAAACATGGGCAGAACACTCTGACATAAATTGCAGCAATACTTTTTTTTGAATCAATCTTCTCTAATAATGGAAATAAAGGCAAAAATAAACAAATGGGACCCAATTAAACTCAAAAGCTTTTGCACAGCAACAGAAATCATAAACAAAATGAAAAGACAATGTACAGAATGGGAGAAAGTATCTGTAATGGGATCAACAAGGGCTCATACAGTTCAATACAAAAAAAAAAAGCAGAAGACCTAAAAAGACCTTAATGGCCATCTGTATGTTCATTTTTAGATTTATTTACAACAAGCACATGAAAAGGTGCTCAACATCACTAATTATTAGAGGAACACAAATCAAAACTACAGTGAGGCAATACTTCACACCAGTCAGAATGGCTGTTATCAAAAATTCTACAAATAATAAATGCTAGAGAGGGTGTGGAGAAAAAATAATCCTCCTACACTGTTGGTAGCAATATAAATTGCAACCACTCTGGAGAATAGTATAGAGGTTCCTTAAAAACCAAAATTGGAGGTACCATATGATCCAGCATTCCTACTCCTGGGCACGTATCTGGAAAAGATGAAAAATTCTAATTCAAAAACGTACATGCACACCGATGTTCACGGCAGCACTATTTACAACAGAAAAAACATGGAAGCAACCTAAATGTCCATCGACAGATTAATCGATAAAGAAGATGCAGCATATATACAATGGAATACTACTCAGCCACTAAAAAGAATGATAATAGCATTTGCAGCAAAATGGATGCACCTAGCGATTTTCATACTAAGTGCCATAAGTCAGAGAAAGACAAGCATTATAGATTACTTATATGTAGAATCTAATAAATGATGCAAGTGAACTTGTTTAAAAAACAGAAATAGACTCAGAGATACAGAGAACAAACTTGGTCACCAAAGTGGAAATGGGAAGACTAAAAAATTAGGAGTATGGGATTAATCAGATACATATTACTATGTATATGATTTAACAACAAGGGAACTATATTCAATATCTAGTAATAACCTATAATGGCAAAGAATTTGAAACAGATGTGTATATATACATATATATACACACATACATATGCATGGGCTTCCCAGGTGGTTCAGTGGTACAGAATCTGCCTGTAATCCAAAAGACGTGAGTTCCATCCTTAGGTTGGGAAGATCCCCTGGAGGAGGGCATAGCAACGCACTCCAGTATTTTTGGCTGGAAAATCCCACGGATGGAGGAGCCTGGCAGGCTATAGTTCATAGGTTTGCAAAGAGTCAGACTCTACTGAAGCAACTTAGCACGCATGGATGCACATAGACACATATATACATATACAGAGAAATGGATAACTAAATCACTTTGCTGTATACCTGAAACTAATAGAACACTGTAAATCATCTTTACTTCAATTTTTTAATTATATAAAAATTTTAATTAAAAATTTAAAAAATAAAATACAAAAAATAAAGTAGAATAAAACCTGCCTCATTAAATTATTTTCTGAGGCAACAGCTTAGATATTTGGAGATTTTAATAAAGGATTTTATAGTTATAACCTTGGTTTTACCATCAGACCATAATTTCCTGAAAGTGCCCTAGAATAATTTTTGCTCATAAGTCATTCCTTAATTTCAGCATTACTTGCCATGGGGGAAGGCTGAGAATCCTTAAAAACAGTAAGTTCTACCTCCTTTTTGTATTATTAACAGCATTTCCTTTTGCATTTCTCTCTCCTCTCACATTTTTCTATAAGCAGCAGTAAGAAACCAGAGAGCCCCCCTAACACTCTGTCAGAAAGTCTCCTTAAAAAGACCACCCATTTCATAAGTTATTTTTAATATCCTACATGGCTGCTAAACTTTACACCATCACACAACAAGGGTTCCTTCTTCCACTAATTTCCAATAACATTTACCTCATTTTCCTGCAAACATTCATTTGACAGTTTCTTCAAGGCTCTTCAAGCTCTTATCTACACTCCAAGAAAGCTGTTCCAGCTTCTGCCCTCTTCAGAGAGGTGCCTGAATGTCCTCAAACATGGCAATTGGTTTCCCCAGGAGTGAGTGATATAAGAGTGAGAGCAAAGAGGAAGCCACAGTGCATTTAATGACCTGGTCTCAAAAGTCTAACACTGTCACCTCACCACATTGTATCTGTGAGAATCACTAAGTAGAGTCCATACTTAAGAGCAGCAGAGTTGGCTCTGCATTTGGAAGACAGGAGTGTCAAACCGTTTGAGCACATATTTTATAACTACCACAGCCTGGACTGCAACTTATCACTTTACCCCTCCCCATATATTGCTGGTCATACAGTAAATACTTGGTGTTTTAGCCATTAATTAGATCTTTCAAGACCCATATGTATCAGTTGAGATTTCAGGGAAACAAAATTACTAGCATATACACAGAGATGGATATTTATTTTAAGGAATTGGTACATGCAATTGTGAGAATGACAAGTCCAAAATCCATAGGGAAAGCTAGCAGACTGGAAACTCAAGCAAAGTTGATACTGTAGTTTTGAGTGTGAAATCTCTAAGCAAACCAGAAGGCTGGAAACTTGGGATTTCTATATTACAGTCTTGAGGCAGAATTTCTTATTCTTTGGGAAACTTCAGTCTTTGCTTTTCATGTCTTCAGATAATTGGATGAGGTCTACCTACATTATCAAGGGTAATCTCCTATACTTAAAAGTCAAGTGACTATAAATATTAGTCACATCTACAAAATACCTTTACAGTAACATCGAGACTAATGTTTGACTAAACAATTGGGCACTACAACCTAACCAAAAGAAATATAATAATCACATATCTGAAATGTCAGTTTCCTCTATGAAGTCTACAGTAAGATGTGATTCATTTATTCAATTCAATCAAGAGGCATATAAGTACTTTATGCAAAGAACAATGCTAAGAATTAAGATCAAAGACAAAGTCACAGATTTTGTTTTTATGGGGTTCACAGTGTAGAGACGATATTAATATCACCACTACCATCCATAACAAACAGCACCTTGCTATGATCTCCCTGGCCATTACCATATCACTAATATTTATTGATCATTCTCTATGTGCCATGTTACTATAGTAACCATTTACAAGCATTCATTAATCCACAAAAAACATGCTATCTCCAAGGTATAGCAGTCTCGTTTACTCAGGCAGTCTGTGACAGTGCCAAGATTTAAGCCCAAATGTGACTTGAATTCTTGCTATAGTGATGGGTTCAGAAAGATGCCCTAAAACCCAGATAGATTGTCTATGCTAAGAATTATGAGGAGGAGTGCATTGTGTCCTGCCAGGACAATGAACTACTGATTATAGAGTGTTTTGTTTACTCACATTTAAATACAATAACTGATGTGATTGAATTTACATCTGCTATTCTGCTGTTCAATTTATATATGTGCCATATCTTTTTTTCTATTCTTTCTAGTGGTCATCCAACAAACCTGTAAGGGTTCTACTCTACTGATTATCTGTGTGTGGGCTGGGGAAAGGCCCTCCAAGATACAGCAGGTCTCTAGTTCCCTCAGCTTTCCCTGTTTGTTGGACTCCCACTGTCTCCCCCAAATATGCATAGTTTCAGCCAGCAAGGAATGAGTGGAAAGCTCGCTTCTGCCTTTTGACTGCACCCTCATTTCCAGTCAACTTTCTGGCAGGTGTGCAGCTTGCTAATTGGAACTGCAATCAGCCTAGCAAAGCTGTAGGTTTCCTCATGTGCTTCCAACTGAATAGTCTGCATTAAGCTGGTAAAGCCACGATATGTACCCCCATGATTGTGACACCAATTCCAATGTGTGGGTTTTCTAGCACCATCAAGATGTCACTATCACAAGTCTCTGTAACACCATTTGGGTGTTCTGCAATTTAACCCAGTTCTGACTATCTGGAGATGGCATCAGATCCCATAGGTTAAGGGCTCAGTTCCACAAGACTGCTCCCATCTGACTTCAGTTGCTAATCACAAGTCTTAGGTTGTCACCCATAAGCTACAAGTAAGAGGCTTTCACAACCCTCTCTGCGGGTTCCATCAATTTGCTACAGCAGCTCATAGAACTCAAGAAATATTTTACTTCCTGTTTCCCAGTTTATATAAAAGGATATAATGACATGCAGATGGAAGAGATGTACAGAGCAAAATACACAGAAGTCTATGTGCCCTCACCCTCTGTGCTACTTTCCCAGTACCTCCAAGTGTTCACAATGTGGAAGCTCTCCAAACCGCATCGTTTTGGGTATTATAATCACTTCATTACACAGGCTTGGTTGATAAAATCACTGGCCGTTGGTGATTGAACTCAATCTCTAGCCCCTCTCTTCTTCAGAGATGTGGCTGAAAGTTCCAATGTGGTTGGTTTCCCTGGCATCTAGTTCCCATCCTTAGGTTCCCAACTAGCTCTCCAAAAATCTCATTAACCTAACTCTTAAACACAGGAAATTCCAAGGGCTTTATGAGTTCTGTGCTAGGAATGGGGTAAGAAGACCAAATACATGTTCCTTACTACAAATTACAGTATCACTGCCCCAAAGTCATTCTGACCTCTCTGCTTGCGAACTGCTGACTTTTGCACCCTGCCACATGCTTGGTGAAGCTACACTCCTCACTGGCCATGCAGGGTATGACAGCAGCCTATGCTGGATGACCACATACTTCTGCCATTTTTACCAAAACTCTTAGTAGTTATTCAAGCAAAGATACTTCTTAATTTGTCCTAATTGCTGATCACTTTCCAGTGCCCTGAAACTGTTGTTTGTGACAATTTTGTCCAGTTTTATACTTGTGTGGTGAGAGTAACTGATAAACTCTTTGCACCACCATCACCAGAAGTCTCAGTTTTTATATTGTTAAAAACAAGACAAGAGGCCCAAATTGGAGTTGCTTACACTAAGCCCCATGTCATCAAACAGATTAAAATTAATTACAGTTTCTGTTCTTCCAGAAATAGAATTTTAAAGCAATTCATCCGGAATAGCCTAATTAGCTAAAGGAAGCAAATCTTGTAACACCCAGCACACTTTTTAGCCTAGTATGATTTCCTTGTTCTATACCCTTCTGAATATAAAAGTATTTCACTTTGTGCAGCTCCTTGGAGCTTCTATCTGCTAGATTAGATGCTGCCTAAATCAAATCAATTGTTGCTCAAATAAACTAAAAATTTTTAATATGCCCCAATTTATCTTTTAATATATATATAGATTTTTTTGCCTTAGTAATCCAACCTTTTCTGATATATGAAAAGGTAACTCAAATTCAATAAAGTAAATACCTGTTATTGGTCCATATTATGTTTATATTGTGAAATTTAGTACAAAACAGCATTTTAAATTACTTTAAAAAAAGCTAATTTTAAAATTGGATTTTTCCTTTCAAGTTTCTAGAAAGGTCCTGCAACATGCTTTAAAGTCTTTTTTGGCTAAAGAACATGGAAAATATATCAAAGGAGGTATATTTTAATACATTTGCTAGTGAACTGTTAAAATTTCAACAAGCTGAAATTTGCTATTTCCTGCTGCTGCTGCTAAGTCACTTCAGTTGTGTCCGACTCTGTGTGACCCCATAGACGGCAGCCCACCAGGTTCCCCCGTCCCTGGGATTCTCCAGGCAAGAACACCGGAGTAGGTTGCCATTTCCTTCTCCAAAGCATGAAAGTGAAAAGTGAAAGTAAAGTCGCTCAGTCGTGTCTGACTCTTAGCGACCCCATGGACTGCAGCCTACCAGGCTCCTCCATCCATGGGATTTTCCAGGCAAGTACTGGAAGTGGGTGCCATTGCCTTCTCCTATAGAGCGCCAAAGAATTGATGCTTTTGAACTGTGGTGCTGGAGAAGACTCTTGAGAGTCCCTTGGACTGCAAGGAGATCCAACCAGTCCATCCTAAAGGAGATCAGTCCTGGGTGTTCATTGGAAGGACTGATGCTAAAGCTGAAACTCCAATACTTTGGCCACCTCATGCGAAGAGTTGACTCATTGGAAAAGACTCTGATGCTGGGAGGGATTGGGGGCAGGAGGAGAAGAGGACAACAGAGGATGAGATGGCTGGATGGCATCACCGACTAGATGGACGTGAGTTTGAGTGAACTCCGGGAGTTGGTGATGGACAGGGAGGCCTCGTGTGTTGGAATTCATGGGGTCGCAAAGAGTTGGACACGACTGAGCAACTGAACTGAACTGAACTGAGGATAGAATATATCAAAACCTAGACCTACAGGAAATATTACTTAATTTACCATACTGACTCATATATCATGCTAATTTCCTTACTTTTATAAAGTTAGCAAAAAAAAATTATCCCAAAAACTTCACCTAGACAACTTTTACTTTTTTTTTCTTTGAAACAGCAGGGGCTGCACTCAGTCTCTCTTAACAGAAAGTATTTTCAGGAATAAAAATATGATTAAATCATCCAGTGAATATTGAAAAGGTTGTTAGGAAAAGATGAGAGTTGGCTATCACCTAATGCAGTTTTCACTTTTAGGTGTATGAATATCTATTTCCATTATATGAACATATAATAATTATTCTATATAAACTCCTGCAACTCAACAGACATGAATTTGAACAAACTCTGGGAGCCGGTGAAAGACAGGGAAGCTTGGTCCATGGGGTTGCAAACAGTTGGACACAGCTGAGCAAATAAACAACAAAAACCTCCTACTAATGGACATTTAAATTATTTCCATTTTTCATTATCATGAATAATGCTACAAATGAACATTCCTAAGAAGGTTCTTAGTATGTCAGACAGAATATATCTCAAAGACATATACCTAGAAGACCAGTGCTATGAGAATCTTTGCCTTTACTAGATAATTCTGAATTATGGTTGTTCCACTTCACACAGCATACAAACATACACATATCCACTTTTCCACACTTTTGGTATTTGTCAGATTTATTAAATTTTACCAATCTTATAGCTATAAAAACGAAATCATCTGTTTAAATTTGAACTTTAAATGCTAATGGGATTATGTACCTTTTCAAATGTTTATTGGTCACTTTTTTTTGAGAGAAAAATAAAGAGAGAGAATAAAAATAGAGACAAGGAGACAGATAGGGCCAGTGGGGAGGGGAGATAAGGAGAAGAGGAGAGAAATCTGAAGAATGTAAGGTAAAATAATACTTGTTAATTTTGAAAAGTAGATGCATGCATTCTGGTAAATTATTTTTATTTAGGTTTCAATACGTTTACAATAACATCATAAATTCATAGGGCTCCCCCAGTGGCTCAGAGGTAAAGAATCCATCTACAATGCAGGAGTCTCAGGAGAAGCAGGTTCAATCCCTGGGACGGGAAGATACCCTGGAGGAGCACATGGAAGCCCACTCTGGTGGTCTTGTCTGGAGAATCCCATGGACAGAGGAGCCTGGTAGGCTATAGTTCATAGCATCGCAAAGAGTAGGACATGACTGAAGTGACTTAGCATAGATTCATAACACAATTGTGCTTTAAACAGAATTAAACTTTAAATTAGTTCTTCACATTTCAGGTACTAACGGCTATGTGGTAGTTTTGGCAATGATCCTGCATGATAATTTGATTCAGAAAATAGTAAGCACTTACTCGAAGGCCAGAAATCCTCCTCATGGTAACCTGGCGGTTTGAATCATGGTGTCCAGAAATTTGATTTGGACCCGGGAACATGAAATCTCGTGTATTCTCATCATATGTAGACAATGTTTCACCCACTACAAGAAAGATATCCTATGATTCAAATTATAACAAAATATGCTATTTAGAAACAGTATCATCAAGTACAAATATATAATGCCTGATGCCTTAAAGAAATACCTGCTTCAGGGTCATGCTTTTAATTTTTTTCTATAAAAGGAAAAAAATTAAAATAAAGTTATGTTAAATGAATTAACACATTTCCTTATAGGAGATGTCATACATACTACAGATTCTCTCTCCCCTTTTGTAGAAAGGGGATATTCATGTAAATTTTTTATGTACCTATGAATTCCTAGGGAAAAAAAAAAAACATTTTAAACATATAAAACTGACATAATATTTACACATCAAAAACTTAATTACCATCTCCACAATTTATTTTGCTATCTTCCATTCCTTTCTACCTGCCATTGTAAGACATTAGACTACATGTTGAAAAATATATATACATTTTTTAGAATTTGTGGTTACCAGAATTAGGTATATATGTGACACTCAAAAATGTTAGATTACTAGCTTTCAACAAAATATAGCCTCCTGTGACTCACATAAAATAAGGACTTAAGATAGAGTCTTCTATAATCATAGAAATCAATAATATAAATATAACTATCCTTCAGGTTTTAACTGTACCTACCACAGGGATCTATACTGCTTAGGTACAGTTTTAATTCCCCGACATTTCTAATAACAGCCAATACCCCAAAACAAAGATAATGAACTACTTTATCAGTAAAAGCATACTGTTTTAGAAAAATCACAAGAACTTTTAAGATGTTAATTTTTATGAATGTCACAAAATATGCTAGGATGATATCAGGTTTTTTTCACTTTCAATCATGATTATTTATTCAATTTTAGAACAACGTGTTCACATATAATTTATGTCAATCTTTCCGTATATATTATTTTGGCCTACTGACATTTCACACAGAGTGGACCAATGCTAGAAACTCAACATTGCTCTTAAGGTGGCAAGAAGTGGAAAAGATGACATTTTTAAAAAGCATTTCATTAAAATGGGTTCACATGTCAATTACCTTATCAAAATACAATACAGTACCTGGTGGAACTAGCTGAATCAACTCAAACAATGCTGTATCATCTGAAAGTTTAAAGAAAAATTTCCTTAAATAAACAAATTTATAATAAACAATAACTACTTTAACCACAGAAGTACATAAAAGCCAAAGTAATTTTCAGTAGACTACACATATGTTTATATCTTAGTATGAAAGTGAAAGTGAAGTCGCTCAGTCATGTCCGACTCTTTGTGACCCCTTGGACTGTAGCCCACCAGGCTCCTCCATTCACGGGATTCTCCAGGCAAGAATACTGGAGTGGGTTGTCATTTCCTTCTCCAATATCTTAGTATACTGTGTGTATTTTTGGTTGCTCTTTATCATATAGATTTATTAATCTGTAGTAGAAATTGATCTTTTCTAGGTTTTTTCCTGATTTTAAGGCCTTAATTTTTTAGAGTACTTTTATTTAGGTTTACAACAAAATTGAGACAGAGGCACACAGATTGCCTCTATATACCCTTTGCCCCTAAACATGCACAGCCTCCCCCACTATCATTCACAGGAACGGCACATTTTTTAAACAAGCATGAACCTACACCGATACGTCATAAATGCCCAAAGGCTGTAGTGAAACTTAAGTTCACTCTTAGTGATGTACACTCTGTGGGTTTCAGTTCAGTTCAGTTCAGTCGCTCAGTCGTGTCCAACTCTTTGCAACCCCATGAATTGCAGCACGCCAGGCCTCCCTGTCCATCACCATCTCCCGGAGTTCACTCAAACTCACGTCCATCAAGTTGGTGATGCCATCCAGCCATCTCATCCTGTCGTCCCCTTCTCCTCTTGCCCCCAATCTCTCCCAGCATCAGAGTCTTTTCCAATGACTCAACTCTTTGTATGAGGTGGCCAAAGTACTGGAGTTTCAGCTTCAGCATCATTCCTTCCAAACAACACCCAGGACTGATCTCCTTCAGAATGGACTGGTTGGATCTCCTTGCAATCCAAGGGACTCTCAAGAGTCTTCTCCAACACCACAGTTCAAAAGCATCAATTCTTCAGCGCTCAGCCTTCTTCACAGTCCAACTCGCATCCATACATGACTACTGGAAAAACCATAGCCTTGACTAGATGGACCTTTTTTGGCAAAGTAATGTCTCTGCTTTTGAATATGCTATCTAGGTTGGTCATAACTTTCCTTCCAAGAAGTAAGCATCTTTTAATTTCATGGCTGCAGTCACCACCTGCAGTGATTTTGGAGCCCCAAAAAATAAAGTCTGACAGTGTTTCCACTGTTTCCCCATCTATTTCCCACAAAGTGATGGGACCAGATGCCATGATCTTCGTTTTCTGAATGTTGAGCTTTAAGCCAACTTTTTCACTCTCCTCTTTCACTTTCATCAAGAGGCTTTTTAGTTCCTCTTCACTTTCTGCCATAAGGATGGTGTCATCTGCATATGACAAATGTAATAATGACATTGCGTGTTAGTTGTTCAGTCATGTCCGACTCTTTGCGACCCCATGGACTGTAGCCCATGAGGCTTCTTTGTCCACGGAATTCTCTAGGCAAGAGTATTGGAGTGGAATGCCATTCCCTTCTCCAGAGGAACTTCCCAACCCAGTGATCAAACCGTGGTCTCCTGCATTGCAGGCAGATTCTTTACCGTTTGAGCTACAGGGAAGTCCTAATAATGACATTATCCATCATTATAATACCATACAGAGTATTTTTCACTGCCCTGTTCCTCTGCTCTCTGGTTATTTACCTCTCTCCCCTCCACAATCCACCACCACCACAATCACTGATCTTTTCGTTGTCTCTACAAAGTTTTATCTTTTCCAGAATGACATGTACTTGAAAACACACAGTATGTAGCCTTTCAGATTGGCTTCTTTCACTTAGGAATACGCATTTAAGGTTTCCTATGTGTTGTTAGAAGGAAATGACAGTTGACTCCAGTACTATTGCCTGGAAAATCCCATGGACAGAGGAGCCTGGTAGGCTACAGTCCATGGGGTCACAAAGAGTCGGACACGACTGAGTGACTTCACTTCACTTTCACTTTATGTGTTGTTAAGAATTGATGCTTTTGAACTGTGGTGTTGGAGAAGACTCTTGAGAGTCCCTTGGACTGCAAGGAGATCCAACCAGTCCATTCTGAAGGAGATCAGCCCTGGGATTTCTTTGGAAGGAATGATGCTAAAGCTGAAACTCTAGTACTTTGGCCTCATGCGAAGAGTTGACTCATTGGAAAAGACTCTGATGCTGGGAGGAATTGGGGGCAAGAGGAGAAGGGGACGACAGAGGATGAGATGGCTGGATGGCATCACTGACTTCATGGACGTGGGTCTCAGTGAACTCCGGGAGTTGGTGATGGATAGGGAGGCCTGGCGTGCTGCGATTCATGGGGTTGCAAAGAGTCGGACACGACTGAGCGACTGATCTGATCTGATCTGATGGCTTGATAGCTCATTTCTTTTTATTGCTGAACCATTGTCTGGATATTCCACAGTTTACTCCTTCACCTATTGAAAGACATCAACTGCTTTCAAGTTTTGGCAATTATGAATAAAGCTGTATAAATATCCATGTGCACAGACTTTTGTGTAGACATAAATTTTCATTTCTTTGCATAAAAAACAAGGAGCAGTATTGCCCAATCATATGGAAAGGATGCGCTAGCTTTTGGAAAAAATCCACCAAACTGTCTTCCAAAGTGTCTGCACCATTCTGCATTCTCACCAGCAATAAGTGAGAGTTCTTGTTGCTCTGTATCCTCGCTAGCATTTCATGTTGTCACTGTTCCAGATTTTGGCAATTCTAAGGAATGTACAGCAATTTCATTGTTTTAATTTGCATTTCTCTAGTGATATGTGAAGTATCTTTTCACGTGCTTGTTTGCCACCTGTATATCTTTGGTGAGGTATCAATTAAGGCTTTTGACCCATTTTTTAATTAGGTTGTTTGTTTTCTTATCATTGAATTTTAAGCATTATTGGCATATTTTAGATAATAGTCCTTTATCGGGTGTGTCTTTTGCAAATATCTTCATCCAGTCTGTGGCTGGTCTTCTAATTCTCTTTATTTTTCCCTTCACAGAGCAGAAGTTTTTAACTTATCAGTTTCAGCTTATCAATTATTTCTTCCATAGTTTCATTCAAAAACAACTATGGTGTCTTTCGTGTTGTCTCTAAAAACATATCACCATGCCCAAGATCATCTAGATTTCTCTCCTGTGCTAACATCTAGGAGTTTTATAGTTTTGCATTTTCCAGTTAGGTCTATGATCCATTGGTGGTGGTGGTTTAGTTGCTAAATTGTGTCAGACTCTTGTGACCCCATGGACTGTACCCCACCAGGTTCCTCTATCCATGGAATTTTCCAGGCAAGAATATTGGAGTGGGTTCCCATTTCATCCTCCAGGGGATCTTCCCAACTCAAGGATCAAACCTGTATCTACTGTATTGCAGGCAGTCTCCTGCATTGCAAATGGATTCTTAACCAATTGATTCATGAGGGAAGCTGATAGAATATACATTTAAGAGTATATATTTCCCTCTAAGTACTACTACAGCTGCATCCCACAACTTTTGTTCTATAATATTTTTATAATTCCCATACAAAACATTTTCTAGTTTCTTATATGCTTTCCTCTTTACCCAGGTGTTCCTGAGAAATAAATTTAATTTCCAAACACAAGGCAATATTCTAGTTGTCTTTCTGTTACTGCTTTCTAAGCTAAAATTTAACTGTACAGTGTGATCAGAAAACATGATTATGGTTTCAATGCTTTGAAATTTGAGACTGAATTTGTGGCTTAAAATATGATCAAATGAAATAATTTTGTAGTTGGAAGGTGTTGATTAGCATTTTATATATGTCCATGCAAAAACATAGTAATCCTTTTGTCCTAATCTTCTATATCCTTATTGATTTTATGGTTGTTCTATAACTACTGAGAAAGGGGTGTTAAATCTCCCATTGCAGTTGGTAACAGTTGGTCTTTATATCTCATTTACTTTGAGGCTATACTATTAGATCTGTTCAAACTGGAAACTATTGTCTTCCTAGTTAAGTTTTATCAATATGACATGAGCCTCTTGAACATTTTTTTCCCAAGGATTATATCTAAGTCTTAAAAACTACTTGATTAGGTTTTTTAAATCCAGTCTGACAATGTTTATCTTTTAATTGGAAGTTAATCCACTTACATTTAATGAGAATTACTTCTGAATCTACATCTACCTCTATCTACTTTGTCCTGCTTTGAATTTATTAAAAAGAATTATTCCAAATTATTCCAAAACCCCAAATGTTTGGAATTTTTATGCTCAAATTGTGTTTTTTAAGCAGTTACCCTTGAAAATATTACATGTATCCTTTTATCAAAGTTTAATGTTAACACCTTATAAAAATACCTTTTTCATTACGCCTGATAGGTTGCTGTTAGTTTAACTCTGCGTATTTTTTAACTTTCATAATTACCTTTTTAAGCAGTCAATGCTCATTATATTTATTCATACAAAATGACTTTCATTTTTCTACTATCATTTTTGCATCTATGATCTTCATTTTCCTTCTGCCTGAAATATATTCTCTAGAATTTCCTTCGGTAAGCTGACTGGTAGCACACACTTTCAACTGTGTGTCTAAAGGTCTGTTGTACAATCACTCTTACAAAATATTTTTTGTTTAGTGTAGGATTTGTGGTCAGTTGTTTTCTTTCAGGCCATTACAGATATCCCACTCTCATACAGCTTCCACTATTGCTGCTGAAAAGTTATCAAACTAACTAACGTGACTTTGAGGGACTTCTGAGATGTTTCATATTTGGTTTTCTGTAGTCACCATAACTTTCTACATGTGTGTTTCTTTTAATATTGACATCAAATCAGAGGATAAGTAAGTCTAACAAATTCCAAAAAAATATATGATCCATTAGGAGTTTTAATTTTTGTGAAAGGTATATGGTTTGTATCTAGATTCATTCTTTTTTGAATGTGTATGTCCAGTTGCTCTAGCACCATTTACTGAAGAATCTATAAATACGTTTGTTCTACAGTATTGTCTTTGCTCCTCTGTTAAAGATCAGTTGACTATATTTACAGAGGCATATTTCTGTTCTTCTCATATATTTTTATAAATATAAATTAAGTTTACTTCTTAAACAGAGTGATGGGCACAGCTGGGTATATTATACAACTCCTTAGACTTTTAATATGTCTGAAATACTTTATAATAAATTTATAAAAATAAGAACAAAATATAAATTACATCCTTCCTCCCTTCTAAGAACCCATGAATGAGACAAATCTTTTTCTTCCTTTAAATTCTGTTACTTTCAACCAAGGGAAATCTCAGTCATTTAACTCAATAACTATATGCCCAATTTAGTTAGAATATAGAAGAAATAGTTAGCATATAGAAGAAATAGTAACTATTCCTTGTTACTCATAAATTGGGGCTGTAATAAGGAAAAAAATAACTGATACAGTGCTTTTCCTCAATGATCTGACATTGTGTTGAAAAGACAAACATTAAATAAAATAAAGAAACAAACATTTATAAACTACAACTACAACAGAGGCATTCAGGTAGTGCTGTAAGAGTATTATAACAAGATAATCCAGTCAGGGAGTCAGCAAAGTCTGAAGAAGAGAAGATCTCTTTAGAACTTAACCCATAGCATGAATAACTGTAAAGCAGGAGTTAGGAAAGTGAAAGAAAAGAAAGAAGTGGCTCAGTCGTGTCTGACTCTTTGTGACCCCATGGACTGCAGCCTACCAGGCTCCTCCGTCCATGGGATTCTCCAGGCAAGAACACTGGAGTGGGTTGCCCTTTCCTTCTCCAATGCATGAAAGTGAAAAGTGAAAGTGAAGTCGCTCAGTCGTGTCCGACCCTCAGCGACCCCATGGACTGCAGCCTTGCAGGCTCCTCTGTCCATGGGATTTTCCAGGCAAGAGTACTGGAGTGGGGTGCCATTGCCTTCTCCGAGAAGATAAGTATACAAATTACAAATCTGAAACTCAGTATAAGAAATAAATACAGATAAGTAAGCCTGGTATTTGAGGCTGCTTCTCTTTTTGTGTATCTGACGGTTCTGACAGAGGTAGCTAACAGGATAAGAAGCAGAGTATAACTTTTTATAAGCTCATGAAGTAGAGTTACAAAAACTGGACTATCATGACCTTGGGAAGAGATGAGAAGGGAGGTCCACAGGTAAGAGACAACGGCTGTGAAGTAGCTAGGCCTTAGGACTCAATCTTGAAAAGATAAACCATAAGAGTAAACTAAAAATAGATAACCCATGCTATATACTGAATGTCTGCATCCCCTCAAAATGCATATGTTGAAATTCTATCCACCGACCCCCCTACCCCGCCCAAGTGTGATATTTAGAGTTAGGGCCTTTATGAGGTTATTAGGGCTAAGGCTTCATTAATGGGATTAGTGCCCATTAGTGCCACTGGTGACCAAAAGACCCCAGAGAATGTCCTTACCCTTTCTGCCACATGAGGAAACAGAGAGAAGATGGTCATCTATGAACAGAAAGGGGACCCTCACCAAATCTGCTGACTCCTTGACCTGGGATTTTCCAGCTTCCAAAACTATGAAAAATTAACTTCTATTATTTATAAGCTACCCAGTCTATGGTATTTTGCTGTACCAGCCCAGCAGTCCAGTCTTAGTCCAGTCAACTAAGAATTTAGGCTTAAATCTGAATCATCCCAAATCTTGTCTGAATTAAGTTGGTCTAGAATTCCAAGTGCCCTTTAGAAATCTTCTAAAACAATCATAAACCTTGTCTGAAGGAAAATATCTTCACAAAAGGTTTTTAATAATTTCTAAAATTTTTATATACAAAATCTGACATTTAATGAAAATCAACCAGGGATATAGGGAAAAAATCACTGGGATCAAAACACAAGAGAAATAACAGGAAATAAAAACAAATCAACAGGAAATCCAGAAAAAATAGTTACCAGACTGCAACTTAAAATATGCTTACTATGCTCAAGAAAATAAAATACAAGATTGAAAATGTCAGCAGACAACTAGAAAGCATTACAAGAAACAAGTGGAAAATTTTTAAGTAAAAAATAAAATAACCAAAAATTAACCATAACAAATGTATTTACTAACAGATTATAAATTACTCAAGAGAGAATTATGGAATTGGAAGACAAAAGCATCTTGAGAGAAGCACAGAAAACCAAAAAGATGGAGTAACATAAAAAAGAAAAAAAACAAAAAAAAACAAAAACAGAGTAAGAAGATATAACAATGTGTAATTGGATTTGTAAAAAAAGATAAAAGGAGAAAAATATTTGAAAAGTTAATGTCTGAGAATTTATCTTAAGAAAGACATCAAGATACAAATCCCAAGAGAACAAATTTTAAAACACACACACACAAAGAGTTGGGTACACTTGAAGTAAAGCTACAGGAAAACAGATGTAAGAGAATGTATTAAAAGAAGCCAGCAGAAAAAGAAAAAAATACCTTCAAAGAAGTAACAATAAAATTAACAGATGATTTCTCATCAGAAAGTAAGGGAGCAAAAAGACAATGGAATAGTGTTAATATTTTCTAAGGGCTGGACGACACTAACACCGACATTCAGCACATGTGTAACTGAATCACTTTGCTGTACACCTGAAACTGATACACAGTGTTAATCAACTATACTCCAATACAAAATTTAAAAAATATATCCTTCAGAAAAGGTGAAATAAACATATTTTCAGAGAAATAAAAATCAAGATAATGTATCAACAAAAGACTATAAGAAAGGGATCGTGAAAGGATATTCCTTAGAAAGAAGCAATAAATCTTGAAGGTTTTCAAAAAATGAAAGGAAATAAAGAACAACCAAAAGGCAAAATATAAAGTGAAATAAATGATGCCTATATAATAATAGCAATACTATTTTGTGTGGTTTAATTGCACACTACATTAAAATGCATAACTAAAAATAATATATTATCTAGAAGGGTTACAAATGAAGTGAACCATGAACTTCCAGATGTTCAAGGTGGATTTCTAAAAGGCAGAGGAACCAGAGATCAAATTGCCAATATCTGTTGGATCACAGAAAAAGCAAATGAATTCCAAAAAAACATCTACTTCTGCTTCATTGTCTACACCAAAACCTTGGACTATGTGGATCACGACAAACTGTAAAATTCTTCAAGAAATGGGAATACCAGACCACCTTCACTGCCTCCTGAGAAATCTATATAGCAGGTCAAGAAGCAACAGTTAGAACTGGACATGGAACAACAGACTGGTTCCAATTTGAGAAAGGAATACATCAAGGCTGTGTATCGTCACCTTGCTTATTTAACTTATACGCAGAATACATCATGCAAAATGCTAGACTGGATGAAGTATAAGCTGGAATCAAGATGCAGGGAGCCATCTGTATGTTTTCTTTGGAGAACTGTCTGTTTACGTCTTTTTCCTACTTTTTGATTGGGTTGTTTGATTTTCTGGTATTGAGTTGTATGAGATGCTTGTATATTTTGGAAATTAATCCTCTGTCAGCTGCTGAAAAGATGCTCATTATTAGAGAAACTCAAATTAAAATTACAATGAGATATCACGTCACAGTGGTCAGAATGGCCAGCATCCAAAAGTCTACAAACAATAAATGCTGGAGAGGGAATGGAGAAAAGGGAACACTCTTGTGCTGTTGGTGGGAATGTAAATTGATACGCCACTATGGAAGACAGTATGGAGATTCCTAAAACTCTAGGAATAAACCCACCATATGATCCGGCAATCCCACTCCTAGGCATATACCCTGAGGAAACCAAAATTGAAAAATACACATGTACTCCAATGTTCACTGCAGCACTATTTACTACAGAACATATTTATAGTATGTTTACAATAGAATATATTTACAATAGCTAGTAAGCAGCTTAGGTGTCCACCGAAAGATGAATGGATAAAGAAGTTGTGGTACATATACACAATGGAATACGACTTAGCCATAAAAAGGAATGCATCTGAGTCAATTCTAGTGAGGTGGATGAACCTAAAGCCTGTTATACAGAGTGAAGTGAGTCAGAAAGAGAAAGATAAATATTGTATACCAACACACATATATGGAATCTAGAAAGATGGTACTGATGAATTTATTTTCAAGGCAGCAATGGAGAAACAGACACAGAGAACAGACTTATGGACACAGGGAGAGGGGACGAGAAGCTGAGATGTATGGAGAGAGCAACATGGAAACTTACATTACCATATGTGAAATAGATAGCCAATGGGAATTTGCTGTATGTCTCAGGGAATTCATATAGGGGCTCTTATCAACCTTGTGGGATGGGATGGAGGGGAGGTGCGAGGAAGGTTCAAGAGAGGGGACATATGTACACCTATGGCTGATCCATGTTGATGTTTCACAGAAAACAACAAAATTCTGTAAAGCAATGATCCTTCAATTAAAAAATAAATAATTATTTTAAAATGTGCATAAAAAAGTTTGCAGAGAAAAATATCAGATATGCAGATGACACCACCCTTATGGCAGAAAGCAAAGAGGAACTAAAAAGCCTCTTGATGAAAGTGAAAGAGGAGACTGAAAAACCTGGCTTAAAATTCAACATTCAAAAAATGAAGATCATGGCATCCTGTCCCATCACTTCATGGCAAATAAATGGGGAAACAATGGAAACAGTGACAGACTTTATTTTCTTGGGCTCCAAAATCTCTGCTAATTGTGACTGCAGCCAGAAATTAAAAGACACTTGCTCCTTGGAAGAAAAGCTATGGCCAACCTAGACAGCATATTAAAAAGTAGAGACATTACTTTGCCAACAAAGGTCCGTCTAGTTAAAGCTATGGTTTTTCCAGTGGTCATGTATGGATGTGAGAGTTGAACCATAAAGAAGTTGAGCACAGAAGAACTGATGCTTTTGAACCGTGGTGTTGCAGAAAACTCTCCAGAGTCCCTTGGACTGCAAGGAGATCAAACCAGTCCATCCTAAATGAAATAAGTCCTGAATATTCATTGGATGGACTGATGCTAAAGCTGAAGCTCCAATACTTTGACCGACTGATGTGCTCTGACTTATTGGAAAAGACCCTGATGCTGGGAAAGGTTGAAGATAGGAGGAGAAGGGGATGACAGAGGATGAGATCATTGGATGGCATCACTGACTTGATGGACATGAGTTTGAAAAGCTCTGGGAGTTGGTGATGGACAGGGAAGCCTGTTGTACTGAAGTCCATGGGGTTGCAAAGAGTCGGACATGAATGAGCGGCTGAACAACAACAATCTTATTGTATACACTTAGTAACTTTATCTCCTCTTTTTAAGTTTTTATGCTTCTAATTTCTTTTTTGTGTCTAACTGCATTGGCTAGTACTTCTACAACAATTTTAAAGGATCATCTATTTTCTCTATTTTTTTTTTTTTTTTTTTGGCCATGCTGCATGGCTTGTAGGATCTTAGTTCCCTGACTAGGATTGACCTCAGGCCACCACAGTGAACACACTAAGTCCTTACAACTGGAGCATCAGGGAATACCCAGAGATTATTTACTTTCTAAGATCTCTTCCCTCTCGGAGAGTCTAGATTTTACCTGGAATAGAAAAGGGTCTAGGAAATTAACCTACATGGGGTCTGAGCTGAAGTTCTAGTTCTTTTCCTTCTTCATTACACATACTGAGCACTTTGCTGGCAATACCAAAGGCCACAGATACTAATTTCATCACCATCCTACTATGTTTTGTGCCTAAACTGGCCTGATGGGCTCGTGTTGGTCCATAAGAATAGAGGAGGAAGGCAGGCAGAGTTCCTAACTCTGGTTCTAATGTTCACATAATCTATAACCATGAACAGCAGCAGCCGTTCACTATACCTCGATTTCTGCATCTTTAAGTGGCTGTTGGATAAGAGAAAACAGACATGGCTTTCTTAAGTTTTCCATGATTTTGTCTCATATTCTGTTAAAATAAATCCCTTCATCTTCTGCAAACAGCTTCTTGCTTGGGCCTTGATGTCAGTACTTGTTACTGTATAGGTATCCTTGTGTACTGTATAGATATACTTGTTACTGTATAGGTATACTTGTTACTGTAATCTGGTTAGAAAGTATGTCTGTCTGCCTATGACCACATTGAGGACACGGACCAAGTCTGACCCCATTCCATCATCTCTTTCTTGTTTTACTACAATAGCTTCTGACCTGGTTTCCTTGCTGCTTCAGAGCAATCCTTTAAAATGTAAACAAATAGTGGTGCTTCTTTAAGTGAAACTGCTCTATCCCTCCCTATCGCCCACAGGACAGACTCCAAACCCCTTCATATATTATAAAAGGCCTTGTGTGATCTGGCCCTTGCCTCCTTCTGGTCTGATACTCTATACTTCAGTCCATGGAGCTGCCTGAGTACTTCAAATCTCTAGGCTTGTGACTTTCATCTCCATATTTACACATAATGAATATCTCCTCTGCCTGAAATACAAGTTCTCTTTATCTGGGTAACCCTGAGACAACCTTAAGACTTAAGGCAAACTAAGGAGATGCTCACAGTTCCATATCCTTTTCCTGGACCCTGGACAACATCTCTCAGTCTCCCTTGGTATTTGGTTGGGATCAAAAGGGATGTGGGCAGTGGTAATAAGTGACGCTTCCAGGCCTGGTCATCAAACACATACACAATTGCCCAATTCTTGCTCTTGGGCATGGAAGCTGCATGTAAAATCAATGGTATCGTAATAAGGAAAAAGGCTAGTTCGCCAAGTCAACACTGGGAGGAAAATTGCCAGACAAGTCACTTGACCTGCATCAGACTGTAATGAACCTTTACTGTATTAAGCCATTGAGATTTGGGGACTGCTTATTATAGCATCTAAAATTGTTCACCTGACTCGTACAAAAAGACAAATTCAAACAGCCATTTTTATCCCTCAGGGATGAGTGAACAGCCTCCTGTGTGCTCTCACAAGTCTCTCTCCTGGCACTGACATGGCATAATCATGCTTTGTTTATTTCCATCTCCCATTAAAATGTGAACTCTTTCAGGGAAGGGACCATACATTTTGGTTTTTTAAATTCATAGGACCAGAGCAAGCCCTGGTATATAGTAGGTTATCACTGGAAGTTTAGTGGGAGAATGAATAGAAAATGAGTCAATTAACTGATGGAAGAATGAGTGAATTAAATGAATGAACAGCTACATCTGAACTTTTTCACAGCAGTCAAATGAGGTACTTTTTTTGTGGCTATGTTAGAGCAGAGGGTGTGCTGCTAATGCAGGGCCCTTAATCATGTGAGGATGTGAGAGCTGGACTATAAAGAAAGCTGAGCACCGAAGAACTGATGCTTTTGAACTGTGGCATTGGAGAAGACTCTTGAAGTAAATGACCAAAACAGTCAATCCTAGAGGAAATCAGTCCTCAATGTTCATTAGAGGGACTAATGCTAAAGCTGAAGCCACTTGATGTGAAGAACTGACTCACTGGAAAAGACCCCGATGCTGGGGAAGATTGAAAACAGGAGGAGAAGGGGACAACAGAGGATGAGATGGTTGGATGGTATCACCAACTTGGTGGACATGAGTTCGAGCAAGCTCCAGGAGTTGGTGATGGACAGGGAAGCCTGGCATGCTACGGTCCATGGGGTCGCAAAGAATTGGACAGGATTGAGCGACTGACCTGAACTGAAAAAGTCAAGAAGGCAAGTTGTAGCACTGACTCATGAATGGACATTAATAAGGGTCTCCTATATGTTAGCTTTGATGTAATACATGACATAATGCAATCAGTAAGCTAAAGTAAGATATAGAAAGAATGCTTCAAATGTTGTTACCAACACAAAGGGAACACACCTTTTTAAGTAAACAAGTCATGTTTATATTTGATTCCTAGCCCAGATGCTCAGGGAAATCACCATTAAATTCCAAGAAGCAGTACTATTATAGGCCACATGCTCTGATTGAAATGCAAACTAACAAATTTTTAATACTTAGACTAATCATGAATAAATATCTGAAACAGACTGAAAAAAACAACAGCGCCAATATGAAGGTTCAGTGAAATGACTGGCTCCCCAACAAATATTTTTTCACTTTCTTGCATATTAACTACAAAAAAAAAGGAAGAAAGGAAAATCATGTGAAGAATCTTATTCTCAAAAGTCACAAAATATGCAACAGATAGAAATAAATATGAAAATAAACACGAAATACATGGCAACTATACACACACACACACTCACACACATACCTCAAAACCTTGGTAACAGGGTGAAAGAAAACATAAGTTTAATAAATCAATATATATCACTTATCTACATGGGAAGAATGAATAATATAAAGATGCTAATTCTTTCAAAATAATTAAAATTCAGAGAGGTTTATCTTAGATCTTAAAAATGAGTTTAAGTTCATCTAGAAAAATAAACAAGTAGGAATATAAATGTGTGCTTTTTAAATGAAAGAATATGGATTATAGAAAGATGTCGTAATTAGCTATGCAATGTTAGCCCACATATAGATACTTAGGATAGGTAAATAGATACAATGAGGTGGGGACAAATGGGAGAGCACACAGAGACACAGGACGAGGGTAGAAAGGGTATTGATGAGGAATGGATTTCTGCTTCAGATAATGGCAACTTACATAAAGCACACCAATCATCTTACTAAGAAGACTAAGAAAATCTGGTCAAGTTATTTTTTAATATCTGCTTGAAGGCACAGAGAAGCTAATATGGCAGTGAAGAATTACAGGGCCAAGTTCTAGGAAAACAAAGAGTCAGGGAGATGAGCCAAACATTGGAACTGCTTTCTCCCCAAGGGCATCTGCTAATTCCAGAAATGGCAAACTAAGGATTAATAAACTTAGCTGAGATTTTGATGGTCTCAATAGACCTAGAAGAAAAATATCACTACAGGAGACCTCCCCAGTGGTCCAGTGGTTAAGAATTTTCCAGCCAAAGCAGGGGACATGGGTTTGATCCCTGGTCTGGGAAGATTCTACACGCTGCAGGGCAACTTAGCTCACGTACCACAGAGCATGTGCTCTAGAGCCTGTGAGTCACAACTACAGAGTCCAAATGCCACAACTACTGAAGCCTGTGTACCTAGAACCTGTCTCTGCAACAACACAAGCCATCACAACGAGAAGCACACACACCGCAACTAGAGAGTAGCCCCCACTTGCAACAACTAGAGAAAGTTCACTCTCAGCAACAAAAGCCCAGGGCAGACAAAAATTAATTTAAAAAAATCACTATAGGGCCTACACCAAGAAGGAGAGGTCTCCATAAATTCTCCACAGTTTAGATAAGAGTGTCTAAAAGACAACATCACAGGAGCAAGGATAAATTGCAAATATCCTCCCCTAGTCCTTGCACTCAGAAAGAAACCCAGCTTCTAATCACCTTAATCTCTGACATCAGACTGACATAATAGAGGTTTGCTGGTACCACTGACACCCTACAGAAGGGAAATAAAAGGCAAACATAAAGCCTATCTGGAGAACAATAGTATGATGTTATGTCCCCAATTATTTCTATAATTTTTCACATACAAAGTTCAATATTCAAAAGGAATTGTACAATTATTTTTAGGAAAGTGTTCAGCAGTATCAAATAAAGCTAAATATACATCTATTCTATGACCCAGAAATTCCTCTCCAAGAGAACTAAATATAAATGTTTATCAAAAGATATTTGTAAGAATATTCATAATAAGCCTAAAAACAATCATCATTTACAAGAAATGAATAAATTACTTTTATATAATGGAACAATAAAAAGCAATAAAAAAAAGAATGGACTAATGAAATACAACACCATAGGTGATTCACAGACATTAGGCTGAATGAAAAAATTCAAACAAATATATATTTATGATTTAAGTTATAGGAAGTCCAAAAATGGACAAAAGTAATAAATACTAACAAAAGTTACAACAGTGATTATCGTGAGGGGGCTACTGACTGGCAGAGGTACAAAACCTTTTCAGATGTTGGAAATATCCTCTGTCTTGATGAATGGTGGTTATGGAGTACTCAAATGTGAATATTCATTCAAGGGTACATTTAGGGCTAAAATTAGCATACTTTAGGCACTAAAAATACCTAAGACAGTCTTCATAAGGGATAAACCTGGAGGGCTTAAACTACCAGATATCAAAACTGAAGTTCTAGTAATTAAGAAACCATAAGGTTTATGCAAGGATCCATGAAACAAAACAGAAAATATATAAATTAAAAAAATCCACAAGTAGGTAGGCATTTAGCTTGTGATAACATTTGGAGCAAGGGGAATAAAAGTCTCTTCACCAAATGGTATTGCCCAATTAGATATACATAAAATAAAAATAAAATATTATCCTTACTTCAACCATATATAAAAGTAAAATCAAAGGAAGACAGCAAATCTGAATGTATATGATAGAAATAAGTCTTCTAGAAAATTATATAGAGTATCTTCATAACTTTAGTGTGGGAAAATTAACAAGATGGTTCCAGTCTGGCTCTTTTAACCTGTGCTCTCATGCTCTTTCACTCCATGTTCTGAAAACATGACTTTGCACAATTGTGTAATGGCTGAGATCACTTATAGCACTGTGTATGACTGTCACGAGTTACTCACTTGGTCATGGGCTACTTTGTGCAGTACGCCTGTATGAGCTTCACCATGAAAGCCCTGGCTGCTGCTGCACTGGGGCTATACTGGAGTGAAATCATGGTTACATTACATGAAGTTATGTTATGGCAACCTTATGGCTACATTATGGTTATGTTACGGCTGCAGCTTCAGCTGCCATGTCAGCCAGGAGAGAGACTGAGTTGTGGCTGCTGTGCCAACCAGAAGAGAATAACCGTGTCTGCAGTTTCCATGGCTCTTAGAGTCTTCTTCCAGCCTCTTAGCTTGCGCCTTGCCTACCCTAGGTGCAGTGAATGGGGGAACAGCAAGAAAACTGGCGTCACAAACAGAAACAGCGACATACTGGGATAGGGAAAAACACAACCCCAAAAGGACTAAGCATAAGGGGCTTCCCTGGTGGCTCAGCTGGTAAAGAATCTGCCTGCAATGAAGAAGACAACAAGAATCACTAATGGATTGAAAATGCAAGCCACAGAGTGAGAGATTATTGTACTTACAACACACATAAATGACATAAATCTTGCTAACTAGAAAATATTGAGAAACCCTACAAATCAGTAAGAAAGTAATAAACAGCCAAAAAGAGAAATGAGCAAAAGACAAGCATTTCACACACACACAAAGATGTCCAGAAAAGATGATGTCATTTATCTTCACAGAAATGCAAAATGAAACCACTGTCCACGTACCATAATGACTAAAATGAAAAAGTCTGGCAATTCCAGGAGTTGGCAAGGATGTGGAGAACAGAACTTTCACCAATGGCAGAGTGTATATCAACAGAGAAACACTGGGAAACTGCTTGGCACTGTCTACTCATATTCACCTTAAGACTCAGCAATTACACACGCACACACATTATATATATATATATATATATATGTATATGTATGTATATATATACACACACTCATATATATGTGTATATATATATATATAAGTGTATGGGTTTCCCAGGTGGCACTAGTGGTAAAGAACCCACCTGCCAATGCAGGAGATGTAAGAAACACAGAATCAATCCTTGGGTTGGTAAGATCCCCTAGAGAAGGTCACATCAACACACACACACATACCAAATAGATACGCATGCTCATGAACATCAAGGCATGTAATCAAGAATATTCATAGTAACTTCATTCATAGCAGCAAAAAGGGAAATAAGCAAAATGCCCATTAATAATAGAATAAACAACTTGGAGTATAGTCACATAAGGAGATACTACATAGCAACAAAGACAAATGAAAGTTATCAAAACAAAAATCAATTTCTCAGCAAAAATGCTAAGCAAAATAGGCCTAGAACAAAAGAATTTGCAAACAATGATTCCATTTATTTAATTTTCAACAATAGGCAAAACTAAACTACAATATCAGACTTTAAAATGGAAATTTCTTTCTGGAGCATAGAGGAAATAGAGATTGAACACAAAAGTAAAAGTGTTACTGGCTCAGCTGTGTCTGACTCTTTACAACTCCATGTACTATAGGCCACAAGGCTACCCTGTCCATGGAATTCTCCAAGCAAAAACACTGGAGTGGGTAGCCATTCTTTTCTCCAGGGGATCTTTCCAACACAGGGATAGAACCCAGGTCTCCTGCAATGCAGGCAGATTTTTTACCATCTGAGCCACCAGGGAAGCCTTTAGGTCAATAAATAGATATAGCCAAATTTCAGATGTTCAAGCTTCATTTTAAAAAGACAGCAGAACCAGAGATAAAATTGCCATCTGCTGGATCATTGTAAAAGCAAGAGAGTTCCAGAAATATACTACATCTGCTTTATTGACTATGCCAAAACCTCTGACTGTGTGGATCACAATAAACTGTGGAAAATCCTGAAAGACATGGGAATACCAAACCACCTTACCTGCCTCCTGAGAAATCTGTAGTCAGGTCAAGAAGCAACAGTTAGAACCAGACATGGAACAACAGACTGGTTCCAAATTAGGAAAGGAGCATGCCAAGCTGTATATTGTCACCCTCCTTTTTAATTTCTATGAAGAGTATATAATGTGAAATGCAGGCTGGATAAAGCACAAGCTGGAATCAAGATTGCTGGGAGAAATATCAATAACCAGATATGAAGATGACACCACCATTATGGCAGAAAGTGAAGAAGAACTAAAGGGCCTCTTGATGAAAGTGAAAGAGGACAGTGAAAAAGTTGGCTTAAAAGTCAACATTCAGAAAACTAAAATCATGGCATCTGCTCCCATCATTTCATGGCAAATAGATGGGGAAACAATGGAAACAGTGACAGACTTTATTTTTGAGGGGGCTCCAAAATTACTGCAGATGGTGACTGCAGCCATGAAATAAAAGACACTTGCTCCTTGGAAGAAAAGTTATGACCAATCTAGACAGCATGTTAAAAAGCAGAGACTACTTTGCCAACAAAGGTCCATCTAGTCAAAGCTATGGTTTTTCCAGTAGTCATGGATGGACGTGAGAGTTGGACTATAAAGAAAGCTGAGTGCCAAAGAATTGATGCTTTTGAACTGTGGTGCTAGAGAAGATTGAGAGTCCCTGGAAAGCAAGGAGATCAAACTAGTGAATCCTAAGGTAAATCAATGCTGAAGATTCACTGAGAGGACTGATGCTGAAGCTGAAACTCTAATATTTGGCCACATGATGCAAAGAACTGACTCATTTGAAAAGACCCTGATGCTGGGAAAGATTGAAGGTGGGAGGAGAAAGGGACGACAGAGGATGAGATGGTTGGATGGCATCACTGTCAACGGACATGAGTTTGAGTAAACTCCAGGAGTTGGGATGAACAGGGAAGCCTGGTGTGCTGCAGTCTAAGGGGTCGCAAAGAGTCAGACATGACTGAAAGACTGAACTGAACTGAAATTTCAGAAAGCTTTCCTTATCAGTTCAGTCAATCAGCTGTGTCCAACTCATTGCGACCCTATGGACTGCAGCATGCCAGGCCTCCCTGTCCGTCACCAACTCACAGAGTTTACTCAATCTCATGACCGTTGAGTGGGTGATGTCATCCAACCATCTCATCCTCTGTCGTCCCCTTTTCCACTCGCCTTCAATCTTTGGGTCTTTCCTAATGAGTCAGTTCTTCACATCAGGTGGCCAAAGTATTGGAGTTTCAGCTTCAGCATCAGTCCTTCCAATGAATATTCAGGACTCATCTCCTTTAGGATGAACTGGTTGGATCTCCTTGCAGTCCAAGGGACTCTCAAGAGTCTTCTCCAACACCACAGTTCAAAAGCATCAATTCTTCACTGCTCAGCTTCTTTATAGTCCAACTCTCACATCCATACATGACTACTGGAAAAACCATAGCCTTGACTAGATGGACCTTTGTTGACAAAATAATGTCTCTGCTTTTTAATAGGCTGTCTAAGTTGGTCATAACTTTTCTCAAAGGAGTAAGCATCTTTTTATTTCATGGATGCAGTCACCATCTGCAGTGATTTTGGAGCCCAAGAAATTAAAATCTGCCACAGTTTCTACTATTTCTCCCTCTATTTGCCATGTAGTGATGGGACTGGATGCCATGATTTTTGTTTTCTGAATGTTGACCTTTAAGCCAACTTTTCACTCTCCTCTTGCACTTTCAAGAGGCCCTTTAGTTCTTCTTCACTTCCTGCCATAAAGGTCATGTCATCTGAATATTTGAGGTTATTGATATTTCTCCCAGCAATCTTGATTCCAGCTTGTGCTGTATCAATCCCGGTGTTTCTCAAGATGTAGTCTGCATATAAGTTAAATAAGCATGGTGACAACATACAGCTTTGATGTACTCCTTTTCCTATTTGGAACCAGTCTGTTGTTCCATATCCATTTCTAACTGTTGTTTCCTGACCTACATACATTTTCTCAAGAGGCAGGTCAGGTGGTCTGGTATTCCCGTCTCTTTCCGAATTTTCCACAGTTTATTGTGATCCACACAGTCAAAGGCTTTGGCGTAGTCAATAAAGCAGAAATAGTTGTTTTTCTGGGCTCTCTTGCTTTTTTGGTGATCCAGCGGTGGTTGGCAATTTGATCTCTGGTTCCTCTGCCTTTTCTAAAACCAGCTTGAACATCTGGAAGTTCATGGTTCACATACTGGCTTGGAGAATTTTGAGTATTACTTTGCTATCATGTGAGATGAGTGCAGTTGTGCAGTAGTTTGAGCATTCTTTGGCATTGCCTTTCTTTGGGATTGGAATGAACACTGACCTTTTCCAGTCCCATGGCCACTGCGAGTTTTCCAAATTTGCTGGCATATTGAGTCCAGCACTTTCACAGCATCATCTTTCAGGATTTGAAATAGCTCAACTGGAATTCCATCATCTCCACTCGCTTTGTTCATAGTGATGCTTTCTAAAGCCCACTTGACTTCACATTCCAGGATGTCTGGCCCTAGGTGAGTGACCACACCATCGTGGTTATCTGGGTCATGAAGATCTTTTTTGTACAGTTCTTCTGTGTATCCTTGCCACCTCTTCTTAATATCTTCTGCTTCTCTTAGGTCCATACCATTTCTGTCCTTTATTGTGCCCATCTTTGCATGAAATGTTCCCTTGGTATCTCTAATTTTCTTGAATAGATCTCTAGACTTTCCCATTCTATTGTTTCGTCTATTTCTTTGCACTGATCACTGAGGAAGGCTTTCTTATCTATCCTTGCTATTCTTTGGAACTCTGCATTCAAATGGGTGTATCTTTCCTTTTCTGTTTTGCTTTTCGCTTCCCTTCTTTTCATGGCTATTTGTAAGGCCTCCTCAGACAGCCATTTTGCTTTTTTGCATTTCTTTTCTTGGGGATGGTCTTGATCCCTGTCTACTGTACAATGTCAGGAACCTCCATCCATTGTTCATCAGGCACTCTTTATCAGATCTAGTCCCTTTAATCTATTTCTCACTTTCACTGAATAATCATTAGGGATTTGATTTAGATCATACCTGAGTAGTCTAGTGATTTTCCCTACTTCAATTTAAGTCTAAATTTGACAATAAGGAGTTCATGATCTGAGCCACAGTCAGCTCCCAGTCTTATTTTTGCTGACTGTATAGAGCTTCTCCATCTTTGGCTGCAAAAAATATAATCAATATGATTTCAGTGTTGAACATCTGTCGGTGTCCATGTGTAGTCTTCTCTTGTATTGTTGGAAGAGGGTGTTTGCTATGACCAGTGCATTCTCTTGGCAGAACTCTATTAGTGTTTGCCCTGCTTCATTCTGTACTCCAAGACCAGGTGTTTCTTGATATCCTACTTTTGCATTCCAGTCCCCTATAATGAAAAGGACATCTTTTTTGGGTGTTAATTCTAGAAGGACTTATAGGTCTTCATAGAACCGTTCAGCTTCTTCAGCATTACTGGTTGGGGCATAGACTTCGATTACTGTGATATTGAATAGAGGTTAGAGAGTATAAGGTAGGTTTTCTGAAATTTGGCAATGTTCTAATTCTTGACCTAGGTTGCAGTTACACAGGTGGTCATACTGTAATATTTCAGTCAGCTACTGTTAGAGATAGCAGGTTAAATGTATGCATATAGTTCCTTTCTGAACTCTCACTAAATGAATAAAGGAATTAAACACACACATACACACCAACTCACAATGACAAAACTAAAGAGAAAAAAATTTGAACAAAAGTGGTAACTGAGTTAACAGCCTAAAGAAAGAACCTTAAGCCAATAGAGAGAAAAGCTTAGAAGCAAGCTTTTTTATACTAAAGAACTCCTAAAAAACATAGCAATTGGTGGTACAATGTACCTTTGGCAATGACAAAATCAGTGGAGCTAAAACCAGAGAAATAACTGAAAATTTCAGAAACAGTCTACCCCATATCCTTCTTCTAACTTACTGCTAGGAAACTGCCCTTACCCATTCTCAGACACATGAGAGGGAGTTATTCTCTAAAGAGTTAGAACAGGAGGGTAAGGGGAGACGAATTGAAAGTTTTTTAGAGAAAGGAGAAGCAGAGGGAAGAAGAGGGTTAGGAGGAAGAGAAAAAGAAGTAACAGTAATAGTCACTGTTGTCCTCACTGTCATGGAAACAGCAAGTACAAATGAAAACAGGTAGATTAAGAATCTCAGCTATGTAATGAGATTTTACTATAGGTCCTTACACCACAAGGTTCTAAAAACAGGTCATCAAGTATATAGCTTCCAGGAGAAATATGTAAATGATTTTTCTACTGAATACGATCTGCTGAAGAGAAAAGACATTAAAAGATGCTGACATAATTTCCAATAAAATAGCTCAAGAAATCACCCTACAATAAAGTTCACACTGAAATCTCCATCCTAGAGGAACCCCAATAGACTTAGTAATTAGTGGCACCTCTGGGAAAAATTGAGGGCAGGAGGAGAAGGGAACGACAGAGGATAAGATGGTTGAATGGCACCACCAACTCAATGGACATGGGTTTGGGTGGACTCCAGGAGTTGCTGATGGACAAGGAGGCCTGGTGTGCTGTGGTTCATGGGGCCGCAAAGAGTTGGACACGACTGAGCAACTTAACTGGAACTGGAACTGGATGTTCCTATTGCCATTTTAATTGTTTGGGGTTGATTTTGTAGATCTTTTTTCTTCTCTTCTATTTCTTGACTATATAAGTCCCTTTAACATTTGTTGTAAAGCTGGTTTGGTGGTACGGTATTCTCTTAACTTTTGCTTGTCTGAAAAGCTTTTTATTTCTCCATCAATTTTGAATGAGATCTTTGCTGGCTACAGTAATCTTGGTTATAGATTTTTCCCTTTTGGTACTTCAAATGTATCCTGCTATTCCTTTCTGGCCTGCAGAGTTTCGGCTGAAAGATCAGCTGTTAAGCATATGGGGTTTCCCTTGAATGTTACTTGTTGCTTCTCCCTTGCTGCTTTTAATATTCTTTCTTTGTGTTTAGTCTTTGTTAGTTTGATTAATATGTGTCTTGGTGTGTTTCTCCTTGGGTTTATCCTGTATAGCACTCTTTGTGCCTCTTGGATTCGACTATTTCCTTTTCCATGTTGGGGAAATCTTCAACTATAATCTCTTCAAAAATTTTCTCATACCCTTTCTTCTTCTCTTCTTCATCTGGGACCCCTATAATTCAAATATTGGTGCATTTGATATTGTCCCAGAGATCTCTGCAACTATCCTCGGTTCTTTTCATTCTTTTTACTTTATTGTGCTCTTGAGAAGTTATTTCCACCATTTTATCTTCCAGCTCACTGATTCATTCTTCTGCTTCAGATATTCTGCTATTGATTCCTTCTAGAGTATTTTTAATTTCAATAATTGTTTTGTCTAGGTATGCTTATTCTCTAATTCCTCTAGGTCTTTGTTAATTGATTCTTGCATTTTCTCCATTTTGTTTTCAAGGTTTTTGATCATCTTTACTATAATTATTTTGAATTCTTTTTTAGGTAGTTTGCCTATTTCCTCTTCATTTACTTGGACTTCTGTGTTTCTAGTTTGTTCCTTCCTTTGTGTAGTATTTCTCTACCTTTTCACTATTTTTTAAAATCTTATTGTGTTTGAGGTCTCTTTTTCCCAGGTTTTAAAGTTGTAGAAAGAAACAAATCGTAAAGATTTGAGCAGAAATAAATGAAAAAGAAATGAAAGAAACAATAGTAAAGATTAATGAAATTAAAAGTGGGTTCTTTGAGAAGATAAACAAAAATTGACAAATCTTTATAAAAATAAACAAAATTGACAAGCCAGACTCATCAAGAAAAAAAGAGGGAAGAATCAAATCAACAAAATTAGAAATGAAAAAGGAGAGGTAACAAAAAACAATGCAGAAATACAAAGGATTATAAGAGACTATTATGAACAACTATATGGCAATAAAATGGATAACCTGGAAGAAATGGACAGATTCTTAGAAAAGTTCAATCTTCCAAAACTGAACCAGGAAGAAAGAGAAATTATGAACAACTCAACTATAAGCACTGAAATTGAAGCTGTGTTCAAAAATCTCCCAAAATATGAAAGTCCAGGACCAGATGGCTTCACAGGAGAACTCTATCAAACATTTAGAGAAGAGCTAATACTTATCCTTCTAAAACTCTTTCAAAAAATTACAGAGGAAGGAACACTTCCAAACTCATTCTACAAGGCCAATTAACCTGATACAAAAACCAGACAAAGACAACACAAAAAAAGAAAACTATAGTCCAATATCACTGATGAACACAGATGCAAAAATGCTCAACAAAATGTTAGCAAACAGAATTCAGCAACACATCAAAAGCTCAGATGCCATGATTGAGTTGGGTTTATTCCAGGAATGCAAGGATTCTTCAATATATGCAAATCAATGTGGTACAACATATTAACAAACTGAAAGGTAAAAACCATATGATAATCTCAATAGATGCAGAAAAATCCTTTGACAAAATTCAGCACCCATTTATGAATAAACTCTTCAAAAAGTGGGCATAAAAGGAACCTACCTTCACATAGTAAAGGCCATATATGATAAGTCTACAGCAAACATTATTCTCAATGGTGAAAAACTGAAAGCATTCCCCCTAAGATGAGGAACAAGACAAGGGTGTCCACTTGCACCACTATTATTCAACATAGTTTTGGATGTCGTAGCTACAGCAACCAGAGAAGAAAAAGAAATAAAAGGAATCCAGATCAGAAAAGAAGTAGTAAAGCTCTCACTGTTTGCAGATGACATGATACTGTACATAGAAAACCCTAAAGATAGTATCAGAAAATTACTAGAGCTAATGAGTGAATTTAGCAAAGTTGCAGGATATAAAATCAATACACAGAAATCACCTGCATTTCTATATACCAACAATGAAAAATCAGAAAGAGAAATTAAGGAATCAATCCCATTCACCACTGCAACAAAAAGAATTAAATACCTAGGAATAAACTTACCTAAGGAGACAAAAGAACTGTACACATAAAATTATAAGACAGTGATGAAAGAAATCAAAGATAACATAAACAGATGGAGAGATATTCCATGTTCCTGGTAGGAAGAATCAATATTGTAAAAATGATTATACTACCAAATGCAATCTACAGATTCAATGTGATCCCTGTCAAATTACCAATGGTATTTTTCACAGAACTAGAGCAAAAAATTTCACAATTCATATGGAAATACAAAAGACCCCAGATAACCAGAGCAGTCTTGAGAAAGAAGAATGGAGCTGGAGGAATCAATCTTCCTGACTTCAGATTGTATTTCAAAGCTACAGTCATCAAGGCAGTATGTTACTGACACAAAAACAGAAATACAGACCATTGGAACAAGATAGAAAGCCCAGAAATAAACCCATCCACCCATGGGTACCTCATTTCTGACAAAGGAGGCAAGAATATACAATGGGGCAAAGACAGCCTCTTCAATAAATGGTGCTGGGAAAACTGGACAGCTACATGTAAAAGAATGAAATTAGAACACTTCCTAACACCATACACAAAGATAAACTCAAAATGGATTAAAGACCTAAATGTAAGACCAAAAACTATGAAATTGTTAGACAAAAACATAGGCAGAACACTCCGACATAAAACAAAGCAAGATCCTCTATGACCTACCTCCTAGAGTAACGGAAATAAAAACAAAAGTAATCAAGTGAGACCTGATTAAACTTAAAAGCTTTTGCACTGCAAAGAAACTTTAAGCAAGGTGAAAAGACAACCCTCAGAATGGGAGAAAATAATAGCAAATAAAACAACTGACAAACGATTAATTTCCAAAATATACAAGCAGCTCATAGAACTCAATATCAGAAAAACAAATAATACAGTCAAAAAGTGGGGGAAAGACCTAAATAGACATTTCTCCAAAGAAGACACACAGATGGCTAACAAACACATGAAAAGATGCTCAACATCACTCATTATTAGAGAAATACAAATAAAAACTACAATGAGATATCACCTCACACTGGTCAGAATGGCCATCATCAAAAAGTCTACAAACAATAAATGCTGGAGAGGGTGTGGAGAAAAGGGAATGCTCTTGCACTGTTGGTGGGAATACAAACTGATACAGCCACTATGGAAGACAGTATGGAGATTCCTTTAAAAACTAGGAATAAAACCACCATATAACCCAGCAATCCCACTCCTAGTATATACCCTGAGGAACCAAAATTGAAAAAGACACATGTATCCCATTATTCATTGAAGCACTATTTACAATAGCTAGAGCATGGAAATAATCTAGATGTCCATCAACAGATGAATGGATAAAGAAATTGTGGTACAAATGCACAATGGAATATTACTCAGCCATAAAAAGGAACGTATTTGAGTCAGTTTTGATGAGGTGGATGAACCTAAAACCTATTACACAGAGTGAAGTGAGTCATAAAGAGAAAGATAAACATTGTATTCTTACACATATATACGGAATCCAGAAAAATGGTACTGAAGAATTTATTTACAGGGCAGCAGTAGAGAAACAGACATAGAGAATAGACGTATAGACATGGGGAGAAGGGAGGGGAGGGTGAGATGTATGGAAAGAGTAACATGGAAACTTCCATTAACATACATAAAATAGATAGCCAATGGGAATTTGTTGTATGGCTCAGGAAACTTAAACCAGGGCTGTGCATCAATCTAGAGGGGTGGGATGGGGAGGGAGATGGGAGGGAGGTTCAAAAGGGAGAGGATATATGTATACCTATGGATGAAAGTGAAAGAGGAGAGTGAAAAAGTTGGCTTAAAGCTCAACATTCAGAAAACTAAGATCATGGCATCTGGTCCCATCACTTCATGGCAAATAGATGGAGAAACAGTGGAAACAGTGTCACTTTATTTTGGGGAGCTCCAAAATCACTGCATTTGGTGATTACAGCCATGAAATTAAAAGATGCTTACTCCTTGGAAGGAAAGTCATGGTCAACCTAGATAGCATATTAAAAAGCAGAGATATTACTTTGCCAACAAAGGTCCATCTAGTCAAGGCTATGGTTTTTCCAGTGGTCATGGATGGATCTGAGAGTTGGACTGTAAAGAAGGCTGAGCGCTGAAGAATTGATGCTTTTGAACTGTGGTGCTGGAGAGGACTCTTGCGAGTCCCTTGGACTGCAAGGAGGTCCAACCAGTCCATCCTAAAGGAGACCAGTCCTAGGTGTTCATTGGAAGGACTGATGCTGAGGCTGAAACGCCACCTCATGCAAAGAGTTGACTCAGTGGAAAAGACCCTGATGCTGGGAGGGATTGGGGGCAGGAGGAGAAGGGGACGACAGAGGATGAGATGGCTGGATGGCATCACCGACTCAATGGACATGAGTTTGAGTAAACTCCGGGAGTTGGGAGGGACAGGGAGGCCTGGTGTGCTGCGATTCATGGGCTCGCAAAAAGTCAGACACGACTGAGCGACTGAACTGAACTGAACTGATGGCTGATTCATGTTGAGGTTTGACGGAAAACAACAAAATTCTATAAAGCAATTATCCTTCTATAAAAAAAAAATTTTAAAAGAAAGACTTTAAATTACTAAAGAAAAAGCTTTTACAGAACTGATGTTCCTGGAAACCAAATAGTAAGTTCCAATTACTGGAACATATAATTAGTCCCATTTTACTGTTGTTTTTTTATCTTATAACTAAGTAATGACAATTTCCCTTCTTTCTCTGTAAAAATTCAAATTTTTACATGTACTTTCAGTGTGAGTTACAAAGTAAATGTACTACAGTATTCCAGAAATCTTAGTCATGTGCAGCAAGTCAAAAGCTATAGTAAACTTCTTAAGAGACAGTGCCAGAATACCATTAATCCTTTGTACCAACAAGAGTAATCGCTATAACAATTTCCAATAAATGTCTATTTATCCGCTTTAACTACAAGGGCAATTGGTGGGAATGCATTTGCCATCATGGATTTAAAATATGAATCCTGAGTCCTACAAGCTCTCCTGATGACTGAGGCAGGGAGTCTCTCACTCACAGACACTGAAGGATTTATTCTCAGGCTTCAAATCTTCACGTGAAAGCATTTTAAATACTGCAGACACAAAACAAGCAGCAAATCTCAGAAGCGATAAAGCAGGGGCTATAATGAAACTGCTATTTTTCCCTATAGGCAAGAGAAAACAATAGGGACAGCTAGTAATCTACTGCAATAAAAATAAAGATCTTATCTTCTCTTTATCCAAACGTTGAAGGGTATGATACCAAGGTAGTTATTAATATATTACAAATTTTCAAATACAAAATATATTTCCTAATCAAAGGATTATAGTACAAACAGGTATCCTTCAATTGCACAGTTCCAGCACTCATGAAAAGAGTAATGAGAGGCAGTTATATGATATTTATGGTATTTTATTTAACTCCTTTGAACATTAAACATCTAGTATGTATCAGGTATTGTCATATGCACACAGCAGCCACAAAAAAGGAAAAGTCAATGCTCTTATGAAACTATCATTCTGATGAGAGAAAAAATAAAAAATAATGTATCAGTGCTAAGAAGAAAAACAGGAGGACTATCTCCATCCCTATTTACCCTGAGCAGTACCCTTTTCACAGCTGTTGTCTTAGTGGAAATACTAAAAACACTCTCTTATGCGCAAAGTATCCTGCTAGAAGATAGGATAACCTTAAAGACAACGGGATAGAGATGGAGATATTGACCAAAAGGCGATGCCATTATTAAATACTTGGATGAGAAAAGATCTCTCATTATGATGATAAATTTGAGGAAGGACTGGAGAGAAGAGAGGGAGCAAGCAATACCCACATCTGCAAGAAAAGCTTTGAAGGCTGTATATTTGTGGCAGTATGTAGCTCACCCTTGAACAATGTGAGGGCCAGGGGTGCCCATTTTCTCTGCAAAAATCCACATACAGCTTATAGTCAGCCCTCCATATTGGTTTCTCCGTGTAAGTGGTTCCTCCATATCTGTTCAGTTCAGTTCAGTTGAGTCGCTCAGTCCTATCCGACTCTTTGCGAGCCCATGAATCGCAGCACACCAGGCCTCCCTGTCCATCACCAACTCCCAGAGTTTACTCAAACTCATGTCCATCGAGTCGGTGATGCCATCCAGCCATCTCATCCTCTGTCATCCCCTTCTCCTCCTGCCCCCAATCCCTCCCAGCATCAGGGTCTTTTCCAATGAGTCATCACTTTGCATGAGGTGGCCAAAGTATTGGAGTTTCAGCTTCAGCATCAGTCCTTCCAATGAACACCTAGGACTGATCTGCTTTAGAATGGACTGCTTGGATCTCCTTGCAGTCCAAGGGACTCTCAAGAGTCTTCTCCAACACCACAGTTCAAAAGCATCAATTCTTCGGTGCTCAGTTTTCTTCACAGTCCAACTCTCAGATCCATACACGACCACTGGAAAAACCATAGCCTTGACTAGATGGACCTTTGTTGGCAAGTAATGTCTATGCTTTTTAATATGCTATCTAGGTTGACCATAACTTTCCTTCCAAGGAGTAAGCATCTTTTAATTTCATGGCTGCAATCACCATCTGCAGTGATATTGGAGCCCCGAAAAATAAAGTCTGTTTATTTGTTTCCCCATCTATTTGCCATGAAGTGATGGGACTGGATGCCATGATCTTAGTGTTCTGAAAGGTGAGCTTTAAGCCAACTTTTTCACTCTCCTCTTTTACTTTCATGAAGAGGCTCTTTAGTTCTTCTTCACTTTCTGCCATAAGGGTAGTGTCATCTGCATATCTGAGGTTATTGATATTTCTCCTGGCAATCTTGATTCCAGCTTGTGCTTCATCCAGCCCAGCGTTTCTCATGATGTACTCTACATATAAGTTAAATAAGCAGGATGACAATATATAGCCTTGATATACTCCTTTTCCTATTTGGAACCAGTCTGTTGTTCCATGTCCAGTTCTAACTGTTGCTTCCTGACCTGCATATAGGTTTCTCAAGAGCCAGGTCAGGTGGTCTGGTATTCCCATCTCTTTCAGAATTTTCCACAGTTTATTGTGATCCACATAGTCAAAGGCTTTGGCATAGTCAATAAAGCAGAAATACATGTTTTTCTGGAACTCTCTTGCTTTTTCCATGATCCAGTGGATGTTGGCAATTTGATCTCTGGTTTCTCTGCCTTTTCTAAAACCAGCTTGAACATCAGGAAGTTCACGCTTCACGTATTGCTGAAGCCTGGCTTGGAGAATTTTGAGCATTACTTTACTACCATGTGACATGAGTGCAATTGTGCGGTAGTTTGAGCATTCTTTGGCATTGCCTTTCATTGGGATCGGAATGAAAACTGACCTTTTCCAGGCCTGTGGCCACTGCTGAGTTTTCCAAATTTGCTAGCATATTGAGTGCAGCACTTTCACAGCATCATCTTTCAGGATTTGAAAGAGCTCAACTGGAATTCCATCACCTCCACTAGCTTTGTTTGTAGTGATGCTTTCTAAGGCCGACTTGACTTCACATTCAGGATGTCTGGCTCTAGGTGAGTGATCACACCATCATGATTATCTGGCTTGTGAAGATCTTTTTTGTACAGTTCTTCTGTGCATTCTTGCCACCTCTTCTTAGTATCTTCTGTTTCTGTTAGGTCCATACCATTTCTGTTCTTTATCGAGCTTTGCATGAAATGTTCCCTTGGTATCTCTAATTTTCTTGAAGAGATCTCTAGTCCTTCCCATTCTGTTGTTTTCCTCTATTTCTTTGCATTGACTGCTGAGGAAGGCCTTCTTATCTCTCCTTGCTATTCTTTGGAACTCTGCCTTCAGATGCTTATATCTTTCCTTTTCTCCTTTGCTTTTCACTTCTCTTCTTTTCACAGCTATTTGTAAGGCCTCCCCAGACAGCCATTTTGCTTTTTTGTATTTCTTTTTCTTGGGGATGGTCTTGATCCCTGTCTCCTGTACAATGTCACAAACCTCCATCCATAGTTCATCAAGCACTCTATCAGATCTAGTCCCTTAAATCTATTTCTCACTTCCACTGTATAATCATAAGGGATTTGATTTAGGTCATACCTGAATGGTCTAGCGGTTTTCCCTACTTTCTTCAATTTAAGTCTGAATTCGGCAATAAGGAGTTCATGATCTGAGCCACAGTCCCTATCTGTAGTTCCTCCTAATCTGTGGTTCAGCATCCATGGAGTCAACCAACCAAAGACCATGCACTGTAGTATTTACTATAGAAAAAATCTGTGTATAAGTGAACCTGTGCAACTCAAATCTGTGTTGTCCAAGGTTCAAGTGCATTGTGTGTGTGAGAGACACAGTGTGTGCTATGTAAGAGAGAGAGAGAGTGTGTGTATCTACAGAAGAGAACCTACAAACCTTCAATGAGAAAGGATGAAAATTCAGTTTCAATAGAGAAGTCTACATGGTAGCAAACTTTTCATTCTCTTTCTTACCTAAAAATGGCTCTCAACAAATAGCTTTCATCATAACTATAATTTTATTCTGGTAAATTCCAGAATTAAAACCATTTCCCTAAGGAGACTGCCTTCTCTATGAATGCAAAATCACCCTATATAGCTTTTAATGTCACTGGCCCTCATATATTACTTTGTATTTATGTATTATAAATATATATTTCACCAGAGACTTAATGTGGTTCTGGGCCTCTAGAGGCTCCTTACAGGTTCAGATATGGTATGAATAGAATGTGGCAGTTCCCAAATAATAAAGAGTAATAACACACTACCAATAAAAATAAGCAAGGATATTTTAAGTGTTTCCTGTGTGCCAAGACTTTTCTAAGCACTCTGTCTGAGGTTACTCAAGGATCTGACCATTCATCAGAATGCCCAATTTAAGAGGGTCCTTGGATATCCTTGAGCATTTGCACAATCCACCAAAACAAAAAACAAAAACAGATCCTTACCTCTCACCGTACACACAAAAATTAACTCATAATGGACCACAGGCATATATGTAAAGAAAAAAATTATAAACTTTGTAGAAGAAACGGGAAAATTTTTGTGACCTTGGTAAAGCAAACATTTCACCAAACATATGATCCCATTAAAGGAAAAAAAAAAGTTGTTAACGTGGACTTCCTTTGTTCTTCAGAAAGTGAAAAGTGTTAGTCGCTCAGTTGTGTTCAACTCTTTGCAACCCCATGGACTGCAGCCCACCAGGCTCCGCTGTCCATGGGCTTTTCCAGGCAGGAATACTGGAGTGAGTTGCTATTCTCTTCTCCAGAGGATATTCCTAATCCAAGGATCAAACCCAGGTCTCCTGCATTTCAGGCAGATTCTTTACCCTGAGCCATAAGAAGACACCATTAAAAGAATGAAAAAATTAAAATAGGATGAAGTATTTACCAATCTTATATCTGATTAAGGACTTATATTTAGAATATGTTTAAAAAGAAAAAAAAAACTTGATAAGAAGACAAACTACCCAGTTCAAAATGAATAAAATATTTGAATAAGCATTTTACAAGAAAAGGTATATGAAGGATGCTCAAGAGTATTAAAATGCAAATTAAAAATACGGGAAATCACTACACATCCATCAGAATGACTATATTCCAAAAAGACTAACATTATCAAATCTTGGGGATGATATGGAACATGTTCATACTTTGCTGGTGGGAATGTAAAATGGTACAGTAACTTTAGAAAGGGCTTCTCAGGTGGGGCTAGTGGTAAAGAACACATCTGCCAATGCAGGAGACACAAGAGACACAGGTTTGGTCCATGGGTTGGGAAGATATTCTGGAGGCGGGTATGGCAAGCCACTCCAGTATTCTTTCCTGGAGAACCCCATGGACAGAGGAGCCTGGCGGGCTACAGTCCTTAGGGTTACAAAGAGTCGGACATGACTGAAGTGACTCAGCATGCACACACTCAACTTTAGAATACAGGCTGAGAGTTTAAGTTAAACATATACTTAGCATACAACCCAGCATGCATCCATATACTCATAGCAAATTGCTCATAATAGTCAAAAACCGAAAGAATCCAAACATCCGTCAAATAGTGAATGGAAAGGGAAAAAAAGTTCTATGAACAGAGTATCATTCATCAACAAAAAGGAATGAACTACTAAATGTAGAACAACACGGATAAACCTCAAAAACATTATTCCAAGTAAAAGAAGTCAGACACAAAAGACAACATATTACATAAATCCATTTAAATAAAATTTCTAGGAAAGAAAAATATACAAAGATGAAAAAAGATCAGTGTTGTTGGGACTGAAGTACACATAGAAACTGAGTACAAATAGGCATTAGGAAATATGAGGTGATAGAATATTCTAAACTAGATTGTGGTGATGGCTCACAACTATATACATTTTCTAGAAATCACTTAACTACATTTACAATGGGTAAATTTTGTGATATGTAAGTTATACCTCACTATAGCTGTTAAGGAAGGAAAGGAGAGATGACCCCACTTTTCATATAAGAACAGTATTTCAAGCTCACTACCTTGTTGATATGGAGAAGGAATGGCAACCCACTCCAATAATCTTGCCAGGAATCCCATGGACAGAAGAGCTGGCGGGCTACAGTCCATTGGGTCACAAGAGTCGGACACGACTTAGCGACTAAACCACCAACCACATTGCTGATGAGGGAAATTAATAGAAGAATTCCAGCTAACAAATACAGAAAAAAGACAATATTAGAAAAACCACATTTGGTAACTGCTAATGAAAACATGGGTCTCAAGGAATACTAAAGCTATCAGATGAAAGACTGTAGAGGAAATTTATTATGGAATAACATCAGGCTGATACTGCCTGAAGCAAAAAAGATCAATCTTAATATCACCAAACTTAAGACAATCAGATATTATATGCCACCTGATATGATGTAATAAATACAGAACACCAATTATGAAGGATTCTTCTAGGGGGAAAAAAAAGAAGCCTGAATTGAACCAAACCTTTAGGTCTAATCAGTTTACATAACACTCTTGCCCAAAAGAAAATAAAATAGGCACAAATTAAACAAAACCTTTAGCTCTAATTATCCGTTTACATAATACAAGTGATGAATAAGCTAAACAACACTTTAAGGAAGCAATCAACCAAATCCAAACTATAGGATATGCTAAAGAACTTGATTTTTCTAAAAAACTCAAGCATTAGGGGGGGCGGGGGGAAAGTGAGAGATACTATTACAGAAAAAAATAAACCTAAGAGCTAAATAGCCATAAACAGAATATGAACCAATGGGATCCTGATTTTAACAAAACAACTGTATAAAGACATTTTGATGACAACTGGAGAAATTTGCACAATGACTAAATATTTGATGTTAACAGGGAACTATTACTATTTTTGTTAGGTATGATACCAGTATAGAGGTTTTATTTAAAAAAAAAAAAACAACTATCAATTAGAGGTCATGCCAGAATATTTGCAATGAAATAATGTATGTAGAGAATTTTCTTTTAAATATTCCAACTTTTCTTTAAGTGTCAGGGTGAGAGAGTCAATTCCTAGGCAGATTGATAAGAAGTCCAGGGTCCCCAAGGAGGAGAAAGGGTTCTGGGCCTCTCAAAGTGGAGATGGGGTCTGGAATTCTCAAGGAGAAGGAAAAGACAAACTTTTTTTGTCTACATTTCTTGCTGCTGCTGCTAAGTCACTTCAGTCATGTCCAACTCTGTGTGACATCATAAACCGCAGCCCACCAGGCTCCGCGGTCCCTGGGCTTCTCCAGGCAAGAACACTGGAGTGGATTGCCATTTCCTTCTCAAATGCATGAAAGTGAAAAGTGAAAGTGAAGTCGCTCAGTTGTGTCCAACTCTTCCTGACTCCATGGACTGCAGCCTACCAGGCTCCTCCGTCCATGGGATTTTCCAGGCAAGAGTACTGGAGTGGGTTGCCATTGCCTTCTTCAGTTCACTTCAGTTGCTCAGTCATGCCGACTCTTTGCGAACCCATGAATCGCAGCACGCCAGGCCTCCCTGTCCATCACCAACTCCCGGAGTTCACTCAAACTCACATCCATCAACTCAGTGATGCCATACAGCCATCTCATCCTCTGTTGTCCCCTTCTCCTCCTGCCCCCAATCCCTCCCAGCATCAGAGTCTTATCCAATGAGTCAACTTTTTGCATGAGGTGGCCAAAGTACTGGAGTTTCAGCTTTAGCATCATTCCTTCCAAAGAAATCCCAGGGCTGATCTCCTTCAGAATGGACTGCTTGGATCTCCTTGCAGTCCAAGGGACTCTGAAGAGTCTTTGCCAACACCACAGTTCAAAAGCATGAGCCTTCTTCACAGTTTAACTCTCACATCCATACATGACCAGTGGAAAAATCATAGCCTTGACTAGATGGACCTTTGTTGGCAAAGTAATATCTCTGCTTTTGAATATGCTATCTAGGTTGGTCATAACTTTCCTCCCAAGGAGTAAGCATCTTTTAATTTCATGGCTGCAGTCACCATCTGCAGTGATGGGACCAGATGCCATAATCTTCATTTTCTGAATGTTGAGCTTTAAGCCAACTTTTTCACTCTTCTCTTTCACTTTCATCAAGAGGCTTTTTAGTTCCTCTTCACTTTCTGCCATAAGGGTGGTGTCATCTGCATATCTGAGGTTATTGATATTTCTTCCAGAAATCTTGATTCCAGCTTGTGCTTCCTCTAGTCCAGCGTTTCTCATGATGTACTCTGCATAGAAGTTAAATAAGCAGGGTGACAATATATAGCCTTGATATACTCCTTTTCCTATTTGGAACCAGTCTGTTGTTCCATGTCCAGTTCTAACTGTTGCTTCCTGACCTGCATACAGATTTCTCAAGAGGCAGGTCAGGTGGTCTGGTATTCCCATCTCTTTCAGAATTTTCTACAGTATTGTGATCCACACAGTCAAAGGCTTTGGCATAGTCAATAAAGCAGAAATACATGTTTTTCTGGAATCTCTTGCTTTTTTCATGATCCAGCGGATGTTGGCAATTTGATCTCTGGTTCCTTTGCCTTTTCTAAAACCAGCTTGAACATCAGGAAGTTCACAGTTCACGTACTGCTGAAGCCTGGCTTGGAGAATTTTGAACATTACTTTACTACCATGTGACATGAGTGCAATTGTGTGGTAGTTTGAGCATTCTTTGGCATTGCTTTTCTTTGGGATTGGAATGAAAACTGACCTTTTCCAGGCCTGTGGCCACTGCTGAGTTTTCCAAATTTGCTGGCATATTGAGTGCAGCACTTTCACAGTATCATCTTTCAGGATTTGAAAGAGCTCAACTGGAATTCCATCACCTCCACTAGCTTTGTCATAGTCATGCTTTCTAAGGCCCACTTGACTTCACATTCCAGGATGTCTGGCCCTAGGTGAGTGATCACATCATCGTGATTATCTGGGTCATGAAGATCTTTTTTGTACAGTTCTTCTGTGCATTCTTGCCACCTCTTCTTAGTATCTTCTGCTTCTGTTAGGTCCATACCATTTCTGTCCTTTATCGAGCCTATCTTTGCATGAAATGTTCCCTTGATATCTCTACTTTTCTTGAAGAGATCTCTAGTCTTTCCCATTCTATTGTTTTCCTCTATTTCATTGCACTGATTGCTGAGGAAGGCTTTCTTATCTCTCCTTGCTATTCTTTGGAACTCTGCCTTCAGATGCTTATATCTTTCTTTTTCTCCTTTGCTTTTCGCTTCTCTTCTTTTCACAGCTATTTGTAAGGTCTCCTCAGACAGCCATTTTGCTTTTTTGCATTTCTTTTTCTTGGGGATGGTCTTGATCCCTGTCTCTTGTCAATGTCATGAACCTCTGTCCATGGTTCATCAGGCACTCTGTCTATCAGATCTAGTCCCTTAAATCTATTTCTCACTTCCACTGTATAATCATAAGGGGTTTGATTTAGGTCATACCTGAATAGTCTAGTGGTTTTCCCTACTCTATCTATCAGATCTAGGCCCTTAAATCTATTTCTCACTTCCACTGTATAATCATAAGGGATTTGATTTAGGTCATATCTGAATGGTCTACTGGTTTTTCCCTACACAGCCTTGTCTAACACAATGAAACTAAGCCATGCCCTGTGAGGCAACCCAAGATGGGCAGGTCATGGTGGAGAGATCTGACAGAATGTGGTCCATTGCAGAAGGAAATGGCAAACCACTTCAGTATTATTGCCTTGAGAACCCCATGAACAGTATGAAAAGGCAAAATGATAGGATACTGAAAGAGGAACTCCCCAGGTCAGTAGGTGCCCAATATGTTACTGGAGATCAGTGGAGAAATAACTCCAGAAAGAATGAAGGGATGGAGCCAAAGCAAAAACAATACCCAGTTGTGGGTGCGACTGGTGATAGAAGCAAGGTCTGATGCTATAAAGAGCAATATTGCATAGGAACCTGGAATGTCAGGTCCACGAATCAAGGCAAATTGCAAGTGGTCAAACAAGAGACGGCAAGAGTGAATGTCAACATTCTAGGAATCAGCGAACTGAAATGGACTGGAATGGGTGAATTTAACTCAGATGACCATTATATCTACTACTGCAGACAGGAATCCCTCAGAAGAAATGGAGTACCCATCATGGTCAACAAAAGAGTCCGTAATGCAGTACTTGGATGCAATCTCAAAAACGACAGAATGATCTCTGTTCGTTTCCAAGGCAAACCATTTAATATCACAGTAATCCAAGTCTATGCCCCAACCAGTAACGCTGAAGAAGCTGAAGTTGAATGGTTCTATGAAGACCTACAAGACCTTTTAGAACTAACACCCAAAAAAGATGTCCTTTTCATTATAGGGGACTGGAATGCAAAAGTAGGAAGTCAAGAAACACCTGGAATAACAGGCAAATTTGGCCTTGGAATACGGAATGAAGCAGGGCAAAGACTAATAGAGTTTTGCCAAGAAAATGCACTGGTCATAGCAAACACCCTCTTCCAACAACATAAGAGAAGACTCTACACGTGGACATCCCTAGATGGTCAACACTGAAATCAGACTGATTATGTTCTTTTCAGCCAAAGATGGAGAAGCTCTATATAGTCAACAAAAACAAGACCGGGAGCTGACTATGGCTCAGATCATGAACTCCTTATTACCAAATTCAGACTTAAATTGAAGAAACTAGGGAAAACCACTAGACCATTCAGGTATGACCTAAATCAAATCCCTTATGATTGCCTTCTTAGTCTTAGTCAATTACACAACTCAGTTTAAACTCTGTACTAGGGATTATACAACAACAATGTATCCTGCTTGAGGATAGTTTCTCCTTCCTGAAAATGTTCTGACTAGTCTTGATAGTTTAGAATGTATATTATGGGAGTAGGTCTGGTAGTATCTTTCTATTGTTAAATTCTAATCTTGTTATCATAAAATGTAAATTGTGGGAGTGGGTCTGGTAAAATTTTCACAAACTCCAGACATTCTTTTGATTCATTGTAATAACTAATTAAAAGGTATATAATTCCATTGCTAACACTAGCAAAGGGGGGGGCACTCTCTGTCCCACTTCTGATAACTGTGCCAGAAGCTTTCTCTATCTCTTTTATACTTTAATAAAACTTTATTACACAAAAGCTCTGAGTGATCAAGCCTTGTCTCTGGCTCCGGATTGAATTCTTCTCCTCCGAAGGCCAAGAATCCCGGCGTCTTTCGTGGTTCAGCAACAACCTTTCAAGGGTTAACATACAGTACAATAGGCAAATGTCAAAAACTATTAAAGCTGATAGGTATTATGGGATTTCAGCACTCCACCCTTTCTACTTTTAGTATGGTTTTAATTTTCATATCAGTAAGGTTAGGACACAACAAAAAGTTGCAAAACTGAGAAGAAAATAAGAGAAAAAGGAGCCCAAAGCTCACCAGAGAGGTCAGGGATAAAGACTCTCGTGAAGTCATCAGAAGACAGGTTAAAAACAAAAGACAGGTAAAACATGAAGCCAAGTGCTTGGAGAATATCATATAAGGAGAGAGTAGAAACTAAGTAAAGAGAGACCACAGAAGTAAAGCCAGAAGAATGCCAATATTTAAAGACAGGATGGACAAACATGAATTTGAGAAAGATACCAAAAAGTAGAATATCAGTGACAAGAGAAGAGACTTAACAGCAAAATTGAATCAGGGAAATCAAGGCAAGAAAGATTCCAGATAATAATAATCATCAAGTACCCTTCTTAGAGTTCCTAAATTTCAAATCAAAGAGAAAAATAATCATGTTTAACAAAATTTCAGCATGATGAGAGAAATAATTATCTTCATATTTTCTGAGATGTACAGTTTACCAGATACTGAACAAAATGTTCAAAAAAATTATAAGCCATTTACCCACTAGCACCTGGTGGCTCAAATGGCAAAGAATCTGCCTGCAATGTAGGAGATCTGGGTTTGATCCCTGTGTAGGAAAGATCTCCTGGAGAAGGATTTCCAAGGGTAGAAATGAACCAGCCCTATTTCTATCCATATGTCCAGATTCTAGCATGGTGCCAAGTTGCAATGCTTCTATATTGCCAGACTCCCAGTGGGGTGCAAACCCCATGGAAGGGACAGCTGACACTGATGAGGCTCAATATCGTTGGTGTTTTGAGCCACAGTTATACATTAGACCAATCTGGTAATTCCTAATCCCTTTCTGATTACAAAGATAAGTAACAGAGCTTTTCACTTCATATTCAAAACTTGAATAACTTCTCCCCAATATACTTTGCATTGATGTTCCCACAAATAACTGGATCTTTTTATAGTTGGTTCCTAGCACTTTGAGGAACTTACTGCTAACCACAACCTTGAAAATGTTGCTTTCAAATAATTGATTTATATACTATGTACAATAAAAACACAAAAGCAAATATATATTTTAAGCTACTATTACTTTAATCTTCTATTATTTACTCTCTTGACTTGATGTTAAAGCTGAAACTCTAATACTTTGGCCACCTGATGCAAAGAGCTGACTCATTTGAAAAGACCCTGATGCTGGGAAAGAATGAGGGCAGGAGGAGAAGGGGACGACAGAGGATGAGATGATTGGATGGCATCACTGACTCAACAGACATGGCTTTGGGTGAACTCCGGGAGTTGGTGATGGACAGGGAGCCTGGCATGCTGAGGTTCATGGGGTTGCAAAGAGTCAGACATGACTGAGCGACTGAACTGAACTGAACTGACTTGCAACACGATGAGGTTAAAGACAGATTTTTGTATGCAGGGCAGAATCCCACTTAACACGAATCATAATCCTTACATCATTAACAACCCATAACATCTTAGTCAATAAAAAGTTCAAATAACTCTTTTTGTTATTTACAGATCAAACCCAGAAAAAGGAAAGATTCCCCATCTCTGCAGCACATGTATTTTTTTTTATTATTGCTTCCAGGTATATTCCGAAATTCTAAAAAAAGTAGGAAAAGAAAAAAGGCCTCACCTTGAGATTTATCAAGTTCTTATTAGACCCTCTTTGACTTTTATCTAACTCAGGACTAAATATCATAATTCTAAAATCTCTCAGAATCAGGAATTAAGAGTTAAAAACTTACATTCAAGCTGTGCAACCACATCTCCAGGGTCCACTGCTTCAGGGAACACCTATGAGAGAAGGCAGAGAGAAGAAGGATGGAGAAGAGAAAGTAAAAGGAAGACATATATGAGACAGTCTTTGTGCTTTCCTTCTCTTTACCAGAATATTCCTTTCCCAACCAAAGAAACTTTTGACATTATTGAGAATTGTCACTTCTCTGTTTCCCATGATCACCATGCAAGATTTTACCAACAAAAAAAAATTACAGCTGGCTCTGCTTCCCTCTCCAATTTCATCTGCTAGCAGTCCTCTCTTTGTTACCATGGTCATATTTGCCTTCTTGCTGTTCCTCCTGCTCAGTAAGCTTATTCCCAAGAAGACACCTTTATATTTGCTGTTCCTCTGCTTAGAATGCTTCTACCCTAGACATTTAAATACTACCTCATAATTCAGACTCAATTTCAATGTTATTGCCTTCTCTGACCACCACCTTCAAAACAGACAATCCTCTTAATCCCTCTGTTCCCTTACCCTCCCTTTATTCTCTTCATGACAACTCAGTTCAGTTTAGTCGCTGTCGTGTTCAATTCTTTGCACCCCCATGGACTGCAGCATGCCAAGCCTCCCTGTCCATCATCAACTCCCAGAGTTTACTCAAACCCATGTCCATTGAGTCAGTGATGCCATTCAACCATCTCATCCTCTGTCGTCCCTTTCTCCTCCCACCTTCAATCTTTCCCAGCATCAGGATCTTTTCAACTGAGTCAGTTCTTCGCATCAGGTGGCCAAAGTATTGGAGTTTCAGCTTCAACATCAATCCTTCCAATGAATATTCAGGACTGATTTCCTTTAGGATGGACTGGTTGGATCTCCAGTCCAAGGGACTCTCAAGAGTCTTCTCCGACACCACAGTTCATGACACTCACCGTCTAAAAGTGTATTACTCATGCATTTACTTGATTACTGTTTGTTTTTCCTATTATAATGAAAGCTCCAAGAGGGGAAAATGTTTGTCTTATTTATTCAGTGCCTAGAATAGTACATAGAACAGAGCTGGTACTCAGTATTTATTCCTGGAGAAGAGAAAGGAAAATAAGAAAGGAAGTAAGGAGGAAGGGAAGAAAGGGAAGGAAAGAAGGAGGGAAGTCGGAAAGGAAACAAAGGTGAGGAATACAATTGGTAAGAATTAATCAAAAGCATCAGATTCAAGGGAAAAAAAGAAAAGAGATCTAAAGAAAGAAGCAGCACAAGACAGCCATAAGTAAAATATGACCTATTCTTCCCTATTAAAATCTCCCCTTTCTCTCTAAGATAAGTATTTATAATTCAAGGTGCTATTTTTTACATAAAGACCACTAAGACAATTTTAGAAGTAAACTGATACATCAAGAAAAAGAGGTAACTGATTCAGTGTATAATATAAGGAATACTTATTTTCAAGCTTCCAGATTTAAGTCATAAATCTTTTCAATTAAAGTGCATATTCAAATTTTGGAACCACTTTAATTTTTTAATTTGTTAACCTTTGATAGAATATTTGAACTCACCTTTTCAAACACCATTCTGGCATTGAAGACCAATGGAAAATTGGCTGGGACACATTGTGTCTTTTTGTATTGGCCAAACACACAGATGCTAAGATAGATGTCCTCCTTGTCTTTCAGCACCACTCCTGGGCAAGTTACCTGAAAGAAATTAGAGAGATGAATGTGACTGCTTCATGAATTCCCTAAACTATCATATTAAAATAACTTACCAAACATTACATAAAAACACTAGTCTGCTAAGCTAATAAAAATGTGCACAGGTTAAAAAAAGAGAGAGATTCTAGTGTTTACAGAGTTAAATGAAATGCCTTTATAACTTCCATCCCTCTGAGAAATCTATGATTTTCCACTTGGTTACTTGTGCGACATTTGAAGCTCTACGTACTGGCTCTTGGGACAGACACTAATAGTTTTAAACAGTTAGCCTTAGGCTTCCACTTTGTGTAGAATGCTGACATAAACTTATTCAGCATCATTTAATCACAAAGGATAAAGATTCAGCAGAAATAAAGCACTATACTAGAAGACAAGAAGATACCAAAACAAAGCACAAATCTGACCTGTAGTGCCGTAAGTCACAGCCCATATACACCCTCATCAAAAGAAATATGACAAACTTCCAAAGCAAATGAATTGTAAAGTTTCCAGCCTGTGAAATATTTTTTAAATATAAAACTGTACTTAACTATTCTCAGGATTGACACAATGATGTAGAGTTTCTAAAACATACACAGCAAGGTCTTTCCAGTTTCTGCCGTATTTCATTGCCAGTGATCAACTATCCTTAGTAGAATATAGAAGACTGTCTAAGATTTGAATCCAATTTATCACATAACTATATTACTCAATATCTCCTAAAACTACAGAGTATGTGTGTTATTATTCCCTGAACACATACCTGGATTTCTTGCCACATTATCTGGATTACTACTCCATTCTATCTTCTCTTCACCTACATCTATCTCCCAAGGCTTTCATTAACTGCCATCTCAATACACAAAACTTCTCTTGATTTTCCAATTATCACTACTGAATTCACTCTAATTCAAACATTTGTTGTGAATTTATTATATTCAAGTAAATAAGTCGTAGCTTCTCATAGCATTTTACAATTCTTTTAAGGCCCTAATTATTGTCTCCCTGCACATCAATCAAATAGGTACACCTCACCTCTTTAACTGGAGAAGGCAATGGCGACCCACTCCAGTACTCTTGCCTGGAAAATCCCATGCACGGAGGAGCCTGGTGAGCTGCAGTCCATGGGGGTCACTAAGACTTGGACACAACTGAGCGACTTCACTTTCACTTTTCACTTTCATGCATTGGAGAAGGAAATGACAACCCACTCCAGTGTTCTTGCCTGGAAAATCCCAGGGCCGGGGGAGCCTGGTGGGCTGCCGTCTATGGGGTCGCACAGAGTCATACGCGACTGAAGCAACTTAGCAGCAGCAGCACCTCTTTAACTTGACTATAAACTCCTGAGAACAGAAACTCTGATTTCCTCATTAATGTATCCAAATACTCAGACTCTCAGTATTAAAAGGCAACTTAGAAGTAATCTAGTAAAGCTTCAAATTTTTTACGTAGGGAAACAGTTCAGTCGCTCAGTCGTGTCTGACTCTTTGCGACCCCATGAATCACAGCACGCCAGGCCTCCCTGTCCATCACCAACTCCCGGAGTTCACCCAGACTCATGTCCATCGAGTCAGTGATGCCATCCAGCCATCTCATCCTCTGTCGTCCCCTTCTAGACCCCCAATAAAGACAAGGTAATTTACTACTTAAAGTCACACAATAAATGAGTCACTTCATGTCCCTTTGTTATATAGCAGCTAAAATTATTTTCTATGCCAGTTACTTTGAGTCTATCTACCTCTTATTCTATTTTGTACTTTTGTCCTAATAATTCACTACTGATTATTAAAATCAATTAAGGTCCTCAGAAATTTCACTGTCTGAAAGCTTCATTTTCTACTGCCTCATTTAAACGAAACCTGTTAGAGTCCTTCTACATATCTGCTATGCTTACAGATGTGACTGCTCCAAATTGAGATGATGGTTAGTATAAAACACAAGATTTTGAAGATTTTTGAAGACTTGTTCTAAAATATTTTAAGGAATTTTTACCAAAAAAAGTGTAAAATATCTCATTAACAACTTTTATATTAACTACATGTTGAAAGGATAATACTTTGATATACTGAATTAAGTAAAATTATTATAAAGTTAATTTATCATTTATAATTTATGACTTACTTAGTGCAACTAGTTTATACTGCACAGTATAGCTCTAATTATCCTCACTGGAAACTGCTGAGTGTTTTCCCAATTTGTTGTATATGTAAGAAGACATGACATTTTTTCTTATCTACAATTCTACAAATTCTGCCATTCTTTAAAGGAATACCATGGAACATTCCAAAAAGAAGGCATTAAAAGAAGGTTTAAAGACAATCCTATGGAACAAACAGAAAATAAATAGCAAATTGGTTGACTTAAAACAGTCATATGGTTAATTATTGCTTTTGTTTTTGTTGTTTAGTTCCTAAGTCATTTCCACCTCTTTGCAACATCATGGACTGTAGCATACCAGGCTTCTCTGTCCTCCACTATCTCCTGGAATTTGCTCAAATTCATGTCTGTTGAGTTGATAATACTATCTAACCATCTCATCTTCTGCTGATCCCTTCTCCTCCTGCTCTCAATCTTTCCCAGCATCAGAGTCTTTTCCAATGAGTCAGCTCCTCGCAGCAGGTGGCCAAAGGACTGGAGCTTCAGCATCAGTCTTTCCAATGGATAGACAGGCTTGATTTCATTTAGGATTGACTGGTTTGATCTCCTTGCAGTCCAAGGGACTCTCAAGATTCTTCTCCAGCATCACAACTCAAAAGCATCAAGTCTTTGGTGCCCAGCCTTCTTTATGGTCCAGTTCCACATCTGTACATGACTACTGGAAAAACCATAGCTTTCACTATACTGACCTTTGTCAGCAAAGCAGTGTCTGTGCTTTTTAATATGCTGTCTAGGTTTGTCGTAGCTTTTCTCCCAAGGAGCGAGCATATTTTAGTTTCATGGCTACAGTCGCCATCTGCAGTGATTTTGGAGCCCAAGAAAACAAAATCTGTCACTGCTTTTACTTTTTTCCCTTCTATTTGCCATAAAGTGATGGGACTGGATGGTCTGATCTTAGTTTCTTGAATGCTGAGTTTTAAGCTAGCTTTTTCACTCTCCCGTTTCACTCTCAAGAAGTGTTTTAGTTCGTCATCACTTTCTGCCATTAGAGTGGTGTATCTGAGGTTGCTGATATTTCTCCCAGCAATCTTGATTCCAGTTTGTGATTTATCCAGTCCAGAATTCTGCATAATAAACTCTGCACAGAATTTAAATTAACAGCCTTGCTGTATATTATCACTCCTTTCCCAATTTTGAACCAGTCAATTGTTCCATGTCTGGTTCTAACTTGCTTTTTGACCCACATAGATGTTTTTCAGGAGACATCTCTTAAAGAACTTTCCAGTTTGTTATGATCCACACAGTTAAAGGCTTTAGCTCAATCAGTGAAGCACATGTTTTTTCTGGAACTCCGTTGCTTTCTCCATGATCCAATAAATGTTGGTGAATTATAATTTATATAGGACAACAAGTTTATCCTTGTTCTTAGGGGATTTACACTGAAATATTTAGTGGTAAAGTGTCTGAATGTAAGCAACTTCCTTTCAAATATCTAATCACTATATTTATATTTCTATATCTCTACTTATAGAGAGAAAGAAATAAATCAGATGTGAAACAATCAGACTCTCTGTAAAAGCAGTGAGAATGTCAACAAAAACTGTCAAAATCAACTCTTTAGGGGTCTGGAAATTAACCAGAGGTTTGCAACAATCTAAGGAGCATTTATTCAAGAAAAACTGTTGACATACTTTATTCGCAATGTCCTCCACTCAGGTCTACTACACCCTTGAAAACCAAAATTCTTATGAAAATTAGCAGCCCCACTGGCATTGTAGGAATTTGAACTGCAGATTTAAAGCTACCCCAAGGCTCACGCCTAAAGAACTGTCATTATTTGACCCGTCGGACAGTACTCTGAAAACCCCCATTCACAGGGCTTCTCTTTATTTGACCTGAATCAGAACTTGGTTGCAACAAACATCCTTTACCTGCAAGGCATCTGTCAAGAACAATAAGCAGCTATTATTTAACATCATGGATGCTTGAAATTGGAGCAAAAAATAAGTGATCAAAACATTTAAAAGGCAAAGCTGGATAACTGTGTATTTGTGTGTGTGTGTGTCTTGTCTGTGTGTCTGTGTGTCTCTGTGTGTGTATGAGCTAGGCAGGGTGTCTTTGACAAGCTATGATATTCTTGGCAACTGAGAAGATCACGCACATGTGCGGGGATGTGTATGCATCCGGAAATTACCTAAGGAAACCCTAATCTCTCACCTCGGACTGATCTGAGGTTTTGAAATGTTGAAAGTGAAGACTAAGACAGAGTTGAAAACCGTGTGCATGGCATAGAAAGCATGTCCCAACATGCAACAGAGGTACTGAGCAAAGGCTGGGGGACTTATTGGTTCAAGGCATTTAAGGAAGTATAAATCCTGTCATTAAAGGGCCATAAAGCTAACTAAGCAGAGACTTCAATGACAACACTCAACAAAGAACACAGATTTTACAGAATACAGACTTTAGCTCAGAAAAGTAACTAAACAAACAGAAAACAACAACAATGGCAAAAATAAATAAACTCTGAGAAACAGAGGGAGTCTTATTAACACAGTTCCACATTATATTATTTAAAATGTCTAGTTCTCAACAAAATTTATGACATGTAAAGAAACAAGAGAATGACCTATACATGAAAGCAGTCAACAGAAAGTATCCTTGAGGAAGGCCAGAAGTTGGGCTTACTAAATAAAACCTTTAAATCATCTGTTATAAATATGCACAAATGACTAAAGAAAACCTTACCTCAAGATCTAAAGCAAAGTATGGCGGTGTGGCAATGATGTCTCATCAAATAAGGAATATCAATAGATAGCTAGAAATTACTTTAAAAGATAGAAATTTTAGAGTTGAAAATACATAATAAATGAAAAATTCACTAGAGAATCTCAAGAGCAGATATAGGCTGGCAGAAGAAAGAATAAATGAACCTGAAAAGTAGTCAATTGAGATTATCCAGCCTGAGGTACAGAAAGAGAAAAGAAAAGTGAATAGTCTCTGAGACCTGTGCGAAACCATAAGGCACAGTAACATAGATATAATGGGACCCCTACAATAGAGGACAAACCCATGGGGTCACTAAGAGTCGGGCACGACTGAGCGACTTCACTTTCACTTTTCACTTTCATGCATTGGAGAAGGAAATGGCAACCCACTCCAGTGTTCTTGCCTGGAGAATCCCAGGGACAGAGGAGCCTAGTGGGCTGCTGTCTATGGGGTCGCACAGAGTCGGACACGACTGAAGCAACTTAGCAGCAGCAGCAGCAGCCAGAAAGAACAGTTGCTGAAACAATGGATGAAAACTTCTGAAATTTAAAGAAAAACAATCTATATATTCAATCCAACAAACTCCAATAACTCCAATCACACATCATAATCAGACTTTTCAAATACAAAGATGAAGAATCTTGAAAGAAGCAAAGGGAAAATGTTTCAGTAGGTACTAGAAAACCTCACTAGTAATAACAGCTGATTTCTCATGAGAAACATGAAGCAGAAGAAGGTAGAATGACGTATTCAAAGTACTAAAAGAAGACATTCGATAGTTCAATATCCAGGATATTCTCCTTTACAAAAGATGGAAAATTAAGGCTTTTCTTACACAAAAAGATAATTCTGTTTAAGAAAAGAGAACTTCCCTACAAGAATTACTAAAGAAAATCCTTCAAATTAAAATGAAAGGACACCAGCTAAAACGTACAGGAAAAACTAAACACCAGTAAGGGAACTACACAGGTAAACCTAAGACAATATATTGTATTTTTCTCTCATTTATCCATTCTTATTTAAAATAAAATTGAATAAAGCAACAATTACTAAATTATGTTGAAGAGTGTATATGTATAGAGATGTTATCTGCATGATAATGAAATTATAAAGAAGAGGAGAGGGAGCAAACTAAATACAAGCAAAGGTTTTATGCATTATTCAAATTAAATTGGTATTAATCCATACTATATTGTTAAAAATTAAAATATTAACTGTGAACCCTAGAACAACCACTAAGAAAATAACTCAAAAAATACACTAAAAGAAACAAGGGAATTAAAATGGCACACTAGATAATAGTTAACACAAAAGAAGTCCCAAAAGGCATTAATGCAGAAAAGACAGAAAACAAATAGCAAAATGACAAAGGTAAAGCCTACCTTATCTTACATTAAAGGTAAACTGACTAAACACTCCAATCAAAAGGTAGAGTTAGCAAAATGGACTAAAAACTATAATCCAGGTTTCCCTGGTGGCTCAGTGGTAAAGAACACATCTGCCAACGCAGGAGACATGGGCTTGCCCCTGGTCTGAGAAGATTCCACATGCCATGCAACAACTAAGTCATGCACCACAAGCACTGAGCCTGTGCTCTAGAGCCCAGGAGCCACAACCACCGCGCCCACATGCTGCAACTACTGACGTCTACACACGCTAGAGCCTGTGCTCTGCAATGAGGGAAGCCACTGCAATGAAACGCCATGTACCACAACTAGAGAGGCGCTCCTGCTTGCCACAACTAGAGAAAAGCTCGACAGCAGTGAAGACCGAGCACAGCCAAAAAATAAATTAAATTTTTACAAAATAAGTTAAAAACAATTACAATCCAACCATGTGTTGAAAACAAGAGACTCACTTTAAATTCAAAGACACAAATGGGTTGATAAGTAAAAGAGTGGAAAAAATAACCTATGCATTATAAATGACATAACAATTAAAAACATAGGCAATAATTAAACTTTAGGACACAACATATAAAGATACATGTACTTAACAACCCCAAAATACATGATGGAAAAACCAACAGGCATCTCTCTAAAGAAGATTAACAAATGGCCAAAAAGCACATGAAAACATATTCAACATCATTAGTCACTACTACTGCTATTGCTAAGTCACTTCAGTCGTGTCCGACTCTGTGCGACCCCAGAGACAGCAGCCCAACAGGTTCCCCCGTCCATGGGATTCTCCAGGCAAGAACACATTAGTCACTAAGGAAATATAAATCAAAATCACAATGAGATTTCTCTTCATACTCACTAGGATGGCTATAAATAGAAAGATGGACAAAACAAGTGTCAGGGAGGGTGTCAAAAAATTGGAACCCTTATACTGTGCTGATGGAAAAGTAAAATGGTGTAGTCACTATGGTAGAATTTTTATAGTTCCTCAAGAAAAGTAAACAGTTACCTCAAGAACCAGCAACTTGCTAGGTATACACCCAGGAGTAATGAAAACATACATCCACACAATAATGTGTACAAGAGTATAACAGCAGTATTCATAAAAGCCAAAATGTGGATACAACCCAAATGTCCCGTGCATAAGCTAAATGTGGTATATCCATACAATAGAATATGATTTGGCCATAAAAAGGAATAAAGCACTTATAAGATACTGATATATACTATGACATGGATGAATCTTAAAAACATTATGCTAAGTGAAAGATGTCAGACACAGAAGTCCACATATTATATAACTCCACTTATAAAAATGTTCATTATAGGCAAATCCATAGATCTAGAAATTAGCTTAGTGGTAGCCAGGGGTTGGGGGAGAGGGAAATGAAATTATGAAATTTCTTTATGGGGTAATGAAAATGTTCTGGAACTAGTAGCGATTATTGCACAACTTTGTGAATATATGAAAATTTACTAAACTGTATACTTTAAAATTGTGGATTTTATGATATGTGAATTATTTCTCAAATTTTTAAAAGATTCAGGATTAAACTAAAATTATAGAAAAAGATATACCATACATTCACTAATCATAAGAAAGCTAGGGTAGCCATTTTAATATGATATAAAGTAGACTTTAGAGAAAGATTACCAAGGTTAAAGTGGAACACTTCATATTAATTAAAATTTTGATTTATGAAAAGATATAGAAAATTAAATTGTATGTACCTAGAAGGCAATGGCACCCCACTCCAGTACTCTTGCCTGGAAAATCCCATGGACTTTCCCTGGTACTCTGCAGTCCATGGGATCGCTGAGGGTCGGACATGACTGAGCAACTTCACTTTCACTTTTCACTTTCATGCATCGGAGAAGGAAATGGCAGCCCACTCCAGTGTTCTTGCCTGGAGAATCCCAGGGACGGCAGAGCCTGGTGGGCTGCCATCTTTGGGGTCACACAGAGTTGGACACGACTGAAGTGACTTAACAGCAGCAGCAAATAATACAATAATAAATAATACAGTGGAAACAGTGTCAGACTTTATTTTTGGGGGGCTCCAAAATCACTGCAGATGGTGATTGCAGCCATGAAATTAAAAGACGCTTACTCCTTGGAAGGAAAGTTATGACCAACCTAGACAGCATATTCAAAAGCAGAGACATTACTTTGTCAGCAAAGGTCCGTCTAGTTTTTTAGGCTATGGTTTTTCCAGTGGTCATGTATGGATGTGAGAGTTGGACTGTGAAGAAAGCTGAGCGCCGAAGAATTGATGCTTTTGAACTGTGGTGTTGGAGAAGACTCTTGAGAGTCCCTTGCACTGCAGGAGATCCAACCAGTCCATTCTAAAGGATATCAGTCCTGGGTGTTCTTTGGAAGGAATGATGCTAAAGCTGAAACTCCATACTTTGGCCACCTCATTCATGCAAAGAGTTGACTCATTGGAAAAGGCTCTGATGCTGAGAGGGATTGGGGGCAGGAGGAGAAGGGGACGACAGAGGATCAGATGGCTAGATGGCATCACTGACTCGATGGATGTCAGTTTGAGTAAACTCCGGGAGATGGTGATGGACAGGGAGGCCTGGCGTGCTGCGATTCATGGTGTCGCAAAGAGTCGGACATGACCGAGTGACTGAACTGAACTGGACTGAAATAATACAATGTCAAAGTAATGAAGCGAAAAATTATATAACTGAATTTTGACACTTTCCAGTAAACGATATAAGAAGAAGAAAAAAATCATAAAGGGTATAGAAGACATAGACAACACCATTCAAGTAATTTGACCTAACTGACATTTACATAATACTCTATACAACTGAAGGATATACAGTTTTTTACAAGTACACATGAAAACATGCAATAAGATGATATGACCCATAAAACAAGTCTCAATAACCATAAAAGGATATAGGTTCAATATGCAAAAAATCAATTTTATTTCAATATATTAGAAACAACATTTTAGAAAATTTAACACCATTTATAATATCACTAAAATCTAAGGCATGTACTACTTAGGTACAAATTTAACAAAACATGTGTAAGACATGTATCCTGAAAACTACAAACATTACTGAAAGAATATGAAAGAAAATTAAAGAAATTTACACAACCTGAAAATAATGTTAAGTATTTAGAATCTTTCATCTAATAAGGGGAGAAAATCCCATAAAAAACAAAAATTATGAAGTCAAAATAGGTAAAAATGTAATTATTTGGCATATGTTTAAAAAGAGACACTAAATGAAAAATCCTAGAATATGTAGTCAATGAAGTTAAATATCTTAATAAAGATTTAAAATTTTAATTTAATAAGAAAATAATACTACAGAATTATCTCAAAACAAGAGGATATAAAAATAAATATTATACCAAAAAGTACTTAAGAAAGAAAATATAAAAGTTCCAATATATGTCTAATTGTACTGTCAGCAGAAAAGAGAGAACAGCATAAAAAGAATATTGATAGGTATAAAAGCTAAGAATTTCCCAGAACAGCAGAAACCCATAAATTCTCAGATCAAAGTACAAACCCAGTGCAAAACAGAAGAGAAATGAATATATAATTCTATACATCATAGTGTACTAGAATGCATCAAGGAGAAAGTGAAAATACATTATCATACTGAAGATTTTAACATCAAGACTGAAGATTTTATTACCTCCATTACAGTCTGATACAGGTTATATGCAGACAAAAAATTTAATATAGACTTAAAGATATTTCAGAGAAAATAAAGGATCTGATAATGGCAGATAGAACCCTACATCAAACAAATAAATTAATATATCATTTTCAGGTAAATACGGAACACTTGCAATAATTGGATTATTTATAAATATACACAAAATAATTGGAAAACAATACATTGGAAATTGCAACAAAAACAATCAGTATTACCCAAATTTCATTCAATACTCACAATGCAATTAAATTAAAATACATTAGGACTTTGCTGTTGGTCCAGTGGTTAAGAATCTGCCTCCCAAGGCAGGGGACACAGGTTCAATTCCTGGTCTGGGAAGATCCCCCATGGTGCAGGGCAACTAAACCCATGAGCCACAACTACTGAGCCAGTGCTCTAGAGCCCGTATGCGGCAACTACTGAAGTCATCTGCAACAAGAGAAGCCGCCAAGATGAGAGAAGCCTGTGCACCACAACCAGAGAGCAGCTCCCACTCACCACAACCAGAGAAAGCCTGCACACAACAGTGAAGACCAGCATAGCCAGAAACAAATGAATAAGGGAATGACTTAAAAAAAAAATACCACAACAAAAGACAGAATGTATGTGTATGTGCGTGAGCATGCATGGAGCCGCGGCGGGGGCGGGGGGGGGGGGGGGGGGGGGGGGGGGAGGGAAAGAAGAAAAAGACACATATAAATCCTATATATCTTGTAATTTAAACAAACTCTTAAAATAGCTCATAAGCCAAAGTAAATAGTATAAAATAAATTTTATAAAAATTATAAAATATTCAGTATTTTCCTGGAGGAGGAAATGGCAAACAATTCCAGTATTTTTGCCATAAAAAAATCACATGGACAGAGGAGCCTGGTGGTGTGCTACAATCCATGGGGTGGCAAAGAGTTGAACACAACTGAGCAACTGAACAATGCAACATTAGACTTAGGGAAAACCATTCAGTATAATTCAAGCTCAGAATATTTTTAAAATTATGGGGAATTCCATGGTAGTCCAGTGGTTAGGATTCTACACCCTCACTTCCAAGGTCCCTGGTTCAATCCCTGGTAGGGAACTAAGATTCCACATCACATAACCCAAACAGTGTGGGGAAAAAAAATTAGGAATAGAAGGGAACTTTCTTAACTTAATAAATATAATCCTACATCCAATATTATATTAGGTTGAAATATATGAAATTGTCATTGCTTTTTAAAGTCAAAAACTAGTCCACTGACAACATTTTTGTAAGATTCAATCTAATACTGGTGACTTCAGCATAACTTAAATAAAATGACAAGTATATGCACTGTTATTCCCACTACTTAACACTGTACTAGTCAAGACATAAGTAAGAAAAAGAAAAATGATTGTACAGAAGTCAAAACTGACTTTATCTGTAAACATGATTTTCCACGCAGAAAATCCAAATAACTTATATGAGATTTCAGCAATGTTGCTGAATTCAAAATATGCAAGGACATGTACAGAAATGTTCATAGGAGCCCAATTCATAATAGTACAAAATTGGAAAAAAATGAAAATGTCATAAACAATAGAATTGACATAGAGAAAAGGAATAGTCTTCCAAGTTCAGTTCAGTTCAGTAGTTCAGTCGCAGTCGTGTCCAACTCTTTGTGATCCAATGGACTGCAGCATGCCAGGCTTCCCTGACCATCATCAACTCCTGGAACTTGTTCAAACTCATGACCATCGAGTCAGTGATGCCATCCAACATTCTCATCCTCTGTTGTCCCCTTCTCCTCCCACCTTCAATCTTTCCCACTATCAGGGTCTTTTCCAATGAGTCATTTCTTCGCATCAGGTGGCCAAAGTATTAGAGCTTCAGCTTCAGCATCAGTCCTTCCAATGAATATCCACGACTAATTTCCTTCAGAATGGACTGGTTTGATCTCCTTGCAGTCCAACACTGTTGCAAGAGTCTTCTCCAACATCAAGTTAAAAGCATCAATTCTTAGGCACTCAGCTTTCTTTACAGTCCAACTCACACTTATACATGACTACTGAAAAAAACATAGCTTTGACTAGACGGACCTTTGTCGCCAAAGTAACGTCTTTGCTTTTTAATATGCTATCTAGGTTGGTCATAGCTTTTCTACCAAGGAGCAAGCATCCTTTAATTTCATGATGTAGTCACCATCTACAGTGATTTTGGAGCCCAAGAAAATAAAGTATCTCACTGTTTCCATTGTTTCCCCATCTATTTGCAATGAAGTGATGGGAGAGGATGTCATGATCTTAGTTTTCTGAATGTTGAGTTTCAAGCCAACTTTTTCACTCTCCTCTTTCACTTTCATCAAGAGGCTCTTTAGTTCTTATTTGCCTTCTGCCATGAGGGTGGTGTCATCTGCATATCTGAAGTTACAGATATTTCTCCTTGTAATCTTAATTCCAGCTTCTACTTCAATCAGCCTGGCATTTTGCAAGATGTACTCTGCATATAAGTTTAAAAAGCAGGGTAACAATATACAGCCTTGATGTACTCCTTTCCCAATGTGGAACCAGTCCATTACTCTATGTCCAGTTCTAAGTGTTGCTTCTTGACCTGCATACAGATCACCCAGGTAAGGTGATCTGGTATTCCCCACTCTTGGAAGAATTTTGCACAGTTTGTTGTGACAAGCACAGAGAAAGGCTTTGGTGTAGTCAATAATGCAGAAGTAGATGTCTTTTATGGAACTCTCTTGCTTTTTGTATGATGCAATGGATGGTGGCCATTTGATCTCTGGTGTCCTTGTCTTTTCTAAATCCAGCTTCACAGTTCATGTACTATTGAAGCCTCGCTTGGAGAATTTTGAGCATTACTTGCTATTGTGTGAGATGCGTGCAGTCGTACAATAGCTTGAGCATTCTTGGGCATTGCCCTTCTTTGGGATGGGAATGATAACTGACCTTTTCCAGTCCTGTGGCCACTGCAGACTTTTCCAAATTTGCTGGCATACTGAGTGCAGCACTTTCACAGCATCATTTTTTAGGATTTGAAATAACTGGAATTCCCTCACCTCCACTAGTTTTGCTGGTAGTGATGGTTCCTAAGGTCCACTTGACTTAGCATTGCAGGATGTCTGGCTCTAGGTGAGAGATCACACCACTGTGATTATTTGGGTCATTAAGATCTTTTTTGTATAGTTCTTCAGTGTATTCTTGGATCTCTTCTTAACATCTGCTTCTGATAGGTCTATACCAATTCTGTCCTTTACAGTGTCCATCTTTGCATGAAATATTCCCTTGGTATCTCTTAGTTTTTTTGAGGAGATCTCTAATCTTTCCCATTCTATTGTTTTCCTCTATTTGTTTGCACTGATCACTGAGGAAGGCTTTCTTATATCTTCTTACTTCTGTTTGGAACACTGCATTCAGATGGGTGTATCTTTCCTTTTCTCCTTTGCCTTTAGCTTCTCTTCCTTTCTAAGCTATTTGTAAGGCCTCCTTAGACAACCATTTTGTCTTTTTGCATTTCTTTTTCTTGGGAATAGTCTTGATCACTGCCTCCTGTACAATGTCATGAACCTCTGTCCATATTTCGTCAGGTACTCTAACAGATCGAATCCTATGAATTTATTTGTCACTTCCACTGTATAACATTGAGTTAGACAAGGCTGCTGGTCCATGTGATCAGATTGGTTAGTTTCCTGTGATTGTAGTTTTCATTCTGCCTGCTCTCTGATGGAGAAGGATAAGAGGCTTATAGAAGCTTCTCGATAGGAGAGACTGACTGAGGGGGAAACTGAGTCTTGTTCTGATGGGCAGGGCTATGCTCAATTCAGTTCAGTTCAGTCACTCAGTCGTGTCCGACTCTTTGTGATACCATGAATTGCAGCATGCCAGGCCTACCTGTCTATCACCAACTCCCGGAGTTCACTCAAACTCATGGCCATCGAGTCGGTGATGCCATCCAGCCATCTCATCCTCTGTCATCCCCTTCTCCTCCTGCCCCCAATCCCTCCCAGCATCAGTCTTTTCCAATGAGTCAACTCTTCACATGAGGTGGCCAAAGTATTGGAGTTTCAGCTTTAGCATCATTCCTTCCAAAGAACACCCAGGACTCATCTCCTTTAGAATGGACTGGTTGGATCTCCTTGTAGTGCAAGGGACTCTTAAGAGTCTTCTCCAACACCACAGTTCAAAAGCATCAACTCTTCGGCACTCAGCTTTCTTCACAGTCCAACTCTCACATCCATACATGACCACAGGAAAAACCATAGCCTTGACCAGACGGACCTTTGTTGGCAAGAAATGTCTCTGCTTTTTAATATGCTGTCTAGGTTGGTCATAACTTTCCTTCCAAGGAGTAAGCGTCTTTTAATTTTATGGCTGCAATCACCATCTGCAGTGATTTTGGAGCCCAACAAATGAAGTCTAACATTGTTTCCACTGTTTCCCTGTCTATTTCCCAGGAAGTGATGGGACCAGATGCCATGATCTTAGTTTTCTAAATGTTGAGCTTTAAGCCAACTTTTTCACTCTCCTCTTTCACTTTCATCAAGAGGCTTTTCAGTTCCTCTTCACTTTCTGCCATGAGGTGGTGTCATCTGCATATCTGAGGTTATTGATATTTCTCCTGGCGATCTTGATTCCAGCTTGTGCTTCTTCCAGCCCAGCGTTTCTCATGATGTACTCTGCATAGAAGTTAAATAAGCAGGGTGACAATATACAGCCTTGATGTACTCCTTTTCCTATTTGGAACCAGTCTGTTGTTCCATGTCCAGTTCTAACTGTTGCTTCCTCACCTGCATATAGGTTTCTCAAGAGACAGGTCAGGTGGTCTGGTATTCCCATCTCTATAAATCTTTAATCCAGTTTTCTGTTGATGGGCAGGGCTGTGCTCCCTCCCTATTGTTTCACCTGAGGCCAAACTATGCAGGAGGTAATGAAGATAATGGCAACTGCCTTCAAAAGGTTCCATGCACACACTGCTGCATGCCCTCAACCCAGCAGCAAGCTACAACCAACCCACGCCTTGGCTGGAGTCTCCTGAACACTCATGGGCAAGTCTGGGTGAGTCTCTTCTGGGGTCACTGCTCCTTTCTCCTGGGTCCTGGTGGGCACAAGGTTTTATTTGTGCCCTCCAAAAGTCTATTTCTCCAGTCCTGCGTAAGTTCTGGTAGCTTCATGGTGGGGTTAATGGTGACCTCCTCCAAGAGGGCTTATGTTATACCCAGGTCTACTGCACCCAGAGCCCCTGCTAATGCGTACCTTTCCAGGAGACACTCAAACACAGTTCTGGCTCAGTCTCTGTGGGGTCTCTGGGTCCTGGTGTGCATAAGACTTGTTTGAACGCTCTGAGCATCTCTGGTGGGCATGGGGTTTGATTCTAAACATGATTTCACCCCTTCTACCATCCTGCTGGATGGTTCTCCTTTGCCCTTGGATGTAAGGTAACTTTTTTTAGTGGGATCCAACTTTTCTTGGTGGGATCCAACATTCTCCTGTCAATGGCTGTTCAGCAGCGAGTTGTAATTTTGGAGTTTTCAGAAGAGAAGATAAGTGCACATCCTTCTACTCTGACATCTTGAGAACTATGAGCCATGCTGTGTAGGACCACCCAAGATGGACGGTTCATAATGGAGAGTTCTGACAAAACGTGGTCCACTGGAGAAGCAAATGGCAGACCTCTTCAATATTCTTGCCTTGAGAACCCCATAAACAGTATGAAAAGGCCAAACGATAGGACACTGAAAGATGAACTCCCCAGGTCAGAAGGTGCCCAATATGCTCCTGGAGATCAGTGGAGAAATAACTCCAGAAACAATGAAGAGACAGAGACAAAGTAAAAACAAAACCCAGCTCTGGATATGACTAGTGATGGAAATAAAGTCCGATGCCAGAAAGCCCAATATTTCATACCAACCTGGAATGTTAGGTCCATGAATCAAGGCAAATTGGAAGAGGTCAAACAGGAGATGGCAAGACTGAACATCGACATTTTAGGAACCAGAGAACTAAAATGGACTAGAATGGGTGAATTTAACTCAGATGACCATTATATCTACTACTGTGGCCAAGAATCCCTTAGAAGAAATGGAGTAGCCATCATAGTCAACAAAAGAGTCCAAAATGCAGTACTTTGATGCAATCTCAAAAATGACAGAATGATCTCTGTTCGTTTCCAAGCCAAACCATTTAATATCACAGTAATCCAAGTCTATGCCCCAACCAGTAATGCTGAAGAAGCTGAAGGTGAATGGTTCTATGAAGACCTACAAGCCCTTCTAGAACTAACACCCGAAAAAGATGTCCTTTTCATTACAGGGGACTGGAATGCTAAAGTAGGAAGTCAAGAAACACCTGGAGTAACAGGCAAATTTGGCCTTGGAGTACAGAATGAAGCAGGGCAAAGGCTAATAGAGTTCTGCCAAGACAACACACTGGTCATAGCAAACACCCTCTTCCAGAAACACAGGAGAAGACTCTACACATGGACATCACCAGATGGTCAACAGCAAAATCAGACTGATTATATTCTTTGCAGCCAAAGGTGGAAAAGCTCTATACAGTCAGCAGAAAAAAGACTGGAAGATGACTGTGGCTCAAATAATGAACTTCTTATAGCTAAATTCAGACTTAATTGAAGAAAGTAGGGGAAACCACTAGACCATTCAGGTATGACCTAAATCAAATCCCTTACGATTATACAATGGAAGTGACAAATAGATTCAAGGGATTAGATCTGATAGAGTGCCTGAAGAACTACGGACAGAAGTTCATTACTTTATACAGGAGGCAGTGATCAAGACCATCCCCAAGAAAAAGAAATGCAAAAAGGCAAAATGGTTGTCTGAGGAGGCCTTACAAATAGCTGTGAAAAGAAGAGAAGTGAAAGGCAAAGGAGAAAACAAAAGATACACCCATTTGAATACAGAGTTCCAAAGAATAGCAAGGAGAGATAAGAAAGCCTTCCTCAGTGATTACTGCAAAGAAATAGAGGAAAACAACGAAATGGGAAAGACTAGAGACCTCGTCAAGAAAATTAGAGATAACAAGGGAACATTTCATGCAAAGATGGGCACAATAAAGGACAGAAATGGTATGGATCTAACAGAAACAGAAGATATTAAGAAGAGGTGGCAAGAATACACAGAAGAACTATACAAAAAAGATCTTCATGACCCAGATAACCATAATGGTGTAATCACTCACCTAGAGCCAGACATCCTGGAATGTGAAGTGAAGTGGGCTTTAGGAAGCATCACTGCCAATAAAGCTAGTGGAGGTGAGGGAATTCCAGTTGAGTTATTTCAAATCCTGAAAGATGATGCTGTGAAAGTGCTGCACTCAATATGCCAGCAAATTTGGAAAACTCAGCAGTAGCCACAGGATTTGAAAAGGGCAGTTTTCATTCCAATCCCAAAGAAAGGCAATGCCAAAGAATGCTCAAACTACTGCACAACTGCACTCATCTCACATGATAAGAAGGTAATGCTAAAAATTCTCCAAGCCAGGCTTCAACAGTATGTGAACCGAGAACTTCCAGATGTTCAAGCTGGATTAGGAAAGGCAGAGGAACCAGAGATCAAATTGCCAACATCCGCTGGATCATCAGAAAAGCAAGAGAGTTCCAGAAAAACACCTACTTCTGCTTTATTGATTACGCCAAAGCCTTTGACTGTGTGGTTCACAACAAAGTGTGGAAAATTCTTCATAAGAGGGGAATATCAGACCACCTGACCTGCCTCCTGAGAAATCTATATGCAGGTGAAGAAGCAACAGTTAGAACTGGACATGGAACAACAGACTGGTTCCAAATTGAGAAAGGAGTACGTTATATATTGTTACGCTGCTTGTTTAACTTCTATGCAGAGTACATCATGGGAAATGTTGGGTTGGATGAAGCACAAGCTGGAATCAAGATTGCCAGGAGAAATATCAGTAACCTCAGATATGCAGATGACACCACCCGTATGGAAGAAAGCAAAGAAGAATTAAAGAGCTTCTTGATGAAAGTAAAAGAGGAGAGTGAAATAGTTGGCTTAAAGCTCAACATTCAGAAAACTGAAATCATGGCGTCTGGTCCCATCACCTCCTGGCAAATAGATGGGGAAACAATGGAAACAGTGACAGACTTTATTTTCTTGGGCTCCAAAATCACTGCAGATGGCAACTGCAACCATGAATTTAAAAGACACTTCCTCCTTGGAAGAAAAGCTATGACCAACCTAGACAGCATATTAAAAAACAGAGACATCACTTTGCCAACAAATGTCCATGTAGTCAAAGCTATGGTTTTTCCAGTAGTCAGGTATGGATGAGAGCTGGACTATAAAGAAAGCTGAGTGTCTAAGAATTGATGCTTTTGAACTGTGGTATTGGAGAAGACTCTTGAGAGTCCCTTGGACTGCAAGGAGATCCAACCAGTCTATCCTAAAGGAAATCAGTCCTGAATATTCATTGGAAGGATGGATGCTATAGTTGAAATTCCAATATTTTGGCCACCTGATGTGAAGAACTGACTAATTGAAAAAGACCCTGAGGCTGGGAAAGAATGAAGGTGGGAAGAGAAGGGGACTACAGAGGACGAGATGGTTGGATGGGATCACTGATTCGATGGACATGAGTTTGAATAAACTCTAGGAGTGGTGATAGACAGGGAAGCTTGGTGTGCAGCAGTCCATGGGGTCACAAAGAGTCGGACCCGACTCAGTGACTGAACTGACTGTATAATCATAAGGGATTAAACAGCCAACAGGTACATGAAAAGATGTTCAACATCACAAGTCATCAGGGAAATGCAAATCAAAGCTACAATTAGATATCACTTCACACATGTCAGAAGAACTATCATGAAGAAGACATGATATAACAAGTGTTGGTGAGGATCTAAAGAAAAGGGAATCATAAAGACACTGCTTATGGGAATGCAATTGCGCATAGCCACTATGGAAAACACTATGGAGGTTCCTCAAATAACCCGAAATAGAATGACCATATATGATCCAACAATCCTAATTTTGGATGTATACACAAAGGAACTGAAATCAAGATCTCATATCTGCACTCTCATGTTTACAACAGCATTACTCACAACACCCAAGATAAGAAGGCAACCTAAGTGTCTGTCAATGGATAACTAGATGAATGGCAAAGAACAGGGGATATACATGTAGCAATACCATTCAGCCAACAGAAAAAATGAAATCCTGTCATTTGTGACAAACTGGATGGACCTTGAAGGCATTATGCTAAATCAAACAGAAAAAAAACAAACACTGTAAGATATCACTTATATGTAAAATCTAAAAAGATCAACTCAGAGAAACAGATAGTAGAGTGGTGTTTACCAAGGGTTGAGGAGGTGGGGGAAATGGGGAGATAATGGTCAAAGGGTATAAACTTCTAGTTATAAGATTAACAAGTATCTAATGTAAACAGCATGGTCACTATAATTAATAATACTGTACTGTATACTTGAATGTTGCTAAGAAAGTAAATCTTAACTGTTCTCAACTCAAAAAAGAATGTCAACTATGTGACAGGATGGCGACAGTAGCTAATATTTTGGTAGCAATCATTTTGCAATTTATAAACATAAATCAACATACTGTACACTTTAAACACATATAATGCTATGTGTCAATTATATATCAATAAAGTTGGGGAAGAGACAATAGAAAGGATAAAGAATTATTGCTTCACATGACAACATGGATGAATTCTCACAAAGAAGTCACAGAAAAAAGTCGAAGGAGACAGGGAGTGAAAGGAGGGACAGAGAAAGAGAGACAGAGAAATTGACATTACAAGTTCAAAATACATTGAGATAGAAGTTAACATAGTGGTTACCTCTGGGAAGAGAAGAGTGGAGGTGGAGTAGCCAAAAGGAATGGAGCACAAGGAAGCAACCTGGAGTGCTGATACTATTCTAACTATCCATCTGGGTGGTAATTATACACTTTGCATATGTACACTTTCTAAATATATGCTATAGTTCCATAAAAAGTTAAGGACTCAGTGGCATTCTTTATCAGCAACAACAACAAAAAGAACAAAGAAAATGAAAACAAAAGGCATTACTAAAAAGAGCAAAAACAAAGTGAAAAAATTATCTTCAACTGGAAGATCTCTGAAATTTACATTACATATAACCAACAAGTTATATTGGTGATTTCTCATAGAAGCCCTACGAAATTAACACAATTCCCTAAGATTCAATAGTTTCATTTCTAAATCTATACCCTAGAGCACTGGATGTCTCTAAGATCCAAAATCCTGCTTTTACAACTAACATTTTGTAGTTTATCTATACCTATAACTGAAAAAATAAACCAATGCCAAAACTGAAAAAAATACAGAAATACTTTATAATTACATATGTCTATGTGTAAATTCTGAGACAGGACTAGGCTTCAAGATACATTCTTTGCACCTATTCACAGAATCAACATGAACTGGTCAGTTTCAAATGCCGAATGGTAGCTGTCAGTTCAGTTCAGTCACTCAGTCGTGTCCAACTCTTTGCGACCCCATGAACCACAGCACGCCAGGCCTCCCTGTCCATCACCAACTCCCGGAGTCCACCTAAACCCATGTCCATCAAGTCAGTGATGCCATCCAGCCATTTCATCCTCTGTCGTCCCCATCTCCTCCTGCCCTCAATCTTTCCCAGCATCAGGGTCTTTTCAAATGAGTCAGCTCTTCGCATCAGGTGGCCAAAGTATTGGAGTTTCAGCTTCAACATCAGTCCTTCCAGTGAACACCCAGGACTGATCTCCTTTAGGATGGACTGGTTGGATCTCCTTGCAGTCCAAGGGACTCTCAAGAGTCTTCTCCAACACCACAGTTCAAAAGCATCAATCCTTCAGCGCTCAGCTTTCTTCACAGTCCAACTCTCACATCCATACATGACCATTGGAAAAACCATGGCCTTGACTAGACGGACCTTTGTTGGCAAAATAATGTCTCTGCTTTTTAATATGCTGTCTAGGTTGGTCATAACTTTCCTTCCAAGGAATAAGCGTCTTTTAATTTCATGGCTGCAATCACCATTTGCAGTGATTTTGGAGCCCTGGAAAAATAAAGTCTGACACTGTTTCCCCATCTATTTCCCATGAGATGATGGGACCGGATACCATGATCTTAGTTTTCTGAATGTTGAGCTTTAAGCCAACTTTTTCACTCTCCTCTTTTACTTTCATGAAGAGGCTCTTTAGTTCCTCTTCACTTTCTGCCATAAGAGTGGTGTCATCTGCATGTCTGAGGTTATCGATATTTCTCCTGGCAATCTTGATTCCAGCTTGTGCTTCCTCCAGCCCAGCGTTTTTCATGATGTACTCTGCATATAAGTTAAATAAGCAGGGTGACAATATACAGCCTTGATGTACTCCTTTTCCTATTTGGAACCAGTCTGTTGTTCCATGTCAACTCAATTTAAGCAGAGCTGCCAGTGATGCTATGATTTTCTGAAAAAGTAAACTCTTAACAGAGTTCCAAACAAAACAAAGTACACTCTTTCCTCACTTTAGATGATAATTGCATCACTGGAAAAGTCACTGTACTTAAAACTTTTCCACACACAGACACACATACACACACACAAAAGGTCTGTCTTTATACATAAAACAGAGTTAGATTCTTAATCTCTAATCATAAACAGGCTTTCATATATATGTATAGATATATATTCAAGGGAATATTCAAGTCATGCAGAATAACAGACAATCAACACCAACAGAAACACCCCCAACACACACACACACTGCAACCACTATGACAAACACAGGTAGCCAACAAATTTCTTAGAATGATCCCTAGGGCATAGTACCAGCCCTTGAGAACAACAGATTCATGGACACCAAGATATGTACGAATATTCTCACTGCAATGCTATCTGTAATATTCAAAAAGAGGAACACTGGTAGTTAAAAGTCCATCAATAGGGGAATAAGAATTAAATCTCTAATGCAAACATACAGCATTATGCAACAATCAGGGCTTCCTAGGTAGTTCAGTGGTAAAGAATCTGCCTGCCAATGCAGGAGATGCGGGTTCTATCCCTGGGTTGGGAAGATCCCCTGGAGAAGGAAATGGCAATCCACTCTAGTATTCTTGCCTGGGAAATCCCATGGAGAGAGGAGCCTAGCGGACTATAGTCCATGGAATCACAAAAACGTCAGGCGTGACTTAGCAACTAAACAACAACATCAACAACAACAAAATCTAACAATTAAGGAAATGAACTAGATTTCCAAGAATCAACACTTGGCGACAAATTTTAGAAACAGTGAAGTGGGAAAACAGATTTGCAGAAGGACACCTACATTATTTCCTGCAGTCTATGGGGTCGCAAAGAGTTGGACACAACTTGGTGACTGAACAAGAACCTACAGCATTAAACCATTTGTGTAAGATTTTAAAAGAGAGCAATAGTATACAGATTATGTAGGCATACACAAATACGTAGCAACTGTAAAAAACCTGAATGAAAAGAACACAGTCCAACTTCAGGATATTTATTACATTACCTTTAGGAAGGGAGGGAGGAAAACTGGACTCAGAAAGAGGTGCAAAAGGGCCTTAAACTAGATCTGTAACATTTTCTTAAAAACAAAAATCTTCAGAAAATGTAAAATGAGCATTTGTTAAATCAGGGTGGTGAAGGATGACAGTATTTAGATTTTCTTTTTCTGTAAGTCTGAAGCACTTTATAGGCAAAGTTTTAAAAAGTCTGTATTCCAGGGAAATACCAAGTGCAGCATAACTGAGTAAGGAAACCAGATGACCATCACAGACGATCAGATGAATAGTAACAGAAAAGGACCTAGATCTGTTTGCTTCAATGCTGTCAGTAATGTGACTGAGGTGACTGAGGTAACAAGGTGAGGTCAATATAGAGAAGAAAAAATGGGAATTATATAATATTGACTAACTCCAAACTGACACTATTCAGGTAAAGCAAATTGGCTGGTTTTACTGCCCAGGCATTGGGCTTTACTCTTATACCTCCAATTTCTTCTGTCTATATTCCTAAAAAAAAAAATCTCATGGAAACTGCACTACTGAATAAGAAGAAGGTAGAGAGAAGCAGTGGTAAATATACTTTTTTATATCACATTTGTTTCAAATATCAAAAGTGTAAGTGATAGGAAATATAATTTTTGGCTGCTCTTTAAAATTGAGTTACTTGGCATATTATATCATTCTCCCAAGATTCCTTGAGAAAAGTCACACTTTCTTTCCCAGCAATATATTTTCTCTCAAATCTTGGTTCTGTTGAGCAACTCAAAATATTGTGTTATACACCAAAACCTTTCCTGTTTACTCATTTTTGCTCTCATGTGATCACAGTATCAAAGATGAGCTTGCCACAAATACAAGACTGCAACAAAACATAAACATGGAAAGGGGAGAAGAAAATGAAGTGCCACATTTTCAATAAGCCAGTAGAAATTAAACACCTAATTTCCAGTTTAGAAGAGCAAATTAAATGTCACCACAATGGGAAAAAAAAATCAGACAATAACATGGGATATTCTGTATCCGAGTCTGGTCTCCTTAACATAATGTGCATAAAAAGACCTTTTCAGGAATGAATGTGCCTAGTAGCTTTATCCAAGACAGTCACAACCTGGTAACAATCCAAATAATCAACAATAAAGAGAAGGCATAAACATGCTGTGGTGTACAACAAAATCTGGTGTGAACCATATGATAGAAATCTATTGTGAACCATATATATATATATATATGATATATATAACCATATAACCATATGATAGCTACTACACAATATAAAGGAATGACTACTGATAAGCACAGCAACATGGATGAGTCTCAAAAATACAATGAGCAAGAGAAGCCCACAGAAAATATTATACACTATATAGCTCATTTCAGAGAAGGCAATGGCACCCCACTCCAGTACTCTTGCCTGGAAAATCCCATGGACAGAGGAGCCTGGTAGGCTGCAGTCCATGGGGTCGGTAGGAGTCTGACATGACTGAGCGACTTCACTTTATTTTTTCACTTTCATGCATTGGAGAAGGAAATGGAAACCCACTCCAGTGTTCTTGCCTGGAGAATCCCAGGGTTGGGGGAGCTTGGTGGGCTTCTGTCTATGAGGTCGCAGAGTCAGATACGACTGAAGCGACTTAGCAGCAGCAGCAGCATATAGCTCATTTAATATGAAGCTCAAATACTGGCAAACTAATCTGTGGTGAGTGACAGAAATCAGAGTAAGTGTTCCCTTTGTGCAGGGTTTAAAAGGAGGAACAAGGGAATTTACTGGGGTGCTGCAAGAGTTCTAAACCTTGATTTGAATAATGGTTATATAAAAGTGTATGAATTTATCTAAATCCACAAAAGAAAAGACATTGTGGAAAAGAAAAAGTAGAACTGCTTTATATCAAAATGAACTAAAATGATCTAACAACCAAATGCAACATGTAAACTTTGATTGGATCCTGGTTTGGAAAAGCCAACTATACAAGTCATTTCTGTGACGATGAGGAAAACCTGAAAGTGGACTAGATACTAAGAAAGCATCGATAATTATCATAGCTGTGATAATAGTCTTGAGGTTATGTAGAGCAATGTTCTTATTTTTAGAAGACATATACTAAAGTATTTAGGACTCTCATAGCAACAATTCTGTCATATTTTAGCAAAAAAAATTATTATAAATATACAAATTTACAGATATATCAAACTAACGAACACAGGTCATGGGATATAGCTACTCATTGTACTATTCTCTCAACAACTCTGTATGTTTGGGAAAATGTCAGTAAAAAATTGAGGGGGAAAAGAAGATGTCAACTTTTTTAGATCTTGAGTGATCTTCAGGATACATTATAGAAAGTATAAAAGCAAAGTGCAGAGTAGCTTATGTAATATGCTATCTATCATGAAGGAAAGAAAGGAAAGTAAAAAATATATATGGGAAGGGGCAGTGTACTGTGTGTGTGTATCTAATGAGATTATATTACAAGAGGAAATACTAGAAGAATCAATAAAAATGGTTTCTTATAGCAGATGAAAATAGATGGAAGATATGTTTGAATAGGGCTGGAAGTGAGACTTCTTGGAATGTATCATTTTATACAGTTTTGACTTTTAATCCATAAATGTAAAGAATTGAATTAAATTGAAAAAAAAAATGAAATTGAAAAGACGTTAAAAATATCTTTGCTCATATAATTCCTCTATTCAATCAAAGCTGAATCAAGCTTGTTTAACCTATATGATTATTAACAGTTTTTATATATATATTTTTTGCTCCTTCTGAGCATCAGAGTAATTTAATGGGGCTTTTGCTGGTCAGAAATCTTAGCCTGTTGCTGCAGATCTGCCCCTAAAAATAGTCATGCTATTTTCTCATCTGTAAAATAATAATAATAATAATAATCCAATGAAAGTTAAGATTTCTTAGAACTGTAAAATTCTTGATTCAAATGTTTGTTGAAAAAAACCAGGAATGTTTCCACATGCATAATTTCTTAAGCCACGATGAACAACAAAGTTCCACTGTATAGTCATTCACTTTCCCTCTGATAATACTGGAGAGAAAGGCTGGTGAAATAACTTTTCTCTCTTCAACCCCTTCAAGCAGTAGTCAGTTACCACAAAGCACTGATACTTCCTCTAAGCAAGAATGGATTGGCCAAGGAAGGGATGCAACAGCCAGCCCATCAGGCAGCTGCTCTCCGCAGGCTGCTAAACTCCATTGGTCAGCACAGGAGGAAGCAGCCAGAAACAAAGTCTAGAGAGGCTGAACTCCAGAGTTTTACTAACTGCCAAGCAGTTCAGGAAGCTTTGTGTATTCTTTTGCCAAATGAATCCTCCTTTACAAAAAGGCAGCTGTGGGATTAGAAAAGCATCTGAAACCAAAACTACAGAGTTTCTGACATTGCAAGGAATAAAATCTCTGCAGCCTTAAACATAAAACAAGGGAGCCAGAAACTCTGTTCTTCACCCCTGCCTCACACTCTGCCCTACCCGGCCTTCCTTTCTTTAAGACCCAGCAAAAGATGTAAGACAGTCTTGTGATTTCCCTGGAGGTTTCAGGGGCTGTGCCTCACTGGCCTCACTGTAATGTGAGGAAGAATAGACAGGAAAGCAGGGGATGCTTTCGGAGAGGTTGGGGGGCGGGGGGCCTGGATGGCAGGGTGTGCAGGAAGGAAGGGGAGTTACTGGCTATGTAAAGTATTAAAACACACCACACATCCATGCACCCATACACACACACACACACAGTTTTGCTGGGAGATGAAAGAGCTGAGAAATAAAAGGACTTAAAGAAGTAGAAAAAGAAAAAAAAAAAAAAGGACTGAAGGAGGAGGAATTGTGTTTCCAAACTGCTTACAGGTCTAAAACAGAGGTATGGAAAGACTTTTGGGTGGATTTCCTCTAGAAGAGAGAAGCTGGGCTTTCGTCTTAAGAGGAGAAAGGAGGGTTCTGTAAAGAATGAGGGGGAAGGAGATCAAAACCCCTTGGAAGGTCCTATGAGATTGTTCAGAGGGATGGTGTTTGCTCAGAGCTTGGAGAGGTCCTGGGCCCTTCTCTTGAGGAAGGACACGGGAGTTCTCTGCCTCAACTGGACTTCCACAGCAACGTCGGGGACAGGACCCTCTTTGGCATCTCTTCCGTAGGGTTGCGGGTCATCTCCAGCAAGTTGAGAGAATGAGTAGTTTCCTCTTAACGTTGGTGCCTTTCTTGGAGTGAAGGGAAGGATCGGGGATCCCTCTCAACATTGGGAGAGTTTGGGGACTGCAGGAACTTGAAACGGTTTCTGAGGGGTGGCCCTGGGGTGGCGGGGCGGGGGGCGGGGCGGGGGGGGAGATGGCAAGCTGCCGCGCGCAATGATGACACACTTCGGTTGTGGAGTGCAGGGATTCTACTTTGGAGATTTGAGAGGAAAGGCTCCTTCACTAATCAGAAGCTTGCTAAACAGTTCGAAGGAATCCACCAGCACTGATTTGAGAAGAAATCCATCCCCCAGTCCCCGCCCCTAAGACTGGGGAGAACTCAGGTCAGTAATAATCTCTCACGAAAAGAACAGGAGCAGAGAAGAGGAATTTTTAAAAGAAACCCCTACCCCCCTACCCCAATCCATGGAAAGTTAAGCACGCGGAGAGCAGGACTTTCAAAAGTGGTTTAGAAAGGATGTGAAGAAACTCTAACTGGAAGCTGAGAGGAAGTTAGGGGAGCTGAGGGGTGGGGATCAGAACTCTGTGTGGCTGGAGTGGGAGGGCATTCATGATTTTTGAGGCAAAGGAAGACCCAAGTGACACGGGGTCAGGGCTCCACAGGGATGACTCAGAGGGTGGAGGAAGTTTCTAGGTGAACCTGGGTTCTCGGAAGTAAACACAGGCGGCGTCCCGAGTAAATTCCCGAGGCTCACGACACCCGGGCGGCGGCGATGGGGCCGCGACCAGTACTCACAGAGCGGATCTCCAGCGCCAGGGCGCATTGCAGCGCCTTCACCTTCGGCATCCGGGCGGGGTTGGGGCGGCGGGGACAGACCCCGGCCGCGGACCCGAGGGAGGCGAGGAGACGCAGGGCGGGGCTAGGACGGGGAGGAGACGAGGTGGCGGCGGCGGTGACGGCTGTGGCCCCCAGGCCGGGGCCCGCGGTCCAGCCTGGGTCCCGCCCGAGCAGCAGCGGTGCGCGGGGCGCGGACTCGTTGTCATAGCAGCTGCGAGGGGCGGGGCCGGAAGAGAAGCCCGGCGGGAACGCGCGGGAGCCGCCTCTAGAGTACGGTGGCCTGGGGGAGGGGCTTGGCGAACGCCAGGAGGGGCAGGGCCGCCGAAGAGTCAGGGTGGGCGGGGCAGTTCGTCTGTGACGTCAAACTACGAGCCCAAATCCAGAGGAGGAAGAGAATAGCTGTATTAATAGCACAGTATGCAGGGCAGGGAGGAGGACTCAAGAGCCCTGAGTTCCAGTGTGGCAGTGGCAACTTGTGGTAGTGGCGTCTCCAACTATAAAGAATTATAATGGTTTTTCGTTTTCTTATTTGAATTTCACCATATAGTTTTCAAAGCCAGCATGAGAAAACAGGGTTGGAGAAGATCCTTGTTCAATTCAAAGTTATAACCAAGATTGCACCTTAAGAACTCTCCTGTAAAACTCTGGTTCCTCCCTGAGAAGAGGATTGTCAGTCAAATCACCTATCTCTTCCTAATCTCCTATTCTGTGACTTTTTTGTTACGGCATCCACCTTCCCTTCAAGGATTCGTGTCTAATAACTATATGCATCCCAGAGTATATTGTTTTAAATTGTTTAAAATTGAACTGTCAGTGAAGTGCCAACAGTGTTTATTGTTTTAAATTGAACTGTCAATGAAGTGCCTACAAATCTAGTTGTGAAGCACCTGAGCCATAGACTGTCAAAGATTAAACGAATCTAAGATTTTGCTCAAATCAATCATTTTAAAACCATGTTTAGGGTGAAATTTAATCTCTGGTTCCTCTCTTTTCTAAGTCCAGCTTGAACAACTGAAAGTTCATGGTTCACATATTGTTGAAGCCTGGCTTGGAGAATTTTGAGAATTACTTCAGTAGCATGTGAGATGCGTGCAATTTTGCAGTAGTTTGAACATTCTTTGGCATTGCCTTTTTTGGGGATTGAAATGAAAACTGACCTTTTCAAGTCCTGTGGCCACTTCTGAGTTTTCCAGATTTGCTGGCATATTGAATGCAGCACTTTCATAGCATCATCTTTTAGGGTTTGAAATAGCTCAATGGGAATTACATCACCTTCACTAGCTTTGTTTGAAGTGATGATTCCTAAGACCCACTTGACTTCACATTCCAGGATGTCTGGCTCTAGGTGAGTGATCACACCATCATGGTTATCTGGGTCATGAAGATCTTTTTTATATACTTCTTCTGTGTATTCTTGGCACCTCTTCTTCTGCTTCTGTTAGGTCCATACCATTTCTGCCTTTTATTGTGCTCGTCTTTGCATGAAATGGTCCCTTGGTATTTCTAATTTTCTTGAAGAGATCTCTGGCATCTAGCAGATGCCAACATCCACTGGATCATCGAAAAAACAAGAGAGTTCCAGAAAAATATCTATTTTTGCTTTATTGACTACACCAAAACTTTTGACTGTGTAGATCACAACAAACTGTGGAAAATTCTGAAAGAGATGGGAATACCAGACCACCTTCCCTGCCTCCTGAGAAATCTGTATGCAGGTCAAGAAGCAACAGGTAGAACTGGACATGGAACAATAGACTGGTTCCAAATTGAGAAAGGAGTACATCAAGGCTATATATTATTACTCTGCTTGTTTAACTTCTCTGTGGAGTATATCATGGGAAATGTTGGGCTGGATGAAGCACAAGCTGGAATCAAGATTGCCGGGAGAAGTATCAATAACCTCAGATATGCAGATGATACCACCGTATGGCAGAAAGTGAAGAACTAAAGAGCCTTTTGATGGAAGTGAAAGAGGAGAGTAAAAATGTTGGCTTGAAACTCAACATTCAGAAAACTAAGATCATGGCATCTAGGCCCATCACTTCATGGGAAATAGATGGGGAAACAGTATAAAGAGTGGCTGACTTTATTTTGGGGGTCTCCAAAATCACTGCAAATGGTGACTGCAGCCATAAAATGAAAAACGCTTGCTCCTTGGAAGAAAAGCTATGACCAATCTAGCTGCTGCTGCATCGCTTCAGTCGTGTCTGACTCTGTGCGACCCCATAGACCGCAGCCCACCAGGCTCCCCCGTCCCTGGGATTCTCTAGGCAAGAACACTGGAGTGGGTTGCCATTTCCTTCTCCAATGCATGAAAGTGAAAAGTGAAAGTGAAGTTGCTCAGTCGTGTCCGACCCTTCACGACCCCATGGACTGCAGCCTATCAGGCTCCTCTGTCCATGGGATTTTCCAGGCAAGAGTACTGGAGTGGGTTGCCATTGCCTTCTCCATGACCAATCTAGACAGCATATTAAAAAGCAGAAACAATACTTTACCAACAAAGGTCCATCTAGTCAATGCTATCGTTTTTCCAGTAGTCATGTATGGATGTGAGAGTTGGATTATAAAGAAAGCTGAGGGCCAAAGAATTGATTCTTTTGAACTGTGGTATTGGAGAAGACTCTTGAGAGTCCCTTGGACTGCAAGGAGATCCAACCAGTCTATCCTAAAGGAAATCAGTCCTGAATATTCATTGGAAGGACTGATGCTGAAGCTGAAACGCCAATACTTTGACCACTTGACGTGAAGAACTGACTCATCTGAAAAGACACTGACGCTGGGAAAGACTGAAGGCAGGAGGAGAAGGGGACGACAGAGGATAAGACGGTTGGATGGCATCACCAACTCAATGGACAAGAGTTTGAGTAAGCTCTGGGAGTTGGTGATGGACAGGGAGGCCTGGCGTGCTGAAGTCCATGGGGTTGCAAAGAATTGGACATGACTGAGCAACTGAACTGAACTAAACTTAGTGTGAAATACATTATACATACAGAAGTATATAAACCAATTTCATCTTAAACAATAATAATAATACAGCAATACCTGTGCAACTAACATACAGCTTAATAGAACATTACCAGCATCTTAGAAATGTCCCAAACATTTCATTGCCTTCCTTTCCCTGAAAGTAACCACTACCCTGACTTTGTCACAATAATTCCCTTGGTTTTCTAAATACTTTTGAGTTCATGATTGCATTTCTAATCAAAAAATTATTTAACTTTTTTCTGTTATTGATGTGATATAGACGTAATTAATACTATATGTATTCTGTGACTTGCTTCTATCACTCTTACGCAGTAGGATTCTCCCAATGTTGATGCTGTGTAACAGGAAGCTTTTTCCATGATTGGACGGTGAAATATGTCCGACATAACACAAGAATATACATTGATTTCGTTATACTTAAAGAGCCCCTTGATGAAGGTGAAAGAGGAGAGTGAAAAAACTGACTCAAAATTCAACATTCAAAAAACTAAGATCATGGTATCCAGTCCCATCACTTCATGATAAATAGATGGGGGAAAAGAGGAAACAGTGACAGATTTTATTTTCTTGGACTCCAAAATCACTGTGGATGGTGACTGCAGCCATAAAATTAAAAGACACTTGTTCCTTAGAGGAAAAGCTATGACAAACCTAGACAGTATGTTGCAAAGCAGGGACATCACTTTGCTGACAAAGGTCATACAGTCAAAGCTATGGTTTTTCCTGTAGTCATGTATGGATGTGAGAGTTGGACCATAAAGAAGGCTGAGCACCAAAGAATTGATGCTTTCGAAATGTGGTGCTGGAGAAGACTCTTGAGAGTCCCTTGGACAGCAGGGAGATCAAGCCTAAAGGAAATCAACACTGAATATTCATTGGAAGGACTAATGATGAAGCTGTAGCTCCAATACTTTGGCCACCTGATGTGAAGAGCTGACTCATGAGAAAAGACCCTGATGCTGGGAAAGATTGAGGGCAGGAGGATAAAGGGATAACAGAGGATGAGATGATTGGATGGCATCATCGATTCAATGAAAGTGAGTTTGAGCAAATTCTGAGAGATAGTGAAGGGCAGGGAAGCCCGACATGCTACAGTCCATGGGTTCAAAAAGAGTCAGATGTGACTTAGAGACTGAACAGCAGCATTGATGGTTACCTGTACTGTTTCCGTTTTTAGCTGTTAACAACAATGTTGTTGTAGACATTCTAGTCCATGTCTACTAGTGCATATATGCTACAGGAGTGGATTGACTGGGTTTTAAGTTTTGCACATGTGGGACTTTAATAAGTAATGACACACCATTTTCCAAAGTTGTTGTATCAATTAATATTCCTACTGGGAGTGTATACGAGTTTTTATTTTCCACAGATCTCATGATATTTGGATAGAAATCCAGGATCCCGGTTTTGTTTTGTTTCCTGAATAAGCTAGATTTCCCAACAATATCTACTAAACATTTTATATTTTATCTCATTGATTTGTGTCACTGCCTGTATCATACATTAACTACCCAAAGTTCTGTCTTAAAGATTTCTATTCTGTTCTTGTGTTCTATTTGTCTTTCTTGAAATAGTAAAACACTGCATTATTACTAGGCTTCTTAATACCCCATTTAGCAAGTTTCTTTCTCCATCTTTCTCGATTTATTTAACTCTGTGATCTTTTATTCTTTTTTTATTTTAGAGTAAGCTTATCAAGTTTCTCATGCAGTTCAACTGGAATTTTTATTGTGATACATTAAATTTATAGACTAATTTGGGGAACTGACATCTTTGTAATATTGCATCATCCTATCCAAGAACATAAAATGTTTCTCTCTCAGTTCATCTTCTATATTCTTTGCTAGAGTTTTCAAATTTTCTGCATAAAGGTCTACTTAATCCTGGGTGTTTAATTATAGTTTTTTTTCTTTTTACTATTGAAAACAGTTTCTTACTTTTCATTATATTTGCTAATTATTGCAACTGTAGAGACATTTTTATTTTTATAAGTTTAATCTGCCAAATCTGTTAAACTTGTACTATTTGGAATAGTTTCTCTGTTCCATTGTTATTGATTTTTTTTATTGCAGAGATGATAAGCACTGTATTGCATTTTGATTGCCACCATAACAAATCACTACAAACTTGGAGGTTGAAAACAATACATGTTTATTATCTTACTGTTCTGTAGGTCAGAAGTCTGATGCAGGTCTTCCTGTGCTAAAATCAAAGGATTTTATTGGGTTCCTTTCTAGGAGAACCTGTTTCCTTTTCAGCTTCCAGATGCCACCAACATTCCTTGGATCATGATCTCCTTCCTCCATCTTCAAAGCCAACAGTGAAGAGTCAAGTCTTTCTCAACTTGTTTCACTCTGACCTACTCTTCTGTCTCCCTCCTTCCTCCTTGAAGGACTCTTATGATTACAGTGAGGCCACTCAGATAATCACCTTTCTCAAGGTCACGTGATTAACAATTCTAATTCCATGTGTCAACTTAATTCTCCCTTTGCCATTTAAGATAACATGTTCATAGATCTAGGGATTAGGATATGGACATCTTTGGGGGCTTATTATTCTGTCTCCCACAAGCACCAAGTGAAAGTGAAAGTTGCTCAGTCGTGTCCGACTCTCTGCGACCCCATGAACTATACAGTCCATGGAATTCTCTAGGCCAGAATACTGGACTGGGTAGTCTTTCCTTTCTCCAGGGGATCTTCCCAACCCAGGGATCACACCCAGGTCTCCCTCATTGCAGGTGGATTCTTTACCAGCTGAACCATAAGGGAAGCCCAAAAGGAATTATAATTGTATTGCATCAAATTGCTTCCCAAGTGGCACTAGTGGTAAAGAATCCTCCTGCAAATGCAGGAGACACAGGAGACATGGGTTCAATCCCTGTGTCGGGAAGATCCCCTGGAGAAGGAAATGGCAACCCACTCCAGTGTTCTTGCCTGGAAAATTCCATGGGCAGAGGAGCCTGGCAGGCTAGAGTCCATGCAGTCTCAAAGAGCTGGACACAACTGAGCATCTGACTACACACACATTGCATCAAAATACATCAAATGTGTTAAAAATCCTTGAGTTGGTAAAAATACTTGAAGGGGAAAAAAGGCATGAGTCAGCTTTGAGTAATTTAAGAACCAACTCATTCTCTAATTTGATAAATAAAAAGAAAGAAGCAAGCATTCATACTGAATTTCTTGTTGGAATTATACCCCAGGGTGACCAAAGAATTGATGAGTGGTCTTTATAGAAGACTCCAAGTGATAAATGAACAGAGAGAATGAAGAATTAGAATATTCATGGCTACTAAAACCATTAGTGAAAAGCTGAAAAGGATTTTTATCATGGGTTGGGTCAGTGTGACAACATTCAAACACATTGATCAATCTTAATATCACAAAAAGAGAGAAAATCAGACATTATATCCCTTTTGGCACAATAAAATATGAACTTTCATGACAAAAGAATCAAACTTGAATCTCACCAAAGCATCCAAATATATCACCAATGTACAGGAAATATAATGTTTAAAGTAACTAACTTGTTAAATAAAACCATAGGGATTTAAGCAGCAAAATGAAGACCATATGATTTTTTTCAACAAATTGCAAAGGAAAAAATCAAAAAAGAGACCCTGTGGACCCTGTGTATTAAAAGAGTGAAAAAGACAGTCTAATATGAAGTGCTTATGAAGCAAGAGTAGAAATTTGAATGCTGACTTACTTAAGATAATCTTAAATAATTTTTAAAATCTTTTTTTTTTTTAGGAATGGAATGGTGCTGGGATCTAGTTATTAAAAAAAAGAGCCTATATATTTTATAATATCATATACACTAAAGCATTTATGGATGAAATATGATGTCTGGGATTTGCTCCAAAAACTTCCAGTGGAGGTGGGAGCTGTTAGTGTTGAACAGTGGTTGAGGTGTGGATAAAACAAACTATCCTTCTAATTGGTGATGGTAAGTATGTTGGAGTTCATTATAGTGGTTTTTTCTATTTTTTGTATGAACTTAATTCTTATTCAGTTCTGTTCAGTTCAGTCGCTCAGTCGTGTCCAACTCTTTGTGACCCCACGAATTGCTGCACACCAGGCCTCCCTGTCTGTCACCAACTCCCGAAGTTCACTCAAACTCATGTCCATCGAGTCGGTGATTCATGCAAAAGTAGTAAGTGTTGAACAGTGCCAAATGCTCTTTCTATACTGATTGTTGAGATAATCATGTGAGCTTTCAACTTTAGCCTATGTGCAAAGTGAATTACATTGAGTTACTGGTTCCTGATATTATACCTTTCTTGTTGTCTTATACTTCGTTATTTTGTAAATATGCTTTTTATATGATTATAGGTAATATTTTATTTAGGTTTTCTCATCTGTGTTCATATGAATATTGGACCTATAATTTCCCTTTGTCATTGTTTCTTGATTTTAGAATATGGATCATAAAAGCATATAATAGACTGCATGTTTACTCTTGTCCACAGATCTCTGATGTTCTCTTCATTTTTCTTCAATCTTTTGTTTCAGATTTTCAAATTGTATAATTTTTTGATCTGTATTCAAAGGAACTAACACCTTCTGCCATCCCTAATCTTATGTTAAGCCATTCAGTAAAATTTTCATTTCATTTACTATACTGTTTAGCTTTTACTACTGTTTCATCTAGTATACTAATTAAATTTCCATTAAATCTTTCTTTTAAGTTTCCACATGACTGCTGAGATTCCCGTTTTGCTCATACATTGGGATCATATTTTCCTTTACCCTCTGAGCATATTTTCCTTTAATTCTTCGAACATATTTACAGTAATTGTTTTAAAGTCTTACATCTGACATCAGACATCTATACCATATCAAGTTCTGTTCCTATTAGCTGCATGTTTCATAATCACATTTTCCCATTTCTTTGTATGTCTAGTGGTTTTTTAAATTGAATATTGGATATTTTGAATAACACATTGTGAAATCATGGATTCTGGGTTATCTATTATCTTTTCTCTGAAGAGTGTTGTTTTAGCAGTCAGTTTAATTAAACTGATGCAGACTTAATGATATACTTTGTTACTTCAGATATGTGAAAATCCTAAGATGTTTTTATAGCCCTTCTAACTTGGTAAAACTCAACTTCTAAATTCTGTCTCTCCTATGAGTTTGTCAGTCTTGGTTATAGACTTTAAGGCAAATCTGCTGCTGTGCTTAGGCATTCAGTTATGTCTGACTCTTCGCTACCCCATGGACTATAGCCTGCCAGGCTCCTGTATTCATGGAATTTTTCAGGCAAGAACACTGGAGTGGGTTGCCATTTCCTCCTCCAGGGAGGCAGATTCTTTACCACTAGTGCCAGCTTCTTCCCTATAGTGTGGGCCTTACTATACGACACGGTCCTTTCTTCTAAAGTACAGCCATCCTGGTGTATCAGCTGGATTCCAGGAATATTAAGAGTGTTAAATAGATCGCTCCACAATGGAAAGTTCAGAATTCCAGTGTCCCCCAGCACTGCTTGATCTCAAGTATCTCTCTTCTGTTCCCAACCCTGGAACAGCTGCTAAGTGGCAAGCCTGAGGTGGTCTCACTTGCACATGTAAAGCTCATCCCTCATCATTGAAATTTTGAGGGAATTGCTCATAGTTTCTAGGCTCTCTCCACACAGCTCCTGTCTTACTAAAGTCTGCTAGAACAGTACATCACAGTTTGAGTGGCTTGTAAACCACAGAAATTTATTTCTTACTATTGTTGAGGCAAGAATTCAAGATCAGGGTGCCAGCACAGTTGGGCTCTGGTGGAAGCCTCTTCCAGGCTCTTCCAGAATCCTTGTATCCTCACATGGTAAAATGGGTGAGAGAACTCTCTGTGGTCTCTTTTATTAGTCTATTAATCATATTAATGGGGCTTTCCTGGTGTCTCAGTGGTGAAGAATCTGCCTACTAAGGCAGGAGACACAGGTTTGATCCCTGGATGGGGAAAATCCCCTGGAGAAGGAAATGGCAACTCACTCCAGATTTCTTGCCTGGAAAATTCCACGGGCGGAGGAGTTTGGCAGCCTACAACCCATGGGGTCACAAAGAGTTGGACATGATTAGTGACTAAACAACAATCACATTAATGAAGGCTCCATTCTCATGACCTACTTACCTTTCAGAGGCCCTAACATCAGTGCAAAGAAATAGAGGAAAATAACAGAATGGGAACAACTAGAGATCTCTTCAAGAAAAGTAGAGATATCAAGGGAACATTTCATGCAAAGATGGGCTCAATAAAGGACAGAAATGGTATGGACCTAACAGAAGCAGAAGATATTAAGAAGAGGTGGCAAGAATACACGGAAGAACTGTACAAAAAAGATCTTCACGACCAAGATAATCATGATGATGTGATCACTCAACTAGAGCCAGATCCTGGAATGTGAAGTCAAGTGGTCTCTTAGAAAGCATCACTATGAACAGAACTAGTGGAGGTGATGGAATTCCAGTTGAGCTATTTCAAATCCTGGAAGATGATGCTGTGAAAGTGCTGCACTCAATATGCCAGCAAATTTGGAAAACTCAGCAGTGGCCACAGGACTGGAAAAGGTCAGTTTTCATTCCAATCCCAAAGAAAGGCAATGCCAAAGAATGCTCAAACTACCACACAATTGCACTCATCTCACACACTAGTAAAGTAATGCTCAAAATTCTCCAAGCCAGGATTCAGCAATACATGAACCGTGAACTTCCAGATGTTCAAGTTGGTTTTAGAAAAGGCAGAGGAACCAGAGATCGAATTGCCAACATCTGCTGGATCATGGAAAAAGAGAATTCCAGAAAAACATCTATCTCTGCTTTATTGACTATGCCAAAGCCTTTGACTGTGTGGATCACAATAAACTGTGGAAAATTCTGAAAGAGATGGGAATACCAGACCACCTGACCTGCCTCTTGAGAAACCTGTATGCAGGTCAAGAAGCAACAGTTAGAACAGGGCATGGAACAACAGACTGGTTCCAAATAGGAAAAGGAGTATATCAAGGCTGTATATTGTCACCCTGCTTATTTAACTTCTATGCAGAGTACATCATGAGAAACGCTGGGCTGGAAGAAGCACAAGCTGGAATCAAGATCGCCAGGAGAAATATCAATAACCTCAGATATGCAGATGACACCACCCTTATGGCAGAAAGTGAAGAGGAACTAAAGAGCCTCTTGATGAAAGTGAAAGAGGAGAGTGAAAAAGTTGGCTTAAAGCTCAACATTCAGAAAACGAAGATCATGGCATCTGATCCCATCATCTCATGGGAAATAGATGGGGAAACAGTGGAAACAGTGTCAGACTTTATTTTTGGGGCTCCAAAATCACTGCAGATGGTGATTGCAGCCATGAAATTAGAAGACGCTTACTTCTTGTAAGGAAAGTTATAACCAACCTAGACAGCATATTAAAAAGCAGAGACATTACTTTACCAACAAAGGTCTAATCAAGGCTATGGTTTTTCCAGTGGTCATGTATGGATGTGAGAGTTGGACTGTGAAGGAAGCTAAGCACCAAAGAATTGATGCTTTTGAACTGTGGTGTTGGAGAAGACTCTTGAGAGTCCCTTGGACTGCAAGGAGATCCAACCAGTCCATCGTAAAGGAGATCAGTCCTGGGTGTTCATTGGAAGGACTGACATTGAAGCTGAAACTCCAATACTTTGGCCACCTCATGCGAAGAGTTGACTCATTGGAAAAGACTCAGATGCTGGGAGGGATTGAGGGCAGGAGGAGAAGGGGACGACAGAGGATGAGATGGCTGGATGGCATCACCGACTCAATGGACATGGGTTTGGGTGGACTCCGGGAGTTGGTGATGGACAGGGAGGCCTGGCGTGCTGCAATTCATGGGGTCGCAAAGAGTCAGACACGACTGAGTGACTGAACTGAACTGAACTGAACTGAACCACGGATCCATTGCATTGGGGGTTAGGGTTTCAGCATGTGTACTGGGGAGAGGACACAGACGTTCAGTCCATAGTGATAGTTTGAACGTGTTACTTCTGTCACAGTCTTCAAGTTTCAACCTCATACAAAAATTCAGCTGCAAATTTCTAAGTCCCAGTCCTAGAATTTTTAGTAAAAATTCTAGCAGGCCTGGAATAGCAGCGTTGTGAATGGCACCACTATAATTAATGATATCTCAGGAAGATTTATAACTGCAGGTAGCAGATAAAACAGAAACAGTGCTGCTTCTACACTTCCCCTCCTTTTATCCTCTATGAAATTTTATGGGAAGCAGGTCTAATAAAAAATGTAAGCCCTTAATCTTTCTCAGAGATCTTATCTCATTTGATGAATACTTGGAGGGAATCAATTATTTTTTTTCTTTTATGTAGTCGACTTTGCATTTATGAAGGGAGGATGGTAACTGACTCCCTGGCCAAATGGCCAGAATGTCAGAGACATTTTTAAAGACCTCTATTATCTTTCATTTGTGTTCAGTCTCCTAAAGGGATTGATTTAGTAATAACAAAGTCAGTGTCTTCATTAGTTATAAGCCAAACAAATAGCCATAGTAACCATTCAGTGATGGTGCATTATAAACAGGCATTGCACGGGGTATTTTATATGAATAATTATATACCTCACACATCTCTACAAGGTAAGTACTTGAATCCTCACTTAAGAAATGAAGAAAAAACTCAGACTAAAGACTTACCCGTGCTCACACAGATAGTACCTGGCACGACAGGAATGTACACCTTAGTCTCCCCTATTCCAAAAGCAGCCTTCTTTTTGTTATAAAATGCTGCCTCTCATTACATATTAGCTTTACAATATCAAATGCAAACATGCCAATTAGTTTAGGATGCAATACAACCAGATAATCATGATGACAGCAGTAACTGTTATATTAATAGAATCTGTTACATATGTTATTATGATCTTTCATCTGAATATGAATTTATTTCTGAAAGTATGTTTCTACCACTTGATTCTCAGAATGATTCTGTGTATTTTAAAATAGAACTATTTCTAAACCCCTAACACTAGACTGTAGGCTTATCACTGACCATGGTGTGGAAGGTTTATGAGAAACAAGACTTTTAAATTTTCAGATAGAGTTCGAAATGAAAAGATAAAGCAGGAGTTGCCCTGTGGTAAAATTTTCTTATATAGAACAGTATGAATTTTACCCCTTGGAAAAATGTACTTTGTATTGATATGCATTATGCAACTATAATAATATGTACCCAAAAGAATATTTTGTTTTATTAATCTTGCCTCCCTATGTAAGATATGCTGGTTCAGCCAATAATAATTACGCTGCCATTCCCCTGATGGAGTTTTAGAAATTAATAAGCCAATGAGGAAACATTTACAATTTTTCATATAAAAGTCTTAGAGAAAATGGCTGTGTAACAGGCCAGCTTGCTTTGGACAAGCAAGAAGTTAGAGTGGGAGGAGACACTGTCAAAGTTCTGAGCCCAAGTTACAGACTGGGTCTGCTGGAACTGAGCATTACTTCCAACTTGGGAGTCATGGTCTTGAGATTCAACCACAGTGTCTCCAATGTGCAAAGGTCCCCAAATGGCTAGGAGCTTTGCATCAACTGTAAGCCATATCAGTCTTAGGGAAGACTTCTGAACAAGGAAGATCCTCTTGTGATGTTGGACTTAGTTGTTGGGGGAAGGAGGATATTCTGATGCATGTACCATTTGTCTTTGTCCACGACTACCAAGCTGGAAGCTCCTGGAACACTGAGCACTTGTGGTAAACTGAATAATAGTCTCCCAAAGATGTCTATGGAACATATAGATATTACTTCCTATAGCAAAGGACTTTGTAGATGTGATCAAGTTAATGATATTGAGATAGGGAGATTATCCTGCATTATCCAGATGGGCCTTATGTAATCACAAGGGACCCAGAAGAAATCAGAGTCAGAAAGAAGGCAATGTGATTATGGAAGCAGAGGGAAAAAAAGTGATGTGGGGCCCTGGGCTGAGAAATGAGGACAGCTCTTAGGAACTGGAAAAGGCAAGGAATGGATTCTCCCCTAGAGAGTCTAGAGGAACCACACTGTCAACACCTTGATTTTATCAGACTCATTTATAAGACATTTCAGACTCATGACCACCAGATTTTAAAAAAATGTGTTGGGCTTCCCAGGTGACTCAGTGGTAAAGAATATGCCTGCCAATGTGAGAGACACAGGAAATATGGGTTTGATCCCTGGGTCAAGAATATCCCCTTAAGGAAGAAATGGCAACCCACTCCAGTACTCTTGCCTGGAAAAAAAGTCCCATGGACAGAGGAGCCTGGCAGGCTACAATCCATTGTGGTTGCAAAAAAGTTGGAAATGACAGCGACTCAACACATAAGCCATTAAGCTTGTGATAATTTTTTATAGCAGCAGTAGTTAATTAATAACAGTACCTGATTTGGTCAAGTTAATGAAATTGGATTGGGAATTCCCTGGAGGTCCAGTGGTTAGGACTCAGAGCTTTCATTGATGGGTCCCCGTGTCCCCTGGTTAGGTAACTAAGATCCCACAAGCTGCAGGGCACAGCCTCCAGCCAAAAGAACTGTAGGTGAATTGAGTTAATGGGCTGACTGTAAATTTCTTAAACTAACCCAGAACTAATTTTGCAACAGAAATTACAAATTTAAAAAGCACGACACAAATAGTGTCAAAGGACTTGTTAAGCCATGCTCTCGGGAAATGAACAATTAATTCCTTGGCAGTGTCTATTGAGGGTGGTTTCTTGGCACACTGGGTGATAAGCAGCCTCTTCCAGTCCTTCTTAGGCATCTGCAAGTTTCAACAAAGTGTAAGTGAAAGTGAAGTCACTCAGTCGTGTCCGACTCTTTGCGACCCTGTGGACTGGAGCCCACTAGGCTCCTCCGTCTGTGGGCTTCCCCAGGCAAGAATACTGGAGTGGGTTGCCATTTCCTTCTCCAGGGGATCTCCCCAACCCAAGGATCGAACCTGGGTCTCCCGCATTGGAGGCAGACGCTTTAACCGCTGAGCCACCAGGGAAGCCCAAATATAAGTTTAATACCAGTCCCTGGGGGGAAAAATCAGGCATATTAATTGATAGCATAGACAAAAAACATAGGGCCATGTTGGCACCAAATGACTGGCTTCCGGCCCTGTGCACCCCTGTGTATTCCATTTCAGATATCCTTTCTCAAACAGATGTGGCTGCCAGTGCCTCTGGGCATCTTCATCTGCCCTGTTCTTATAAGGACCAAGAATGAAGATAAGCTGGGTTTCTCCCCATTTTATGGACAAGACATGCAGTTTGACCCCAACACAAAGACCTCTTTTTGTATTACTCCTCCCTCAGCGTCTACCCAAGAGAACAAGGTGGGCCTCTCACCTCTCCCTCAAAGTTCTGGGGATTTTTAAAAATAAAGTTGACAACTCTCATATGAGAAATAATGGTTGCCAATACCTAACATTATATATCTGGCCCACCCAGACTAATGAAATCACCTTTGGGAGCAAGGCTTGTGTGTCTGTGTCTGTGTGCACACTCAGTTATGTCCGACCGTTTGCTGCCCCACGGACTGTAGCCCACCAGGCTTCTCTGTCCATGGAATTTTCCAGGCAAGAATACTGGAGTGGGTTGCCATTTTCTTCTCCAGGGGATCTTCCCAACCCAGGGCTGAAACGTAACATTTCTGTCTCTTGCATTGGCAGGCAGATTCTTTATCACTGTGCCACCTAGGAAGCCCTGGAAGCAAGGCTTAGGCATCTATAGTTTTACAATTTCTCCAGGTGATTGTAGTCAGGATTCAGAACAACTGATCTAAGCCAATCATGAAAATCATCAGTTCGGTTCAGTTCAGTTGCTCAGCTGTGTCTGATTCTTTGTGATCCCATGGACCACAGCATGCCAGGCCTCCCTGTCCATCACCAAGTCCCAGAGTCCACCCAAACCCATGTCCATTGAGTTGGTGATGCCATTCAGCCATCTAATCCTCTGTCGTCCCCTTCTCCTCCTGCCCCCAATCCCTCCCAGCATCAGAGTCTTTTCCAATAAGTCAACTCTTCGCATGAGGTGGCCAAAGTATTGGAGTTTCAGCTTCAACATCAGTCTTTACAATGAACACTCAGGACTGATCTCCTTTAGAATGGACTGGTTGGATCTCCTTGCAGTCCAAGGGACTCTCAAGAGTCTTCTCCAACACCACAGTTCAAAAGCATCAATTCTTCGGCACCCAGCTTTCTTCACAGTCCAACTCTCACATCCATACATGACTATTGGAAAAACCATAGCCTTGACTAGACCTTTGTTGGCAAAGTAATGTCTCTACTTTTTAATATGCTGTCTAGGTTGGTCATAACTTTCCTTCCAAGGACCAAGTGTCTTTTAATTTCATGCCTGCAGTCACCATCTACAGTGATTTTGGAGCTCCCAAAAATAAAGTCAGCCATTGTTTCCCCATCTATTTGCCATGAAGTGATGGGAACAGATGCCATGATCTTAGTGTTCTGAATGTTGGGCTTTAAGCCAACTTTTTCACTCTCGTCTTTCAGTTTGATCACTTTCACTTTAGTTCCTCTTCACTTTCTGCCATAAGGGTGGTGTCATCTGCATATCTGAGGTTATTGATATTTCTCCTGGCAATCTTGATTCCAGCTTGTGCTTCTTCCAGCCCAGCATTTCTCATGATGTACTCCACATAGAAGTTAAATAGCAGGGTGACAATATACAGCCTTGACATTCTCCTTTTCCTATTTGGAACCAGTCTGTTGTTCCATGCCCTGTTCTAACTGTTGCTCCCTGATCTGCATATAGATTTCTCAAAAGGCAGGTCAGGTGGTCTGGTATTCCCATCTCTTCAGAATTTCCCACAGTTAATTGGGATCCACACAGTCAAAGGCTTTGGCATAGTCAATAAAGCAGAAATAGATGTTTTTCTGCAACTGTCTTGCTTTTTCTATGATCTAGTGGATGTTGGCAACTTGATCTCTAGTTCCTCTGCCTTTTCTAAGTCCAGCTTGAACATCTGGAAGTTCATGATTCATGGATTGTTGAAGCCTGGCTTGGAGGATTTTGAGCATTACTTTACTAGCATGTGAGATAAGTACATTTGTGTGGTAGTTTGAGCATTCTTTGGCATTGCCTTTTTTGGGGGATTGGAATGAAAACTGACCTTTTCCAGTCCTGTGACCACTGCTGGGTTTTCCAAATTTGCTGGCATATTGACTGCAGCACTTTGACAGCATCATCTTTTAGGGTTTGAAATAGCTGACTATGCCAAGCCTGTGTGGATCACAATGAACTGTGGAAAATTCTGAAAGAGATGGGAATACCAGACCACCTGTCCTGCCTCTTGAGAAACCTGTATGCAGGTGAGGAAGCAACAGTTAAAACTGGACATGGAACAACAGACTGGTTCTAAATAGGAAAAGGAGTACGTCAAGGCTTTATATTGTCACCCTGCTTATTTAACTTATATGCAGAGTACATCATGAGAAATGCTGGGCTGGAGGAAGCATAAGCTGGAAGCAAGATTGCCTGGAGAAATATCAATAACCTCAGATATGTAGATGACACCACCCTTATGGCAGAAAGTGAAGAGGAACTAAAAAGCCTCTTGATGAGAGTGAAAGAGGAGAGTGAAAAAGTTGGCTTAAAGTTCAACATTCAGAACACTAAGATCATGGCATCTGGTCCCATCACTTCATGGCAAATAGATGGGGAAACAGTGGAAACAGTGGCTGACCTTATTTTGGGGGGCTCCAAAATCACCACAGATAGTGATTGCAGCCATGAAATTAAAAGACGCTTACTCCTTGGAAGGAAAGTTATGACCAACCTAGACAGCATATTAAAAAGCAAAGACATTACTTTGACAACAAAGGTCCATATAGTCAAGGCTATGGTTTTTCCAGTAGTCATGTATGGATGTGAGAGTTGGACTATAAAGAAAGCTGTGCCAAAGGATTGATGCTTTTGAACTGTGGTGTTGGAGAAGACTCTTGAGAGTCCCTTGGACTGCAAGGAGATCCAGTCAGTTCATCCTAAAGGAGATCAGTCCTGGGTGTTCATTAGAAGGACTGATGTTGAAGCTGAAACTCCAATACTTTGGCCACCTCATGCGAAGAGTTGACTTATTGGAAAAGACTCTGATGCTGGGAGGGATTGGGGGCAGGAGGAGAAGGGGACGACAGAGGATGAGATTGTTGCATGGCTTCACCAACTCAGTGAACATGGGTTTGGGTAGACTCCAGGAGTTGGTGATGGACAGGGAGCCCTGGCATGCTGTGATTCATGGGGTCGCAGAGTTGGACACGACTGAGTGACTGAACTGAACTGAACTGGAATTCCATCACTTCCACTAGCTTTGTTCATAGTGATGTTTCCTAAGGCCCACTTGACTTCACCTTCCAGGATGTCTGCCTCTAGGTGAGTTATCACACCATTGTGATTATCTTGGTCATGAAGATCTTTTTTGTACAGTTCTTCTGTGTACTCTTGCTATCTCTTCTTAATGTCTTCTGCTTCTGTTAGGTCCAAACCATTTCTGTTCTTTATTGTGCCCATCTTTGCGTGAATATTTCCCTTGGTATCTCTAATTTTCTTGAAGAGATCTCTAGTCTTTTCCATTCTTTTTTTCCCCTCTATTTCCTTGCCCTGATCACTGAGGAAGGCTTTCTTATCTCTTCTTGCTATTCTTTGGAACTCTGCATTCAAAATTGCTGACCAAATTTTAGTCATCAGTATTATGGATAGAGGGCTTCCCAGGTGGCGCTAGTGGTAAAGAGCCCGCCTGCTAATGCAGAAGTTAGAGATATAGTTTTAATCCCTGTGTCGGGAAGATCCCCTGGAGAAAGAAATGGCAAAGCACTCCCATATTCTTGCCTGGAGAATTCCAAGGACAGAGGAGCCTGGTGGGCTACTGTCCATAGGCTCGCAAAGAGTCAGACATGACTGAGTGACTAACAAACACACACACACACCCTCACCCACATACACATTGTGGACCTAACTTTATCCCCTAATACTCATACCTTGACATCTTAACAGTACCTCAGAATGTGATTGCATCTGTAGACAGAGTCTTTACAAAAGATAATCAAGGTTAAATGAGAATGTTGGGGTGGGACTTAATCCACTGGCATCCTTATAGGAAAAGGATCTTAGGACACGGCACATACAGAGGAAAAAATATGAAGACAGAGAGAGAAGATGGTCTCTCTCTAACAAGCTGAAGAGAAAGCCTCAGAAGAAATCAGTCCTGCCAAACTTTGATCCTGGACTTCTAGCCTCCAGAACTATGAGAAAATAAGTTTTGGTTGTTTTATCCTCTCAGTCTGTAGTACCTTGTTATGACAGCCCTAACAAGCTGCAGTCAGTTTTAAAAAATTGACCTCAAATCATTGTACACTGTTATCCAAGGAACAGTCATTTTCTGAACTCCTTTCAATCATAATAGCCTTTGTCCTAAGAAAATACCACATATGCGGGTAAATTGCTTTTACTCGCAAATAACAGAAAACTCGATTATCTTTGGCTTACAAAACAAAGATATTTAAGAATTTCAAATAACAAGTGCTCTTGAGATGGTCAGGAGAGGGATGCTGCAGAAACTCACCTGGTCTGAAAACTGAGGCCTGTCTACCTTTCTCTTTCACTGTCTTTAGCACATATTTGTGGATATTGTTCTTGCTGTTTGAAAAGTTTTTTGTCTTCAGGCTGGTTGTCCATAGTCATACCAGGAAAAAGGAGAAATGGCAGCACCCATGAACCAGAATGTTATGCCTATCCCTTTTTATAGGAAAATAAAAGCTCTTCCAGAAGTATTTCAACAGACCTCTGTTTACTAGGTAACATGGCTTCCTTGAAGCTGTTCAGTTCAGTTCAGTTCAGTCACTCAGTCGTGTCCAACTCTTTGCAACCCCATGAATCGCAGCATGCCATGCCTCCCTGTCCATCACCAACTCCTGGAGTTTACCCAAACTCATGTCCATCGAGTCAGTGATGCCATCCAGCCATCTCATCCTCTGTCATCCCCTTCTCCTCCTGCCCCCAATCCCTCTCAGCATCAGAGTCTTTTCCAATGAGTCAACTCTTTGCATGAATGAGGTGGCCAAAGTACTGGAGTTTCAGCTTTAGCATCATTCCTTCCAAAGAACACCCAGGACTGATCTCCTTCAGAATGGACTGGTTGGATCTCCTTGCAGTCCAAGGGACTCTCAAGAGTCTTCTCCAACACCACAGTTCAAAAGGATCCATTCTTCGGCGCTCAGCTTTCTTCACAGTCCAATTCTCACATCCATACATGACCACTGGAAAAGCCATAGCCTTGACAAGACGGACCTTTGTTGGCAAAGTAATGTCTCTGCTTCTGAATATGCTGTCTAGGTTGGTCATAACTCTCCTTCCAAGGAGTAAGCATCTTTTAATTTCATGGCTGCAATCACCAGTGATTTTGGAGTCCAGAAAAATGAAGTCTGACACTGTTTCCCCATCTATTTCCCATGAAGTGATGGGACCAGATGCCATGATTTTAGTTTCCTGAATGTTGAGCTTGAAGCCACCTTTTTCACTCTTCTCTTTCACTCTCATCAAGAGGCTTTTTAGTTCCTCTTCACTTTCTGCCATAAGGGTGGTGTCATCTGTATGTCTGAGGTTATTGATATTTCTCCTGGCAATCTTGATTCCAGCTTGTGCTTCTTCTAGCCCAGCATTTCTCATGATGTACTCTGCATATGGTGAGGCTAGAGTGAAATAGCTCACAAATGGAAAAAGAAGTTAGTATCTCAGAACCTGTGATTCCAATCCTGACTGGAATCACCTGGGGGAATTTTACACTATATATGCCTGGGCTTTAGTCTCAAAGTTTCTGATTACATATATATGGGTAAATTAAATTGTACATAATGTAAATATTGGGCTTCCCTGATGACTCAGTGGTAAAGAATCTGCCTGCCAAAGCAAGAGACATGGGTTTGAGCCTTGGGTTGGGAAGGTCCCCTGAAGAAGGAATGGCAATCCACTCCAGTATTCTTGCCTGGGAAATCCTGTGGACAGAGGAGCCTGGTGGACTACAGTCCAAGGGGTTGTAAAGAGTCAGACATGACTTAGCAATTAAATAACAACAACATAAATATTATAAATCTATACTTTTATGTAAAATTAGCATAAACGTAGATATAAACATTTAATGTAAATACATAATGTATATATAGCAGTAATGTTTGTTTTACATAAATACTAATATAAATATACACATAAAATTTATATAAACAATATATAAAAATAACATTAATAAATATATAGGGAAATATAATGTTGCTATCTATAAGCTTTATATAAACATAAATATAAACTATTATATATACTTTTATATAAAATTTGTATAAATATATAAAGTTCTTAACTGTAAAGTTGATTCTACTGTGTAGTCAGGTTGAGAACCACTGGCATAGACCCAATATCATTCATTCCATGGTACTGCCTGGAACAAAATTGGGATTCAAATAGCAAGTAGGCAGGACAGGAAAATAATAGGATAGAAATTAACATTTTGTGGTAGACACATCTAGAAATGATTTGCTCATGAAACAGGGAAGATGCAGCTGGATCTGGGCATATTTGGATACTATAAAATTAAAATGGTCAATCAATCTCTTTCTCTGCTCTTTCCCTTTCACCTCCATCTCCCTTCCATCTCATCTCTCTTCCCCTCCATCTTCCTCTCTGTCCATCCCTCTCTCTTGCACTTTATTATTTCTTCCCTTCATCTCCCTCTCCTTCTATGTCTAGCACATCTTCATTACAAAGGTTAGATCATAGTAAGCAGGATTATAAGAAATATTTCCTATGGAACAAAAACAGATCATCCAATCATTGGCTGAATCCTCTCAGTGACTCACTGAGAGGATTCAGTGAAATCTCACTGCCTTCCATGGAGTTAGTACATGAGACAGCATGAATTATGTTCTGCACTAGGCCACCTGCCCAAACTAACAAGTGGGTGCTGAGGGCCATTGTGTCAGGCTTAAACTTGCTACAGAAGAAGCACCTTTTTCTAGTTCACATGAAGATGTCGCATAGGTTACCAGAGACCCTTTCTACTGCTACATGGCTGTAACCTTTATGAAGTTCTCTTTCAGTAAAGCAAAACCTACCTCCTCAAATATTAATATTCCACTCAATGATCTATTTAGTGACTTGGAGGTGCTTAGAGCACATTGACTTCCTCCTTTCCAGTCTCCATGACATGTTTTCCTCTCTAGGTTTCTCAGTCCTGGTTCATCCTCCTGCTTTAACAAGGCTCAGATTCCACCACGATCACACCTCTCTCTTCTCTGAATATGCTGTTGAGTCGTCAGTGGCCCTCTTCAGCTACAGCATCCTGCCCTGATCACTGTAATAGGGAGAGACTTCCCACAGATGGGGTGACTTCATTACTCTTCAAGAAGAGAAAGATGATGTGGAAAATCAGAGCCTCATTTGCAGAGATCACCTGCTGCCAGCTGTGAAGAAGGTAGATCTAGGGAGGCTCAAGAACAAGTGGCAGTTTAGTGGAAGTCAATCATGGAACGAGTTTCAAGGATGCGGTGATGACCGTCAGTGCTCTATGCTGTTAGAAGGGGAGCAGAGAAAATGCTTAAGGGATGGGGCAACTGGTCGTCAGTGACTGCCATTAGGTAAGTTTCAGTTAATGGATAAATGCCAAATAAGGCAGTAGAGACAGCAAGTGCAACAGAATGAAGAGCTTGTAGATGGCAGTTACAGGGAGGAAATAGTCCAGAAGGTGGAAGTCAGGGGGCCTAAGGGTGGGAGAAGTTTGAGTGTGGCTAAAGGCTGACCCAAGAGAGGCAGTAGAGAAATGGAGACTGGCTGAACCTGGGAGCAGGAAGATGATTATCAGAGCTAAGCCTGGAGGATTCAGAGGATTCAGATTTAGCTTGCTGATTTTAGGAGTCAGCAAACTAAAATGGACTGGAGTGGGTGAATTTAACTTGGATGACCATTATATCTACTACTGAGGGCAAGAATCCCTTAGAAGAAATGGAGTAGCCATCATGGTCAACAAAAGAGTCCAAAATGCAGTACTTGGATGCAATCTCAAAAACAACAGAATGATTTCTGTTCATTTTCAAGGCAGAACATGCAACATCACGGTAATCCAAGTCTATGCCCTGACAAGTAATGCTGAAGAAGCTGAAGTTGAATGGTTCTATGAAGACCTACAAGACCTTCTAAAACTAACACCCAAAAAAGATGTCCCTTTCATTATAGGGGACTTGAATGCAAAAGTAGGAAGTCAAGAAACACCTGAAGTAACAGGCAAATTTGGCTTTGGAGTACAAAACGAAGCAGTGAAAAAGCTAATAGAGTTTTGCCAAGAGTACGCACTGGACATAGTAAACACCCTTTTTCAACAACACAGGAGAAGACTCTACACATGGATATCATCAGATGGTCAACAACGAAATCAGATTGATTATATTATTTGCAGCCAAAGGTGGAGAAGCTCTATACAATCAGCAAAAACAAGACTGGGAGATGACTGTGGCTCAGATCATGAACTCCTTATAGCTAAATTCAGACTTAATTGAAGAAAGTAGGGAAAACCACTAGACCATTCAGGTATGACCTAAACCAAATCACTTATGATTATACAATGGAAGTGACAAATAGATTCAAGGGATTAGATCTGATAGAATGCCTGAAGAACTATGGACAGAGGTTTGTGACATTGTACAAGAGGCAGTGATCAAGACCATCCCCAAGAAAAAGAAATGCAAAAAAGCAAAATGGTTGTCTGAGGAGGCCTTACAAAAGGTGAAAAGAGGAGAAGCAAAAAGCAAAGGAGAAAAGGAAAGATATATCCATTTGAATGCAGGGTTCCAAAGAATAAGGAGAGATAAGAAAGCCTTCCTCAATAGAGGAAAATAATAGAATTAGAAAGACTAGAGATCACTTCAAGAAAATTAGAGATACCAAGGAAAATTTTCATGCAAACATGGGCACAATAAAGGGCAGAAATGGTATGGACCTAACAGAAGCAGAAGATATTAAGAAGAGGTGGCAAGAATACACAGAAGAACTATACAAAAAAGATCTTCACGACCAAGGTAATCACAATGGTGTGATCACTCACCTAGAGCCAGACATTCTGGAATGTGAAGTCAAGTGGGCCTTAGGAAGCATCACTATCAATAAAGCTATCAGAGGTGATGGAATTCCAGATGAGCTATTTCAGATCTTTAAAGATGATGCTATAAAAGTGCTGCACTCAATATGCCAGCAAATTTGGAAAACTCAGCAGTGGCCACAGGACTGGAAAAAGTCAGTTTTCATTCCAGTCCCAAAGAAAGGCAATGCTCAAACTACTGGTCAATTGCACTCATCTCACATGCTAGCAAAGTAATGCTCAAAATCCTCCAAGCTAGGCTTCAACAGTACGTGAACCATGAACTTCCAGATATTCAAGCTGGTTTTAGAAAAGGCAGAGGAACCAGAGATCAAGTTGCCAACATCCGTTGGATCATAGAAAAGGCAAGACAGTTCCAAAAAAAACCATCTATTTCTGCTTTATTGACTATGCCAAAGCCTTTGACTGTGTGGATCACCACAAACTGTGGAATATTCTGAAAGAGAATGGAATACCATACCACCTGACCTGCCTCTTGAGAAATCTGTATGCAGGTTAGGAAGCAACATTTAGAACAGGACATGGAACAACAGACTGGTTCCAAATAGGAAAAGGAGTACGTCAAGGCTGTATATTGTCACCCTGTTTATTTAACTTATATGCGGAGTACATCATGATAAACTCTGGGCTGGATGAAGCATAAGCTGGAATCAAGACTGCCGGGAGAAATATCAATAACCTCAGATATACAGATGACACCAATCTTATGGCAGAAAGCAAAGAAGAACTAAAGGGCCTCTTGATTAAAATGAAAGAGGAGAGTGAAAAAGTTGGCTTAAAGTTCAACATTCAGAACACTAAGATCATGGCATCTGGTCCCATCACTTCATGGCAAATAGATAGGGAAACAGTGTCAGACTTTATTTTTCTGGACTCCAAAATCACTGCAGATGGTGACTGCAGCCATGAAATTAAAAGATGCTTACTCCTTGAAAGGAAAGTTATGACCAACCTAGACAGCATATTAAAAAGCAGAGACATTACTTTGCCAACAAAAGTCCATCTAGTCAAAGCTATGGTTTTTCCAGTAGTCATGTATGGATGTGAGAGTTGGACTATAAAGAAAGCTGAGCGCCAAAGAATTGATGCTTTTGAACTGTAGTGTTGGAGAAGACTCTTGAGAGTCCCTTGGACTGCAAGGAGATCCAGCCAGTCCATCCTAAAGGAGATCAGTCCTGGGTGTTCATTGGAAGGACTGATGTTGAAGCTGAAACCCAGTACTTTGGGTACCTGATGTGAAGAACTGACTCATTTGAAAAGACCCTGATGCTGGGAAAGATTGAAGGCGAGAAGAGAATGGGACAACAGAGGATGAGATGTTTTGATGGCATCACTGACTCGGTGGACATGAATTTGAGTAAACTCTGAGAGTTGGTGATGGACAGGGAGGCCTGGTGTGCTGCGGTTTATGGGGTTGCAAAGAGTTGGGCATGACTGAGCGACCGAACTGAACTGAACTGAAGCCTGGAGGATTCAGGAGAGTCTGAAGTCAAGGTGGAGGGACTGACCCTGAACAGGTGGAATAACACATGTTCCCAGGAGCTGAGGGAAGGATAAATGATCTGTGCATAGAAAAGGGTTCACTTCTTTGAAATGAAGGCACAGAAAGGATTACTTTTATCAGATGAAGCATCTCAGTGCAAATATGTCCCTCAGTTCTTTTCTCCTCCTTCCATCAAATATTTATTGAATCCCTACCTTTCTCCCCTCTGCCAGGAAGCAGATACAGAGAAATATAAGACAAAGCCTTTGTCCTTGCAGTGCTCCTAGTCTCAATAAGGATGACCCTGCTCTTTACCTGTCGCTCTCCACCGACAGAACCCAGCCCAGCACCACACGTGTGTGGACCACTTTTCTGGTAGCCCACAATGTTTCCTCTAAGTCTCCAGATGCTCTTGATTTCTTAATCATTTTGTCAAAGCGGTATGGGAGAGAACACAACCCCCTGGGATGGTCAGATGAGGGAAAAGAAAAAAGTCAGGGATGGATCAAGTAGGGAAGAAATAATAAATTGTTGGTTTAAAGTAGATGGCCTAAGCCCTCTTCTCGAGAGAACTGTGTCTGTGTGGAGAAATAATTTCAAGACATATACACTACCATGTGTAAAATAGATACATCATGGGAAACTGCTGTATAACACAGGGAGCCCAGACTGGTGGGTGCTCTGTGATGACCTAGAAGGGTGGGAGGGAGGCTTGAGAGAGAGGGCTTGTGTACAAAAATTACGGATGGCTTGCGTTGTGTTGGCAGAAGCCAACACAACGTTGTAAAGCAATTAACCTCCAATTAAAAAAAAAAACAAACTCTCTGCAGTTATTAAAAAAGAAACCCAGAGGACACACAGGACAGTCCAGTGAAGCGGAAACGGGACAGAAGTGCTTTACACAGGAAGTGGGATGAGTTCTGAGGCGTGGGTGTGGGGAGGAGGGGGCCCGAGAATGCCTCACGTGTGAAGGAGGAAGGGGGGAATGGAAGCACCTTAAGGTAAGGTATGTGAGCTCCTAAAAATTCATTTCTGGATAGAAAAACAAGCAGACTGAATTGAGGGATGGAAGTGAGGTGAGGCCCTGAGCTTCCAGGTGGCACACTGCATAATTCTTAGTTTGTGTATGAGGCTGGTCCAGTGGCCTGGGGACCCTTGAAGCCAAGGACCACATCTTGGCTACTTTATGCCCAGTAGTCGTTACTGTACCTGAGCAGATCTGGGTTTTTTGAACCCTGAATCTTATACAATTTGGAGGCCTCTTTAAGAAAAAGAATACAAAATTTATCATGAAAATCAAGAAAGTGATTATTTAAAATGAAAGAACAAATCAAAGATTAATGTTTTAATTTCAAAATCCAGGAAAAAAATCACATTATTTTTATTATTGAATAGCTGTCTGATACACTTCTATACTACTTTTCATCCTGTGTTTCTTGGATTTTCTCTTTGATCATCTTTTTATATGACAACAGTTTTTGTCAAATAATTTTCCTTTCAGAGAACAGAAAGATAATTTACTTTCTTCTAGCATGATTGATCGAAATTGGATTTTTATTTTCCAGAATGCAGAAGAGTTCATTTTAGCTTGGAACACTCCTTATTTGTCATGTTTTGTAGAGTTTTCAGACTGTTGTTTTTGAAATTTCTATTGAGTTTCCTGTACTAGGTGCTATATGAGTTCAGGCCATCTCACTGCCTCGTGCACACTCTAAATCCCCACCATGTTATTGCCCATGTCTCTGTTCTAGAGGCCCTGCACCTTTGGTGCCAATGGGTGAGTTGGTCCCATGGGCAGTGGCAATATTCCTGGAAGCCATTTCTACATTTGGGATGGCTAACAATAATTGAGCAGTCCATAGGGAGTGACTGTGAGTCCCATAAACAACCCAATAAATGGGCTTCTTAGGTGGTACTAGTGGAAAAGAACTTGACTGCCAATGTAGGAGAGATAAGAGAGACGGGTTCAATACCTGGGTTAGGAAGATCCCCTGGAGGAGGGCACAGCAACCCACTCCAGAATTCTTACCTGGAGAATTCCATGGACAGTGGAGCCTGGCGGGCTATGGTCCATAGGGTTGCAAAGAACTGCGGCATTCAGGATATGACTGAAGTAACTTAGCATGCAATCCACTGAACCCAAACTTCAACCCAACTTCCCAAAGTGCTTATGGCTACCTCATTGCCACCATATGTGAAACCAAGTAAGGCAAAGGGGAAACTGGAGACAAGGGTCTTAGAAGACCGCCATTAAAATCTTTATGCAACTTGCAAAACATATCCTCAGGTGAACATAGCACAGGGGAAGGGGCTAGTGTGGGTCAGGGACCCTGTAGCCTCCTGAACACACAATAAATCTCTGGGTCTGGCACATAGTGGACGGGTGCTCAATGAATGGATAAACGTGAAAGGGAGGGGAAGGAGGAAGAAGAGATGTGAGTAGGAGCAAGAGCGTCGATGCCTGAAAGGAAGGGGGTGCCCAATTGGCTGGGGGTAAGGTGCCATTGGTACCCTGCCTGACTCTAGCCCAGAAGTTTGGCTTTGATCTCCAGCGGGGTTTCTGACCTCCCGGGTAAGCTGCCTGTGATCCCCACTCCTCTTCACCCTTAGCTGTTCTGGCCACACAAAGGACTCTATTCTTAACCCTGTAACAGGAAGTTTGCCAACCACCAAGCCCCCTCGTGTTCCTCTTTGATTTGCAATGTTTAAAGGGCATGAAGAGATGCATTCAGAGGCAGGCTTTTACATCTGAAGTTACCCTCGTGTGAGTCCCAACTGAAACTTCTCGCTGGCAGTCACTGCTGAGCGCAGCTGGGCAGATAGTAGCATTTGCCCTAAAAAACATCTGATACTTTGCCAGTAAACTGTAAAGAGGAAAAGAAAGCCCCTGTCTGGCTTGAAGTTACAGGATGGCTCTGGAATGAGTTGACTGAAGCAAAATGTGCTCCATCAGATTACAGTCCCCCTCGACCCAACCCTGCTGATGAATACGAGTATAGTTATCCGTGACCCAGGCCTCTGACTCAAGACCTCACTCAGCAAAGCCACTGGGGCTCTGAAGCCTGCCCCAGATCCCTCGCTGCCCCACTGGGGCTGCATATTGAAGGATGTCCTAGGGAGCCACTGAAGCTGTCTGGCCATGGGTACCACAGCTGCTCTCCACTCCATCTCTTTGTGGCCCTGTTTGTCAGCTGGTGCTACTACCACCCTGATAAAGAATGGAGACCTGAACCTCTGCGGCCACTACTGTCACCCTAGAGCTGTCTCTTCATTTGTACCCTCGCTTCCCCACTTTCCCTGTAATCGCGGTCCTTGAAAGGGGAGTCTCTCCAGTCAGTGAAAACCCCCTCAGTCAGACTTCAAAGGGTCCAGCAATCTACTGAAAACAGCTATTTTAAAAGTTTACTGAGGGTTAATGCCCTTTCTGATTTTCATATCCATTCTTCATCAGTGTGGGTCATGTTAACCAGAGCCCAGGTGAAAGACAGTTAAATGGTAGTATTCAGTATCGAGTACAAACACCATTTCTTCCTACCAGCCCAAGGACTGCAAACACTCCAAGGCAGGAGTCATTGGTCTCCTACTTTAGGATGAGTTCCTTGAGCCTGAGCATGCTGCTGGAGGGCATCCTATGAGATGCAGTTTACTTAAGGATTCAAGCGCCAGGAATCTGGGCTTGGCTTTCAGGTTCAAGTTTCAACCACTGTTTCTCCCTGGGAGACCTAGGAGTCCTTATGTAAACAGGATTCCTGGAAGCTTTGCCTTCCCAGAGTTCCTGCCTCAGCTTGGATTCCCCCAGAATTGTCAGACAATTATTTAAGTAGTTTATTGAGGTGATGATCCCAGGAAACTAACCAGAGAAGGGAAGAGACCAATAAAGGGTACGTTTTCAGGCAGGTTCCCATCGTGAGCAAGCAGGGTTTAATCCTACTCAGAGCCCGTGCAGAGTCTACAACTTAGAGTTACCCTGTCCTAGGGGTGAGGAATCTGAGTTCTTTATCTATCCTTTCCCATCATCAGTTGAAAGTGTTAATTCCAGCCTTTCTGGCCTGCCATGAGGGCAGAGTTGGCTCAGTCTCTGGAAAAAGCAGAGACTCAGAGTTGTTGGCAGTTGGAAATCTGGCCGATGAGCGCAGACGTGGTACATACCGGGTAATAGGAGCTGAAGCTACATGGAGGCTACACTTCCCAAGGCAGACAAACAGGACCCTCTCATGATCCATAAAGGCCATAACTGAGGAAAGGGAGTTTGTATGATCTTTGGAGTAGGATGATAATCTGGATGAGATTCATGAGTAGTCTATTCAGGAAGGAGCAGCTAGGAATATAAGGACTGGATCAGTCCTACATCCCTAAGCCACCAGGCACTGGTAAGAATAAGGCTGGGGATTCAGGACAAAAAAATCTTAGTTCAAGGGGAATTGGGGTCAGAAGGAAGGAAAACTGAGGTATCAGTCTGCATTGCTCTAGGTGAGTGTTTCTTCATGAAGATGCTATCACCCTGTATATGTTTCAGAAATATGGGGGGTCACATTTTTAAAATGGCTGTCACAATAATTGGGGGGGGGGTGCTCTGGCACTTACTAGGAAATATTCAGAAGTGTCAGGTAGTCTGACACACTAAAGGATTGTCCAGCATCCCCAAATCCTATCTCTCCACACATTCTTAGATGTGAAAAAACTATTTATAAATATCTAGAGTTTATATCCTAACTTCATTTCCCATATAAAATTACAGCCTTTTTTGCATGATTTAAATACAGAGCAGTTTTTCCAGGAGTAATGAAACTTCCTTTTAAATCAAGAGAAAACTATATTTTATTTAGAACTCTACCGAGAGTTGTCCAAAAGTTTAGAAAAATACATCATTTTCAATTAATGGCAATATTTCAATCACCAAGTCAATATACCTGCCAGAGTCAGTTTGCATTTGTAGGTCAGGTAATTATATAAAGCATGTGCTCCTTTATTATATCTTTTTTTGTAGTTGTGCCAGAATACTTGTATATGGCAATACATCTTATTCTATTAAATGTTACTCCTTTTTTGTTTCTGCTTTATAGTACAATTGGAGAAGGAAATGGCAACCCGCTCCAGTACTCTTGGCTGGAAAATCCCATGGACTGAGGAGTGTGGTAGGCTACAGTCCATGGGGTCGCAAAGCGTCGGCCACGACGGAGTGACTTCATTTATAGTACAATTAGAATAATATTTCTATTTTTTAAAGTTGTATATGTATTCAAGTTCTATTTTCTGTGAATTTCACATAGATAAGAAAATGTTACAAATACCTATTATAAAAAACAAGTGTTGGGTCTGGTAGCACTGATTCACTGCTCTACAGTGTTAGTAGCTCCATCATGTCGAGCTCTTTGGGACCCAGCCAAGAATACCACCACTCCCTCCTCCAAGAGATCTTCCCGACCCAGGGATCGAACCTGCATTTCCTGTTACTTCCACGATGAGGGTGGATCCTTTGCCACTGGAGCCATCAGAGAAGCCTCTTGATTTGAGTAAGCTTATCATGTAAACACAAGGAAGAACAAGATTAGCTCTAGACGCCCCCTGCTGGTGGGGATGAGTTGATGCCATTCTGATAGCCTCTCCCACACTGTGGTGACAGATTCTGGAATTTGCCTTTAGATTTTGGCATCTGCTTTAAAAAAACTGAGCCACCAGGGAAGCTTCTCTGGTGGCTCAGATGGTAAATAATCTGCCTGCAATGCAGGAGACCCAGGTTCGGAACCCTGAGTCGGGAAGATCCCCTGGAGAAGGGCACGGCAACCCACTCTAATATTCTTGCCTGGAGAATCCCGTGGACGGAGGAGCCTGGCGGGCTACAGTCCCTAGGATCGCAAGAGTCGGACACAACTAAGGGACTAACCCTTAAAAAGGTTATCAACAGGTATTTGGCAGAAAACAACAAAATTCTGTAAAGCAATTATCCTACAATTTAAAAAACAATTAAAAAAAAAAAAAGGCTATCAACAAATCCAATAACTTCCAGGCAAGCATAACTAAGTCATCAATGTATCTGAAAATTGTAACCTAAACAACAGCTCGGGGTAGGGGGGGGGGAGGGGGCGGGGAGGCGGGGTGTATTAAGACGCCTTGGAGATATTTAGCTTGGTTATGTGATTCAGACGGAGAAGGCAACGGCACCCCACTCCAGGACTCTTCCCTGGAAAATCCCATGGACGGAAGAGCCTGGTAGGCTGCAGTCCATGGGGTCGCGAAGAGTTGGACACGACTGAGCGACTTCACTTTCTCTTTTCACTTTCATGCACTGGAGAAGGAAACGGCAACCCACTCCATCGTTCTTGCCTGGAGAATCCCAGGGACGGGGGAGCCTGGTGGGCTGCGGTCTATGGGGTCTCACAGACTTGGACATGACTGAAGCGACTTAGCGGCAGCAGTAGCAGCAGCATGTGATTCAGGAGTTGCGTGCAGGTGGAATGAGATAGAACTAAATTCTATCGTTTAGTTTCTGCAGGGCTGAGATGGATAAACTAGTCCTGAGTGAGGGAGAGGGGAAAGCTAGGATCAGTAGCCCCATAACAGGAATGAATGCTTCCAAAATATTAGGGTGCAAATATGGTCATTTTAAAGAAGTTAAATAAATTATCCTTTCCCTCTCTCCTCAGATGACCTCCCAGGTGGCTCAGACGGGGAAGTGTCTGTCTCTCAATGAGGGAGACCTGGGTTCGATCCCTGGGTCGGGAAGATTCCTTGGAGAAGGCAATGGCAGCCGACTCCAGTACTCATGCCTAGAAAATCCCATGGACGGAGGAGCCTGGTGCAGGCTACTGTCCATGGGGTCGCAAAGTTTCGGACACGACTGAGCGACTTCACTTTCTTTCTTTCTTTAGAGGACTTATTTCCTGAGAGTTCAGTATCTCTTTCTTGAGTCTTCCTTTTATTCGTCTAGGAGTCAGCTTCAAACTGGGGTTTGTTATGTTTTCACAGCCAAAGGGAGACCGAACGAGGCCGGGTATTCCGGTCCTGCTGTTCATCTTGCTACCACGTGGTAGCGCTGATGAAGACAGTCCAGTGGAATATAACAAGAGCGGCAGGCGAGCTGCGGAGTCCGTAGGAGCGATTGCCCTGGTCCTCCGAGGAAGACTAGCAGTCGCCGAAAGGAATTGCATACTCTGGCCCCTGAAGTTTTCAATTTATAGTACTTGCTCTTTCAGATGAAATGTCCATTTACATTTCAAGGAACAAGCCAGCACCATTTGCACTGTGGCTCTGGTGTCTGACTCTTCAGACCCAAACCTGTATCCCTTCCCCCTGGCGGTATGGCAGTTTTTCCTCTAGAACTCAGAATACAGAGTCTCATTCTCCCCATTTCTCAGGCTATTTGCTATCCCTCCAATAGTACTCAACCCATTTCTGTTCCTGCCTATTCTGTGCTCTCAGTTTCTCTTAATATACAATTATGGTTATATAATAATTATACCCCTGGCAAAACATCGTAGCAGACACCTACCATAATTGAATCAAGAAGGAGGCAGATTTTAACTTGAGAAAACTTTTAAAATCTAGACCTCTATAATGTCTGCCTCAAGAGGTAGTGAGTGCCTCCTCCAGAAATACTTAAAAGAGGCCCTTTGAGCATTCCCGCAGACCAGTACCCCAACAGGCATACATGACAGGGACACCTGCCATCTGGATGCCGTGGCCCAGAGAGGACAAATCCCCAGTCCCCCAAATGTATTCTACTATCACAGTCTCCCCCTCTTTTGTCGAAACTAATGAGTCACGATTCAAGTAATGTTTTTCTGTGGCTCCAAAACCATTTTGCTTAATGAGGTACTAAGTCTTTATAATTAGGCCCAGAAGGAAATCAGGACATGGCCCTTAAGAGCAATAATTATTTCAGTTATTTATGGTAATAAAAAATTGAAAATAGGAATTCTTCCTCAGAATGCGACTATTTATTCTTTTACATATTGCCTAACAGGCAATTACCCTATTAAGGCTGCGTTTTGTTGCTAAAGACATTAATTGAAATGTAAATTAAATGTAAATCAGCTAATTAAATTGATATGTAATGAACTTGTCAGACTGGCCTCTCTGATCAGATGCATTTCACTAATAAACAAGCATTGCAGCCGGCCTGACACGCAGCTGGGGTGCAGGATGCCTGTGCTGTCCCCCACCAGACATTCTGGTGATGAAGGGAGGGTCTGCATTGCCCAGATCTTCAGGGAGAAAGGAGAGCAGTTCAGTCAGGCCCTCAGAAACATGTTTTCCTTCTGATACCTCTCTGTGGCCTCATTTTTTCTTGTGATTTCAGATGGAAAAGCTGGAGAATTCACCTAAAGCTGGATCAAGTAAATGGAACATCTAGATGTAGGGTGAGTTTGGAGTGGCTCCTTTAGGGATGCAACTTCGTTTCTCTGATACTTTCATCTGTGTACTCCTTGTGTTCACTTCTTCTGTAGGTTGGTGTCTTCACAGACCACATTCTTACCACATGCAGCAGGAGGCAGGCTGTTGTTTCTACAATGACTGGACAAAAATACTGAGTCTTGTGCCAGTTGAACGAGAACAGCTTTGCAGCTGGTATGCACTGGTACAACTGTGCCCGTTGTTAAATGGTGAAACACTTCCCTATAGTTGGTAAATAGCTGCTTTCCCCCATAGCTGCTTCCCCATCAATGGTCTCTCCCTTCCGTGGTCTCTCCAGCTCCTCCTCCCCGACCCCCAGCCCTTCAGTGGACTCCTTGATTTAGCAAGAAAAGGATCAGTGCCGGGTGTAAGAGGGGGCCTTCAGAACCCCGCTGTGGCATCATGTCTGCACCTATTCTGATTGGTTGGTGCCCTTGCTCTGCTGCTTGCTAGATATTTGGAAAATTTTTCCCACATTGGATCACTCTTAAACCAATCCCTGTGATTAGGGAAATTCCATTTACTGCTTAGCTACACTTCTGAATTTACACTGTGGCAATAAGAAGACTTTTTCTTGATGACTCTAGAGCAAGTTTGAATATGCACTAGAATCACATGGAAGACATTTTACAAATGCAAACTGTATTTATTTTTCTCTGACTTACTTCACTATGTATAACAGGCTCACTAGAACCGAATTCAAATATGTTCTTTTTTATGGCCAAGTAATATTCCATTGTATATAGGTACCTCATCTTCTTTATGTATGGCAGAAACCAACACAACATTGTAAAATGTTTAATTTTCAATTAAAATTATTTTTTAAATTTTCAATTAAAAAATAGAAAAAAAAATGCAGAGTAAGACTGCTGAGCCCGCCCCCCCCCCCCCCCCCAGAATATTTGATTCAGGAGTGAGTCCTAAGACTTTACCTCTCCATCAGGTTCTCAGATGACGCCAGTGGTACAGGACTGACTGAGGAACACCCTTTGAGAACCCCTGCTCTGGGTCTTTGCCATCTTCTGGAGAACTGAGAGCACAGTCATTCAAATCATTTCCTGTGTTGGGAAGTTAAAAGAGGGACCTGGTTGATGAAAGCTGTTATGGTCTAGGGGTCAGAAAACTATGGGCCAGAGACCAAATCCGCCTACCATGTGCTTTTGCAAATAAAGTTGTTTTGGAACACAGCCATGTTCATCTGTGTATGGATTGTCTATAGTTACTTCCATACTGCATTGGCAGAATTGAGTAACTGGGACAGAGATCTTACGGCCTGCAAAATCTACAATATTTACTAACTGGCTCTCTCAGAAAAAAAGTTTGCTGACCCTATTTGAGATTAATCAGAGCCCACCCCTGCATTCGAAAGTAAAAGATAAATCTCATTTATTAATTAGCCTGGCTGCTACACAGCTGAAGACAAGTAAAATGGGTGGAAAAAACCAAACCATGTCTACCATCCTCATCAACTGAGTGGGTATGACAATACTTGCTATAAAGAAGGTTTAGTATTTTGCAATCAAATGATCAACCTTAACACATGAGCAGAAGCAAGCAGAAATATTCTTTAGCATCAGGGATAAGGGTACGAAGCATAACAAGATTTATTTTACTACAGTTCCCTAGCTAGCTCAGAGACCCATTTACCAGCAGACTGGACTCTTAACTCTATCTGCAAATCTAGAGCCCTTCAGGTCTGGTAAACCTAAGAACTATTCCAGACTTCTACATACCAAGGTCTGGGGAAGGAGGCACAGGTGGTTCTTATCCAAGCAAGACAAAGCTGAAAACATTCAATCATTTAACAAATATTTACTGAACATCTGCTTCAAGTAAAAGAAGGGTACAAAATGGGGTCATCCTAAAGTTCACCGTCATGGAGCTTTGCCCATGCCCACAGAGTTTTCCAGAAATCTTTTAGTGACTACCCTTTTTAAATCTCATTTTTTGATATAAAATGTAACACTTCCTGATAAAGAAATAGAACACTTCCAGCCTCTCAGGATTAGCCTTCAATACCTCCTACCCTTGTGATCCTTCCTTCCAAAATTCTTCTCTCTTTAGAGGTAACCACTATCCTGACTTTTGTGAAATTACTTTCTTGCTTTGTTTTATACTTTTACCACCTAAGTGTATATGCCTAAATGATTTAATTTAGTTTTCTCTGTTTTGTGACTTTATGTGAATATGATCACACACTATGTACTTTTTTGTCTTGATATTAAGATTCATCCATACTTTGTGAGTGACACTATTATGATTTTTGAATAGCATTTCATTGTATGAATCTGCCATACTGTAGGTATCCATTCTACAGGTGAAAGTGGAAGTCACTCAGTTGTGTCCGACTCTTTGCAATTCCATGGACTATGCAATCCATGGAATTCTCTAGGCCAGAATACTGGAGTGGGTAGCCGTTCCCTTCTCCAAGGAATCTTCCCAACCCAGGGCTCAAATCCATGTCTCCTGTATTGGCAGGCAGATTCTTTACCAGGCAAGCCACCAGGGAAGCCCCCAGGTGGGATGTTTCCAATTTGAGGCTATTGCAAACAGTGCTGCTATGAGCTTGCTTGTGCATGCCTCCTGGAGCACTTGGGCGTTAGTTTCTCTAGGGCATGATACCCAGGGGTGCAATTGCTAGGTCACAGTGTAAGAGGATCCTCGACTGTATTAGGTCATGCCAAATTGGTTTTCAGACCTCCCAACTGACATCCTTAACAGTGGAAGAGTGTTCCCATTACTCCATATCCTTGCCAGCACTAGATACCATCTGACTTTTAAATTTTGCTAATCTGATATGTGTGTTTAGAGTCATCTCATATGGTCTTAATTGGCGTTTCCATGACTCAATGGGAATTCACAAAAATGGAATTTTTGTATGTGTTTTGGCCATATGGATTCCTTTTTATGAATTGCTGTTTAAGGGCTTCCCTGGTGGCTCAGAACAGTAAAGAATCTGCCTGCAATGCAAGAGACCCAGGTTCAATCCCTGGATGGGGAAGATACCCTGGAGAAGGGAATGGGAACCCTCTCCAGTATTCTTGCCTGGAAAATTCCATGGACAGAGGAACCTAGTGCTACAGTCTATGGGGTTGCAAAGAGTCAGACACGACTGAGTGACTAACACACATTTGAGTCTTTTGGCCATTTGTCTACTGGGCTGAGATGCTGGACATCTTTCACTTGCCCCTTCAGATCCACTCACAACTTCTTCACTCTGCTCTATGTCCTTGGGGGCTGATCCTGATGAGTTACAGCCCTGGGCAAACTGATCCTCTGACTTCAGCAGTGGACCATTGAGGAGCATTGGAGGGAGAGAAGAGGAAAGGAGGGATGAAAGGAGACAGGGAGAAAAAAAAGGAAGAGAAAGGGTTGGGTGTTTCGTTCTTCAATTCTCTCTCTGCTTGGGCTTCCCTGGTGGCTCAGTGGTAAAGGATCTGCCTGCCAATGCAGGAGACATGGATTAGAGCCCTGGGTTGGGAAGATCCCCTGGAGAAGCAACTGAAATGGCAACTCATTCCAGCAGTCTTGCCTGGGAAACTCCATAGACAGAGGAGCTTGGTGGTCTATAGTCCATGGGGTTGCAAAAGAGTCAGACACAACTTAACAACTAAACAACAACAATCTCTCTGCTGAGTCACTAGGGGCTGACTCTATTCCTTGATCCACCATCACAGCTCCTGGCAGGCAGCTCTCTCCAATAGTTCTTTCTGTTTCTGAGTTCTAGGGACCATTACTTCTCCTTGTCCTTTTAGACTTGGAGGACTACTCTTGTGACATCCCTACACGCCACTCTCAACTTTGTAAATTGTCTAATTATAAGGCTTTCCACAAATTTGCAATATTTTTCCAGCTGTTTCCTGACACAGGTGATTGTCATTTTGCAATGCATTTTCAGGACTCCTGTATTGTGTTTGGGATATACTCCTTTGTTCGTTATGTGTGTATAAGTATCTTCTCCCACTCAAATCACTTTCTTCACAGTGGCTTAAAAAACCTTTTTATCAGAAAATAAAACGCAGATTTATAAATCACATGAAGCAAAGAATAGGTTAATGGATTCTCATGTACCCCAATGTTCATTGCAGCACTATTTACAACAGTCAGGACATGAAAGCAACCTAAATGTCCATCAATGGATGAATGAATAAAGAAGATGTGATACATTTATACAATGAAATATTACTGAGCCATAATAAAGAACAAAATAATGCCATTCCCAGAGACATGGATTGACCTAGAGGTTGTCATACTGAGTGAAGTCAGATAAAGACAAATACTATGTAATATTGCTTATATGTGGAATCTAAAATGAAAACAAATTAACTTATTTACAAAATAGAAATAGAGTCACATATATAGAAAACAAAACTTATGGTTACCAAGGGGGAAAGGAGTGGGGGATAAATTGGGGGACTGGGATTGGCATATACACACTACTATATATAAAATAGATAATAAGGATCTACTGTGTAGTGCTCCTTATTAATTATCTATTTTATATATAGTAGTGTGTATCGCTAAGAGTCGGACACGACTGAGCGACTTCACTTTCACTTTTCACTTTCACACACTGGAGAAGGAAATGGCAAGCCACTCCAGTGTTCTTGACTGGAGAATCCCAGGGACGGGGGAGCCTGGTGGGCTGCTGTCTGTGGAGTCACAGAGAGTCGGACACGACTGAAGTGACTTAGCAGTATAGCACGGGGAACTCTCCTCAATACTATGTAGTGACATATATGGGCAAAGAATCCAAAAGAAGGGATATATGTATAACTGATTCACTTTGCTGTGCAGCAGAAACTAACAGAACATTGTAAATCAACTGTAATCCAATAATTGTTAATTTAAAAAGAAAAAAAAAGCCTTTTTATCATAAAATAAAATGTAAATATAGAAAATCACACAAAACAAAGAGTAACTTAATGGGTTATTTTAAGATAGACACCCTTATAAACATCAATCAAGATCAAATAAGAACCCTTCTCTTGTTTCACATCAGGCTTAGGTCAAAAAACCTTAAAAATGGGTCAGTTGAAACTTGCACATCTTAGCTTGGCAGCCATGACCCCACATGATGTGAACCCACAGCACATCCTAGCTTGGCAGCCATGACCCCACATGATGTGGACCCACAGCACATCCTCCCCACCTGCCTCCTTGTCTTCTATGCTCCAGGTTATTGGCCTTGATCCTGTTTCTCAAACGTGCCATATTCTTTTGGATTTAGGGTTATTACATTAAACTAGCTATCCTCTCCCTTAGTTGCTGCTTACAGGTATCCCCCTCAGATAGTTTTATACCTATTAAAGAAATTGAATTTATACAGTGGGAACTATTGCCTCCCCTTCTGTTTTCTGGAAGAGTTGGTAGAGAATTGGTATTATTTGATAGAATTCATCAGCAAAACCATCCTGGCTTGGAGTGTTTTTGTGGCGAAGTTTTCAAGTATAAATTTTGGGATGGTGTTAGGCTAGAGATGAGGATCTGGAGTTACTGACAAAATTCAAGGGTTTGAAAGCTGCATTTTGAGGCTGGGGAACACCTAGATGGTTGGAGGTGGTATCATGGTGTCAAAGTGCTTGGGCTTTGAAGCCGGACTTAAGTGTGTGTGACTCCTCCCTCCACCGCTCACTAGTGATGTGGCCCTGGTTATGTTACTCTTCGTGCCTCCAACTCCTCATCTACAAAGTGGGGACTGTATACTTTCCTCTCAGGGTTATTGGGAGCATTGAGAACGCATGTGAATCTCCTGGCATTAGTGGTAGTAGGTGTTGGAAGCACTGGCACCATTACTCACCTGATGAAAGTTACTTGAATTACAGCCATAGTGCCTAGAAGTCAGTCAACATGGTAGTTTTTCAAACCCAAAGATTTGAAATGTTAACTCATGTTCCACATTACCGAAACAATCTGGCCAAATGCTTCCGCAGACCTGGACTGGGGTGGGGCCCGGGTGTAGGAGTCTTGGTGAAGATGACTGTCACATAGGAATAGTTCTGTACAACGAATTCACATTTGCTTTGCAGTAGTTGGTGAAGTGGTAAATGTCTTTGACAGGAGAGAATATAGTGGAGGCCAGATTTTAGAGGAAAAACAAGGATTTTGAAGTCAGCAAGACCAGGGTTCAATCTCCAGTGTGTCTTGACCTTACCCTGAAATGTGAACTTCAGTTGTGGGGAAGGGATGCAGAAATATTGACTTCCTGTTGATAACCTCCTTGGTATGAGCAGCCCACATCGGCCCCTTTAGGATCGACATATTTAATAAATGTGTCAACTGGCATCTTTGTCATTTTTACTTTAATGCAGCTCGTCAGGAGCTTAGCATTGAGGAGCCCTTGAATTTGAAGCTTACAGAGCAATTAAACTTCCTCCTGGGAGAATTCAGACCTGGAGATTGTCAGTGCACAGAGATAAGCAATTGTGTATTCATCTCCCTCTTACCAGAAAAATGGAATGCTCCAGAGTTCATCAAGGACTTACACTGTATTTCAATAAGCTGTGTGTACATTGCATTCTATGTAATGAATCTAGAAAACTACTCAGCTAATAAACTCAGGGAACCAGCCCATCTTCTATTAATTTCCTTTAATTAGCTATCATCAGGAGAGCACTGAATGTCTGCCTGAAGTGATTCCTACCCCCCTAATGGGAATGATCAGTAATGTTGAACCAACCTTGGCCTTGCTGATAAGCAAAATGCTGACATATCCATGCCGTCATCTCCTGACAGTGCCCTGAGTCAGACGTGGCAGACAGCATTATTATCCTCATCAGATCCTGGATCTCAGAGAGATGAAGTGACTTGCCCAAGGTCACAGGGAGTTTCTGTGAATCTGCAAAGTCAGGTCATTAAAAGCATGGGCTCTGGACCCCGGTACATCTGTGTTCCAGTCCCAGCTCTGAAGCTAGCTATGTGACTGACTGTAGTGGCCCTGGCCAGCACTCACTCTTACCCCCTTGCCCTCATCATTTGGAACACTGCCCAGCTTCTGACTGCCAGCAGCTGTATTTATATGGCCACTAGAGACTGCTTTGGCCCAGCCGCAGCCGTCTAGAAATGACAGGGAATTTAGACTCATTGGGAACAGCCTTAACCAAGGCTGACTGGAGTTTGTGAAAAATACCCATCTCTCTCATCCCAGGAGTGTGATAATCCTGAGATGTGAGTACACTATCTCCCCAAGTTTCCCCAGCGGAGGTAGGTTCTGGTTATCTGCAGTGGCAGCTGGCTTGCTAATGAACATTTCGTTGGCTGCCTACTCTCATCATCTCATTTTCCCATTTCCTTACTGTTTTTTCTTGAGACCTCCTTCTTACATAAATCCCTTGTACTTGAGTCCTTACCCCAGGGTCTGTTTGGGGATAACCTGAACTAAGTGACCTTTGAAAAATCATTTAACTCTGCTCAGATCCTCAGTTTCCTAATCTGTAAAAGAAGGAATCTATATAGTACTCACCTCAAAGGTCTGTAGCAAAGTTTAAAGGACACATTGCAAATGAAGGGTTTTGTATGTTTCTGTTTCTAACAGCAAAATTTTAACATTAAAAAAAAAAAGGGGGAAATAACCTAAATGTCTAACAAGAAGGAATGGGTAAATATATTAGGTTTATCTGTATGATAGAATGGACACGAACTTGGGCAAGCTCCAGGAGATAGTGAGGGACAGGGAGGCCTGGAGTGCTGCAGCCCATAGGGTCACAAAGGCTCAGACATGACTTAGTGACTGAAAAACAGCAGGATGATAGAATATCACATAATCAGCAAAAATTATTTTCGATGAATATCTGATGACACAGAGAACTGTACATGAAAACTACATATTACACATCTAGCAGGGGAGCTCAGTGGGGGGAGAGGTCTGAAACTATTAATATAAAATTATGAAAAGCTGTTAAATATAGTTAAAATACACGGAGTTATCTTTTGATGGTGGTAAGTTATTTTCTTTATGTCTTTTCCTATTTTTAAAACGTCAAATGTATGATGTTTTTAATCATGAAAAAGGAAACATTACTTATAGAAATTGATTAAGATTTCAACTATAAGATACAAAGGGTTTCCCTGGTGGCTCAGTGGTGAAGAATCCACCTGCAAATGCAGGAGACACGGGTTTGATCCCTGATCTGGGAAGATCCCACGTGCAGTGGAGCGGCTGGGCCCTTGTGCCACAACTATTGAGCCTGGACTCTAGAATCTGAGAGCCGCAACCACTGAAGCCCAAGTGTCCAGAAGTCTGTGCTCTGAAACAGGAGAAGCTACTTCAATGAGAAGCCTGAGCACAGCAACTGTAAAGTAGCCCCTGCTAGTGCTCAGCACAACCAGAGAAAAGCCCATGCAGCTACGAAGATCCAGCACAGCCAAAAATAAATAAATAGATGAAAAAAATAATAATAAAGATACCTTCAAAATGTATAGTAAACATTTTGTTTTTATTTTCCTTTTTCCTCAAATGCATTAATTATTAAAAGAAAATTCAGTTTTCATGCAATATCAGAGTCGACAAGCAAGAGCAGGGCTGTGCAAAGGCTTAAGGAGTGTCTGAAGCTGAGGTCCTTTGAGCCCAAGCTTCAGGTTACTGCCCCTCCGCCTGCCAAGTCTCTCCCTCCTTTGATCCTGCCCTGAGATGATCCTTCATAATTTTATTTCAGTCACTCTTCTGGCTACCATTAGTGGTGTGAATTCCAAGCTGGAGTATCAAGTTGAGGCAACTTCGTCAACAGGCCCAGCATCAATAGCACATTTGATGCAGCTTGACCCAGCTCTAGATTCATTTCTTCTGAGGACTCCTTGATCTACCTGTCCATGCCCCATGTTGATCATCCCTATACATCAAACTCTATCTACATCCAACTTCCCCCACCCTCCATTTACTTCCCACATTGTAGGTAGAAATTATTCTTAAGAAGTAGAAAGACAGTCTTCCATCCATCTTTCCAGCCTTTCACTCAGCATATAACCACTGGATATGCAATGCTATGTGATCACTTGCTAGATTCTTGGAATAAAGAGTTGACTCAGGCACTGTCCCCCCCAAACTTGACAGTCATGGGATAGCAAAGACAAGGCACTCATGCCTCACTTGAGCCTCCTGTGCCCAGGTCTAGCATGTGCTTGCGCTGCCTGCCTTGCATCTCCTCAACTCCTCTGATTTCAGCACAGCTATGGTGGACAGTTTCAGGCATTTGGAACTGGACTGGGGCTATGTCGGGAATCAGCCTTGCAGAGCAAGACAGCAAGTGAAGGGGAATTTATACCCAAGGAGGCAACCCTCAGCTGTCTCCCTGTCTTCTGGGGAGACAACTCTGGGGAGAGTTTTTGCGCCAGTTCCAAGAAAGTTTCTGGAGGGATTGACCTTTCCCCTCAGTGATAATTAGCTCATTAACACACCATTTACTGGGTTTTCTCCCTGTCCTGTGTCACTTTTGCCTCTCCCTTATCTCTGCTTCCAGGTATCACTTGGAGATTAAGCTGCTTGCTCTGAGTTTCTTGTTCCAGTCCCTGCTTTTGAAAAAACCCAAACTAAGATACCATGGCAGGCATTATGAATGGAAGGAAGGAAGGAAAGAAGGAAAGGAGGAATGGAGGGAAGACAAAAGAAAGAGGGAGAGAGAGAAAGAAAGGAAAGAAGGAAGGAAGACTGATGGTATTATAATGAGAGGAGAGAAGGATGCTGGAGGTGAATGAATGACCCCTTCTTTGATGAAGGAAGGAGGTGGATGAACGACCACCTGCTTTGATGAAAGAAGACCCTGTCACCTCAGTATCCATTTGTGATGAAAGTCCATAGCTTCCTATGTGTGTTCCACCCTGTTGGCTTGACTCATTATCTTGGAAATATTGAGCCTAAGAGTAATGTGGATGTAACTAATAATAAGTTACCCTCGAAGGAACACTTTCATTTGCTAGGGACTTTATTTATATCGTGTCACTTAATTTTCACAAACTCCTTGTGGCTTAGGCACTAATTAATCCCATTTTATAATTGAGGAACCTCTGGTTCATAGAGGTGGCTCAAGGTCATACAGTGGCAGAGCTAGATCTCAGCTGGGTCAGTCAGACACCAGAGCCCATTGTCCTGTGTGTCCCTCTCTTCATGAGTCTATTACAGCATCCAATAAGGGTCCCACTTCTCCAGTTGCTTGGCAAGCAATTTATAATGCATGCTCTTGAAATCTGGGTGTGCTTCCTCAGGGTCTATGGTGGCCCTAGCAGGGCTGTGCAGTGAAGTACAGGAAATAAAGCACAAGTCCATTTGTTACTCACCATTAACCAACACTTAAGATAAAACATTGCTTTATTTATTCTCTCTGGCAGCTCAAACATGCTCCACGGTATCTATTACACGGTGATGTTAATTAGGTCCGCAGCACTGCACCTTCTGTAGGCAAGGCTCGCCGTGTCACCCGCTGGTCTCATCTCTCCGGAGGCCTCTGGTTCAGCACCAGGTCTGAGGGACAGAAAGAATCTTTGGGAGGCCCGCATCACCACCAATGTTGCTGAGCCAAATGTGGGTCTTTACTACCCATACATCTTGCCCAAGCATTGCTCTAGAAACCTGGCATGATCTTCAAGGCTGGCGTGAGATCCTCTTTCAAGGGTGGGCAGTTGGGTTGGAGGGGTCCTAGAACTCCCCAGCTGGCAGAATTATAGAAGCCTTTAATGATCACTACAACAGGCTCATTTTATAGATGTGCGGGCTGAGGTTGGGAGAGGGAGACTGCCTTTTCTAACGTTGCATGAGTGCTAGTAGACTGGGATTTGATTCTGAATATTTTTGCTTCCAGTTCAGGCTCTTTCTAATGGATCATTTTGAGGTCCCTATCCCTTGCTTTCACCCCCTCCCCTTGTGTGGCTGTAGAATGGACACACGTGGAGAATGTTGGTTCCTTTTCCCCACTGGGTCCATTTCCCCTGAAGTTCCTTAAGTAATCCATGGAGTAAACAGAACACTCATTCTTAATTCCGATCTGCAGAGGAGATTGAGGTTCAGAGGGAAGATGACAGCAGCTGAATCAGGCTTAAATCCAGGCTTCTGACTTGGCACTTTTTCTAATAACCACATGTCCTCCTTGAGGATGAATGAATGAATGAATGGATTCTAAACATGCTAAAGAATGAATTCAGGCATGCACAAGGAACAAGGCTTAACATTTGAAAATCCCCAGCAAAGCCGAAGTCTCAGGGCCCATGCAGCTGCTCTGCTCTGCGTTTATTCACAGCGCTCTCCACTTCCAAACATGGCTCAGGACTCAGCCTGGTTTACAGCAGGCCCTGAGCAAGTGCCTCTGAAATTGAACAGAAGAGAACACTCTGGAATCATGGCTCTGAACCACTCATTTCTCCAGGAGCAGCTTGAAGGGGTATTGGGGTGTTAAGGAGAGCAGTCTCTCCATTCCCAACACCACGCCACAGCTGTGTTTCCTACCTTAGGTCGAGGCTGGCCTGAAGAAGGAGAAAGAGAAAACCATGCGGGAGCACAAGAAGACCAACATACAGGAAAGAGCTGTCAACGCCAGGCCATCTGCTGACCACGTGAGGGAAAGGGGTTCTTGGCGCGCTTCCTACCCCAAGAGGCTGATCTGGCTGGAATCCCTATGAGCCTTCCCTGGGAATAGGAAGGAGGAGAGGTGACCCTGACATCCTTTGGGCACAGTCTCAGGGAGGCTGGGCAAAGGGGGTGACCCATTAATATGGATGAAATGTCAAGAGATTAGATAGAATTTTAAACAGAAACTTAATCCAGGCCTCGGACTGGGAGGTGACAGAAAAATGTGCGTAGAATTGACAATGATCTGTAACTGAATACTCAGTAATGCACACACACACACACATTTACAACTACACAAACATGCATTTTCACACCCAGATATAGAGATTACTCATAAAAGTCTCACACACAATGCAAGTATACCAGCACACACACATTTTACATCTATCACAGTCACTTTTTTTCCATCTCTCTCAGCCTCTCCCCATCCCTCTCCTTTCTTTTTCTCCCTGTCATGAATACTCTTAGGTTTAAAGTTTGACACCTTTATATATGGACCTGTAAGCCAAGTTTGCTCTACTTTTCCCAGAAGTTTAAGGGGCTACCCTTATTTATGAACTTCTAGAGGGAGGGATAGATGGAGAAACAGAGCGGCATTAGCTTCACAGAAACATTCTGTTCAGGGCAGGCATCTCATCTCCATGCTCATCACTGTCATCCTCATCAGCAACAACAGCAGTAGCAGCAGCAGCGATACCTGCCAATTCTCAGTGAGTATTTACTCTCTGCTGGGCCTTGTCCTGGGACCTGAGCAATGAGTGAGTCAGTTTTTCCATCTCTAATCATCTCACCCCAAGAACAAAGAAAAATAGAGTGGGGAGGATAAAGCTGATACACAGAAATGAAATGCCAAAGCCACTGACAAGGGCCAAGTGAAAGGTTCAGACAATGGTTCTCAAGAAGCTCAGTAGATGAGTTACCCCTGAGGGCTGGGAGGTGAGGGAAGACTTCCTCAAGGAGGGGTCTTGAAAGACAGGTAAAAATCAAGTCAGCAGAAAGGAATGAGAAGTGCTTGGCAAACACAGATGTTTAATAAGTTTTGTTGGATGAATTAATGACAGGACAATCTATGTCAAAGGCAAGGAATGGACCAAGTAGGGGAGCGACTGATCTGATCTGATCTGATCTGATACTTTCCCAATCATTCTATGTCTGGATCCTCACAATACTCTTGAGAGTGGGTTGGTCGGGGATTATGTACCTATTTCAAGGAGTAAGAACCAGAAACCAGATGAAGCTCTGGGATAACTCCAGACAGGGAAAGAGGCTTAAAAAAAAAAATGTCACCCATCCAGGCAGTATCAGAGCTGGAAGCAGAACTCTCCATCCCAGTGGCTACAGTTTATAATCCTTCTCCCTTTATGATTTGAATCCTGGGGGCAGGAAGTGGTTTGGGGTGAAGGAAGAGGAAATCTGCTTTTTAATGCAAGCGTAGGGCGAGGGGTGGGTTAATAGAGGCCACCTCTGCGACTTCACTTTCACATTTCACTTTCATGCACTGGAGAAGGAAATGGCAACCCACTCCAGTGTTCTTGCTTGGAGAATCCCAAGCAAGGGAGAGGAGCCTGGTGGGCTGCTGTCTATGGGGTTGCACAGAGTCGGACACGACTGAAGCAACTTAGCAGCAGCAGCAGCTGCTGCATTGCTCTATCCTGATCTCCTGGCAAAATCTCTCTCTTGTCCTTAGAACTCCGAGGGTAGCATGAACTCTGCCTGTTAGAACTCTGAGGGGAGCACCGGCTCTGCCTGTAAGACAGTCATTTCTCAGCAGTCATTTCAAAGGCAGAGACTCAGGCGTGGAGGATGTGTGGGCACCAACATCCGGCTGCAGAGAAAATGCCTAGAGCCAGGCTCAGGGGAATGAGGCAAAATGAGGTCGTGCACAGGAACAAAGATGAAGTAGCGAGTTCCCTGGGGCAGAGGCTTTTTATAACCAGCATTAAATATGTATCATTTTGTCAGTCTCAGGACTGAACATGTAAAGACAGAGGGGAAAGTGGAAGGAACACAGCACTGGAACCTGGTGACAGCCGGGCTCTTCCACTTAGGAGCCGGGTGACTTCAGACAGGTTACTTAGACTCTCCAAGCTTCTCTTTCTTTCTCAGGGAACAACATCTGCTTCATAGGGCTGTTGTGAGGATTATAGGAGATCATATAAGACAAAGCAACCCGGAGCGCAGGACCCTGGAGCTGAGTAGGCACTTGGCCAGGGCAGAACAGCAGCAGCAGCAGCAGCAGCAGCAGCAGCAGCAATAGCAGTAGCGGAAGTAGTGGTAGCAGCAGCAGCCCTCGTAGCAGTAGCCACAGCAGCAGCAATAATAGTTGTTTTTATTGTTACAGGAAAAGTGATCAAATTGCCTTGGGCTCTAGAAATAAATTTGGTCTTCAAGAAAAGACTGGAGATGAAGTAAATCCATCTCATCCATTGAGACAGATTTTGAGAGTGGGGCCTTGAAGACCATCCAGGACTTTGCCTTTCACACGGAGCTGGAATTTAGTTCTGTAGGTAAGGGGAGCCACGGATGAAATCTGAGCAGTGGAATGTCTCAGAGAGGTCAGTACTTTGGGAAGACAGATCTGTAATTAGGATCCAGTTATTAAAATAAGTTCAGAATGAGATTTTGAATTCAAGATTTATTCATTCTTTCATTCTGCTATATTAACTGAGTGCCTCTGGCATGTCTGCAGCTGTGTTAGGTGATATGAGAGGAATGGAGATGAATAAAACCTAGTCTCTGCTCTCAGAAATTAGATGATAATGAAGGAGGTGACTATTATCTCAGTGAAGTAATTGATAAATAGATAAATCAACAAAGAGCTGGGAGACACAAGAAGAGGAAGCAATTCATTACAGTTCTGTGATTGGGGAAGATGTCATGGAGGTGGGATAAGTCTTGAATGATGGGAAGGATTTACTTTAGTTAAGAAGAGTGGAGGAACTTCCCTGGTGGTCTGATACTCCACACTCCCAATGCAGGGGGCCCAGGTTTGATTCCTGGTTGGAGAACTAGATCCCACGTGCTGCAACTAAAGATCCTGCATGCTGCAGCAAAGACCTGGTGCATCTAGACAGATATGAGAGGCACCAAGCAGGCAGAATCAGCAGGATGCGGCACCTGACCAGCAGGGAGGTGAGAAAGACACAGAAGTGGGATGATATCCAAGCTTTTGGCTTGGATAATTGTTTGGAAAGAGTTGCCATAAACATGGGGTTATGTTTCATAGAGATTGTAGATGCTTACTTTGAGAGAGCGAGAATTGATTAGCAAGAGAGTATCAGAAGGTGGGGAGGTCAACGAGGGACTGTTCCAGCAACCCAGGCAGGATACGGTGGTGGGAGTAAAGAGGAGGAAAAGTATGGAAAAGGGAAAGGAAGGAAAATGGATGACAATCCTGCCAATAAGTATTATTTCCCATATTAAAGACAAGGTAAGTAAACTCTGCTTTAAATGATTCACAAGGCAAAAATAGCAAGGAGTGAGGTTGACAGGAAAAATTCAGGACTATCTGACTCCTAAGTCACTCCATCATACTGCTGGAAGGCAGATGCATCATGGAGGCAGAAGCAATGAGCCTTGATGACTGATTGGCTTTGTACAGGGAAGAAGGGACGGGAGTTAAGACAATGGCAAAGTTTCCAGGCAGGAAAATAGGACACTAACCAAGACAGCTGGTGCCGAGGTGAGAAGCAGATCTGGCTTCAAGACTGAGATGCGGGCCCAAAATAAACTTGAGGTCTTAGGAGGAAAGTGAATTTTAAACATGAAAGAATTAAAACAAGTGTCATAGAAATGACTTCGTGAATTGGTCAGGCTTAGTGCTGAGGTTTGGGGTTGAGCAGAGAGGCAGTGGGACATGGCTGAGCTGAGTGTGTACCCAATTCCTGTACGAATTACTTATGAGCTGTGGACTATGGGCAAAGGCCTTAATTACACGAATACCAGTTTCTTCTTTCTACAAAATGGGGAAAAATAAGCCCTGTCCAGCATGCACGCTGAGTTTGATGAGAGCAGGTAGAGTTAATAGAGGTGAGTGTGCTTCAGGGAACTCCTGAGTTTTAGCTGGCAGAGCGTATTGGTATGATAACTTCACAGGGAACACCCTGGAGACACTGTGAAAGAAAGTGAGAGTGAAAGTTGTTCAGTCCTGTCCAACTCTTTGCAACCCCATGGACTGTAGTCGACGGAATTCTCCAGGACAGAATACTGGAGCTGGTAGCCTTTTCCTTCTCCAGGGGATATTCCCAACCCAGGGATTGAACTCAGGTCTCCCACATTGCAGGCGGATTGTTTAGCAGCTGAGCCACAAGGGAAGACCAAGTATACTGGAGTGGGTAGCCTATCCCTTCTCCAGGGGATCTTCCCAACCCAGGAATCGAACCAGGGTCTCCTGTGTTGCAGGTGGATTCTTTACCAACTGAGCTAACAGGGACACTGTACACCAATCAAAAATAGCATAGAAAGAGGTTCTTATAAATCCTGCTAAGATTTGTTAGTTATTTTAATAAAACATGGTATCTTACAGAACCTATTACCCCCGCCCCCCCACCCCTTGCTTTTTAGTCTTGTCGGTTCTGCCTCAAGTTAGTTGGGAGAACATTGCGTCCAGCCCTGTTTTCCCACTTGTTCTGAGCCCAAACTTACAAATACACTGATCCCTCAGTGTGGCTGTTTTTCTTCCAGGTACTTTTCTCATTCCTGTCTTCAGGGAGGGTTTGTACTTCTGTCTGTACCTCATTTGGAAGTAAGAAAAGCTTTGGCTTCAAGCAAAGGGTTTCTGATCCTAGCAAGTTAAAGGTGGTGGGTTGGGGAGAGAGTTCTACTTTATGCCAAGTATTTTATAGGTGTTACTGTATTTTGAAGACAGGTTTATTGAAGTATAATTGATATACAAAGACCTATATATATTTAATGTTTACCATTTGACAAGTTTGGAATAGGTCAGAAACTTGTGAGCCCATCATCACAGTCAAGGTAACAAACATATCCATCACCTCCAAACATTTCATGTGCCTCTTTTTGGGTCTTTTGTTTGTTTTGTTGTTGTTGTTATAAGAAGACTTAACATGAGATCACCCTTATGGCAGAAAGTGAAGAGGAACAAAAGAGCCTCTGGTGAAAGTGAAAGAGGAGACTGAAAAAACTGGCTTAAAATGCAACATTCAAAAACTGGATATCATGGCATCTGGTCCTATTACTTCATGGCAAATAGATGGGGAAACAATGGAAACAGTGAGAAATTTTATTTCCTTGGTCTCCAAAATCACTGCAGGTGGTGACTGCAGCCATGAAATTAAAAGACGCTTGCTCCTTGGAAGAAAAGCTATGACCAACCTAGACAGCATATTAAAAAGTAGAGACGTTACTTGCTGATAAAGGTCCATCTAATCAAAGCTATGGTTTTTCCAGTGGTCATGTATAGATGTGAGAGTTGGACCATAAAGAAAGATGAGTGCTGAAGAATTGATGCTTTTGAACTGTGGTGTTGGAGAAGACTCTTAAGAGTCCCTTGGACTGCAAGGCGATCAAACCAGTCAATCCCAAAGGAAATCCTGAATATTCTTTGGAAGGACTGATGCTGAAGCTCCAATACTTTGGCCACCTGATGCGAAGAGCTGACTCATTAGAAAAGACCCTGATGCTGGGAAAGATTGAGGGCAGGAGGAGAAGGGGACGGCAGAGAATGAGATGGTTGGATGGCATCACCGACTCGATGGATGTGAGTTTGTGCAAGCTCTGCAAGTTGGTGATGGACAGGGAAGCCTGGTGTGCTGCAGTATATGGAGTCGCAGAGTCGGATATGACTGAACAACTGAACTGAACTGAACTGAACTGAACATGAGATCTACCCTCCTAATAAATTAACTACCTCCTACAATATTAACTTCCCTGGTGGCTCAGATGGTAAAGCGTCTGCCTACAATGCGGGAGACCCAGGTTCAATCCCTGGGTCGGGAAGATCCTCTGGAGAAGGAAATGACAACCCACTCCAGCACTCTTGCCTGGAAAATCCCATGGACGAAGTAGCCTGGGAGGCTACAGTCCATGGGGTCACAAAGAGTCAGACACGACTGAGCAACTTCACTTTCACTTTCACAATATTAACTAGAGGTGCTGTGTTGTACATAGGTGTTATTATATTTAATCCTCCCAATAACTGGGATGTAGGTATTACAATTTCTGTTTTACAAATGTGGATCCTGGAACTTAAAGAGGTTAAATTATTTGCCCAAAGCCATTCAGCTAGATAACGGAAGAACTAGGATTCACATTTCAGTCTATCTGACTTTTTCAACCAAGGCTGTCCATATTATGTTATAATACCTCCCCTATTCTGTCTACCCTGGTGCCCCATTGGCTGAGCTGAGCCATGAGGGAAAGAATCTCTAATCTCAATGCCCTTAAATGGCTCAGGAGGTAGGACTCAGAGGAAATTTCTGGACAATGATTGAGGACACAGTGGGCTCAGCTTACACACTCCAGAGGAAAAGGGTGATACAAAACTTGAACTAGATTATCTGCCTGGGGTCAGTAACCCAGAGGGTGCCTGGAAGGGCCTTGTACCTTGCTGAGCTTCCAGGAATTCTGGAAGACCTAGAAGCTTCTGCATGTCAAGTGACAAATGACACCCTACCCTGTTGGAGTGCCCAGCAGGGACTCACACAGGTGTGTGGGAAGGAGAGATGGGAAGAAGGCAGGGTTCTAGCAGTAGGTGCTAAAAATTTCCTGAAATCCTCACACACACACCCAGCCTGGAAACTTCCATGCTCCATTCCTCTCTCCCATCCCCTCCTACCTCTCAGTGAGGCCATGATTTACTTGTTAATCTGCTTTCACCTGTTTTCCTGTTTTGATCTGATTTTACCTGGAAACTAATGGAGAAGGTCCTGTGCAGAGTAGTAGGAAGAGAACTGGGATTGAATCCAGGTTCTCAGTAGCTATATGAATTTTAAAGAAAGTATTTTACTTTTAGGGGTTCTTAATTTTCTCACCTGGGAAACGAGAAAGTGATACTTACCTCTAGGGGCTGCTGGGAGTATCCAATGAGGCAATCTATGCAAAAGCATCTGGCACAATGCTTGGCACACAGTAAATGTTCAATAAATATCTGGTGGGTGTATGAACCGATGCTCCACAAATGTTAATCACTCCAGACTTCCAAACTTGGCACTGCACTTACTACTTAGAAAAATGAGGAGTTGGGTCCTCTTAGGTAGGTCTCCAGTGTGTCATTGAATTACAGTTAAAGGACACAAACTCATCCTGTACCTTCCCCACCCCATTCAGGGGCAATGGGGAAAGCTCCCAGCTGAAAGCTCCCTGCTATTGCTGATGCTGTAAAGCAAATATCACCAGAGGCAGGTGACTCAGCCTCTGCTCTGGACCTCAGCACAAAGAATCTGGGTGGCCTCTGGCTTGTCTGCCACAGCTTCTGAAGATAAACTGACTGACCTCTGGACCTGTGAACTAATACAGAGCAAGCCTGGCACTGTTTATGGAGATTTGTATGAAAGTCAGGCAGAGGCCCAGGGTGTCTCTCCACTCTCCTCCCTTCCTCGCTGCATTGTTGTCTCACCCTCCTCAGTACACTAATTTTGTAGCTGGTTCTACCCACTGTGGATCTAGCCTGAGAAGGAAGTGGGCAGACAAGAGAGGTTAGAGCGCCCCCTTCTGGGGCTGAGTGAGCTGGTAGCTTCTGGGTGGTTCACTGTCTTTCTGTGTTGGTGCTGTCCTCAACCTCAGTGCTGAAACTCTTCCCCTCTTAACCTGGGACCGTAGGTATAACCTGGTCCAAGAAAGCTACGGAGTTGCTGAGCAGACTAAAGCCACAAAGAAGTCCACTGGCAACCCCTGGTTCCTTAGACTCAGCCTCCCTGCTCTACTTCTGTGGAGAAGCAGACACCCATTTTGCAAACATGTCCTACAGTTTTATAGTCATGTATTTTTCCCTCCTAAGGATTGCTAACTGTTAGCAGGGTCCATATTCTGTAATTTAGAGACATTTACTATCACTTGTTTAGTGTTAAGTGATACTTATTATACTGTAAACCCCATTGTTTGGCATTAGGAATGTAACCCCCATCTTGTGTCATTTCTCTCCACAGTTATAGAGTAGGAAGTAATGCCACTGTTAATTCAGCATGCCTTAGAGGAAGAAAATCCCTGTCGTTCCTCCATGACAGATGTTCATTCAGATTCTGCTTGCATGCCTCTAGTGATGGGGAACTCTGTGTCTCTCAGGGACCTCATCCAGTGGTTGACAACTCTATTCACTAGAAGGTTTTCCTCACTTTTGAGCTGAAATTGTCTTACTGAGACTACTTCCCTGGATTTGGTTCTTACCCTTTGGCAACACAGAACAAGTTTGCTTTTTTTTCTGACAAAAAGAATATCCAAGATACTTTTTCAACTTTTTAGATATTGTGATGTTGCTTTCCTTAACCTCCTCCCTCTCATTTTTCATCTCATGGATAAACAGCTCCTGTTTCCTTATCCATTTCCAATGGGAAGTGATTTGCAGACACCTTGTCATCCTGGTCACATCCAACTAACAGCTATCACTTATTGAATGACCCATGTGCTGTGCTGAAGTGTCTCATGTGCTGTGCTGGGCTTAGTTGCTCAGTCATGTCTTACTCTTTGCAGCCATGGACTGTAGCCTGCCAGGCTCCTCTGTCCATGGGGATTCTCCAGGCAAGAATACTGGAGTGGGTTGCCATTCCCTCCTCCAGGGGATCTTCCCAACCCGGGAATTGAATTGGGGTCTCCTGCATTTCAGGCAGATTATTTACCAACTGAGCTACCAGGGAAGCCCCAATATCCCCCATAAAATCCCATTAAACCCACATACCTACTGTAATGAGGTAGACATAACTATCACCATGTTATAGGAATTAAGATTCAGAGAGGTTAAATAACTTACCCAAGATCACACAGATATTAAGAGACAGAATAAAGGTTTGAATGCAGAATTAGAATCCAGAGTCGCCTGACTCCAAAATTTTCTTTTAAACCAGTAGCATGCCTGAGCTTTTAAGACCTATGGTCCAATTAATCAATGCAGCTTTTCAGAAGTGCAGTTATATTTTCATAACTGAACATATCCTATTGATAAAAAGTTGATGAAAATAGCTAACTTTTTATGTCAATGAAGATTTGGTAAAATGGGTATCAGATCAGTTTACTTCCAGTAAAATGTAAATTGGAAAAGTACATGTGTGAGTGTATACTCAGTTGCTTCAGTCGTGTCTGACTCTGTGTGACTCTATGGACTGTAGCACCCCCCACCCCCACCCCCAGGCTCCTCTGTCCATGGGGATTCTCCAGCCAAGAATTCTGGGGTAGTTTGCTATGCCCTCCTCCAGGGGATCTTCCTGACCCAGGGATCGAACTTGTGTCTCTTATGTCTCTTGCATTGGCAGGCGGGTTCTTTACTACTAGCACCACTTAGGAAGCTATGCCATAATTTAATATGCAGTATAAATCTATAAAATGAACGACCTAAGCACCAAAAAAAGTGGGGTCTAAATATGGTCACCTTATGAAAGCAATCTGGGCAGGGAAAAATAGATCTGGTCTATTATCTCTGATTTTATGCAATCTGCCTCTCCTTATGCCATCTCAAGAGATGCTCTTGTTTCTGAAAGGTCCGCCACAGTGTTGATTTGCATTGAGCTGGCTGCAGTCAAATAAACTCCCCAGGATTCTGCCACAGGAACGGCTAGACAGTCAAGCCTTGACTGTCCTTCCTTACCTTGATGACAGAGTCCCTGACAGCAAAGTGAGGGTTACATCAAATTGGGTCAACTTGCTGGTTCTTGAGGGAGGGAGAGACCTAGAGGGAAGGCGCCAAGAATGCTCAGAGGAACAGAGAAGCTGCAGGAAGCACTTTATTTGTGTTCCTCTGGGCAACAAGAACCCAGGGGAGAACTGTATATACAACACAACATTTGTACCCAGCTAACATATGTTTTTTCTTTTTTTAATCATTTCTGAAAAGCAATAAGCAAAGGGAGAATAAGCTTTGCTCTCAATTTTTAACATACTTTGAAAATCTCCAATCCAAAGCAAAAGAATGCTAAACTGAAGCTTTGTGCTAAAGGCCCTATCTCCCCGGAGCCTCCCTTCCTCTCCCTATCTTCTAATCCTCATTTCCGGGAGGTCATTTTAATTAGCAGGCTGTCATGGTGACTCAGCCTGCTGCTTCACAGACAGGAAGTGAGCCAACTCCCCTGGACCCATTCATCATGCAAAGGCACTTTACTCTGTAGAAAAATGCACAGGGCAAGTGAGCTTGCCCTGCCTTGGGAATTGCCACGGTTGTTGTTTTACTTTATCAACCCCACCTGCCTCAGAGTGCATTCTTTTGTCTTTTGCATCTTCTGTACCTGACAGTCAGCCTCCTCCCCTCTATGGCAGAGTTTTCATATCCTCTTCTTCAGTGGTCAGTTTTGATCTCAGATCCTAGGATCTAGAGATCTTAACCATGAGAGAGACCTTCTGAAATGTGCAGCTAATACTTTTTGTTTTAGGAGCTAAGGTTTCAATGAAACTACCCAGGCCATATTGGGACATAGCTATTGGGACATAGCTCTTAGGGCAGTTCTCTGGAGTTGCATGCTGGGGTTTAGGGGAGTCAGGGAGCATGCAGCTCATAGATAAAGTGACTGTATGTCTAAGACCACTGTGAGCTCAAAAATTCTGACCCATTGTTACCAAAGGCGCATTTGTCTTTTGTTTTGTATGCGTTGATGGTATTGTTTTGGGTCAGCAAATATGGACACTACATTTCTAAAACAGTAAACAACGTGGCCTAGTCTAAAAGGTATCTATAGTAACTGCACAACTTAGAACAGTCAAGGGGCTGGAAAGCACTGACTAGAGAAGAGATACGGGGGTTTTCTCTTCCTGTGAGGGTCTCTGTTGTGGAAATTAGCATCTGTACTCATCTGGTCTGAGTCTCCTATTTTGTTCCTGAGCCTTAAGCTGAAGGCTCACAATTGATTTTCAAATAGTAAAAAGGAAAATCGATGATGAAATTTCTCATTTTTCCCCCCTTCCCTTTCACTAGCTTATACATGTTCTCACAGTCATTATCTTGGAAACTAGAAAAGGGTGATTAATTTCATGGCCCAGCAGAAAATGCATGCTCTTGCCACCACAAGACCTCCCTGGATTCCACATCCTTAAAAAGAGTTTGAAGGGTCTTTGTGGTTCACTGAGCTCTTCTTGTCCCCTTTGCCGTTGGGGTGGTTGCTGGCCGGGCCCCGCAGGAGTGAGTGCTTGTAGGAAGGGGGTTTTCCTTTCCTGCAAAGGGGGAGATAACAGAAAGAGAGAAGAAAGAAGCACATATACACGCTGCATTGGAATCATCTGTGTGTATGTCTGTCTCCCCCACTGGACTGTGAGCCGTGCATCCACCACTGGACTAGGAGCAGTGGCCTTGACTGCCTCATCTAGACATCTCAGCAACCCAGCCCAAGGCATGACTGAATGAATGACTCTTGGATGAATGGATGGGTTGTATCATTCTGGTTCTGGAGAAAACCTAACTGCCCTAAGGTTATAATACTTCCACATTTCTACCTTGATTCTAACTCATTCTATCCATTTCACGGTGGGCTGCAGATGAACACATAGACAAGCTATAGGTTGGCAGAGCCAGGGGCTTCATTCCCTTCATAACCATCATGGGCTCCAGAGTCCCTTTATATTTCTCAGCATAACCTAATTACGGCATTTCATGGTGGGTCTGACTCCCCTACAAGCTCGGGAGCTCTCCAAAGGCAGAGATGTGTCTACTTTACCTCTGTATCTCAGTGCTCAGCACCCAGTGCAATACCCTTAACATTCTCTTCAACAGTTGTTCACTTTCTGTTCTGCTCCTGGTGGGCAGGAACCAAGTTTTATCTATGTTTGCATTTTTCTTCATATGGGGCCTTATTTATTACATTTTGAGTAATAAACTGATGTGCCATTCATTCAAGCATTGGACTACGATTTATATGCAGTGGAAAGACTGGCCAATCCAGAAAGAACTGAACTGAATTCTCAGGCTGGCTATAGGTGAGAGGTACGACCTTGAGCAAGTTACTTGAATTCTCTGAGCTTCGTTTACAAAATGAGGACAAAATATTCCAGTTTCAGGGTGATGTGACGTTAAATGAGACACTACAAATAAACACACCCAGTGTCTTCCTTTGCCTACTGTAACTTACAAAGGCATGCCGCCACATGCTAGGTGTGGCCCAATGGACTCTGGAGGTGACAGAGGTGAATCCGACATTGATGTTGTCCTCAGGCTGCTTACAGTTTAGTAGAGGTCATAGTGGTGTGAAGTAACTACACAAAATAATAAATAATAGAGAACTACAACTCCTGGCAGAAAATGGTAATGCCACAAATATGGGAATCTCTTGGGCTGTTAGATTTAGGACTCAATAAGTGACTTCTTATAACCCATGCTGCTCTGATTCTGGAGTATCATTTCCTTCATTGCTGATGAGTCATGAATAGGATAAAGACAAGACCAGGTGGCAGCACACAAAAGGGACACCTCGCCCTCATGTAGCGCCTCAACCAGGAAGCCTCACAGACTAAGATTCCACGCTCATGACAGACCTTGCTAACACAGGAAGATCATCTAGCGTGGTTGAGACACATCTAAGTCTTAGTACCCATCAACAGGCTGGAACACACACTTGGAATGTCATTTACAGGCGATGTGATCTTGAAGAAGTCCTTTCTCTTCTCTGGCCCACATTTCTTCTTTTGTAAAATAGTAGCGCCCATGTCGTTCCTGCATTCTAGGCTCTGGTGAATGAGGGCTGGGGAAGAGCTTTGCCCATTACAAGGTGCCATTCACGTGTCACTGAGAGTGTGGGTCTTTACTCTCAAAGGAAGCATGGGAAACAAGATGGATTGGTTTCTTTGGGGGTGACAGAGGGTGTGCAAGCCCAAGTATGATCACAGGTGGGGTGGTCCCAGGTAGATGGCGTGCATGAGGAGAAGGGTGTGTGATAGCCAGGGAGGAGTGTGGACATGCAAAATGACTGTGGGGTCCTTACAGAGGCAAAAAACATCCACAGCTCCAGATGGGGGCACAGAGAGAGGGATCAGCAGGCAAACCTCCCACCTATGGGCCCCAGAGAGCTACTCCTCTTCCTACAGGGCCCCCTTCCACCTATCTAGACTCCCTCCTTTGGAAAGCCGACTCCCCAGAAAATAAGCTGCTCCCCTCCCTTGGTTCCCACAGCACTTTGGGCCTCATCTCTCAGCATGCCATTCTCTGGGGAGTTGTTGCCCAGCTGTTTTTCTCATAGGACTGTTAGTTTGATGCATCTGATTTTTCTCCATAATTCCTAAATAGTATGAAGTATGGCTTGAGGATTGTTTGATGAATTAAATGAACTATTAGTCCCATCTTTACCACCTCTACTGTCCTCAACATCCAGGCCTGTCATTACCTTATTTTGTGCCTTTTCAGCTTCTGCTTCCTGCCTTCTATGCCCTTTCCCCCAACCTGGAATGCCCCCCTCTCCTCCATTTCATCCACTTGAATTCTACATGTCCTTGGAAACCAAGTTTAAACCCCACTTCCTGCATGAAGCCTTCCTTGGGTACTCCTAAAGACTCCCAAATGTTTGCCAGCAGCAGTGGGAGAGTAATTTCTGGTGGGGTCTCACTTTTCTATAACACAAAAGTGTTGAAGTGGACGATTCTTAGGGGATGCTTCAGTTCTACCATTTCATAACTCATACATCCAGAGCTTATGTAGGACTTACTCCCAACTAGGCCTCGGATGTGCACTGAGGATACAGGAGTGATAAAATAGATCCTTAAGGAGCAATCCATCTAGTGGTGGAGTCAGACATACAAAGATGCCGTGACAATATGCTAGGGGATGTACCATGCACACATGTGTGCAAAATGCGGTTAGGGGTTCAGCAGAGAGAAGGAGCTCCATCTCCAGTGGAGAACAAGGACCAAGAAACAGAGGTCCGATATCCAGACTGGGCTTTGAAAGATAAGCTGGCATTCTCCATCTAGAGACAGACAGGGAGAACATTCCAGAAAGAGGGAAAAGGATGAACATGGAGCAATGACTTACTTAATTGGGGGTATAAAGTTGTAGAAAGCAGGTAGGGGGAGACGGTGCTCACAGGGAAAGGTGTGTGCTAGGAAGCTGCATATGAAGTTTTCAGTGAAGGCCAGGGCTTTGACCAGCAAGAGGAGGAACTGAAACGTTACTGAAGATAATGGGGAACCATGGAGGTTTTTGAAAGAGGGCACGAGGTGCTAGGTAGCTGAGCACATTTATACGTTGCTTGGTATTGTTTCTGATCTTTGCATGTAGACATCCTTCTCCTCTGTGAATCTGGGCTCCTGTTGGGCAAACATTATCTATATTCCCCCAGCATCATGTTCAGGGCCTGCCACTTAGTGGGCTCCAGGGAGATGCAGAGCTGATGATTCCCACCCCTCCCCTGTACACAGGGACACATCCAAACCCCCCCGTGGAGGCAGCCCTTCACTGTCACTGAGCCCGAGCCCACCTCACACTCAGGGGCCTGCCCACGCTCTGTGCTCAGCTTCATCTCCCCACAGAGGCTCACCTGCCTTGTCTAATTTGTATCCACCTTGATGGGACATTTTGTGTCCCTGTGGTTGAGATAAGTGTGGGGTCTCAGCTCTGGTCATCGCTGCCATGTCCCTGAGCCTACACTCTCAGGCCCACAGCTTGTCCCTCTCCCAGGGACGCTGACAGGCTCCTACCAGCACATGGGTGGAAACTGACACAGTATAATTATCCATCGAGATGAGAGAAAACAAAGATTAATTCTGAGTCAAAACATGTAATTTGCCTTTGAAACTAGAACTGCTCTTTCATGTATGTTATTCAATGCTTGGGTGGAAAATAATACGAAAATGGGGACATAGTCAAGTCCCAAATCAGAGCTGTGTATCCTCCTGAGATTTGTGTTTTCAAGAGTTGCTGACAAATTGAGAACTAGGTGATATTCAAAGTTTGATGAGGGAGAGGTGTGGGGATTCGAGAGGGTGTTTATTCTATTCTTCTTAGGTGAAGGGTGGGTGCCTTTACTGTGAGTCCTCAAGGCTGTGAACTCTGAGGAAGGAGTCCTTCAGCTGTTCTCTAATGAGGGTTCCAAAGCTCAGCGCAGGGCCCTGAACTCCCCTGTAACCTTTAGGCCCAGTTTCAGGGTCCTGCCTCCCCCATCTTGAAGAACTCTTCACTAACTGATGCTCAGAGCATGAGGCTGGGGATTGGGATGGGGGGGCCTGGCTACCTAGCCCTGCCTGTGGCCAGTCCTGTCCACTTCCGGGGCCTTGGACGCTGTATCTGCACAATGGTGATCGTTACTCTGCGGATGTCAGTGCAACATGCAAAGCAAAGTGGGAAAGGATCAAGTTACTTTTATTTAGGCTGACAGAGGACCTGAAAGGGACAATCCCCAAATTAACTTGTAAATGAGATTCTATGAATTCTTTCGAGTTTATAAAAGTGAAGTCGCTCAGTCATGTCTGACTCTTTGCGACCCCAGGGACTGTAGTCTGCCAGGCTCCTCCATCCGTGGGAGTTTCTGAGCGAGAATACTGGAGTGGGTTGCCATTTCCTTCTCCAGGGGATCTTCCCAACCCAGGGATCGAATCTTGGTCTCCTCCACTGCAGGAAGACTCTTTTCTGTCTGAGCCACCAGGTAAGCTGCCAAATGCGCCTTCTAAAGGCTAACCCACCAGGATGGGGGTGAACAACTGAGACAGAGCATGAGTTTATAAAACTTTAAATTTTTAAGAACTCAACCCAGCAAGAATGATTTCTAAGGATGAACTGAGCACCTTCATCTAGAGGTGAGCTCCTCAATGTCAGGGTCATGCTTTAATCATTTATTCGTTCAAGCCTCCCCTTCCCCACTAGGGACTTGGCATAAAGTGTTGTTTTCCTAAGTGAATGAACGAAAGGATATATACATGCATCCATGCTCCATACAGCCTAGGCACTGTGGGAGAACAGAGAAGAAAAGACATGCTCCTTCTAAAGGCTAATCCACCAGGATGGGGGTGAACAACTGAGCTAGAGTACATTGTGGTGTAGACTCCTCGTGGAGCTGGGGCTCAGAGAGGAGGGACTCCCAACTGGATGGGATGTGGGTTCTGAGAGATCAGCCAGCCCATCTAGATAAATCCAGGGACTTGCCCTAGGCTGTGATGAGCTGTCTGGAAATCTGGGCCTGTAGCACAGAAGCCCCAGGAGATGGAAACATTCATTGAGCACCTCCTGGCTGCCGGGCACCGGACCATGCTTGTATCTAATCTTTAAAACCACCCTTAGAGGTTGCTGTTATTACCCTCACTTTCAGAAGGCAGAAAGAGGTTTTACAAAGCCAAGAAATCTATCTCACATCTCACGAGCTTGAGACAGAATTTGAACCTACACTGAGAGTGAGAAAGGCTTCCTGCTGGAGGTAGAGCTTAGCTGGACCTCAGTCCAGATTTGGAATAATAAACACCTAGGATCAAATCCTGCCTCTACAAAATGTCTTTGACCTCAGGCAATTTTCTTTACCTTTCTGAGCTTCCTTTTCCTCATTTGTAATATGAGGAAGAAATTATCTATGAGGAATGAATAAGACCATGTACAAAAAGTACTTGGCTTAGAAAAGAACAGTGATTAACACTGTTTTTGCTAATAACAGATTAGGGAGGAAGGTGCATCAGTACAAAGGCCCTGAGACAGCAAACCATTTGGCCAAGGTCATGGGCAAGGTCAGTGGGAAGATTTGGTCTGGCAGGAACCTTTTAAGTTGATACCATTAAGTCCTTCAAGGAGGTTGGATCACTAGGCAAGTAGGAGATGAGTTCAAGGCATAGGGTAAGGCTGGCACATCCCAGATGCCACTGGGTGTCCCTGCCCAAGTGCTCACTGGGCTCATAGCCAGCAGGCATGGGAATGTCCAGCGCTTAGGAAGGACACTCATCACCTGACCTTCTCTCTTCACCAGCCCAAAAAGCTGACCACAGCAGAGGACCTGAGGGGAAGCTTCTCGGGAGTGTGTCCTCTAAGCACTGAGCCTTTGCATCTTGACAGCAGGGGACTATCATATGTACAGGGTACATACGTGCCTGGCACTGTGCAGAGTTCTCTAACATCTCTTAATAGTCTTATAAGTGAGAATCACTGTCCCCACTTTACAGATGAAGAAATTGAAGAATCAGAGGTCTTATGAGCCCCAGTGACGCAAGAATCCTAGAGGTTGAGCTGTCAGATGGAGTAGCACATGGATATACCCAGACCAGCTTGGAATAGTGGCTGGACTCAGCCTCTCAGCAACTCCCAGTCCTGTGGGTTCCCATGTTAGATCCAGAAATGTGACCACCACCTCACTGTCTCACCCCATAATGATACCCACAGGAAACTGTGCTGTGAAGCTCTTCGGACCCTGCAGTCTCGGTGGCAGGGCTGGGATCATCTTTCCCATGCTACCCAGGGCCAGACAGAGGCTAATGGAAGCTGCCCCTGAACAACAAGCCAGTTAAGCAGGACACAAGCTCTGCTCAGCACTTACCGCAGCCTCGGCATGGGGATCGCCACTTTCTCGACCATGGGGTTCAGCCGGTAATAATCCAAAAATGTTCTCGCCACATTCCGCCCCAGCTTCATATCTGGAAGGGGTGGGGGGTGTTAAGGAGCAACTCTGGACTAGTAAGAAAAATGACAACAGTAACAAAACAGTGTCAGCTCTCACTCTTCTGTGTGCTGCATGTACTGTCTTTTTGATTTTCACAAATCCTTAAATATCAGATACTATTATTTTCCTTCTTTTCCAGGTGAGAAAATTGAGGTGCGGAGAAGTTCAATAATGTGCTCAAGGTCATACAGCCTGGAAGGAGTCTTACTCTGAAGCCTGTGTTCAGAGATTTTAGAACCTACTGCATCCTTTTGGGAATCACTGGGCTTCCATGGTCTGCAAATCAGGTGGCTCAGGGGGAGGCAGATAAGCAAGACCCAAGGGCAAGAGCCCTTTTGTTATATAGAGACCAGGGCCTGCTTGACCTTCAGGGACTAGGCAGCTACCTTGGTAACCTTGTGGGCAATGATAAAACTTTCTCACCCTAAATAGTATCCCTGGTCCGCCTTGAAGTCTACCAGTAATTAATCCTTAGGGTAAGCACTTGTATCCTGTTAAATACAAACTCCCCGGGGAAGGGGAAAGGGTCAGTTCCATATTGACCAGTAACACTTTAGTATAAATTAGCACAACTGTCATCTATTCAACAACATGGAACATAGGCTCTGTGCACTATAGTTCGTATCTCTGGATGAGCTATTTCCTCCGCCTCACTTTTCTACAGCTAATTTGTAACCATCGGCTTTCCAATTAGGTGATGTCTCTTTAGTAAGGCACAATGCTCTTCTCTCAGGTCTCTGACTGGTGCTCTTTCCCTCTGCTCCTGTGGCTTCTGAACTGACTTCATACAAAGCACTTATCTTTTATCTCATGTCCCCCAGCTCTGAACATCCAGACCATCACCAACTCTTACCCAGGGGAACTTCTTTGTCTTCAGTTGGTCCAGCCTGGACCACCTGGCCTGGTCCAGCCAGTTGGTCCAGGCCTTACAGGGCCAACACACCTTCTCAGCTTCCAGACACCTCCATTTAGTCATCCCCTGCTGTCTTCCTAGAAAAGGCCAGCATCATCTTTTCCTTGAATCACTGTCATCCTGTCCTAATGGCCTCCCAGCCATGAGGCTGCCTGCTTCTGCTCCATTTTCTATAAAGTTGCCGGTGGGGTGGGGTGAAAGGGTGGCTGTTCTAAAGCAGAGATCTGCCCACGTCATCCAACTGAGAGAAACCCTTCAGTGGCACCCAGTTGCTTTTAAAATTCAAATTTGGAACTTGATTTACTGGGTCCTTTGTAATTGGGTCTCAGTTTTATGCTTGCTGCCTCCTGCCTTCCACCCCTCAGCCTTTACATTCCAGTGATACTGAGCTTCTTTCACCTCCAGGCCTTTGTCCATTCCACTCCATCTTCCCAGATCACTCTCCCCTTTGCCCACAGGCCTGACAGGGCCAACACACCTTCTCAGCCTCCAGACACCTCCATTTAGTCGTCACTTCACTGGGACCATCTCGGCCACTACTCCATCCGGGGTCATGGCGCGGGCCAGCATATGTGAAACAGTCAAGCAAATTCTCACTCCTCACTTCAGGGTGTCTCCAGGCTGGGTTCGGACACAGCCCTGGACATGAACACCATGAACACCAGCCTTTATGGAGCACTTGCTATGTGCCTGGTACTGCACTGACCCTTTACTAGCACGTCATTTTAAACAACCCAGAGAGGAAGGCATTCCTACCTCCCTTTTGCTTTTGGAAGTTAAGAAACCTGTCCAAAGCTAAAAAACTGCCAATTGTAGACTTGAGACTCCAATCTGGGACTTTCTGATTCCAGAGCCGTGAACTTCCCTCCACTCTGGGCTGTTGCCCAGCTGGAAGGCACCTTTTCTGTCAAGGGCTGAGGCTCCCAGGCCAGTGCCTGGTGGGAGAAGGGAAAACACCAGATGAGTTGTTTACAACAGTGAGATCTGCGGCTGCCACCTGCTTTCTTCCTCTGCTTGTGACCGCTCTTCTCTGTCCCCTTCGTTAAAAAGTTCACAACTTGAAAAGCCCTGGTGTTGGGCATAGGCTTTCTGACCAGCAGACCCCAGAGGCAGTCTCACTGCCAGGGCCTGCAGCAGTTCAGTCAGGCTCTAGTTGGCTTGAGGAAACTGAATCACCATTATGTGCATCAACAGTAAGAGCTACAGGAGCGCAGAGGAAGGGAGAGGTCCCCGTGGACCAGGCTGAAAGGCTGTAGCAGAAGTTTTGGAATCGAAAATTCCAAATTCGAATTTGAATTTGCATCTAATTCGAATCCTGGCTTGGCCACATGCTGTGTGTGGCAGATGGCACTTCCCAAAGATGTCTGCACAATGCCTCCCATCTCACCTGCCATCCTGTGGTGTGATCTTGACATTCCTTCCACTGGGAGGTGGAGTCTGTATCCTCTCTCTTTGAGCCCTGGTGGGCTTATAACTTACTTGCTACCTAAGGACTGGCAGGAGTGACACTGTGGGACTTCTGAGAGGTCAGAAAAGCAGGTGTAACTCACTTTGCCTGCTGTAATGCCCCAGCTGGGGTTCTGAGCCTCCAGCAAGCAGTCTGACTGCCTTGAGGCCATCCTGCTCTGAGGAATCCCAAAACCAGCTCACAGAGGGTCTGCAGGCAGAGGCCCTGAGACTTTGGGGAAAGGCTACGTCAGAGAAAGACTCCTGGCCAGCCCACAGCCCCTCCAGCACTCTCCCGCTCCAGCTCCAGTCAGTATCTCATGGCTACTGCATCAAAGATGCCAAGCCAGACCCACTCAGCCTAACCCTTCCTAAATTTCTTACCCACAGAAAACAAGAGAGAATAACTATGGTTTTAAACATTAACTTTGGGGAAATTCGTTATGTAGCAGAGGGGAGCAAGAACACCGTGTGACCTTGCAGAAGTTCTCCCATCTCCCTG